>NC_060122.1:798225653-798850653 GCF_021461395.2 Schistocerca americana
GTCACCCTTCTTCTGGTCTGTCATTTCCATATAGTCCTTTCCTCGCGCAGTACCTTCCCAATGTCCAAGACGTCTCAAGCCCTTCGATTCTCTCCTCTTCCGGTTTCCCTACAGTACACTACTCACTTCCGTGCAGTCCTGTGCCCCAGAATACGTTCACAGTAATTTCCCCCTCAAATTAAAGTTTATCTTTAATAATCTACTAAACAGGCTTCTTTTAGTGAGTTATGGAATGTGATAGGAACTTCCAGCTATAGCGATGGTGTTGTTAAGGAAGCAGTTGGGATTAAATTAGCTGGTAACTTTATAATCAGAGATTGAGGTTTTTTCTTCTGCTCTCTCCCTGGTCAAGCAAGATAGGGACCGAGTTAATGCTATCTTACCTGTTGATGATTAATATTCATAATCGGTGATTTCTCATGTTCATCAATCTTGGGTGGTGGCTCTAGTGTCTACGGTGTGTATGTGTTATCTTTCTACATCTACATCACACTGCGCAAGCTACCTTTGTTGTGTGACGGAGGGTACTTATCCCACCACTGCCCTCTACACCGTTCCATTAGCGGAATGACGCGTGGGAAGAATGATAAGTCTCTGTATTAGCTCTAATTTTGCAAATTTTCTCGTTGTGGTCATTACGCGAGATGTATGACGGAAGAAGTAATATATGGATATGGTGTCTGTTCTTTCGGACATGTCCGAAAGAACAGACACCATATCCATATAAGTATATAGTTCTGGCAATACCGGCCATGACCTTTTTCTGTGCAGATGTTGGGGTGAAACACTACGAATGTAGTGTGTGGACATACAAGGTGAGAATGTGGGTCTCGTGGGAGATAGTCCCTGCAGTTGCGCTATCCTCTGTGCCCTCTGTGGCTCAGATGGATAGAGCGTCTGCCATGTTAGCAGGAGATCCCGGGTTCGAGTATCGGTCGGGGCTCACATTTTCACCTGTCCCCGTTGATATATATCAACGCCCATCAGCTGCTGAAGGTATTAATATATAATTCTAATTTCGAGGAAGTAATAGGTTGTCCGACTCTTCCTGGAATCTGCTCTCTGGAAATCTGAATGTGTGTGAAATCTTATGGGACTTAACTGCTAAGGTCATCAGTCCCTAAGCTTACACATTACTTAACCTAAATTATCCTAAGGACAAACACACACACACACCCCCGAGGGAGGACTCGAACCTCCGCCGGGACCAGTCGCACAGTCCATGACTGCAGCGCCTGAGAGCGCTCGACTAATCCAGCGCGGCGAAATCTGAATAGTAAACCTCTCCGTGATGCACAACGCCTGTCTTGTAACCTCTACCAATGGAGTTTGTTGAGCACCTCTGCAACGCTTTTGCACCGACTAAAGGATCCCCCTCTTTGCTGGATCTTCTCTGTCTCCTCTATCAGTCCTGCCTGGTAAGGATCCCATATCGATGACCAGTAGTCAAGAACCAGTCGAACAAGTGCCTAGCCAGCTACTTCCTTCGTGGACGAGTCACATTTCTTTTTTCATCCAGTGAACTTCAATCTGGCATCTGTTATCTTCCTGCAAATGCCCACATATCGACGGTTTTAGACATTGCCGCACAGCACTCTCTCTTTGTACCCTTTGAAATATCGGCGGTTGTAGAACACAACATCCGGCTGCGTTCCCGTAAGTTGTCTGGACACTTTGTACTCCGGAAACAAGTCAAGTTTCATAATTCTCTCCTTGTCTCTATGGGGCTCTTGGACACTGTTGGGGAACGACTGTCAATATTTCAGTGCCACGATTCCGTTCAGTGTACAATCAACTATGGAATGCGGTTCAGTTCAAAATGATTTAAATGGCTCTGAGCAGTATGGGACTTAACATGTTAGGTCATCAGTCCCCTAGAACTAAGAACGACTTAAACCTAACTAACCTAAGCACATCACACACATCCATGCCCGAGGCAGGATTCGAACCTGCGACCGTAGCAGTCACGCGGTTCCGGACAGAAGCGCCTAGAACCCCACGGCCACCGCGGCCGGCTGCGGTTCAGTGGCGAATAAGAATAAAAAGAAAACCTTACTTGGCTATCGTGTCCATCGCGGAGAATGGGTTTTGACTTTCACGAACAACGCTGGAGGAAAGAAGGGTGGCGCCTGTGCGTAGGGGAGGGCGCGTCCCGACACGTGGCAGGTGCGAGGCGAAGCGCCAGCAGGGCGTGGGCGTGGCCCATCCGCTGATGGCCCGGGGAGCCGGCCGTCCACCCGCCACCACGTGCCGCACCTAAAAGCCCCTCCCCCCACCCCCGCCGCCTCCTCACGGCTCGTACCACCGCCGCCCAGGCCACAAAGCCTTTAAGCTGTTGCTTTATGCCACACGTCCGGTAGCATTACTCTTAGGTTTGTACCAAAATGGAAGCTGGAAGACCGACAAGGCCGAAGTGACTGTAATTATTTGTTCATATAACGCTGGTTATCCTGGACGGTAATTACATCTCTCGTGATTTCTATTTTATGGGTATTAGGGCGTGGTCTAAGGTGCGTTTCTGCGTCCAACGTTTCATATCACATTGCTGGAAACATCCACAGAGGCTACAAAGACATAGTGAATTCATTTCCAAACATAAGTTGAGCAATCCTGATTGTTTACACACTACCGGCCATTAAAATTGCTACACCAAGAAGAAATGCAGATGATAAACGGGTATTCATTGGACAAATATATTATACTAGAACTGACATGTGATTACATTTTCACGCAATTTGGGTGCATAGATCCTGAGGAATTAGTACCCAGAACAACCACCTCTGGCCGTAATAACGGCCTTCATACGCCTGGGCATTGAGTCAAACAGAGCTTGGATGGCGTGTACAGGTACAGCTGCCCATGCAGCTTCAACACGATACCACAGTTCATCAAGAGTAGTGACTGGCGTATTGTGACGAGCCAGTTGCTCGGCCACCATTGACCAGACGTTTTCAAATGGTGAGATATCTTTAGAATGTGCTGGCCAGGGCAGCAGTCGAACATTTTCAGTATCCAAAAAGGCCCGTACAGGACCTGCAACATGCCGTCGTGCATTATCCTGCTGAAATGTAGGGTTTCTCAGGGATCGAATGAAGGGTAGAGCCACGGGTCGTAACACTGTTCAAAGTGCTGTCAATACGAACAAGAGGTGACCGAGACGTGTAACCAATGGCACCCCATACCATCACGCCGGGTGATACGTCAGTATGGCGATGACGAATACACGCTTCCAATGTGCGTTCACCACGATGTCGCCAAACACGGATGCGACCATCACGATGCTGTAAACAGAACCTGGATTCATCCGAAAAAATGACGTTTTGCCATTCGTGCACCCAGGTTCGTCGTTGAGTACACCATCGCAGGCGCTCCTGTCTGTGATGCAGCGTCAAGGGTAACCGCAGCCATGGTCTCGGAGCTGATAGTCCATACTGCTGCAAACGTCGTCGAACTGTTCGTGCAGCTGGTTGTTGCCTTGCAAACGTCCCCATCTGTTGACTCAGGGATCGAGACGTGGCTGCACAATCCATTACAGCCATTAGGATAAGATGCCTGTCATCTCGACTGCTAGTGATACGAGGCCGTCGGGATCCAGCACGGCGTTCCGTATTACCCTCCTGAACCCACCAATTCCATATTCTGTTAACAGTCCTTGGATCTCGACCAAGGCGAGCAGCAATGTCGCGATACGATAAATCGCAATTGCGATAGGCTACAATCCGACCTTTATCAAAGTCGGAAACGTGATGGTACACATTTCTCCTCCTTACACGAGGCATCACATCAACGTTTCACCAGGCAATGCCGGTCAACTGCTTTTTTTGTATGAGAAATCGGCTGGAAACTTTCCTCATGTCAGCACGTTGTAGGTGTCGCCACCGGCGGCAACCTTGTGTGAATGCTCTGAAAAGCTAATCATTTGCATATCACGGCATCTTCTACCTGTCGGTTAAATTTCGCGTCTGTAGCACATCATCTTCGTGGTGTACAAATTTTAATAGCCAATAGTGTAGGTAACCCCGCAACGCACTGCCAAAGATGGCGGTGTCACGCCGGCGTGTGTTATGGGGCTATACTAGTATTTAGTACTAAGGCCAACTAATGTCTAATATCAGTCCTCCTTCTTTCCCATTAAAACTGTTTTGTGTGTTTCTTCAATTTCCATGGTTACTCTGTATATCCTAGCACAGTAATGATTGCAGGATGATTAAACTGTGTTATCGGAGAGTCTAATTTGCTGATTCGTTGGTCCTAGAGTTTGACCAGCTACTGCCAATTCGTCCGTCTTATCCAGACGACAATTTGTCTTGCGTTAATTAAACCAGGTAGTCATGCTTCTTTTAGCAGTTCCAAATGACATAATGCCCAGGTGGTTCTTCAAAAAGCACTTCTTCGCTATCCTTCTCCAATCCGACCTTATGCCCCTTCCCTAATTACCGCGTCGTCGATGGAACATTAAACGCTAATACTCTTTTCTGAGCGTGTCGCACCATAAGAACTAAATCTGACACGAAGCGCACAAAAGTAACTGTATATCAAACGTTTTAGAGTTATTCACACAATATTTTTTAAGGAACTTTATTTTGGTACCTGAAATTTAAGCACATATCATTCGTTGAGGGCTATGCAAGGTATGTCTTTTTATATAATGTTATTAATATCAGCACGATATGCCAGCTTCTTGATTTAACGATCTACAATTACGACCTCGTATTTAAGTCCAGCATGTTCGGTAAATTAGTAAGTAAATCTTGAAACTTTTTGTAACTATCTTAAAAGGACATGTACAGAAATACAAGTATGTGTATGACGTTCGTTCTCTGACAATAACGGAATTCTGATTGAGAACAAATACAAACAAAAATAGGAACAGAAAGATTACTTCTCCCACGAGTTATGAAGAAATCAATTCTCAGTCATCTGACTGTGAGTTTTAATATATCCTCTAACGTCTCCTAACAACTGTTCTTCAACACTCCTGTACGCAACAAATAACTTACCTCTCCTTGCCGCTGCAACTGCGTGATCAGCAACATCCAAAAATATTTCAAAGGCAATAGAGCAATCCATGCAGAGTGCACTGCATGGACTGATTGCAGCAATTACTGCCATACCTTTACACACAGAAACTGAGTGATTGGGAGGGGTTTGGTCCACTAACCTTAAACGATGCAAAGAAAAACGAAAGAAATCAGTTAAAACTTTTAATGTACTATATTCAGAAAATTGATGATTTAAATGCTGACAAACTTTACACAGACTTTTAATTATTCCACAAAGTCTATACTCAATAAACACGTTGCTGGCCACAACAAAGATACGAATACACTACTGACCATTAAAATTGCTACACCACGAAGATGACGTGCTACAGACGCGAAATTTAACTGACAGGAAGAAGATGCTGTGATATGCGAATGATTAGCTTTTCAGAGCATTAATACAAGATTGCCGCCGGTGGCGACACCTACAACATGCTGACATGAGGAAGATTTCCAACCAATTTCTCATACACAAACAGCAGTTTGCCGGCGTTGCCTGGTGGAACGTTGTTGTGATGCCTCGTGTAAGGAGGGGAAATGCGTACCATCACGTTTCCGACTTCGATATAGGTCGTATTGTAGCCTATCGCGATTGCGGTTTATCGTATCGCGACATTGCTGCTCGCGTTGGTCCAGATCCAATGACTGTTAGCAGAATATGGACTCGGTGGGTTCAGGAGGGACTTCGGAACGCCGTGCTGGATCCCGACGGCCTCGTATCACAAGCAGTCGAGATGACAGGCATCTTATCCGCATGTCTGTAACGGATCGTGCAGCCACGTCTCGATCCCTGAGTCAACAGATGGGGACGTTTGCAAGGCAACAACCAGCTGCACGGACAGTTCGACGACGTTTGCAGCAGCATGGACTATCAGCTCGGAGATCATGGCTGCGGTTACCCTTGACGCTGCATCACAGACAAGAGCGCCTGCGATGGTGTACTCAACGACGAACCTGGGTGCACGAATGCCGAAACGTCATTTTTTCGGATGAATCCAGGTTCTGTTTACAGCATCATGATGGTCGTATCCGTGTTTGGCGACATCGCGGTGAACGCACATTGGAAGCGTGTATTCGTCATTGCCATACTGACGTCTCACCCGGCGTGATGGTATAGGGTGCCATTGGTTACACGTCTCGGTCACCTCTTGTTCGAATTGACGGCACTTTGAACAGTGGTCATTACATTTCAAATGTGTTACGACCCGTGACTCTACCCTACATTCGATCCCTGCGTACGCCAGTCACTACTCTTGACGAACTGTGGTATCGTGTTGAAGCTGCATGGGCAGCTGTACCTGTACACGCCATCCAAACTCTGTTTGACTCAATGCCCAGGAGTATCAAGGCCGTTATTACGGCCAGAGGTGGTTGTTCTGGGTACTGATTTCTCTGGATCTATGCACCCAAATTGCGTGAAAATGTAATCACATGTCAGTTCTAGTATAATATATTTGTCCAATGAATACCCGTTTATCAACCGCATTTCTTCTTGGTGTAGCAATTTTAATGGCCGGTAGTGTATTACTCTGAGTGTATACGTACAAAAATCTGACAAAATCGCTCCAGTGCGCAAGCAACCAACAAGTACGTGCCGCAAAAATAGCAAATTATCGAAAAGATCCTACTCCGGGGCTACTAGCAGGATCACAGCGGCTGCCTCCGACCACTTTCGACTCCCTCGACAATTGCTCGCTCGCTACTACTTGCGATAATAATATCTCAGACTCAAAGTTTGTTTATGCACACAGCAGAATCATAGACGTCTAACTTTCAAGAAATTATTTACAAAATTTATTTCTATTTACATACCAACAATGCTATGGTGGCTCTGAAAATTTATAATCTGAAACAGAAAAAATAAAATGAAATGAAGAAACGATCGAGGAAACTTTGTTACGTAAAAAATGACTTACAGTAACCTCAGCGTAGCCGGCCGGAGTGGCCGTGCGGTTCTAGGCGCTACAGTCTGGAGCCGAACGACCGCTACGGTCGCAGGTTCGAATCCTGCCACGGGCATGGATGTGTGTGATGTCCTTAAGTTAGTTAGGTTTAATTAGTTCTAAGTTCTAGGCGACTGATGACCTCAGAAGTTAAGTCGCATAGTGCTCAGAGCCATTTGAACCATTTAAGCTCAGCGTAACGTAATACAAAATGTGGGAAAGGCTAGCAATTTACTTTCAATTACTGAAAGATTGATCTGAATGTACTTTAAGCAAGTGAGCAACTGATTTACTTTTAACATAAGAACAGTAAAACACGTACCAAGTGTGCAGAAGTCACTCGCTAAGCTAAATACTGAATAAATGAAATTGCACACTCTTAATTTGTGTTGCAACTTTAGTCATTAGTTTTCTCAGTGAAATTTTACGTCACTTTAAGCATACAGGGTACTTTTCCGGCTCAATATTATCTTAAAATCAACACCTATTTCTTTCAGGCACTGTTTATAAAGTACATGTTTTACAGATTTTTTTGTTGATGTTAGGTAATGCAGCACACTTTCTAAACAAATTAGAAGTATTTTGAATATTTTTGAACCTGCTTAGGGTTATAAAAAAAATTACAAAGAAATTTATGCAATTTTTTTCCAAAATGCTTCCTCAAATTGAGGTACTATTTATTCCAATTTTATACATTTGAAGGAGACCAGATTTTTACTAGACATGCATGACATGATGGCTGAGGTACTACACCTCTTTAATTCCACTTATTATGTATATTACAAATATAAAAAATATCACATCTTACATTTTAATTTTTATAATTTTTTTCCTAGTAAAAATGTTATTTTTTTCTATAATTTAGTTGATTCTACAACAAAGCTTAGGTCTACTACGTAAGTATGGACTACTGCAAGCTACAGAAAAAAATTAGAGCAGTGCTTTAGAAACTTTAGGAAATATTTGTAGCTGATTCTGAAAAATACAACTTGGGGGAAATTGCGAATGAAGATATGAGTCCAATTAAAGTGTGCCTCAGAACATTCCTGAAGCATAGTCTTCATCCCGCAGCATTTCTTCATCTTCAGGCTTCCTCTTGGCATTGCTTTTAGCACTTCTTGCTTCTTTGGTAACTTGGAGAGCGAATCTTTCAGCTTCATGCACCTGTTGTCTGTCACACACAAGCAATAGATCTTCCATATTAGAGCCACATTTTACGCCTAAATTTCTGAGGACTTCCAACCTTCCTATCACTCCATCATTGAAACATATCACTGCATCTAGTACACCAACTTTTAATGTATTTAGTCCTACACAAACATTCTTGGGTAATCTTTCCCATATGCAATGGTTGAAACTTTAATTTGTATTCTGAGTGCCCCCATTAAGACATTTACTAAGCAAAACAGGGTCACTCAGGTCTCTAAAAATTGGTTTTATTTCATTCATAACAGGCTCAGGAAGAGAATGCTTATGATGGTATATTAGACCATTTTTTTGCTTTTTGGTAACCACACCAAGAATCGGCTCCTTTAGGGCAAAGTCCGTGAACAGGGTGGTCATCTGTGGACAACATATGAAAGCAGGTGGCCCATACAGCTTTTCTCATTGCTGTAACATCATTCAGAGATGCAGTTCGTCTAAGGGCCAGTCCATAATAACTCTGAAGAAGGTCTATTACAGTTTCTGTCAATCTGCCTCGGCCAGACAGAGATTTTCCATCAGATAGCAACTTCCCTTTCAATTTTCTCCGTAGCTTCCTCAGTCTACCACCCATCCTCTTTTGCACATGTCCACAACACTCCAGTTTTGTTACCAAGGTATCGCCATAAACATTGAACTCATTAATTTTATTGAAAGCTTTAGAGTCCCCATCGCCTAGGTAGTTCGTATATCTAAGGTTATAAACGGGCACCGACCTCTGAAATACTTTTAGAGCTCCATCACACTCCATACCCCCACTGTAACCATCATAATTCTTAGAATACTGATGTTCAATATGTCCTTCAGTGTTATCATGGCAGATGCGGCATTACTTAGACAAACACTCAGCTTATCCATTATCCATAAAAGTAGCACTTACAACACCATTCAACGAACGATGTCCTCGACGTTTCATTGTCCTATCAAGTGCAACAGCAATGTCACTCGTTCCACTAATATTTACAGTTTCTTCTACTGCAAGTTTCATAGATGCTTTAGACGCAACCGTCAAGGCACCTGAAAGTATTTATGTACTTGCTGAATCTACTGGGAAAAGGAGGAAGGTCCATCAAACCACAAAACGTTTGAGCAGCCCTTCTTCCTTTTCCTATTGCACGCATTGTATACCCTGACTTCAAATTCACATCATATTAATTATGCACAATGTTCGAAGTCATTTTCGAAGTAGATTTATTGCAGGATTTACACAGAACAACTAATTATGACGCTAAACCTTTCCTGCTACTTTGTTGTTCAGTTATTCCAGACAGCCTACGCCATCACATTGTTTACATTTCGCCAGTTCCTTTATCAAAGAAGATACAATGCCCACATCAACATCAACAAATCCACTACAAATGGCGTCATTGTTAACACAAAAAGTTGAATCACCAGGAGGCGTGCCATGTGGGAGTTTCTTCCTTGAAGAACTGATACATAGGTTACTTTCAACAGTGTGGCTTGCTTTGTTTGTGAACTGCTTATCACGGAATTTTCTTTTATTGAATTTCTTGATGCGTGGCATAGTTCGTATTTATTGCACTTCCACAAATATATGTAGCACTTGGGCAACAAACATTCAATAACACGTGAACAAACTGCTTTAGCGAAACAAAAGTAAATACTAGCAAAGATAGTCATTTACAGATACTAGGTACCTGCACTGTTAGCAACATATACAATGTATCACACGTATAATCACTGGAAACAGAAAGTTCACAGTTCTTTTCGAAATAATAATGGTTTCTGTAACTGAAATAAAGGGGGTGTGGTGGCATACATGACCGTAACTTTAAAATTTGGTGTATATAGGTCGTTTTTCATTTGAAACCCTATAATGTATATATCAATGTAATCAGGAAAGACTATAGAATTTAATAAAGTCATTAAAAAATTTCGATTTTTCCACCATTTACAAGTAACCTGTATCCTTAAACGAGTGAAGTAAATACTCAAAATTGGAAATTTGTTAAGCCTCTGTTATTAAATAGAAGAATGGACAGTTACTGAGGCAGCAAAATTTAGGCTGAAACTGATCATAAGCAATCAAACAAAACTGGCAGTAGACAGTTAATCAATTTTCATATTTTTACGACACTCGGTGACTGCATGGAAAGGAAGGAACTATGCTTGGTAATGATGTCTAAGGACAATGACAATACAAGTGCACTACAAGTTTTAACTATTGCAGGTTATTATTTAAGAAAGTTAGTTACTAAAGTTTGTTAAAGAAATGCCACTGGTAATGCCTGTACAATATTAGATATGCCAGTTAACAGCCTTACGATGTTGTAGCTGTGCAGACGACAAAGAATGTAGCCGACGACAATGCTGACCTGACGCAGCTGCTGCTGGTGGTGGTGGTGGTGGTGGTTGAGAACCACGAGGCGTGTCCAGAACCACGGATGACTGTGGGACAGGCAACAGACAGAATGGCAGCTTCCTCCGCCTGTCCACTCCTATCACGCTCACAACACTCGCTGGTTGTTAAAGTAGGTGCCCCTACATTGGCGCGGTCATAACTGCACATCTCGTCTGCGGGAGCGCACAACAAACAATTTCGCATTCTTTCTAATGCTGCTGTGTGTCATCTCTGCTCGCAACGCAACAGAGACTCTCCATACGCAAGGACAAACAACAGCACAGCTCCTGCCATTTCGTCGTTGCTATCGATACATTTAAACAAAGTTCCCTTGGGGATTACCCATCCATTTATGATAATTACATTATAATTAAAAATAATTATATACATTCACAAATGAATACACTACTACACTGAAGAGCCAACGAAGGTGGTACACTTGACTAATATCGTGTAGGGCCCCAGCGAGCGCGCAGAAGTGCCACAACACGACGTGGCATGGAGTCGACTAATATCTGAAGTAGTGCTGGAGGGAACTGACACCATCAGTCCTGCAGGGCTGTCCGTAAATCCCTAAGAGTATGGGGGTGGGGGGGGGGGGGAGGTTTCATCAGAACAGCACGTTGCAAGGCATTCCAGATATGCCTAATAATGTTCACGTCTGGGAAGTTTTGCGTCCAGAGGGTGTGTTTAAACTCAGAAGAGTGTTCCTCGAGCCACTCTATAGCAACTCTGGACATGTGTGGTGTCGCATTGCCCTGCTGGAATTGCCCAAGTCCGTCTGAGTGCACAATGGACTTGAATGGATGCAGCTGATGAGACAGTATGCTTACGTACCTGTCACCTGTCAGAGTCGTGTCTAGACGTATCAGGGGTCCCGTGTCACTCCAACTGCACACGCCCCACACCATTACAGAGTCTCCACCAACTTGAACAGTCCCCTGAAGACATGGCTCTGAGCACTATGGGACTTAACTTCTAAGGTCATCAGTCCCCTAGAACTTAAAACTAATTAACCAACCTAAGGACATCACACACATCCATGCCCGAGGCAGGTTTCGAACCTGCGACGTAGCGGTCGCGCGGTTCCAGACTGTAGCGCCTAGAACCGCTCGGCCACCCCGGCCGGCCCTGAAGACATGCAGAGTCCGTGGATTCATTAGGTTGTCTCCATACCCCTATACGTCCGTCCTCTCGATACATTTTAAAACGAGACTCGTTCGAGCATGCAACATGCTTCCAGTCATCAACAGTCCAGTGTCGGTGTTGACGGGCCTAGGCGAGACGTAAAGCTTTGTGTTGTGCAGTCATCAAGGGTACACGAGCGGGTTCCGAAAGCCGATATCGACGATTTTTCGTTGAAAGGTTCGCACGCTGACACTTGTTGATCGCCCAGCGTTGAAATCGGCAGCAATGTGCGGAAGGGTTGCATTTCTGTCACGCTGAACGATTCTCTACAGTCGACGTTGGTCCCATTCTTGCAGGATCTTTTTCCGGCCACACCGATGTCGGAGATGACATGTTTTTCGGGATTCCTGATATTCACGGCACTCTCGTGAAATTGTTGTATAGGAAAATCCCCACTTCATCGCTACCTTGGAGGTGCTGTATCCCATCGCTCGTGCGCCGACTGTAACACCACGTTCAACCTCACTAAAACCCTAATAATCTGCCAGTGTAGCAGCAGTAACCGATCTAACATCTGCACCAGACACTTGTCGTGTTATATAGGCGTTGCCGACCGCAGGGCCGTATTCTGCCTGTTTACATATGTCTGTATTTGAATACGCATGCTTATACCAGTTTCTTTGGGGCTTCATCCATTACGTATTAAACATACTGTCTGTAATAAGCTTACAGATTCAGAATTAGCATTATATTGGAAGTTATCAACGGAAATTGGAAATTTGTGGTAAGGTCTTATGGGACCAAACTGCTGAGGCCATCAGTCCCTAAGCTTACACACTACTTAATCTAACTTAAAACTAACTTACGCTAAGGACGACACACACACCTATGCCCGTAGAAGGACTCGAACCTCCGACGGGGTAAGCCGCGCAGACCGTGACAAGATGCCTCAAGCGGCTCGGCTACCCAGCGCGGCCAAAAATTTTGGATGGTGCAGAATGTACTTCATTTGCACTTTCTGTATACCACTTGGTAGGAGGTATGTGGCGCCAGATATCATAGCACAGGTCACGCCGTGCCGTAAATTACGAGCCGGTGGTTTGTGGGGGCGTAGCTGCACCCAGTTGCGTCTCAAATGTGTTCCATCAGGTTCAGAGAATTTTGGTCGCCAGGAGGTCGACGCGAGTTCACTCTCATGCTCGTCAATCTACTGTAGGGCGATTCCGGCCTCGTGACACGGACAGTGAAACTGTCGGGGGAAGAGATCAAGCGTGAAGCGATATAGGTAGTCTGCAGTAATGATCATCTCGTCCAGAGCTGTCGTGGTGCGTTATGTTACTATCACAGGTTCCACAGCTGGCCAGATGAATGTGGACGTAGCATAATACAGGCGGACGTGGCGTGATCTTTGTTTCGAACAGCAATTCGCCCGGACGACGAACTCGACCATCGACTTCCCGTAATAGGAAACCTGATTATATGACCAGATGACAAGTTTTCTTTGATACACGGTCTAATCTTGATGATCCCTTGCCCACTGCAATCGTAATTGAGAATATCGTTGGATCAACGAGAGAACGATAGAGGTCGAATGCTGCAAGTTCAACAATGTGATTTGAACGACGTGCTCTGAAACACCTGTGCCTACCCCAGCAATGTAATCTGTCATCCGTTCTGCTGCAGATCGTCGACTATCCTTCTTTGCTTGACAAGCAAGCCTCCAACCACCACGTTAAGTGATGAGGCTTGGATGTGCAACGTCACCTTCTCGTGGTTTTCCGTCCTTAATCACTTTCAGAGATGCTCATAACGGCAGCCACAGCAGTCTTTGACTATTTGCTGATGACGCTGTGGTGTGCAGGAACGTGTCGAAGTTGAGTGACTGTAGGAGGATACAAGATGACTTAGACTACATTTCTAGTTTGTGTGATGAATGGCAGCTGGCTCTAAATGTAGAAAAATATAAGTTAATGCAGATGACCTGTAACGTTCGGATACAGTGTTACTAGTGTCCTGCCTGACACAGTCAAGTCATTTAAATATCAGAGCGTAACGTTGCAGAGCGATATGAAATGGAACGAGCGTGTGAGTACTGTGGTAGGGAAGGCGAATGGTCTTGGTTCAAATGGTTCTGAGCACTATGGGACTTAACATCTGAGGTCATCAGTCGCCTAGAACTTAGAACTACTTAAACCTAACTAACCTAAGGACACCACACACATCCATGCCCGAAGCAGGATTCGAACCTGCGACCGTAGCGGTCGCTCGGCTCCAGACTGTAGCGCCTAGAACCGCACGGCCACTCCGTCCGGCGGCGAATGGTCTGCTTCGGTTTATTGAAAGAATTTTAGGAAAATGTTGTTCATATTTAAAGAAGGTCGCATATGGAACACTAGTGCGACCGTTTCTCGAGTACTGCTCGGCTGTTTGGGATCCGCTCCTGGACGGATTAATGGAAGACACTGTAAGTAGGCTGTTTATGTTTTCTGTATGTAAGTAGGCTGTTTATGTTTTCTCTATGTAAGTAGGCTGTTTATGTTTTCTTATTGGCAACGTTACGTAGCGCTCAATATGAAAATCACTGGCTGTGCTGTGTGCAGTCTGTGGCTAGTTTGCATTGTTGTCTGCCATTGTAGTGTTGGGCAGCGGCAGCTGGCTGTGAACAGCGCGTAACGTTGCGCAGTTGGAGGTGAGCCGCCAGCAGTGGTGGATGTGGGGAGAGAGATGGCGGAGGTTTGCAGTTTGTCATGAACTGATATATATATATTATGATTTGTGATGATATTAAGGTAAATACATTGTTTGCTCTCTATTAATATCTTTCATTTGCTAACTACCCCTATCAGTAGTTAGTGCCTTCAGTAGTTTGAATCTTTTATTTAGCTGGCAGTAGTGGCGCTCGCTGTATTGCAGTAGCTTGAGCAGCGAAGATTTTTGTGAGGTAAGTGATTTGTAAAAGGTATAGTTTAATGTTTGTCAGGGCCATTCTTTAGTAGGGAGTTTTGAAAGTCAGATTGCGTTGCGCTAAAAATATTGTGTGTCAGTTTAAGGACAGTCATGTATAATTCTTCTAAGGGGACGTTTCATATGTCGACCCTTAGCCTAGGATACCTCACTGGAATCTTCTGAATTTTCTTGTAGTTTGTGTATTTAGTGTAGCTTTTGTTTATTGCTAGCGCGTAATTGTAGAGAGAATCTCCTTTGTAGTTGTAGCCTTTCATTGTTGTACAGTAAAACAGTTGTGGCATGCATATAGATTTGCACCAAGTATTTCGCAGCTGTAATTAACAAGATATTATTTTCAGTGTTATGTTAATGTGTTCTCTTATTTTTGCTCTTCAAATTGTGTTTTTCTGTGTTGTCGTGTGAAATACTGTGACAATAATGGCGTGTGAAAAACGTAATACTAGGCTCCAAAGTAAACTGAGAAATGACAGTGAAAATGAGAGCAGTGTGTTAGCGCCACCGAGTTATGAATTAACTGATGTTCAAAGTAGTAATTTGGTAATTGTGCATAGGGAAATGGAGCGGGCGGCAAACAATGGCGTGGACAGTGAAACAATTAGTGAAGAGGGAAGCATTATCGATCGATCGGTCGGCAACAGCTCGCCTCAGGAATCCGAAATGACAGGACACAATTTGGCAAATACTGTAGATTCAGGTTTTGGGTCATCACCGTTTTCTCAAATAAGTCAAGACACATTTTCTGCTTGTCAAAATGTGAATGTTGTCGGTGCAAATGCACTGCCGAAAAGCGTAGAGAAACAGATTCCAGACACTAATACATTATTATTGCAATTAATGCAACAAATGGGACAAAAGCTTGAAAAGTTAGACACAATGGAACAACACCAGAGACAAACACAGCAACAGTTAGACACAGTGGAACAAAATCTCAAAAAGTTAGACACAGTGGAACAAAATCTCAAAAAGTTAGACACTACACTTGAACAAACACGTGAAGATTTAACCACTGAGTTACATAACATCGAATCGAAATGTCAAAAAGTCTGTAATGACGTAAAAACACAAATTTGTGAGCATTTTCAACCTATTTTTTCGCGGCATGAAAATGCATTACAGAACCACGAAGCAGCCATAAAAGAGCTGCAAACCATTGTTCATGAAAATCTTGAGACCTTGTGGGCTAAATTTGACTCAGTTGCATCTACCGATTCGGTTACGCAACTTGCAAAAGCTCAGGAAAACTTAAAGGACAAAGTAGATACTCTGAAACTTGGTTCAGAAAAACACGCTGAGGAAATAAGTACACTATCAGAGAAAGTAGCCGAACTTTCGGATCAATTCACTAACTTATCTACAAAGGTAGATGATGATCTGAATGACACAAGACCCGTAGCCTTCACTGACACAGAAGAGTATGAACAAATAAGAAAATTCAAACAAAATCAGAATCAAATTAATACACAACACCAAAGAGAAATCCGGGAAGTACAAGATCAGCTGACACAGGTAATACAAGAATTACGTATTTCAGAGGACACTCGCGCTCCAACACGGGAAGAGGGACTTAGAAACACGGAAAAGCTGCAAAATAATAACACAGGGCATTTCGGAAGTAATGAAAGAAATTGGGAATGTGCACCGAATTTTGAGATGGAACGGCCGACACGACCTAACAATGACCGATATGCGACTCGCCGTCATGATGATTTTGACTATAAGCTGTTCATTACTACACGTAAATTCAAAACATTTAAGAATTCTGGCAACGACATTCATCCACAAGCATGGCTCCATCAATTCTCTCATTGTTTTCCTCCCAACTGGTCGTTAGAACACAGATTAGAATTTATGTGTGGCTACTTGGAGAATGAACCAGCTGTAAGAATGCGATCGGTCATTCACGATTGCCACAGTGAAGGAGAATTTTACCATGCCTTCCTCTCAGCATATTGGTCTCAAGCCACACAAGACCGCGTAAAACATGGCATCATAATGATGAAACATTTCGAACAATCTGAATTTTCCAGTCTTGTGAAATATTTTGAAGACATGTTGCACAAGAATCAGTACCTGTCAAACCCATACAGCCCCTCAGAACTCATCCGCATTTGCTTAATCAAATTACCTGAACATTTACGACACATTATTTTGGCAGGGCGTTGCAAAGACGACATTGAAGCATTTCAGGGACTGTTACAAGAATTAGAAATTGACACTGATAATCGCGGAACGCGAAACCAGGAACACAGCAATTACAGGTCACATCCGTCGCAATTCCGCGATGAAAGAAATAATAACTGGACGCGACAAGGCTATTCTCACAACACAAATCGTGACCGAAATAGACACCACCCGTATTACAACCGTTGGCAGAGTAGTAATAGTTACAGAGAAAGATCGCATTTCCGTAGTAATGACTATTACAGAGACAATCAGAGAAACAGACAATATGGGAACCAAAACAATTATTATCAAGGGAGGCAGAATAACTTCAGACGCAACAGTTCGGCGCACAGTTACGATTCAGGGAGAAATTCTCCACCACGTGACGGACAAGGAAGAAACTACGGAATCTACCGACATGACGACAGACGATATGATCATAACGACAGACGTCAATTTCATCAGAACTGGCGGGATTCTAACACGGCTGGGCCCTCTCGGCAAGGTGAATTTGTGGAAGTTAGGCCTCCTAATCCCAATAACGACGCGCGCCAACAAAGAGGCAGACAATGACTCGCGCCGCAGGCAGCCACCTGCGCCGGCTGGCTCAGAGAAAAATAACATTGACGCTAACCTTGAGCAAAATTCCAGTATTCTTTACGGACGAATACCGTATGATAATTGCGTTGAAGTTGAAACTCTGCGTACTAGGAAGAGTAAAGGTTTACACCACATTTCTCATGTAAAACCATTTATTGACAGATAATCTGCCTTTTAACTTTCTCTTTGCCATAAAACGTTTCACTTCACGTTACTAGTACGCTTTAGAAACTGTTACCATGCAACAATGTTTGAAGTTCAATATCCAGCCAAGAACCAAGAGAAATTATTTAAACAGAAATTACGAATGCATTGTTATTGCGAACAGACGACACAGTGTAATTGTGTGTGTACATTCTTGCTTGTTAGTTGTACGATTAGAACATTTACCAGTACTGCTAATGAGATTTTAATGCAACATTTTGGTTTACTTGAAAATACATTCCGGATTTAAAGTACTTTCTGAGAGATACCAGATGACACAGAGGTTAGTTTATGTGACAGCTACACGATTTTTATCACGACGCTACTAATGAGTGACAATTTACAATGTTGCTTTTGCAGTGTATCTGTTTTATATCTGCACAGTTTTCTGAATTCTTCTAGGAAGAAAAACATGTTTTGGTAGTAACTTTTGTGGTATAGCAACAATGAGACAGCCTTTTTCGTGGCATAACAATACGTTACTGTACAGTACTTTCCTCATCACGGCAATAAGCGTAATAACTAAGATATCTATACGTAAAGCATTTCACTTTTGTGTATCATGAGGTAAGTACATTGACTTTAGCAGAACTTTGCTTACAGAGGACGATAACTACGACAGTTCCACAGAATTATCTTACAGCAAGACGTGCATTTAGCGCCACAGGACACGCATTTGAGTGATTAATCTTATACTTAAAACACTTATTTTCAAAGATTTTTTAATTACAAAGAAAGTTTTCCGTGATACATTTCATTCCATTGCTGTAATTTGTAACACCTGAGGGTATAATTACGTTTATCCTCAGGGGGGTACACGCCTACTTTGTGTACCATGTGTGTGGCAACCACAAGGAACCCTAGCTAATATGGTATTTGCTTATACAACTTTACACATCGGTACCATATTTCTCTAACACACAAATTACACAGCTATCTGATCATTTAACTGAGAGATAAACATTTTTTTACACTACATCAGTGACACATGTTTACGCAATACACAGTTGGGTAACTTCACACTTATGAAACTGTATTTTGTCTGTACTTTGTAAACTGTTCATATTTTTCGGAATCATTGTGATATTATGAGAGCTTTGAATGATGTATTTGATATGGATTCATGATTTTTAAAGTACGTTTGAGGCAGATGACACTTTTGACATGAGCAGAGAATTATTTTAGGCTTAGAAATTATTGGAGGAAGTTACGACGATTTTGAGATTTGACTGAAGTGTTATGATGTTATTATTACGACGACGATGTGTATTATGTTGTTGAGGAATGTTTATTATGCTACGTATTTCTCATGATGAAATATTGAAGAAGTGTCGACGAATATGTATATGTATAATGAGGTAAGGAATAATGAGTAGTGTTTAGGGACTCTGATTTATGAAAAGGATGTTGGAAACCAAGAAACGTACTTTAAGAGTTATGAAATGTGTGACTGTATCACAATGCTGACCAATATTTTTTTTGGACACTTATATTTATAGGATTTTGTTTCTACAGATTTGCAACGCTAATTCTTGACCTGTGAAATATTTTTATGTGCGACTGTCTCTGTAGCGGAAACTGCTGTCGTAAATATTTCCGTAAGAAAGTTAACGGACCACCTACACATAATGCGTCGTGGGCACCCAGCTGTGTCAGACGCCTGGAGAAAAAGCCATTAGCGCGTGCCTTTCAGAGCACAGGAAAACACCTGGAGAACAAGCCATTAGGGTGTGCCTTTCATCGCTTATGCGACACCCTCGTTACTTGAAAACATATGATTACTCGCACTTTGTGCTAATTGCTGAAATGCTTATGAATTGATGGGAAATATTCGTACATCTGCAAACCTGATAATGACAAGTGTCTTTCTATGAGAGTTGAGAGCTACTGACTTACGAAATGCCACATGACTATTGAATGATGTTTTTATGCTTTGGTTTGCGTAATTGCTTATTTCACTTGATATCTGGTTTCCAGCTGTGTTGCAGCATTGCTTTTATAAAATAAAATGCATTTGCTAATGTGAACACTTTCTGTCAACAGATCTATTAAATAATTATTTTATGATCCACATTCTTTAAAAAAGGAGCACTTGGAAAGGAAAGAACAATAAGAAGGAACTAGTAACTGCATACATAATATTCTTTTCAAGTACATGGTAATATTTCTTTTACAATAAGTTGTTGTGGTGCACCACTTTAATTACATAGACATTAAGATGTGATTATACATTTCCCTTATCTGCATTGTTATCTCTAGTGTACTATTTTTTCTGCTTGCGCTATGTCATGTTTAGGTATAAGTTGCTGCTGTTTGCCAGGCATAGTGTTATTGAATTTGACTTTTGCTAATTTATACTGTAGCTTGCTTTGCAATTTTCCATTTTTTTCATTGCTGTTTATAATAATTGTTTTACGTGCTGCTGCATTGCCTCGTCCCTTAGTTTAGCATCTGAGCTCAGTAGATTTAAGTTAGCTTAAGAGGGGGTAGCCTCTAAGAGAATGAGTTGCGATGAATTGGAAGAAATGCATTGAGAAAACAGGTTTAGGTAGGATTTTCTTGGAAATAAATGTTGAGGTAAGAAATGTGTGAACATATAAATACAGAAAGCATGCTTAGATAGAATTTTTTTGGTGGAAACAAAGGATGAAATAAGAGGAAAGATATATGAAGTTTTGGGTTGGACTGCAGTACCAAATGTTACACTGAAAACGAACCCTGTCCTTTCCTATTGGTGTTATCCCACTATGTGTTTGTGTACCCTTGTGTATTTGTTTTCTTCCTGTCTCTGTGTACTGTTTCATAGTATTTTTTTCTCTTCTAATACTAAGCTATATTCACTATGAGGAGGAATACTGTTATCCTCAAATATAAGTTGCATTAATAATATGTTATTTTCTTTGTAAAGTTGTTTACAATTCTGTTCTGTTTCAATGTTCATGTGTGAAATTAATGTTTCGAAAACTATTCTCATTATTTTATGTATGTACTTATGTCACTATTTTTGTAACACTGATGTATATGTTTATTTCTATTCTTTTGTAAAGCCTATACTACAAATGTTATCTGTATTATTATGTTTTTAATGATGTATTTTGTACCATTGTAATTGTATTCTTATGTTATAAAATTGTAATTGTCACCAGTTCATGACATTATTAACTTGTTAGTTACATTTCACTGCACACGTTTCTGTTGGTCATAGTATGTGGACAATATGTGAGAAGTAGGGACTGTTAGTGTTTGCACGTGTGTTGATAATTCAGCAAGGGACTGGATAACAGCATTGCTCGTTCTAAGGACAATTCCAAAAACGTTGTGAGTGCACAAGTGGTGGTTTATGGACTTGCTATATTCTCTGCAAGACTCTTCGATGGTGATTGTGCACCTGCACAGTCGCAACAGATGGCTGCTGGCCATTTCTACAAGGACTACAGTGGGTCTGCACCTCTGGTGGCCCACCAATACCATTATCTCTACAAGGACTACAGTGGGTCTACATCTATGATGACCTACCAACGCCATTATTTCTACAAGGACTGCAGTGGGTCTGCACCTCTGGTGGCCCACCAATACCACAATCTCTACCAGGACTCCAGTGGGTCTGCTCTGTGATGACCTACCTAACAATATTCTTCAAAACGTCGAATGAACTCTGCTGTGGGTTTGCTCTGTTGTGGCCCATTACCTGTCAGCATGTCAAGAGTCAGCACTGTCTTTCCGTTGGAAGGACAACACTACTTCTTCAAGACTGCATGGAAATCCACTACTTCTGTGTGCATTGTCTTTTACTGCTCAGACTTTGAGAAAAGAAACGGCAGTTTCACTGTGATGAATGATCAAGACTGTCTTTATAGACTGTGAGAAAATTTTAGCTTTTGACCAACATTGTATCAATAAGTGTGTGCATTTTATATCTTTGTTACTGTAATTGTGAAAAATTTTTGTCAAATCTGTATTGGCCAGTGCCCAACACCATTTGTAAAAATTTTTTGTGGGGAGCATGGGGGCTATGTAAGTAGGCTGTTTATGTTTTCTGTATGTAAGTAGGCTGTTTATGTTTTCTCTATGTAAGTAGGCTGTTTATGTTTTCTTATTGGCAACGTTACGTAGCGCTCAATATGAAAATCACTGGCTGTGCTGTGTGCAGTCTGTGGCTAGTTTGCATTGTTGTCTGCCATTGTAGTGTTGGGCAGCGGCAGCTGGCTGTGAACAGCGCGTAACGTTGCGCAGTTGGAGGTGAGCCGCCAGCAGTGGTGGATGTGGGGAGAGAGATGGCGGAGGTTTGCAGTTTGTCATGAACTGATATATATATATTATGATTTGTGATGATATTAAGGTAAATACATTGTTTGCTCTCTATTAATATCTTTCATTTGCTAACTACCCCTATCAGTAGTTAGTGCCTTCAGTAGTTTGAATCTTTTATTTAGCTGGCAGTAGTGGCGCTCGCTGTATTGCAGTAGCTTGAGCAGCGAAGATTTTTGTGAGGTAAGTGATTTGTGAAAGGTATAGTTTAATGTTTGTCAGGGCCATTCTTTAGTAGGGAGTTTTGAAAGTCAGATTGCGTTGCGCTAAAAATATTGTGTGTCAGTTTAAGGACAGTCATGTATAATTGTTCTAAGGGGACGTTTCAACACTGAAGCGATTCAGTGCGGGCTGCTACATTTGTTACCAGTACGTTCGATCAACACGCGAGTATTACGGAGATGCTTCGTGAACTCAAATGACGACGTTCTTTTCACGAAACACTGTTGACAAAACTTGGAGAAACGGCGTTTGAAGCTGATAAGAAAGCGATTCTACTGCAGCCAACGTACATTTTCCTTACGGATCACGAAGGAAAGATTAGAGTTTCACCAACTGCGACATAATCGCGTGTACAAATAGTGACCCAGTACTGTAAAATGCTTTTTTATTCCAGGCTCTGATCACAAATGAATTCTTTAGACGATGACCGATTTCAGTCTGTAATGACCATCTTCAGATCTTTTTTACACCATGTCCGTATCACTTAGGACATGGTGTAAAAAAGATAAGAAGATGGTCATTACAGACTGAAACCGGTCATCGTCTAAAGAATTCATTTGTGATCAGAGACTGGAATAAAAAAGCATTTTAAGATTAGAGTTTTTCCCTCGCTCTATTTGCAGGTGGAACAGGAAAGATAATGACTAGTACTGGTACAAGGTACCCTCCGCCATCTGCCATACGGTGGCTTGCGAAGTATGTAACGTACATGTAGAGCAACTGACAACCTTCGTCATTTCCGAGATCCTCCTTGTCAGGTGTCGGCCCATAACAATCTCTACTTCGTCAGAATGGCTTATGTCAGTGGATTTCCCCACCTGTGGCGCGAATCGTTGCTACAATGATTCCGCATTTGTTTTTGTTCTGTTTATACCGGGGTTTATGGGTACAAGTGCAGGTATTTTTATTGGTGACTGACGAATGTGTGCTGAACAACGTTACTTGAGTATTTACTCCATCTGCAGAGTAATAATTATAGCTATTAGGTATAGTATGTTTTTAGGTTGGTTAGTACCTCCAAGCAGATATGAGAAGAGCTACAATACGCAAAGGAGGAACTAGATAGGTTGGGGATGGTGAAGGGCGCTGGGGAATGGGAACTGGCAGCTGGCAAGAAGGCAGCTAGGAGGAGGAGGAGGTATTCAGACAGTTGTACTTAGCATATATGCAATAGATTTGACCAACTGTCAGAGTTGAGTGGAGAGGAGCCTCTTATAGGTGTAAGTGTAGGAAACATGTAGCAGTTCTCAGCAGTTAGGAGGCCTAAGTCAGCTACAAAGTGTAACAGAAGGATGAAGGTTCTGCTGCTAGGTAGTTAACACGGTAGAGGTGTGGGCCACAAGTTGCAGGGAGTGTTGGCAAGTGAGAACCAGGTCACTAGCATTGTGAAGCCTAGTGCAGGGTTGGCTCAGGTGGTTGACAGCATACGGGAGTTATGTTGGAATTTTACGGAGGAGGATCAGGCAGTGATAGTGTGTGGAGCAGGGAATAGCCTTGAGAGCGACGGGGAATATCTTGTAGGTGATCAACTGGTAAAGATAACTTTTCAAACTGCTGCACTAATGTACATTTCGTGCAACTGTTTCAGCGTCATGATCGGCGTCATCTAAATGCGGCTGTTAGGCGCGTTAACATGGAGCTGGAAGAGTCACTGACGCAGAGGGCATGGGTCACCTTATAGTGGTTCCAATTGAGTCTATCAGTAGATCGAGTTTCACTAGGCGTGACCTGAACCTCAGTAGATATGGGAAGGGGAAGCAGGCAAAGCAGATAGGTGACAGTGTATTGGTTGGGGGTGGGATCAATCGTTGAAAAATTCCTGTTGTAATTGGCATTAGAGCTCCACCTTTTCTGGGTTGAAATCAGCTGATAGGTATACCTGCTTAAAGAAAGTCCCTCCAACTAAGGGCTCACCTTCAGAGGACGTCACGTTTTCAAGTACAGAAGGAATTAGCATTTTTCATCAAAATATAAGAGGTATTAGGGATATAGTTAGTGAACTAGAATGAGATTTTCACTCTGCAGCGGAGTGTGCGCTGATATGAAACTTCGTGGCAGATTAAAACTGTGTGCCCGACCGAGACTCGAACTCGGGACCTTTGCCTTTCGCGGGCAAGTGCTCTACCAACTGAGCTACCGAAGCACGACTCACGCCCGGTACTCACAGCTTTACTTCTGCCAGTACCTCGTCTCCTACCTTCCAAACGCGAAAGGCAAAGGTCCCGAGTCTCGGTCGGGCACACAGTTTTAATCTGCCAGGAAGTTTCATAGTTAGTGAACTGCTTATAGATGCTGACTGTGAAATTATCGGAGCACCACTTAATTAATTTGACAATTCAGAATCTTCCTTTACCAGGATACAGACTAGGTGGCTGTTTTTCAAGGAGCTCCTTGCGGAATGGGAGAGTGGCCATGTACGTAACAAACGATATTTCATTTGAGTCCATAGACGTATCATGGAATTGCAGTGAATAGATATTTGAACGTTGTGCAGGGGCAGTTGAATTTAGTGAAACTAAACTTGTAATTTTTGTTGTTATTAGATCCCCTAACTCTTACTTCAGAGTATTTCTGCCCAAGCTAGAGAGGGTCCTTGACTCACTTTATAGAAAGTACCAGAAACCAGTTATATGTGGTGACTTCAATAAAAATTCTGTGTATGACTGTGCAAGAAAAAGGATGTTGGAAGATCTCCTAAATTCATATGATCTGATGGAGACTGTGATTTTTCCAACTAAGGTGCAGGGGTACAGCAGCACAGACACAGATAATATTTTTATTCATTCTTCATTACTACGTGGGCATTCTGTTAGTAAAAGGGTGAATGGCCTTTCAGACCACGATGCACAAATTTTAACACTAAAAGGCTTTTGTACTCAAAAAAATGTCACATGTAATTACAAACTACATATGAAACTTAATTCAACGGTAATAGAGAGTTTTTTTAAACCTCGTCAAGGAGCAAGAGTGGCAGGATGTTTATAGTGCGATAACATAGATGACAAATATAATGCTTTCCTTAACACATTTCTCATGCTCTTGGGGAGCTGCTTTCCATTAAAACGATCTAAACGGGGTTCTAGCAGTAAAAGGAAGCCTGGGTGGCTGACTAGTGGGATAAAGATATAATGTAGAACAAAACGGGAATTATGTCGAAATGTTAGAAGTAGTCACAATCAAGCAACAGTATCCTATTACAAACAGTATTGCAACATGTTTGAAAATATTATTTGAAGGTAAAGAGTATGTGGTGCACAAATAGAACAGCTAATTCACAGGATAAAATTAAAACCATATGGTCAGTTGTGAAGGATACGTCTGGTCAGCAGTACAAGGCTGATGATATAAAGTCAATTCGTAGTAAAAATATTTCTGTTACTGATAAATCAGATATATGTACAGTATTTAACAATCACTTTCTGAGCATTGCTGGTGAATTAAACAAAAATTTAGTTTCTACAGGGAATCATATAACTCTTTTGGCAAATGCCTTTCCGAGATTGATCTCTGAAATACTCCTCTGTGATACACACAAGGGGGCAATTGAGTCAAAAATTACATCACTGAAGACTAAAGACTCTCATGGATGTGATAGAGTGCCTAGCAGAATTTTCAAGTACTGTGCTGCACGTGTCAGCCCTGTACTTAGCCATATTTGTAATTTTTCCTTTATGAATGGTCAATTCCCTGAACGATTAAAGTAACCAGTAGTAAAGCCGCTTTATAAAAAGGGAGGAAGGGGCAATGTAGACAATTTTAGACCTATTTTATGCCATTAGTATTTGCTAAAGTTATTGGAAAGGCTGTGTATGTAAGGATAATCGATCATTTTATAGCACATAATTTGCTATCAGATGTACAGTTCAGGTTTAGAAATCGTTTAATAACTGATAATGCTATATTTGCTTTTCTCTGTGAGGTACTGAATGGGTCAGACAAAATGTTTCGAACACTAGGCATATTTTTTGATTTAACTAAGGCATTTGATTGTGTTCATCACAGAATATTGCTCCAGAAGTTGGACCATTGTGAAATATGGGGAGTAGCTAACAATTGGTTCACCTTTCTTTAACAACAGACAGCAAAAGGTCATTATTCATAGTGTTGAGAATGGCTGTGATGTGGGGTCTGTGTGGTCAAATGGGGGGTGTCCCAGGGATCAGTGTTGTGGCCACTCCTGTTCCTTATTTATATAAATGATATGCCTCTAGTATTAACGGGTAACTCTAAAATATTTCTGTTTGCTGATGACACTAGCTTGGTAGTAAAGGATGTTGTGTGCAATGTGAAACATTGGCTCGCTTTCAGATAGTGCAGTGCATGGCATAATTTCATGGCTCGTAGAAAATAAACTAACGCTAAATCACAGTAAGACTCAATTTTTCCTATTTCTAACACACAATTCAACAAAACCAAACGTTTTAATTTCACAGACTGGGCATATGATTAGTGATACTTAACAGTTCAAATTTGTGGGTGTTCAGATAGTGGTATTCCTTATCACCTCGGCAGTTATCGAAGCACATGCTCGGACAATTCTCTCTCTTATATCGAGCAAATAGTAAATATTCGCCGAATACGGCGTATCCATCTAACGTGCCATTGACATGTAAACACCATTCCACAAGATTTCGGAATTGCAGCCGGATCTCATCGACTTCTTTCCACGATATTTCGGCTGACAACCTTACAGCCATCTTCAGGCGAGTGTTTGACACTGGAGATTGCTAGTGCAAGTCGCTCTATTTATATGTAAAAGTGCCGCAGGCGCGCATGCGCAAGTTACCGTAGCATGCACGCCACCTGTCGATTCCAAGGCCCTCTACAATATTACTGCATCTATGGAGCGCAATCGAATGCGTGAAAAAAGTAAACCATGCACGCAGACGTGTCCAAAACAATAAAATGCAAAATTTCAGTATTAAAATTACTGGTCGCTCGACGTGTCAGAAGCCATAAAAAGTTTTCTTTTGGTTGAAATTAAAGAAATCAACGGGTCCCAGGCCTTATTCAATAATAAGCCGCCATCACGATTAATGAGATTATCCGCTAAACGTATTTCCACGGATTCCTTCACAACTGAATCCCAGAAGGATCTCGATGGGGCCAAGATTTTCGTGGCCGAATAATCCATAGTATGTCCTGTGGAAATACAATGTTCGGCTATAGCCGACTTACTTGGCTGTAAAAGGCGAGTGTGGCGCTCATGTTCAACGCAGCGGTCGTGTACTGTGCGTGTGGTTTGACCAATGTTGGCTTTCCCACACTCGCAAGGTATTTTATAAATTCCAGCCTTCCGTAATCCCAGATCATCCTTGGCTGAGCCCAGAAGAGCACGAGTCTTTGTAGGTGGCCGGAAGATTGCTTTCACACGATGTTTCTTTAAAATTCTGCCTACTTTCGATGAAATGTTCCCGACATATGGGAAAAATGCTCTGGACTTAAACACCTCCTTATCCTCTTGATCTTGTTGGTGGTCACGTTTTTTCCTCCTTAAAGCAGTACTTACCTGATGTGCAGAATATCCATTATGTTGAAATACCGATTTCAAGTGCTCTAATTCGTCTGCAAGGCTGTCTTTATCAGACACGACATGTGCCCTATGCAGCAACGTTCGAAGGACGCCCATAGTTTGTGACGGGTGATGACAGCTTGACGCCTGCAGGTACAGATCCACATGCGTGGGTTTTCGATAGACCGAATGCCCCAATGACCCATCCACCCTGCGTTTAACCATGACGTCCAGAAATGGTAGGCAACCATCTTTTTCAACTTCCATCGTAAACTGAATGTTTGTGTGGATGGAATTCAGATGTTGTAAAAACCGTGAAAGCTCTTCTTCACCGTGAGGCCACACTACAAAGGTATCGTCCACGTACCGCCAGAAGACTGTTAGTTTCAACATCGCCGAATCGAGAGCCCTCTCCTCAAAGTCTTCCATATAAAAGTTTGCTACCAGAGGGGACAGAGGACTGCCCATGGCAACACCGTCAAGTTGCTCAAAATATTCATTATTAAATAGAAAGTAAGTAGAGGACAGGGCATGGTGAAACAGCGCCGTTATATCGGCCGTAAACTTATTGCCGATAAGTGACAATGAATCCAAAAGAGGGACCCTCGTAAAGAGTGAAACGACATCGAAACTTACTAACAAGTCCGAATACTTCAGCTGTAGTGTTCTCAGTCTATTGATAAAGTCCGCAGAGTTGCGAATATGGTGCGTACATTTGCCAACAAAAGGTCTCAGTAGCGAAGCCAAATGACTAGATGAATCATATGTTGGAGCACCGACATTGCTCACTATGGGGCGTAAGGGCACATTATCCTTATGGAACTTTGGAAGACCATATAACCTCGGTGGAACAGAACTGTGAGGTCTCAATCTTTTCACTTCTTGCGGCAGAGAAGAGGAGTTTAGCAACTCTGACGTTTTCCTTTCTACTTTCCGAGTAGTGTCTTTATCGAGCTTCCTGTACGTTGTCTCACTCAGCAAACTATATATCTTCTGATCATACATATCACGTGGCAACAGCACAGTAGCATTCCCCTTATTCGCCGGAAGGACCACCGTCTGAGTATCTTCCCGTAACTTGCGCAGCGCAGCCCTTTCCATTGAAGAAATGTTGCTCTTCTGAGGCCGAGTTCTCGTAAGGGCGCGACATGTTTCCCGCCTGATTTATTCTGCTGCTTCACTGGATAGAGGCCTGACAGCTTCTTCAACAGCACTAATAAAATCTGTTAAAGGTAAGGTCCTAGGTGTCGGTGCCAAGTTCAGACCTTTCCCAAGTACCGACAGTGCCACGTTGTCTAAATCCTTATCCGTGAAATTTACCACAGAGCGTCGAAAAACATCTTCTTGTCGTGACGTGGCTGAGAGTCGGTCGAACTTCGATGATTGTCTTGAAGAATACTCCTGACGGACCCAGTCTGATTTGGCCCATGTTACACCATCGACCCATTCCCAGGAGAGGGAAGGAAGATTAGATGCAATCTCCATATGCAAATAAACAGCTCTTTCGAAACCAAGTCCAGTTCCCGGCGAGTGAAGCGTATCCTCTCCTTCACAAGGGCTAAACTTGCTTTACGAGTGATGAACTTCGCAGCGGCGGTCTTGATAAAATGTGTCACTCTGGCGGACTTTGGAACAAGG
This sequence comes from Schistocerca americana, assembly GCF_021461395.2. Lineage (NCBI taxonomy): Eukaryota > Metazoa > Arthropoda > Insecta > Orthoptera > Acrididae > Schistocerca > Schistocerca americana. The sequence goes on from NC_060122.1 coordinate 798,254,946, forward strand.
CCATTATCCCGGCATTTCAGTAAGAAACATAAAGCACTTAACAATCTCACACGTTTGTTTCGTAACTTATCCAACTTCTGGATGTTAGATGCCATCTCCTCCTCGTCATTTTGCATTTTATTGTTTTGGACACGTCTGCGTGCATGGTTTACTTTTTTCACGCATTCGATTGCGCTCCATAGATGCAGTAATATTGTAGAGGGCCTTGGAATCGACAGGTGGCGCGCATGCTACGGTAACTTGCGCATGCGCGTCTTGCGGCACTTTTACGTATAAATAGAGCGACTTGCACTAGCAACCTCCAGTGTCAAGCACTCGCCTGAAGATGGCTGTAAGGTTGTCAGCCGAAATATCGTGGAAAGAAGTCGACGAGATCCGGCTGCAATCCCGAAATCTTGTGGAATATTCGATACGCCGGGAAAACTTCAAGAGTCACATGTAAACACCATTTGACGCTTTCGCAATACAACACTAATAGAAACGGTAAGGACTAGTATCGTCGAATCAAGCGTATGTGAATGATGTATTCCTTCGAAGAACAAGTCGATATGCTTCTCATTTACGGAGAATGTCAACGAAATTCAGTGAGAGCTAGAGACATTTACGCTGAAATATATCCTCAGCGTACTCACCCGACACGTCGTACATTTAAATATGTGTACGATAAACTGAGAACAACTGGATCTTTAAAACATCGAAAACATACCCGGCAAAGGAAAGTTAATAACTAGGAAACGGAAATTGGTACTCTTGCCACTATGGTTCGAGATCCTTGTGTTAGTTCGCGTCAAATCGCAAGGGAAACCGGCATGAGCCAGAATAGTGTTGTTCGTGTTCTACATCGCCATAAATATCATCGTTACGATATCAGTCTCCACCAAGAATTAACTGGTACGAATGCATACAATATATGCGTCACATTGAATTCTGCTGATGGGCTCAACTACAGATTCAGAGGGATGTCACATTTATTAATTTGACTTTATTTACTGGCGAAGCTACATTCACGAACCACGAAAATGTTAATTTGCATAACATGCAATATTGGGCAACTGAAAATCTATGTTGGCTGCGGCAAGTTGCACACCAAAAACCGTGGTGGTGAATGTATGGTGTGGGATTCTGGAGGACAGAATTATGGGCCCCTATTTCATTGAAGGAAATCTTAATTTTAGGACGTACACCACATTCCTGCAAGAAACATTAAGTCTGTTATTGGAACAAGGAACAGAATGTGGTATCAAGGCGATGTGTGTCCGGCACATTTTTGGCTGATGGCTAGAAATGAGTTGCAGAGACAATTCCCAAATCGTTGGATTGGACGCGAAGGAGATGTGTCTTGGCCTGCTCGTTCGCCAGATTTGCCGCCTCTGGATTTTTTCTTGTGGGGACTCGTAAAAGACATTGTTTGTAAAGACGTTCCAACTGCACATGAAGTTGTGCGAGAGAGAATTGTCAGAACATGTGCCTTGATAAGTACCGATGTGATAAGAAATACCACTCAATCCATGATAAGGAGATTGGAGCACTGCGTTGATACCAATGGTCATCACTTCGAACACCTTCTGTAAATGGACGTTCATGCCGTCTTTGTGACCTTCGTTGACCTTACTATTACACATCACTGGATTCGTCTCGATAGCCGCTATCACAAAATTAGTACCAAACTATAGCATCCCGTTTAAAAAAAAAAAAAGTTGACCTTTTTATCTCTGAAGCGACTCCAACTAGCAACAAAAAAATCAACGTCATTATATGGCCACCGTTTTCCCATCCAACATTTGTCCCACAAACTTTTCAGCTCCTATCAAACTTTCGAAGTTGTCCTTGGTGACAATAGTTAGTGACTCACCCTGTACAGGCATAGAATGTCTATGCGTTCGATGCGCCACTTCAGTCTAGTGATCATTGGACGCGATGCCGCGCTATGCCGGTGGTTGTTGTCTCTATTAAGGGTGCTGACAGTGATTTTCGTTACACTGTCCCTAATAAAACTTAAGTGGTGCCATGAAAGAGACGTTGCGAACTTAATTTACTGACCGTTTTCCAGAACATGCTCTGCTATAGCGTATTTATCTCGGTAGCTTAGGCGATACTGCTGCTCCTTTCTGCCTTGTCCCGGAGTGTTCATTCTTTGTAAGACTGTCGCACTCATACGGTAATTTCAGCCTTAATAGAGACAGCGACCTACAACTCAGTGACGTGTAGGATCCAGCGATAGTGAGGTTTTTGTGGGCACGCTGAGTAGGAAGGAAAGGCTTATTGATACAGGGTGATAATTATTCACTTTTAAAACCACTCGAAGCGACGTATATGACGCTGAGACAAATAATATAATATAAGGGCACATGGAACAGCAAATGTCGCGAAATATCCCAAAACTGAATAACAAATGTTGAACATGTGACGTCACTGGATGACGTACCGCTCTGCATGTGTAGTGGGTGGGCTTCTCGATCCTACACTCGCCGGCCGGTGTGGCCGAGCGGTTCTAGGCGCTTCAGTCTGGAACCGCGGGACCGCTACGGTCGCAGGTTCGAATCCTGCCTCGGGCATGGATGTGTGTGATGTCCTTAGGTTAGTTAGGTTTAAGTAGTTCTAAGTTCTAGGGGACTGACGACCTCAGATGTTAAGTCCCATAGTGCTCAGAGCCATTTGAACCTACACTCGCTGGTAGGAGCGATGTGGAGCGATGTGTAGCCCTTCCCGCTACCAGCGAGTAGGATCGACAAGCCCAACCGTTGCAAGTTCGGTGACTTACGTCATCTGGTGACGTCACATGTTCAACATTTGTCATACACTTTTGGGCTACTTCCTGACATTTGCGGCCCCATGTGTCTTATATCACGTCTCGGCGTCATCTAAGTCGCTTCGGCGATTAAACGTTAATAAGAATCACCATGTATATGACAATAATGTGGAGCGAGACCATATACGGCTAACCCAACAATACATTACCAGTCGTTACACATAATGATGACCAAGGAGAACTTGTGTGCAACCCCGAAAAGTCCTCTCTAGCCGAGCATGCCCTGGAAGATTGGCAACACCTCTGTTGTGACTCGCACTAACTCTTTTTGAGATAGTGTAATTAAAAAAGCTGTTGAAATAAAAATCACGGAATTTTAACCGCTTGACGTGGCTGGACGCCCTGGAACATTTTACTGAATGTTACCTCTGCGAGGTTCTGCATTCTGGAAATGTACACTGTACTTCGCCATAACTTGGATCCGTATCAGAGAGAGACAGTTGCGTGTCTGCAGACAGACCTCGTGATTAGAGGCAGCGGAGCGTGCCGGCCGTCGCAGCGTGTGCGAAGCCTCAGCGGAGGGGCCGCAGTGAGGGGTGAATGTGTAGCGGGTAGCGTGCCTGCCGCCACGCCAGGGGCACCGCCCAGCGGCCACGCAATTCGCTGATGGCTCCTCCGCACTCCCGCTCACCCATCCTCTACCTCCGAGGGCAGGCTTACAGTCAGTTCATGCTCTTCCATCCCTTCTACATAAACGAAAAGAAGAAATACAAGTAATCACAGTGTTATGTTACCGGGAAACAGACGTCTCATACGCAGGGACGTGCAGAAAGGTAATGACTCCGAATTTTTTACGTAAAAAATGTTAAAGATTTTTAAATAAAATGAACTTTATTAACATTTGACATCTTTATTCTTCATGTTTACACATTTACTTCTCAACATAGTCACTCTGGTGACCAACACGTTCCTCCCAGCGAGAGACCAGTTTGTTCATACCATTGGCTTTGTTGACGGAGTCACAATCTCACCCTTGCTTGCACCGCTTCGTGACTGTCAAAGTGAAGTTCTGGGAACTGTTCTTTAACTTTTGGAAACATGCAAATAGGATGGGGAGGGTGATGGACGACAGTGAACCCAGTGTGTCGGACTGTTGCAGATGTCGCAACGCTCGTGTGTGGTCTGGCATTGTCCTGCTCAAAGATAGGGTGCTGCAAATGTGGAAGAACTCTTTGAATTCGCGCTTTCAGTTTTCTGATGGTCTCACAGTACGTTTCAGAGTTTATGGTGGTGCCTTTAGCCATGAATTCCAAATTCATCATTTCTTGAACATCCCAGAACACTATGAGCATCACTTTGCCTGCTGATGGCACGGTCTTGAACTTTTTTGACATTGGTTATCCTTTGTGCCTGATGCTCTCTCGTTTTCTGGTTCAACATGGCAAACTCAGCTTTCATCACCGGTCACAATGTTGTTAAGGAACTCATTAAACTCACACTCAAAACGCAAAAGAAATTGTTGGCAGATGTCCAATTGTAAGGTGACAGAATAAATGAAGGTCAGATTCGTACCTCACATGAGAGCTTTATACATCGCAATGGGAAGGTGAATATGGCACCTAACTTAATTTGGCGGTAATGAGGAAATTTGCCTAGCAGTATGTAATGTGAAAAGGTTCAAAAATGGTTCAAATGGCTCTGAGCACTATGGGACTTAACATCTATGGTCATCAGTCTTCTAGAACTTAGAACTACTTTAGCCTAACTAAGGGCATCACATACATCCATGCCCGAGGCAGGATTCGAACCTGCGACCGTAGCAGTCGCGCGGCTCCGGACTGAGCGCCTAGAACCGCTAGACCACCGCGGCCGGCATGTGAAAAGGGATGACATTCAATCGACGGTAATTAACACACTGTTCCTGTAATGCATGTTTGAGCGGAAGGTGAAACAAGCAGCGAGAGGTGTTTCAGTTTGGAATTCAGGGGGATGATGCAGAGGCAAGGCCGTGCTGCAGGGGATACATGGAAGCCACTTAAAGGGGTGTTCCAGGCGGAACATCAACGACAGACCAGGTGACTCAGATGGGGAGACCAAGTATAATGGCCCATCTGAGGGAGGACAGGAAAGAAAGCTTTTAAAAAAACTGCGTTTCAGAATTCCAAATGGATACGAACAAGACGAGTGACGCATTTTCGATCACATGTCCAGCGAGTGGTACACATGTGAGAGAGTCAATGTACGCATTTAGGCGTCTGGAATGGGCACAAAACGTCCAATTGGCGGAAACGTGCTAGGAAGGAGAAAAGAGCGAAAGTTTCGACGCAATTTAATGGTAGGGACCTTACGATTGGTAGAGAGAGTTTCCACAAAATAAGAGGAACGCTCCTATTGGTCGAAAAAAGCCATGACGTGAAGAGCAAAAGAACCCAGTTGAGGAGACAGTTCGGCTATGAGTAAGACAGAACGGAAATTTTCGAGGACTCTTCTCTGAACTGGCGTCAAGCGCAGAACGGAGCGCATAACGCTCTGTATGACGCAGAGGAGTAATTTGTGTGAACACTGTGTTCACAGTGGCTGATATCCAGCTATAAATTAGCTGTAGCATTGTGGAGAAACGAACCAGCCAATTAGTTAATTGTTCTTGCGAGAAGTGAGAGGGCATTATACAGTCACATGCACGCTGCTCCAACCATGTGCGTGTGTATCACCACATTCTAAGACTAGGGATGAGTACATATGGAAAGTTTCAGCTGGAAAATTCAGCAAAGGTGTAATTAGTTTTATAGGAATATCAGCGGAAGAGAGCGGCTTAGCAGACGACAGCTCATTGCAGCTTAAGGTAAATACCACATGCAGAGGCATAAACTTGTTGGTTCACCAGCTTGCGTCCACTGCAAGCTCGAGCGACCTTGGGTAATCTTTTGTTCAATTTGTCACATAACTAATCATTCAACATTGACTTGATTGTCATCCTAAAAATAGTACCGAACTTTGAACCTGAATAGGACGATTTTCGTAGTACTGACCAACATCGTAACGTAACTGTAGGAACAATTTTGGAAAGAAACTTCAATTTTGTCGTGCCTAGGAAAATTTAACCTTCTGAGAGTTAATATCTAATACTGTGTTTAGGATTATTTCACTTTTTGATGTTGACGAGATGCGTTATCCTGACAACTGTTTCTTGTTTTCACATTGGAAACTGTGTAAAAGCGTATATTTTTGTGCTGGTATTGCGACATTAAACATGTCATTTCAGCTTACACAGTTGTCTTCAATGCTAGAATAAGTAAACCACAAAATATTGCACCTTACACAATCTCCCCTGTTTCGTGTCAGCAGTGAGCATTTGAGTCACCCACCGTGTACACAATTTTCAGTACGGAAATTCTACAGTGATGACCCATACATGCTCTTACCTGAGAGCTGTGTCTGTGATAGCATGCGATTTTCGCTGATGAGTTCATCAACTCGATTCAGATGAGTCCTGTCAGTCGCTTTAATCGTTCGTCTCCATCGAACTCTGTCACATCCGTTGAGGTTATCACCGTCTTTTTTTCATTACGAACACGAATAATCCAACGTCCTGTATTACGGTTGTCGATACAGTCATCACCGTATAGTTTTCATTATTTCATGGATTTCAATAGGAGGCACGATTTCTGCGGTTAGAAACTCCATTGCAGTAGGCTGTTTCTCATGCACCAACATAGCTACGCTACACTACCATGTTACACGCTACAATTCAGAGTCCTCTAGCGGCAGAGGTTTGGAACTTGCGTCAGCGAAGCGGGAAGGTCGATCGAGTAATATGCGTGACACGTAATACCTCAATCGATATTGAGAGCAGGATAAAAAAATTCAGAGGCATTACTTTTCAGCAAGGACTCATAGAAACGCAAGATGATAGCCATAATTTCCCACGGAGTCTGTTGCTGATCATGCGGGAACTACCGCCCTGAAATCAGTTGATAGCTGCAATTAAAATGCAATAGTTTGTGCTTGCAGGTTGCAAAAACATTTATAATATGCATTTCTTCTTGTCTAGCTACACACTGGAACATCCTAAAGACCCCCAAGCTACAAGTAATGTTTTAAAATCCCTCCAAACGTTCCTAGTAAAATCAAATTTACTGAGTTAAGGTAAAACGGCTATGCTCTCTTGGCCTGATTGCACTGCATTGCCTGTAGAACAAACACTCTACGGCATCGCTTTCGAAAATCTGCTTCATTTCACATCACGTCACATTTACACTAAGAGGAACACCGATACACTTCTGGTAATAATTTCAGAGTTGTCTACTATTTGAATTAAAGACTATGAAGAATCGTATTATTGTTGACACCATTAGTAATATGAACAAACAGAGCTGTTGTAAATGCATAGGCTTAATGTTGATCTAAAGTGAACTGTATTTTCTGTTGAGAAACGTGTTAATTGACTGGACATCTCTAGCATTTACATGCTACTTTTTTGCGATATGTCGAAAAACAATTTGCATTTACAAGATCAATAATGATTTAGCAATAAAGCATACTACAGTTGGTTAATCTCATTGAAGTGTTGGTAGAAAATAGTCACACTAAGATACTGTGGGAAGTGATTACAGAACGCAAACTGTAGGAAAATGTGGCCTGTCATGTTTAGGCATTAACCAATGTATGTTCTCCCCATAAAACTTCCGATGCGTAATGCATGAAATACTGATACAGACTGCACGACCTGAATATTCTGAGAGAATAGCATTTATACCACCACACAGATGTTCACACCATCAACTCTGTCCACTCGAATTATTTTAAAGCCATGAAATGTAAATGTATCATTAAGCAGTAACCATGTTTCAAGTGTAGTTTATATTTATATTTAGTATAACATACAAAATTACGAAGACTGTTTTTGTTACTTCTTAGGGAGCGAGCATTCTAGAGCGGTATGCTCTTAACAAATCCCGCCATTATGAAGATGTGTACTCGATACCGAAACTGTAATGTATTTTTTTTACGTTGTTATAATTTAATGTTGATGCTGCATATGAGCTACACTGTGGACTGTCCTTTTATTTTATTTATTCGTAGAATTCACATTCAATGTAAAAATACAGGTGTATAAATTAGTATATGTATGTAACAAGAATACAAAGAAAACAAAACTACTTATAAAAGTAACTAAATGTCAGTATCTAAGTTTCCAATCCATATAAGAGCTATGTCATCGGCTTTCATGAGGTTGCTCAGTTTCTCTCATAGGAATGCAAGGGACATTCATGTCTAATATGGTTGACTGTCTGGTTCGGAGCCCCACTGTCACAAACAGGAGACTCTGTAGCACACCATTTGTAAAGTGAGTCTGCCAATCAACGATGCCCAGCGCGAGCTCTGTTCAGTTTGACTCATAACATCCTGTCGAGTTCTGTGCCAGCAATGTCACAGTTATACTTTTGGAACCACTCACGCTCTTCAGAATTTTCAATAACTTGACAGCTCTGATCCCATAGGCCACTCTGGCATCTAGCTATTCTGCTTGCCGTAACGGGGGTTTCTTGAACGGAGTCTATTTCATTGTAGACTTGGTATATCTTCCTATATGAGTAATTCCAGGTTCTCCTATAGATTACCGTATTCCCCAAGAAAGGCCTTACTTCTATGCATTGTGGGTGAATAGATGTTGCTCAGCGGAGGGAGCCATTAAGTGAGTGTTAGTGAGATTGTCCCATTTATTAACCACACAATGTGGTTCAACTGGACGTCGATCAAGTTGGTGTGGCAGCTGTTAGCCACACCGGGGCACAATAATCGGCTGCTGAGAAGACCAGCGCAATGGATGATGTGGTGAAGATATCTGCTGAAGCTCTCAATGTCGTTCTACACAAGTTTTGAATAATATTGTTACCAGCTTTTATCTTGACAGCGGTATTTATATGAAAGAACACGGTCAAACGTGACACCAAGGTACTTAAGGTACTTGTTACGGCAAGAGTGTTTCCGTTAAGTTTCACTCTGAGCTCCCTGTTAGCTTGTTTGTTGTTGAGATGGAATGTACATACTTCAGTTTTACTTTACTGGATTTAAGTCGCCACTTTCTGAAATAGGAGCTCCAATGGCTAGATCTTCTGTGAAAATTGTCTCCGCTTGTCCGAGATCTCTGGTTCTACAAGCAAGAGCGATATTGCCAGAGTAGCAGCACTTTGTTGGCCTGGTATTGGGAATATATTGGTTGAATAATAATGGGGCTAAGACGGAGCCCTGTGGTAGACCATTACCTAATTACGTCTCCTTACTCACATTTTCTCCCATGTAAAGGCAGAAATATCTTTTTTATCATGGTAATGATGATAGTTACAGTTTTTCGGCATCGGATTGTTTGTAGTACTGTAACGCCGGAAATGCATATCCTCCTCTTTGCATCTATTGCACTGCAAATTTTTTTCCTTATTTTGTTACCTGAAGATATAACATTTATTTGTATATATATGCATTTATGTCGATGTATAATTGGTTTGTTTTGTGAATATTATTTGTATTTATACGCTGGGTCTGGCCTAGGAAAAACTATGCTATCGAACGAATACATCGATAGGTCGTGTGGAGAACCAAAGTGTTTAGGATCTTTGGTAGTGTTAACTCTGTCGCGTGGAGCGCGGGCAGAGGAGAGTCTAGTTGGAGGAGGGCAGTGGAGCAGGTGTGTTGTGTGACGCTCCCGCGAGTTGTCGCGCTTTCGGGGTTTGGCAGCATGTAATTGCGCTCGACTTGCTATGATAGTTTCTGACACGGTGTCGCGGACGGGAAGCATTAGCTGGCGCACATCAAGAGCCCGTTTCGCCTGGTGACAGTGTCGAGAAGAAGGCGCGCCAACATCCAGCTTCTGCAACAGCGACGGCCGACAATGGGTGACTGACGCCACCTCCTCGATCGACGGCTTCAAACCTTCAATCAACCAACAAGGAAGACTGGAAGCACGTAAAGCTTTAGAACTGTATGGCAGACCCCAGCTTTTCAAACTGTTCCAGTTTCATAACTAAAATTACAGCAACTTAGCATGAACATTTGTTGCTCATTGTCCCAATTGCATTACCAAGCAAGGTCCCTTCCTTTTCCGGAATGAACCCGAGTGTCGTTGAAATTCAAACGCCAGCATTAAAGTAATATCATCCGATTTCACTGTGTTAATTTCAAAGTGCAGTTAAAGTATTCATAGCTGGCTACAATATTTAGATTACACAAGCACAAATTAAGAGTGCGAGTTTTGTTACCATATTTTAGCTTACCTGTGACTGCAACTCAGCTTGGCACGTACTAAATTTTACTATTGTTAATTGTTCAGAATCATTTAATTCAAATTCAAAGTTAAATCTCTTATTTCTAAATTGCGTAGATTCAAGTAGCTTTTGAAATGATTGTTGAGGTAACCCAAGACTAACCTTATTATTGAATTTCGTAGTGCTGCAGAAACAAAATTCACTATTAATTTCAGTCAGTAAATTAACTTTCAATTTTCCGGTTTTATTAATTCTTTTGCTAAATTAAGTCAGAGTGTAGCTAAATTTATTACTTCTGACAAACATTCAGTTTTCACGCAACACGTGTCAACCTTCAGTTGCCACACTTTTAGTGCTAATTATATGTGTAATAACCTTTCTTTTTCAGTTATTATACTAGTTGTCCATAGGACTGGCGACCGTAATTTTCCCCAAATCTCAAATATCTAATTAACGCCAATTAATTGTTAACGAAACGACCGCACATTTACTTCCTTTATGAACTTTACCCCTTTTAAAAATTAATTTCCACCAATTTCATTTGCATTTTTCCTTTCATTTAGATGTAACCCTTTCCTCCCTCTTTACCGACAAATTAACTTCGGTGACGATTGCTTTTTCCCAAATTTCCATTAGGTGCACGCGGTTTAATATTTCACTGTCATTAAGGTCGATAAGTGAGGGGGAGGTTACAGTACGAGTATTTGTATACCATCCCTTCTCTCCAGACTGTGTCATATGCCGCAGTTAGGTCTACGAACGCGACAGATGTCCTCACGTTTTCTTGGAGACCAGCCTTTAAGAAAGTTGAAAGGCAACTGCTCTGTGGGTGTAAACTAGCTCGCGTCCGTAGGAGAATACCACACGTGCGCCCTTGGTAACGCTAAATGAGCTAGAACGAATCAGCATCCACACCAAATATTGGATTTTCTGCTACAAAAACGCAGATAAATCAAAATCAAAAGTACCGTACTAGCTATACTATTATAAATTATTATCTTCCTGCGGGTTCACAAAACCGCACAATTGTTGAAAGACATTGTAAAATTTCCGCCTTAACTGTTAAAGCAAATATGTGTAAACATCAGCCGAAGAGAAAGTGTTAGAATGTCTTACTATATAACAAACTGCATCAGTTACACCATCCTAAACTACGTTCCCTTCCTAATCCTGCGAGGCTGCAGCGGATACGGATTGTTACCTATCAGAGTTGCACACACGAACCTCTGCACAGATTACCTGGTACGGCCTGCACTGTACACCGGGAAAGTCTGTTCAGAGTCACTCCATTTTCTTTCCGAGTTCACACTCAAGTCTCTCGTACTATTAGATGTATGATTCCGCTCACAGCATTGTATTGAGTCAATGGCATTGCGTAAATACTGCGTGTCTGATGAAATGGCTGACTTGTATTATAATTGTAAGGGATCAACTGAGCTTTTGACATACAGCTGTGGATTTCAGAATAATATACATACGCTGCGGTGATCGGTAGTCATTTCGCTCCCCATGCGCTCATAAGCTTTAATAAAAACTGTACCGCAACGGATTAATGGAGGAAGAGGATGGCCTCAGCAAACTTGAGACATGGGCGTTGCAGCTCACAATAGATAATGCAAAGGGGATTATGTGACTATGAAATGACGTAATGGTTCAAATTAACCTCAATTTATTACGAAGTTCCCTGCTAAGCCATACATGAACAACAAATGATCACAGGATCTGATCGAGACAGAAAAATATAGAGAACACGAAAACTGGCAGTTACTAACATGAAAAAATTCTAATTTAACACCTAAATGACTCGGTGAATGAAAACGATACCCATCTTACAAATACACTCCTGGAAATTGAAATAAGAACACCGTGAATTCATTGTCCCAGGAAGGGGAAACTTTATTGACACATTCCTGGGGTCAGATACATCACATGATCACACTGACAGAACCACAGGCACATAGACACAGGCAACAGAGCATGCACAATGTCGGCACTAGTACAGTGTATATCCACCTTTCGCAGCAATGCAGGCTGCTATTCTCCCATGGAGACGATCGTAGAGATGCTGGATGTAGTCCTGTGGAACGGCTTGCCATGCCATTTTCACCTGGCGCCTCAGTTGGACCAGCGTTCGTGCTGGACGTGCAGACCGCGTGAGACGACGCTTCATCCAGTCCCAAACATGCTCAATGGGGGACAGATCCGGAGATCTTGCTGGCCAGGGTAGTTGACTTACACCTTCTAGAGCACGTTGGGTGGCACGGGATACATGCGGACGTGCATTGTCCTGTTGGAACAGCAAGTTCCCTTGCCGGTCTAGGAATGGTAGAACGATGGGTTCGATGACGGTTTGGATGTACCGTGCACTATTCAGTGTCCCCTCGACAATCACCAGTGGTGTTCGGCCAGTGTAGGAGATCGCTCCCCACACCATGATGCCGGGTGTTGGCCCTGTGTGCCTCGGTCGTATGCAGTCCTGATTGTGGCGCTCACCTGCACGGCGCCAAACACGCATACGACCATATTGGCACCAAGGCAGAAGCGACTCTCATCCCTGAAGACGACACGTCTCCATTCGTCCCTCCATTCACGCCTGTCGCGACACCACTGGAGGCGGGCTGCACGATATTGGGGCGTGAGCGGAAGACGGCCTAACGGTGTGCGGGACCGTAGCCCAGCTTCATGGAGACGGTTGCGAATGGTCCTCGCCGATACCCCAGGAGCAACAGTGTCCCTAATTTGCTGGGAAGTGGCGGTGAAGTCCCCTACGGCACTGCGTAGGATCCTACGGTCTTGGCGTGCATCCGTGCGTCGCTGCGGTCCGGTCCCAGGTCGACGGCCACGTGCACCTTCCGCCGACCACTGGCGACATCATCGAAGCACTGTGGAGACCTCACGCCCCACGTGTTGAGCAATTCGGCGGTGCGTCCACCCGGCCTCCCGCATGCCCACTATACGCCCTCGCTCAAAGTCCGTCAACTGCACATACGGTTCACGTCCACGCTGTCGCGGCATGCTACCAGTGTTAAAGACTGCGATGGAGCTCCGTATGCCACGGCAAACTGGCTGACACTGACGGCGGCGGTGCACAAATGCTGCGCAGCTAGCGCCATTCGACGGCCAACACCGCGGTTCCTGGTGTGTCCGCTGTGCCGTGCGTGTGATCATTGCTTGTACAGCCCTCTCGCAGTGTCCGGAGCAAGTATGGTGGGTCTGACACACCGGTGTCAATGTGTTCTTTTTTCCATTTCCAGGAGTGTATATTGTGGAAAGACAAGTTTTCGGTGGACACACTGTGATTACCTGATTGCGCTGGATGAACGGACAACTACTGCATGCAAACAGCATCACTTGTCGAGTCATGAATGAGCCGTCAGTCACTCAAGAAAGATGTAAGAGTCGCGGAACCCGTCTGACTCTAACAACGCGCCTACAGACGATCGATAAGTCCGGTGTAGCGCTCGCCTAAGCTGCATTTTCTCACCGTACTCTGCATAGCGTAGCACAGAAAGCTACGAGTGCCTTAATCTGCTGTGTGTGACTCACCAGCTGTTGACTGTGGTAACCTCTCTACAGCTGCCGGCGGAATGTTCTTCTCAAACACTGAAGACAAAAGTGTCTCTCTCTCTCAAGATCTCGAGACGGGTGGTTCACTCAGAATCCCCAGTAAAGTGCTTCACGCAGAAACAGCCCTCTCTTTCTCCTCTCTACGAAGCCCCCACAATACCTGTGCGCAAATGAAAAGATAATGCCATGACATGTCCAGAAATGTACATACTACAATGCCGTTTGTGGAAAGTGGAACACCGATAAGGAATTACCCGAATAGCGCCACACTTGGTGGAAGTGGTGACGGGTGTGCAAGCAATAGGTGATACGTTTTGCAGCGAGATCGAGAACATGTAGGCCGAGCAGAGCCTTCTCGTGTCGGTCCAACAGGGTGGGCATTGCGCCTACTGTAGTCGGAGCAGAGCTGTCATACAAGGTGGAAACAATACAGTGAGTACCAGTATGCCTCGTCGACATCAAAGGAAGCCACATCGGCATGTGAGCGAGTTCGAACGGGGCAGAATGATCGGTCTCCGGGAAATAGGGATGTCATACCGCGACATTTCTGCTCGCACAGGGCATGTAGCTACGACAGTGATGCGTGCGTGGAAGCAGTGGATAGAGGAAGGTCGTACGCCGCGACGAGCGGGAACTGGACCACAGAACATGAGCACAGCAGGGGATGACCGTCATCTTGTCCGCATGGCTATTACAGACCGTACAGCTTCATCCACAGTGTTGGCTCGTCGCTGGAGCCTGCAACGTCAACTTATCTGCATCGGTGGTTCGTCGCCGTCCGCTGCAGGCTGGACTGGTTACACGCATGCCATTACGCGCTGGCTTCAATTGTCCACAAACCACAAACTCCTCCGACTGCATTCGGCACGTGAACACCGTCACTGGGGTGCTGAGTGGCAACACGTAATCTTTTCGGATGAGTCCCGCTTCAAGGTATCCTGCAGTGATGGCAGCTTACGTGTCCGGCGGTACCGTGGTGAACGCAACCTGGAGGGCTGCATTGTGGAGCAGCATAGCGGACAAACACCAGGTGTGATGGTCTGGGGCGCCATTGGTTACAACAACCGATTTCGCACTTTGAACAGCAACCGGTACCTAACGGAGGTTGTGGAGCCTGAGGTACTCCCCCTGCTTCAGGCATCTCCACAGGCCACATTTCGTCAGGACAATGCCCGGCCACATATTGTGAGAAATGTACAGGCCTTCTTCAAAGAGCGACGGGTACCATTGCTTCCCTGGCCTGCACATTTGCCAGACATGTCTCCCATCGAACATGTCTGGGATATATACTTATATGTATATGGTGTGTGTTCTTTCGGACGTGTCCGAAAGAACACACACCATATCCATATAAGTATATAGTTCTGGCAACACCGGCCTTGACCTTCTTATGTGCGGATGTTCACATATTCCCACACATATTCCCCGAACTCTTACGGGACTTAGTAAGAATGTCTTCCATGAGAAATGACTGTGTTGGGGTAGGACACTACGAATGTAGTGTGTGGACATACAAGGTGAGAATGTGGGTCTCGTGGGAGACGTGCGCGAGATAGTCCTTGCAGTCGCGCTATCCTTAGTGCCCTCGATGGCTCAGATGGATAGAGCGTCTGCCATGTAAGCAGGAGATCTCGGGTTCGAGTCCCGGTCGGGGCACTCATTTTCACCTGTCCCGGCTGATATACATCAACGCCCGTTAGCAGCTATAGGTGTTAATATAATTTTAATGTTGTCTGAGATATGGTTGGTCGGCACCTGGTGTGTCACAGTCCTCCGGTAACTGGTGTCACGTATTTGTGGGCTCGGATACAAATTGCGTGGAGAGTAATCCATCAGGAACGTATTCAGAACCTTATTGATTCAATGCCACGGAATTTAGTAGCTCTAATTGCAGCGCACTGTGACCACACGACATACTGAGCGTAGGGCTCAGAGGACATCTAGAGATATGATAAGGTAAACATTTGTTACTTGCCCTGCACCTAACCTGTGGTATTAAAGTAATTGAATCATGCGCGTTTCCTTCTTTGTGTTCCAATTTCCACTAACGGTAGTGTATATATGATTATTATAAACACAAATTGGCAGTTTACAGTAACTGAATCGCGTCTGTGTATAAGTCAAACCGTTGTGCTAGCAGCAAGGAACAAACAAAAAATATAAGCAAGGTATATAAGGAAGTTATATACAATACATTCGATAAAAACATGTCACATAGTTCAAATATCATGTACGCAGTTCTTAAACAATACTGTGTTACACTCTCACTCTTCAATTAAATTTTTCACTTCAGCCAATACGCTTGTCTCCACATGTCTCGGAAACTGGCGTCCTGACCTCCTCTCCTCTCCTGTTTTTTTTTTTTTTAATATTAACGAATAAGGTGCCGTCTTACAACATTTTTGACAGGAGATTGTTCATTCCACGTAGTACTGCGCCGGAACGTCGGTCCATTGATTTTACAAAGACAGAAAAGAATTGCGGAACAAAATGCAGCTGCATTGCTTCCCTTGGCCTCAGAGATCTATATCTGCGGCTGACTTCTCACTCCACTGCATTCTATAGAAACGATCTGTGGGCAAAATACAGAGTTCTTTTGTTATGTGTTTTGACCAGACTGCACAGGTTGTAAAAGCTAAGTTTCTGTCCAGACGCTCATCGGGACACATTATGTGACTTCTTTGGATAGAGGCCGGCAACCCAGTTCACGTGACAAACTCCCAGGGACCCAAGCTAAACAATGCTTGGCCCTTCGCATTATACCTGCCGTTGGTGGACACCTCGTCCCACCCGCTCACTTTCACCACCGAAACTCGAGCCGAATCTCCCAGGGAGCTTGACCAGATTCCGATTCTCTGCCCTGTGGCTCTCTCTCTCTTGTCTGGCTCATAATGGCCCTATCTACTTAACGGAAAACATCACAAGCACACTGCCGCCAGATAAGAGAGGGAATTAATATAGGAGTAGACGGCTTAGCCTTTGCAGACACAGGGGTTACACCTACATCTTCATGGATACTCTGCAAATCTCATTTAAGTGCCTGGCGGAGGGTTCATCGAACCATCTCCACAATTCTCTATTATTCTAACTCGTATCGCGCGGAAAGAATAAACACCTGTATCTTTCCGTATGAGTTCTGATTTCCGTTACTGTTATCGTGGTGATCGTTCCACCATGTGTAGGTCGGTGTCAACAAAATATTTTCGCATTCGGAGGAGAAAGTTGGTGATTGGAATTTCGTGAGAAGATTCCGTCGCAACGAAAAACGCCTTTCTTGTAATGATTTCCAGCCCAAATCCTGTATCATTTCTGTGACACTTTCTCCCGTATTTCGCGATAAAACAAAACGTGCTGCCTTTCTTTGAACTTTTTCGATGTACTCCGTCAGTCCTATCTGGTAAGGTTCCCACACCGTGCAGCAGTGTTCTAAAAGAGGACGGACAAACGTAGTGTAGGCAGTCTCCTTAGTAGGTCTGTTACATTCTCTAAGTGTCCTGCCAATAAAACGCAGTCTTTGGTTAGTCTCCCCCACAACATTTTCTATGCGTTCCTTCCAATTTAAGTTGTTAGTAATTGTAATACCTAGGTATCTAGTTGAATTTACGGCTTTTAGATTAGAATTATTTATCGTGTAACTGAAGTTTAACGAGTTCCTTTTAGCACTCATGTGGATGACTTCACAATTTTCGTTATTTAGGGGCAACTGTCACTTTTCTCACCATTCAGATAGTTTTTCTAAATCGTTTTGCAGTTTGCTTTGATCTTCTGATGACTTAGTCAATAAACGACAGTGTCATCTGCAAACAACCGAAGACGGCTGCTCAGATTGTCTCCCAAACCGTTTATATAGATAAGCAACAGCAAAGGGCCTATAACACTACCTTCGGGAACGCCAGAAAGTACTTCTGTTTTACTCGATGGCTTTCCGTCAATTACTACGAACTGTGACCTCTGACAGGAAATCACAAATCCAGTCACATAACTGAGACGATATTCCATAACCACGCAATTTCACTACGAGCCGCTTGTGTGGTACAGGGTTACTCATTACCAGCACTAAATATATATTAACTGACAGGGGTAGACATCAGAGAGCGAAGGATTTCAATTAATTACAATGAAATTTAAGATGTGCCAGTCCTGCATCAAAATGTTGTTTTCATTTTGCGATTTCAGATTCTTAAGACAGTCGGCCTGCAGATGAAGCCACGATGGAGGATGACAGTAGCTGGTTGGTACTGTGTGATCCTCTGTGCTCAAACGTTGGCTTTCTGTGTACTGTCAGGACGTGTCGTAGGTATGGTACACATTCTGCGCGTATCGCAAGGTTTCTTGTGATGACATTCGCATACGTTACGAAGTTCGTTTCGAGGATTGCTCACAGGTATGCTACGTCTTATATCACCGACGAGCTGCATAATTTTCCTGCGTCGGATGTACTTCAGAGAGACAGCAGCGAGGCGGATGACTGTGACCAATGAATGCAAAAAGGGGCGGCTTTTTTCTCACATTCGTATTGTCTTGAAGACCAGAACAGTGTGCGTAGTGCTTCTGGCTACGGCATCGCTTACCAGGCTGAGAGTAACGTAGGCGTTTATAGTCCTCCATAATAGGTCTCACGTACGATTCCACATCACAGCGAACAACGTGTATGCATTTAATGTTACGCCGTTCCTACGTTTTAATGGTTGCGAGATACGCCGCTGACTGCACCTCCTTTAACTGTTGAGTTTCTTTGGGCTTCCTAAGGAATCCCTTGGCTTGGCTTCTCCTTGGTAGCAATATAAATAAAAGAAGCCAACTCACCTCTTGCTTCTCAGTATTACTTTATGAAGTTAATATTTAATACACTACTGGCCATTAAAATTGCTACACCACGAAGATGACGTGCTACAGACGCGAAATTTAACCGACAGGCAGAAGATGCTGTGATATGCAAATGATTAGCTTTTCAGAGCATTCACATAAGGTTGGCGCCGGTGGCGACACCTACAACGTGCTGACATGAGGAAAGTTTCCAACCGATTTCTCTTACACAAACAGCAGTTGACCCGGCTTTGCCTGGTGAAACGTTGTTGTGATGCCTCGTGTAAGGAGGAGAAATGCGTACCATCACGTTTCCGATTTTGATAAAGGTCGGATTGTAGCCCAACGCGATTGCGGTTTATCGTATCGCGACATTGCTGCTCGCATTGGTCGAGATCCAATGACTGTTAGCAGAATATGGAATCGGTGGGTTCAGGAGGGTAATACGGAACGCCGTGCTGGATCCCAACAGCCTCGCACGTCGCACGTCGATCCGCTGGGGTGCTCTACGTTACTCAAACTGGTAGGTGTCTGAATACATCAAAATAAGCATTTAGACTGAACTCATTCTATTCATTCGGCAGTAACTCCGGTTGTCATTTCCTGTGCACATACATCTCCATTTCTTCGAGTAGGTTGAGTAACAGTCCCTTTTGCACCCTATGCAACACTTTCATATCATTGTCTATGCTTCCTACTAAATGTGTACCGAAATCGCTCTTGTTTTGATTATACGTATGTTCTCTAAAACGAGTCTGGAAATTCCTTCCTGTCTGACCGCTATAAAAACTGTCACAGTCTAAGCAGCTGATCTTATAAACACCAGATCCCATATATTTATTGCGTTCGTTGTCAACTTTGTGCCGTAGCTTACAACCAGTTGTACCTTTCGTCTGAAACCCAATTTTCATTTTCGTTTTTCTGAAGGCTTGTGCAATTCTGTCGGAAACCGCACCATTGTACGTCATAGCAACAAACTTCTTGCCTTCTGGTTCTATTGACTCCTTCCTGTCACATATTTTTGATTTTAGTTTGTAAAAGTTTCATTACATAACGATCTTTATATCCGTTTGCCTTAGCTACTAAGGCTCGTTAGATTTAGCGTTAACTTATTGAACCTGTCTCTTACACAATACATATCTTTGTAAAAGATCTGAGGATGGAAAACCGGTAATAAAGTGTAATAAATCTGTGTGATCAAGACGTACGTGTGAAAATAAAGTGCCAAAAATGATTGCGAACTCATTTATAGACTTTGTCTTCAGTTAATATGGTACAAAAGCAATTATTTGCGAAATATTGCCGCTTACTCTCCAAACGTAAGTCAATGCTATTTAAATACAACGTTGCTGTGTGAGATATATGTAAAAGAACAAGAAAAGAACGCATTTCAACGATAATGTTCTAGTCTTCACAATTTGTGTTAACAAAGTATAAAAAGCGTTTCATAAAACAATAATATCTTTTACAACATCGTAGCCTTCGTCAGAAATGCTGTTACTGTAGCTAAAATAGGACTCTGACACACAGCATTAGAGGAAAGGATATTTATGCAGAAGTATGAATTGTCATAAACTCTGAGTCACATGGAGTTCCGATGCTTTTTTCAGCAGATTTGATGGAGCTTTAATAATAGCTGCAACCTTTGCAGTAGTTTTGGCATCTCTGTTCTGACAAATATCCACAAAATCCTTGTCCCTCGCAAGAAGCACCAACAAGCGCTTGGGGAAACTACACAGCATGTTCACCCCATAGGTTATTCGTTTCATTCTAACATATCAACCCTCCATCTCAGTAGAAACACACGATTTCACTTTTGCCAGTATAAAAAAATCTAGCTTCACTTAGTTTGTCAAGAAGTTGCTTAATAGCTAAAGACCAACCTTTGAAAGATGCCGCCCCGCATGGTATGTTCTACATTTAGGATGAGCTAACCTGAACTTCCACGCATCACTAAGCTATAGCGATTTGAAAAGGAATGAGGACCGGTGGGCATTGGAGCTGAATGTAGAAACATACTTCTATTCTATTACGTGATTAACTACAAATCACTAGAAGACAATTGTAAAAAATATCTGGACGAGAGCATCCGCAAGGTGGTGAATTTCTCACAGAACATATTTGCACTATTTTTTCTCGTTATAGCTCTTCCACATAGTCAGTGACGGATAGAGGTCTAGGCAGCCCTCTAACTAGTGGAACGGTGCTGGCACAAAGTGATGGGATTTCGAGAGAATTAGCAGGAGTCTGTCATATGGCTGGCGGTATGTTTCGCTATATATCGAAGACGAAGACTGGAAGATTTGTGCGAACACGGAGGGTTAGCGATACTCTGACAAAAGGGGGCTCAGAAGTGATGTCTTTACCCCTTCTTCCAGTCATTGTGAGCAAACATATTACTTCCAACCACATACGTCTCGTGAAGTGATTACAGGGACAAATTAGTGGCTACACCTCAAGTTATCGGTGAACTGATCGAGTAAGTACAAAAATGTTCACGGAAAGACGGTAATACCTTGGGAACGAGATATATAGGAAGTGCAGGGCATCCAAGGTGATATGGCTGCAGGACAAAACATGTGATGTGCTATTTTTCTCGTTGTGGTAGTTCTCTACCTAAACAGTAATGTCTGGGAGACTAGGCGACCTTCTAACTAATGGAACAGTCCTCTCAGAACGTGATGGGATTTCAGGGCATTAACAGGGGTCTGTGAATGTGCGCGGGACATTTCTTACTCGTTAAAATCAGATGGATTCAAACGGTCTATGTCAAGGACTGGAAGATTCGCGAGAATATGGCGGGTAAGCGATACTCTGACAAAAGAGGAGTTGAGAGGTGAGCTCAAAACCGCTTCTTCTAAGTGTTGTGGGCAAACTTATTACAGCCTCTCACATGCGTCTCACGAAGTGACTGCAAAGAGAAAATTAGAGGCTAATACGGAGGTTTTAACTGCGAGCAAAATTCCAGCTTTTGTTTCCTCGGTAAATAAGAGACAACATTCTTCCGTGAGTTCTGAGTGTCCATTAATGGATGGACTGACATGTTAATAGGTAGACTGAATTTACATCTACATCTATATGCATACTTCTCATGTCTTCATACTGTGCGTGGAGAGGGGGTACCTTGTGCGACCAGTAATTATTTTGTTTCCTCACAAATGTAGCGAGGGAAAAGAAGGCTATCTGCTTGGGTCCGTATGAGCGCCAATTTCTCGCATCTTATCTTCGTGTATGCTGGCGGCAGTAGAATTCTTCTGCAGTCAGCTTAAAACGTCAGTTGTCTAAATTTTTTCTCAATAGTGTTCCTCGGAAAGAACACCGCCTTCCCTCCAGGGATTCCCATTTGATCTAGCTGGCGAGTGTAATCCGAAGGCAGGAAAACAATTAGGCGCCGTGCAAAGGGGCTCCTACGACAAAGGGGCTCTCGTGATAAATTTAATTAATTAATCGACCAGTTCGATGTCAATGAGATGCCACCTGGCGGGTGGAAGCGAGACGAGAGTGCAACGGGTACGGTTCACCAGTCGGAGTGGAAATCGGTCGCTTTTTCGCTGTCGTGAGATCTTTTAACGAAGTTTCAATATCCCAGCTACATAGTCAGAGATGTCCATCGTAATAAAAACAGGTGTAGTAACGTATTTATGAAGTGATGTGTAGCATCGACTTGATATTTACAACTCCTCTGCGCTGCTAGTTGGATACCTTGAGAGACTTTGAAGGTGACGAGGCATTTGAGTGTCTTATGAGAGATGGAACAACTGGAGGCGTCCTGTGACAGAGGCAGAGCATGATGCTCTTAGTGCTTCGTCATGAACTAAAAATACGTTTAATATCCTAGTCCTTCGATGTAGGACGTAACAGATACTAAGATTTTATTACTGAGTGGGAGAATACTTAGACGAAATATAGAATATGTCATACTGTTGTACAGGATTTTCACACTGAGAATCAACAAGTAACGATACTCTTGCGATGTGAACACGCGTGTATGCTCGAATTTTTTCTGTTTTCGAAAATATCACGCATAAAAGGGAGGAATCTACATTTCGCGTGAGAAATTCGAATTGCATGTACGGCAACTTCCCCGTCTCGGACTGGGTAAAGTGACTACACTAGTAAAAAAGTATCTTATGATGTATTTCCCCTGTTGACTAGGATGCGACTTGTGACTTGTAAATATGTATGTGTGTTTCATTATCCAGTGCTGTAGCTACGTGACTCCTTTATATAGGGAGCATGGATTATTGACTAGAGCTACTCTCTAGAGCTCGATCAATGGCAACGAATCCTCCCCAACTCGCTCGCTTCACAGCCAGAGGAAAAAAAGATTGAATTTTCCGCCGATTGTTTAATTTCCCGCCAATAAGAGGAGGCGAGGTGCGTGGGACTGTGCCGTAATTCTGTGTCGGCTATCTTGTATTGTTACCTCATAGTCAGACTATGCTAGTATTCCAAATATGGTGAAATAATCACAATAATCCTTCCACACCAGCGATATGCAAATAGAAATTTTGTAAATGAGGAATATATTAGTATTATTATTATACCCTCTGAAATATATTTATTATTATTATGTACTCTGCAATACAATGTATTTAGCGTTTGAATTTACCTTCAAAATTCTGATTTACCATGAAAATTTGTTTTTCCCATTGTTTTTTTTAGTTTCCCGCCGATTTTGAATTTCCCACCAATACGGGATAGGGTGGGGAGGTCAGGGGATTTTCCAGAGGGGAGGAGGTAATTAATTGGTTAATTTAATTAATGAAGTGTGACATCATCCGTGCGATGTTGCCACATCTATACTAGGTGGAAGGGGGAGTGGTAGGGGTAGGGAGAGCGTCCGCTATTTTGAATAAATTTTCAACAGACTGCACCTGTCTGAACACTGCCCTACTACTGTCGATAGTTGCTGCTGTCAGTGAATGAACGTCCATACCAACCGGTTTCTGAGTGAATATGCGATGGGAACTGTTTGGAAGAGATGTTTGGAGTCGGATAACTCACAGAAGGCCATTGATCTTGTTGGCATACGCCGTCAGTCCGAAAAATTCAGACTCGATAAATAAAAAGTAGAGAAACCGTAAAATGGTGGTTATCAGGTGCTCTACATAGCGTCCCCCCACTTGAGTACAGCGCACAGAACGTTCTGACCACTATGCGAAACGGTCGTTCTGTGGTGTCACCGCCAGACACCACACTTGCTAGGTAGTAGCCTTTAAATCGGCCGCGGTCCGTTAGTATACGTCGGACCCGCGTGTCGCCACTATCAGTGATTGCAGACCGAGCGCCGCCACACGGCAGGTCTAGAGAGACTTCCTAGCACTCGCCCCAGTTGTACAGCCGACTTTGCTAGCGATGGTTCACTGAGAAAATACGCTCTCATTTGCCTCGACGATAGCATAGCCTTCAGCTACGTCATTTGCTACGACCTAGCAAGGCGCCATTACCAGTTACTATTGATGCTGTAAAACATGTACCGCCAAGAGCGATGTTCACCAATTATGGATTAAAGTTAAGTATTCCAGCAGCTACGTACGTTTTTTGTTAGTCTCATTTCCTCGACCTGTTCCAGACCTCACGCCAGCCTGCGTGAGCTAAAACGCGTGCCTTCGGCTTCCTCTGATAGTGGGTTGGCTCTCTTGCCAATCCACAACACGTTCTTTGGGACATTCTTCGTCTCGAGCGTCACATTTGCACGTTGTTCAGTCCTGGTGAACTTCAAAGGCCCATTCTCCAATGTGTCGTTTTGCGGTGGGTTACTGTTGAAAACACCAAGTCTCGTCACCCGTGATAGTTTTTCCAGCAAAGAATTGTCCGCGTTTTTCATTTCAGTGAAGTCGCGGCAGGCGTCCGTGCGTTGTTGTTTTCCGTTGAGAAGTCAAGGTATGTAAGAGAAACTTTACAAATTGTTTTCTCTTCTTCAGAACATTCTGGAGAATGTCTTGAACACTTGATTTAGTGATCTCCAGTTCGTTACTTCACTGTGATTTATGACACAACAGCGCTGACACACTACGACTGCATGTCCACTACCAAACACTTCCTGCTCACAACAGACTAGTCGAATACACATATGTCCTTTGCGGTAGTTACCTCAAGGTCCCACTGTAGTTACTGCGCTGATGTCACATAACGCCAGAAATATAATGAATCTCTCAACTTTCTGGACGGATTGGGCATATAGCTGTATGTCTTCATCAGCATCTACATACATATACGGTGCATGGCTTCAAATGGTTGAAATGACTCTTAGCACTATGGGATTTAACATCTGAGGTCATCAGTCCCCTAGTATTAGAACTACTTACACCTAAATAACCTAAGGACATCACATACATCCATGCCCGAGGCAGGATTCGAACCTGCGACAGTAGCGATCGCGCAGTTTCAGACTGAAGCGCCTAGAATCGCTCGGCCACTGCGGCCGGCGGTGCGTGACAGAGGGCACCTTGTACCACTACCGGTCAATCCTCTCCTGTTACTGCCGCAAATGGAGCCAGGGGAAAAGGATTGTCTATATGCCTGCGTACGAAGAAGACGGAAGGAAGATTGGGTTTAATGTCCCGTCGACATCGACGTACGGGCCCTAATTTCTTGTACCTTATCTTCGCTGTCCATACCGAAAACGTTGTTGGCGGGACAGTAGAAACGTCGTGTAGCCAGCTGCAAATGACGGTTCTCTAAATTTTTTCAATAGCGTTTCGCGAAAAGAACGTCGTCTTCCCTCCAGGAATTCCCTGTTGAGGAGCTCAGGAGCATCTCGCCAATACATGACTTGCGTGTTGATTGAACCTACTAGTGGCAGATCTAGTAGGCCAGCTCTGGATTGCTCCGATCTCCTCCTTCAGTGCGACGTGGTGGGGACCCAAAACACTCGAGCAGCACTCCAGAATGGGTTGCGGTACTGTTGTATACGCGGTGTTCTCTATACATCAGTCCCAATAAACGAAAGTCGAACGTCCGCCTGTCCTCCTACCGATCTTATGTACTCGATCTATTTCACATCGCTTTGCAACGTTACGCCTAGATATTTAATCGACATGACTGTGTCAAGCGGCACATCAGCACTGTGCTCAAAACACCACGGGATTCTTTTTCTTACTCGACTGCATTTACTTATATTTTTCTACATTTAAATGAAGCCACCACTCGTGACAGTGAAGAGGATGTCTAAGTCATTCTGTATTCTCGTACAGTGAGCCAACGACGGCAGTTTCCCGTACACTGCAGCATCGTCAGCAAACAGCTGCAGATTGCTGCTCACCCTATCCGTCAGCTCATTAATTTACATGGACATTAAGAGCGATCCTACCACACTTCCCGCGTCACTTCTAACGATATCCTTATCTCTGATGAACTCTCACCATCCACGACAGCGTACTGGGTAGGACTGTTGATATTTTTAAAAATGTCGGGAATCCGAAAGATCGATACTTAAAAATGTCATTGTTGTCCCTCGATGTATCGAAGAAACGTCTCGATAAATCGGCGGAAAAATTATCGACGTACCGGCCTATAAAAATATGCCGCAGTTTTAGAGCTGTATATGTAATTATTGATTTATTATTAGATATTCCCTACATCAAGAAGCTAGCAGCCTCCCTATCCCCCCTTCAGCAAGAATTGAAAGGAAAACGATGCACGTTCACGCTTCGCGATAACCATAAATGGTGACCTCACGTAAGTGGCACAATAAAGTGTGTCCGATGGGTGTGTCGTTCAGTTTCGTCACATATCGGATTGATCTGGAACACTATATGTCTACTTCCCTGTTATTTTGTTTTTTTTTTTCATTTCTGCCAACGCCAGTGACGTTGCAGTTGTCGTATCAAAATTGCGCGATGAAGTTAAACGTTGCAGCTTCTGTTGGTAGTGCCCAGCGCCAATTACTTCACCATTTCCCCTCACACGTCTTCGCCCATTGCAAAGACCAATCTTGTTATTTAGATTTTTGTTCATAATTTTCAGCAACCGGTTTTTAAGAATAGCGATGTGAATAAATAACACACTAGTTCGTTAAAACTGTTTTTAACGCCACTGGCGTGCTATTTCTTCATATCGGAAATCTTGTTATTCCATTCACCTCCCCTCCACCCCCCCTCCACTCCCACCCCAGTGCGATCTGACCTCTTCTTTGTGACACCAATCCTTGCTTCACACAATCAAAGAGAAAGACTGAACGTGATGAAAGCTCTAAAAGTAGTAAGTCTCCATCACACAATGAAAGTGAAATAATATTCTACTACAATTTCAAATATTTACCAAAAATTGCGAAAAATATAAAATAAAAATATCGGATTCGATATTGTTATTTCGATATCTATATATCGGGGTATAGAATACCGCCGGTAAGTACCGCCGATACTTTCTGCGAAAAGTATCGATGTATCAGTGTTTCATGAACAGCCCTAAAAGTGGCTCATCGATTGGTCCAACGACATAGTGTGTGGGGAATATAGATTATGATACACAGGACATAAAATACCGCCTGATGCCTGGTCGGAGGTGGTTTTGGAATGTTTTGCTGGTGTTTCCGTACCTTGATATGGGAACATTCATTCAGGTTACCGTGCGTACGGGCCAGGTTGTTTATTTCAAGATCCTCAGTGACAAGTGTTGCCATTTCTTCTACGTCTTCATGATGAGCCTGCTGTGGACATTCCCATCTTCGAAGATCACAAGAACGTACGTTCCTTGTCTGACGGCACTGAGTGGCACCTCGACTGGCCCTTACAAATCACCCGCTCTTGATTCTATACACAATGTGTGTGAGACTATTTGGAACCGCGGTTGAAACGTTACAATTAACATCCGCACAGTTTGATACCTCCCCGGATCAAAGAGTGGCAATTGCATATCTGAAGAATTTTATGAACTCTCTACCTCACGTAATTGAGACCATTCTCATCTCTAGAAAACTTATAATACGGTATCAGGGTGACGTCACATGGGGTCGACTAATTTTTTATCTATTGGGGGCATGCATCAAGCCACGAAAGGCAGGACGATTTCACTATGAACTCCGAAGATGCGACAGTTACAGATTGATGTCGATGCGGTACAGCGATGGGTATAAATTTGCCTCCAGCCTGCGACATGGTTGCAGCCACCGACGACCAGGTTTTAAGCAAACAGGGAGACGCCCTTCCGCCTCAGCCTGCCCTGAAGGGCCGGCGGGCTGTAGGGCGCGGCTGCGTCCACCACTTACGTGCTTCGACCGCCGCCCTCCCCAAGCGAGGGGAAGAACAGCGGCTCCAAATTTGATTAACACGGCCTTTATCTCGACCCTTGCCTGCGAGAGACAGCCGGCCGCGTTGTTTTACCAGCTCTTATCGGCTGGTCGCTGTTGGATCATGAATCAGCCCTGGCACTTCGCGTGCTTTTGGATCGACCAATGAGTACGGTATTACGATGGATCTCGACTCCTTTATGTGCGTGGGGAGGTGGGCATCAAATTTCAGATAATGGCTCTGGAAGAGGCGAAACTATTTCATCCCAGTCCCATTATCTCTCGCCGCCACACTTTTCACATTTGCATTGTAGTGTAAGTCAGGAAATTCTGTAAAGTTATGGTTCTATCTAAAGCCAGTGACCTGGTATGACAGATCAGGGGACTTCATACCACAGAAAGGAAGCCGGAATGTTAAACTGCGCGCTTAAAATGCACTTACGCCTGACGTTGCTACCTCAGAACCACTCCGACCGCCACACACGCTCGCAAAGGGGGATGTAGGAACAAAAAACTCCATGTGTTTCAAAATAGTTAAGGCTACTCAAAGCGGAGAAGTAGTCATGGTCTGAAGGAATTCCTCTTGGATGCCACGGAATTAACCCATTTCCCATCTCACATTTACTGAGAATCTCTCACACACCGAATCGTATTGCGTGACTAGAAAAAAAATTAACTATATGACAGGCAAATGTTCAGCACGACCGAAAGCAAAATCAGGTTTGCACCCAAGGAAGCGTAATAATTTTCTTAGTTTATGTCGTTATTGTCTTCAGTCGGCGGACAGGATTTATGTAGCTCTCCACGACCTGCCTCCTGTGCAAGCCTCCTTCCAAATTGACGATTCCTTGACGCCTCAGGTTGAGTCCTACCAACCGACCCCATGTTTTACTTAACTAATTTATTTTCTCCACTATTCGGCTTAGTAACCCCTCATCAGATATCGATCGTCCATCCAATGCTCACTATTCTTCTCTAGCATCACATTTCAAAAGCTCCTATTCTCTTCTGGTCTGAACTACTTAACGTTGGCGTGTCACTTCTGTATAAAGCTATACTCCAGACAAAAGACTTCAGAAAAGACTTCGCAACATTTACATTTGTTTTCGATGATGCTAAAGTTCTGTTTTTCAAAAGTGCTTTTCTCGCTGTTGCGAGTCTACATTTTATATCCTCTATTCAGCGGCAATCTGCCCAAATAACAAAATTCATCTACTGCTTCAAGTGTCTTAATACCTAATGTAATTGCTTCAGCGTTGCCTGATTTGATCCGATTACATTCAATTACCTTTTATTTACTTTTTTGCTGTTCATTTTATAACTCCTTTTCATTAACCCAGGCATCTCTTTCAACTGCATTCCTTTCTTTGCTGTCTAGGACAGAATTACATTGTCATCGGCAAACGTCAAAGCTTTTATTTCTTCTCCCTAAATTTGAATTCCCTTTAACCGTTTCTCTTTGGTTTCATTCACAATTTGCCCAGTGTACGTACTGGATGACATCGACTATGAGCTACAACCCTGTCTCTCGTCCTGCTCCCTTTCATGCTCTTCTACTCTTACAACTGCAGTCTAGTTTCTGTACTAGCTGTAATAACATGTAGTTTCCAGAATGCGATTTTCACTCTGCAGCGGAGTGTGCGCTGATATGAAACTTCCTGGCAAATTAAAACTGTGTGCCGGACCGAGACTCGAACTCGGGACCTTTGCCTTTCGCGGGCAAGTGCTCTACCAACTGAGCTACCCAAGCACGACTCACGAGCCCGTCCTCACAGCTTTACTTCTGCCAGTACCTCGCCTTCTACCTTCCAAACTTTACAGAAGCTCTTCTGTGAACCTTGCAAAACTAGCACTCCTGAAAGAAAGGATATTGCGGAGACATGGCTTAGCCACAGCCTGGGGGATGTTTCAAGAATGAGATTTTCACTCTGCAGCGGAGTGTGCGCTGATATGAAACTTCCTGGCAGATTAAAACTGTGTGCCCGACCGAGACCCGAACTCGCGACATTTGTCTTTCGCGGGCACTTCTTAGCTTAATTCTAGTTTGCTGTCTGAGTTCTTAACATTCTTACACCTGCTTTTGTTTTCTGCAACAGTTCTTTAATTTTCCTATAGGCATAATCTGTCTTTCTCTCACTCTGCATGAATCAAACTGAAACTTGCCACAGAATTTAAATGCATGAGATTAATACATCATTATCATCATTTAAGACTGATTATGCCTTTCAGCGTTCAGTCTGGAGCATAGCCCCCCTTATAAAATTCCTCCATGATCCCCTATTCAGTGCTAACATTGGTGCCTCTTCTGATGTTAAACCTATTACTTCAAAATCATTCTTAACCGAATCCAGGTACCTTCTCCTTGGTCTGCCCCGACTCCTCCTACCCTCTACTGCTGAATCCATGAGTCTCTTGGGTAACCTCGCTTCTCCCATGCGTCTAACATGACCCCACCATCTAAGCCTGTTCGCCCTGACTGTTACATCTATAGAGTTCATTCCCAGTTTTTCTTTGATTTCCTCATTGTGGACACCCTCCTGCCATTGTTCCCATCTACTAGTACCTGCAATCATCCTAGCTACTTTCATATCCGTAACCTCAACCTTATTGATAAGGTAACCTGAATCCACCCAGCTTTCGCTCCCATACAACAAAGTTGGTCGAAAGATTGAACGGTGCACAGATAACTTAGTCTTGGTACTGACTTCCTTCTTGCAGAAGAGAGTAGATCGTAGCTGAGCGCTCACTGCATTAGCCTTGCTACACCTCGCTTCCAGTTCTTTCACTATGTTGCCATCCTGTGAGAATATGCATCCTAAGTACTTGAAACCGTCCGCCTGTTCTAACTTTGTTCCTCCTATTTGGCACTCAATCCGTTTATATTTCTTTCCCACTGACATTACTTTCGTTCTGGAGATGCTAATCTTCATACCATAGTCCTTACATTTCTGATCTAGCTCTGAAATATTACTCTGCAAACTTTCAATCGAATCTGCCATCACAACTAAGTCATCCGCATATGCAAGACTGCTTATTTTGTGTTCACATATCTTAATCTCACCCAGCCAGTCTATTGTTTTCAACATATGATCCATAAATAATATGAACAACAGTGGAGACAGGTTGCAGCCTTGTCTTACCCCTGAAACTACTCTGAACCATGAACTCAGTTTACCGTCAACTCTAACTGCTGCCTGACAATCCATGTAAAGACCTTTAATTGCTTGCAAAAGTTTGCCTCCTATTCCATAATCTCGTAGAACAGACAATAACTTCCTCCTAGGAACAATGAAGCAAAATTAAATGGGACGAACATGTGAAACTCTTCGTAGGAAAAGTGAACGGAAGACTCGAATTCGTTGAGAGAGCCCTGGATAAGTGTGGCATGTCCGCAAAGAAAGCGGCATACGAGACGTTAGGATGACAGGTCTAGAACAAGCTATTGATGGAGCCCTCATTAAGTAAGAATGAAAGCAGTCATCCAACTATTTCAGTGAACTCTGCAAGAATCGCAACAGATCACAACAGGTCGTATGAAATTGTTACAGAGATGTTCAGGAAACTTGAAATCTACAGGCGATAGGCGACGCTGGTCTAGAGAAACCATTTTGAGAACCGTTAGTTGAGAAAAGTTATACAACACTTCATTTTAATCTCACAGAACGTAAGATTCAAAAAACTGAGTTTGTGTGCACATTGGGGTACATGATCCAAAAAAAATTCTGCCATCATCTGTATAGTGGCTTGGGGAACATAAGTGAGGTGGCTAAAGTCGTGGGACATCGATATGCACATATACAGACGGCAGTAGTATCACGTACACAGGGTATAAAAGGGCAGTGCATTGGGGGAGCTGTCACCTGTACTCAGGTGATTCACGTGAAAAGGTTTCCGACGCGATTATGTCCGCACGACGTGAGTTGACGGACTTTGAACGCGGAGTGGTAGTTGGAGCTACATGAATGGGACATTCAATTTTGGAAGTCGTTACGGAATTCAATATTTCGAGATCCACAGTGTCAAGAGAGTACCGAGAACATCACATTTCACGCATTACCTCTCACTATAGACAACGTAGTGGCCGACGGTCTTAAGTCTTCACTTAACGACCGAGAGCAGCGGCGTTATCGTACAGTTGTCAGTGCTAAGAGAAGCAATACTGCGTGGAATAACTGCGGAAATCAATGTGGGACGTACGACATTCGTTAGGACAGTGCGGGGCGAAATTTAACGTCAACGGGCTGTGGCAGCAGACGACCGACGCGAGTGCCTTTGCTAACTGCAAGACATCGCCTGCTTTGCCTCTCCTAGGCTCGTGACTACATCGGTTGGACCCTAGACGATTGTGAAATCGTGGCATGGTCAGATGGGTCCCGATTTCACTTGGCAATAGCTGGTGACAGGGCACAGACCCCACGAAGCCATGGACCCAAGTTGCCAACAAGGCACTGTGCAAGTTGGTGTTGGTTCCATAATGGTGTGGACTGTGTTTACATGGGAGATCTGAGTCCTTGGTCCAACTGAACAGATCATTGACTGGGAATGGTTATGTTCGGCTACTTGGAGACCATTTTCAGTCACTCGTGGACTTTGTTCCCAAACAACGGCGAATGATTTGGTCACCCTGATTGCCCGACATGGATCACATAGAACATTTATGCGACATAATCGAGACATCAGTTGGTGCACAAAATCCTGCACCGGCAACACTCACGCGATCATGGACGGCTGTATGGGCAATAACCCTCAATATGTCTTCAGGAGACTACCAGTGACTTGTTGAGTCCATGCAATGTTGAATTGATACTCTACGCTAGGGAAAAGCAGGTCAGATACGACATAGAATATATCCCATGACTTTAGCCACCTCAGTGTACTACCGTGAAGAGGATTAAGGCTTAGTGTCCCGCCGACGAAGAGGTCTTTACAAACCGAACAAAAGATCGCACTTGGCAACGATGGGAAAGAAAACTGGCTGTCTTTTTTCAAGGCAATTATCGCTGTAGGTACTAATATTGTCATTTAGGGACACCAAGAAAAATTTACGCCTTGATGGCAGGACAGGGCTTTAAACTCGTTCTACATCTACATGAATACTCTGTAACTAACACTCGAGTGCTTGGCAGATGGTAAGTAGAATTGCTTTCACATTATTTCTCGACCGTTCCAATCTCGAATACCACGGGGGAAAATGAATACGTAAAATCTTTCCGAGCGAGCTGTGAATCCTTTTATTTTGTTATGATGATCATTTATCCCCACACAGGCGGGAATCAACAAAATTTTTTCGTATTGGGTGGAGGAACTTGGTAATTGAAATTTCGCCAAAATATCTCCCCCTAACGAAATACGCCTTTGATTTAATTATTACCAACTCAACTCGCGTACCATATTCGTAACACTCTCCTATTTCGCGATAACACAAAGCGGGTTGCGCTCCTTTCTGATGTCGTCCGTCAGTCCTGTCTAGCAAAGATCCCAAAATTCAAATGGTTCAAATGGCTCTGAGCACTATGGGACTTATCTCAGGTCATCAGTCCCCTAGAACTTAGAACTACTTAAACCTAACTAACCTAAGGACATCACACACATCCATGCTCGAGGTAGGATTCGAACCTGCGACCGTACAATCGCGCGGTTCCGGACTGAAGCGCCTAGAACCGCTCGCCCACCACGACCGGCTGGTCAAACACGACGAGTGTAAGTGGACACAAGAATTTATCCGGATAAAGCATAGAAGTCTAGATCTCGCGACATTGCTAAAGGCACTAAATTACAACTAATAAATCACAGTGTTACGACATGTATGGAAACCTCAATTTGTGCGTGTCTAT
Source organism: Schistocerca americana (assembly GCF_021461395.2). Classification (NCBI taxonomy): domain Eukaryota; kingdom Metazoa; phylum Arthropoda; class Insecta; order Orthoptera; family Acrididae; genus Schistocerca; species Schistocerca americana. The sequence continues at coordinate 798,288,396 of NC_060122.1, forward strand.
GATCCGCACCCGCTCATGCCATTGACGGGTATATTTTCGTCGTGTAGAGCTACCCGTGTGCTTAATAAATAAATATTCAAAAAAGCACTGAAAATATACTTGAAAAGTTTATTACTTGGTATTACAGAAAAAAAGCACAGTTCAAAATGTTCAAATGTGTGTGGATTCTTAAGGGATCAAATTGCTGAGGTCATCGGTCCCTAAGCCTGCACACTACTTTAATCTAACTTAAACTAACTTACTCTAAGGACAACACACACACCCATGCCCGAGGAAGGACTAGAACCTCCGACGGGGGCAGCCGCCAAGCTCAGTTGCCATAGGTAACTTGTAAACAACAAAAAACAGTAACCAAGGAACAGAATAAACATAAAAACAAAAGTTATAACTCCAAGGAGTGAGCAACAACATTATTCAGCGCTCCAAGTGGCGGATTCAGACTTGGCTGTTTACGCCATTCATTTGTTGCCGTGCCGTCACTGAACTCGCGACACAACTGTATCTATGAATGGCGCGAACGGAACTAACGTGTGTGGACGCAACAGTTGACGTGAGTAGCGGTCGCTACAGGAGCCCCCTTGGTGAAAGCAGAGCGTGGTGCGTCTTCTCTGAACCTGGCTGGGAAGTGGACACGTCGGGAGCAGCTGGTGCGTGTAGGTTCTGCATCGACCTGTTATGCCGGCGGTGCTGGAAGTCGAGGTGTTGCATCTGTCAGGCGTTGAGCTCTTGACCGTAAGGCGGGTTATGCCTCCTTGAAAATGTAAGCCAGCTTCATTCTGCTAAGAGACACGGTGGCCTGTTTGCCATTTACTACAATGACCATCGCGCGCGCGCGGGTGTGTGTGTGTGTGTGTGTGTGTGTGTGTGTGTGTGTGTGTGTGTCTGCGCAGGACGCGATGGGGTCCAGTATACGGTGGCTGTACGTAACATAACGTGAGAACAGCTTTCGAGGTTGTTATGCACAAAAGTTGTTGGTCAACCATGCCTGGAGGCCTTTGTGGGTTTGATTTGGCTTACATGTTCCCGTAACTTGCGAAGTAACTCTGGTTGGTCGTCCGTTTCTCACAGTAGGCCTGTGTCGACAAACTCCCCTGGTAGGCGCAGAGTCTCGCTATAAACCAATTCAGCTGCCGAGGACTCTATATCTGGTTTGTGTGTGTCTCGTAGACCCAGCAGGACTATGGGTTGTGCAGACGTCCAACATGTCCCATGGCACATTAGCACAGCCTTGAGCGCTCGATGCCAACGTTCAAACGTGCCACTGCTGGCTGTGTGGTAACTGGTCGTTTTGTGATGGACGTAGCCACAGAACTTCGCCAACTGTATGAACAAATCTGACTCGAACTGTCGGCCTCTGTCGGTGGTGATATAGAGCGGACAGCCGAATCTCGCCAGCCAGGTTGATGTGGCTAAGGTTTCCGCGGAGATGTCCATAGGTTCAAAAAAATGGCTCTGAGCACTATGGGACTTAACATCTGAGGTCATCAGTCCCCTAGAACTTAGAACTACTTAAACCTAACTAACCTAAGGACATCACACACATCCATGCCCGAGGCAGGATTCGAACCTGCGACCGTAGCGGTCGCGCGGTTCCAGACTGTAGCGCCTAGAACCGCTGGGCCACAGTGGCCGGCTGTCTATAGGTACTGCTTCAGGCCATCGCGTATATCTGTCAGTCATTGTGAATATGTACCGCGGGCCATCTGATGGAGGGAGTGGACCTACCACAAGATGAACGTGGGCGAAGCGTGAAGAAGTGTCCGGGATCTTTCCTATTGCGGGATGAATGTGGCGAGTGATTTTGCAAAGTTGGCAACGTTGGCAGTTCTCGTCCATTCGCGGCAGTCTCTTTCTATCCCTGGCTATACGAACCTTTGAGACACTAGCTTGAATGTCGACTGGACTCCTGGGTGGCAACGATTATGTAAGGACTCGAACACTGGCCTGCGAAATGCAACGGGAACAAAAAGGGCGTGAGGGATTGGTTAGGTTGGGTTGTTTTGGGGGAAGAGACCAAACAGCGAGGTCATCGGTCTCATCGGATTAGGGAAGGAATGGGAAAGAAGTCGACCGTGCCCTTTCAAAGGAACCATCCCGGCATTTGCCTGGAGCGATTTAGGGAAATCACGGAAAATCTAAATCAGGATGGTCGGACGCGGGATTGAACCGTCGTCCTCCCGAATACGAGTCCAGTGTGCTAACCACTGCGCCATCTCGCTTGGTAAAGGGCGTGATCTGCCATGTGACACTTCACAGTAAAATTTCATGGTCTCGCCAGGAATGTCGACTGCAGTAACTTGAGTGCTGCAGTGTCGTCATGCAATATGGTGTGTAGCTCGGAATCTTCTTGTTGAGTCCTGGCAAGCGCCATCATGTCCACAGGCCGTGAGACACTGGCCGCTCTAGAGAGGCAGTCCGCAACCACATTAGTTATGCCTGATATATGGCGGATGTCCGTACTAAACTGGCTAATAAATTCCAGTTGGCTGTACTGCCGTGGACAGCAAGTGTTGCTGTTTTTCTTGAAGGCATATGTTAAAGGCTTGTGGTCGGTGTATATGACAAACTCTCGTGCCTCAACCTGTGGTTAAAAGTACTTGATTGCTTGATATATGGCTAAAAGTTCCCGATCGTATGTGCTCCATCTTTGTTGTGCAGGTGACTGCTTGTGCGAGAAATTAGCCAGCGGCTGCCAGGCATCGTCCATCCATTGCTGGAGGGCTGCACCAATGGCTGACTGGCATCCACCACTAATGCCAGTGGAGCTTAGAGTTTGGGGTGCGCCAACAGTGCTGCATGTGCTAGGCTCTTTATGGTTACTTCGAAAGCCGCTTTCATCTCCTCGGTCCACTGCACAGGAGAACTGCTCTTAACCTTGGGACCAGCCAGTGCTGCATTCAACGGCGCCTTTGTTCGGCAGTGCGTGGTAAATGACGGCGATAAAAATTGAGCATTCCTAAGTATCTGCGTAGCTCTTTTCTTGCAGATGGCTTGGGTAATTGCAATATGGCTTCAACCTTCTCAGCCCCCCATGCGGGTTCGGGGGTTAGAATAGGCCCGCGGTATTCCTGCCTGTCATAAGAGGCGACTAAAAGGAGTCTCAAACGTTTTGGCCTTAATGAGATGGTCCCCATTAGGGTTTGACCTCCTTTTTTCCAAATTCCACAGAAGTACGAGCCTTTTGGGGAAGGACACCTTACATGGTGTACCACTGGTCCTAAGTGCACTAAGACCTTGGCACTCAGCATTGCACTGGCGTTGTAACCATACCCACTATTCCTCAAATTGGGCCTCAACGCGTGCTGGGTTGTCCAAGTTACGCCCATAGTGCGTCTCTATCTGCACCAGCGATCATGATGGACTTTCCATGGCACCAGAAATCCAGCACGGTAGCCAGCCCGTTGTGGTGGGGTTGTCATGTACCCTCTAGGTTGTAGCCCCCTGACAACACAGGGATCGTACTGCCGATACCTGAGCTGCACCCTCCCCACGTCGGCCAAGGAGTAGATGCCCGTCTCCTTGGGGCATCAGGACTCCCGGCAATGGTCATCCTGCCAGGTGGCCCTTGCTGCGGCTGGGTGGCGCCCGTGGGGAGAGCCCCTGGTCGGAGTGGGTGGTATCGGGGCGGAAGTTTCGCAGATGAAACGTCAACATGTATCAGGTCGCTCTGTGGCTGAGTCTTTCAAAAGAAAAGGTACCGTTTCTAGTTCTGGTTCTCCTGCCCTTTCCCCCTTGGCCACTCCATGGGAGGAGGGACAGGCCCGCCGGCTTGGGGCGAAGTACTTCCCCCGCTATTTGGTCTGTTCTCGAACCTAACGGGGGACGTTCGCCACCTCCAAGCCCATGTTCTTTGTTCAGCACATTGAGGACGTCTTCGGGGAAATCGAGGCTCTCAGCAAGATGCGTTCAGGGTCCGTTCTTCTCAAGACCACCTCCGCCACACAGTCGGCGGCGCTCCAGGCGTGCGACCGCCTAGGGGACATCCCAGTCTCCATTGTCCCACATCTGGCACTAAATAGGACGCAGGGGGTTATATTTCATCGTGACCTCCTGCTACAATCTGATGAGGAGCTCAGGGCCAACCTGGAGCGCCGAGGCGTGCATTTCGTCCGGCGAGTAGAGCGCGGCCCCAAAGACCGTCGTATCGACACCGGGGCCTTTATCCTTGCCTTCGAGAGGGACGTTCTCCCGGAGAAGGTAAAGGTGATGTGCTACCGGTGTGACGTGCGACCTTACGTCCCACCTCCTATGCGCTGTTTTAGGTGTTTGCGCTTTGGGCACATGTCATCACGGTTTGAGGCTGAGCCCCTTTGTGGCGATTGTGGACGTCCTCTTCGTGAGGAACATACATGCCCACCACCTCGGTGCGTTAATTGTCCTGGCGTCCACTCGCCTAGATCCTCAGACTGCCCCGCCTATCAGAAGGAGAGGAAGATACAAGAAATCAAAACTTTGGATCGGCTCTCTTATTCTGAGGCCCGGAAGAAGTACGACCGCCTCCATCCCGTGTCATTGACCACTTCGTTCGCCTCAGTTGTGTCCACTCCTTCCGCAGTATCCTCACCCCTCTCCTGTCCCCCCTCCACCTCCTCCGCCCATCAGGGGGCTCTGCCTCCGCCTCCCAAATCCCTCCATTCCAAATCCTCCTCCCCCGTGGCCCCCATCCCCTCTGCCCCAGGGGCCACCCTTCCTCCTCCTCCTCTTCCTCCCCCCACGCCACCTAAGAAGCGATCCTCTTCTCAGGCGTCCATCGGGGCAACGTTCCGGACCCCAGCTTCCGAGGTCCGGCGTTCCAAAACGGACCCCGCGCGTGAGGACCTTCTTCGGGTCCAGCCCACCATCCCTGTGCCTCCTCGGCCTTCAAAGAAGGCCTCCAAGAAGAAGTCTCTATCCCCCTCTCCACCCCGGCGCGTTTCGTCTGACGCTCCATCCGTGAGTCGCTGCTCCCAGCCGTCATCAGTTTCGCCGGGACGCTCTGTTGCCAGGCGCTCCGCCGGCCTTTCGTCGGCAAATGATGCGGCCCCTCCTACACAACCAGGGACAGCGGCCGCGGCTGGCGACGAGTCGATGGAACCGGATCCGCCTCCCGTCGGTTGTAGCGTTGTTCCCTCGCAACCTGGCCCTCCGCGGCCGTCGAGGTGACCAGCTCTTCCCCCGTCTCGTTCCCCCAACCTTTTGACTAGCGATGGCGTTGTTTCATTGAAACATAAGAGGTATTCGATCTAATCGGGAGGAATTACAACTGCTCCTCCGCCTGCACTGTCCGCTCGTCCTTGGTCTCCAGGAAACCAAGTTGCGCCCGACTGACCGTATTGCCTTTACCCACTATACCTCGGAGCGGTATGACCTCACCCCTGTGGACGGTATCCCAGCTCATGGTGGGGTCATGTTGCTCGTTCGGGACGATGTTTATTACCATCCCATCCCATTGACCACCCCACACCAAGCAATAGCTGTCCACATTACTCTTTCTGCTTTTACGTTTTCAGTTTGTACCATCTACACTCCACTGTCATCTGCTGTTAGTCGGGCTGACATGATGCACCTGATCGTTCAGCTTCCCCCGCCGTTCTTATTGTTTGGCGACTTCAATGCCCATCATCCCCTTCGGGGCTCTCCTGCATCCTGTCCAAGAGGCTCACTCTTGGCGGATGTCTTCAACCATCTCAATCTTGTCTGCCTCAATACCGGCGCCCCGACTTTCCTCTCGGACTCTACTCATACCTACTCCCACTTGGACCTCTCGATCTGTTCTACCACTCTTGCCCGTCGGTTCGAGTGGTATGTCCTTTCGGACACCTATTCGAGCGACCACTTCCCCTGTGTCGTTCGTCTCCTGCACCACACCCCATCCCCACGTCCTTCGAGCTGGAACATACTGAAAGCTGACTGGGGACTTTACTCCTCCCTGGCGACCTTTCCGGACCACGATTTTCCCAGTTGTGACAGTCAGGTCGAATACCTCACGGCTGTTATAATCAATGCTGCCGAACGTTCCATTCCTCGTACTACTTCTTCTTCACGTCGCGTTTCCGTCCCCTGGTGGCACGAGGCTTGTAGGGACGCTATCCGTGCTCGACGACGTGCTTTACGCACCTTTCGCCGCCATCCTACGTTGGCGAATTGTATTGAATACAAACGACTCCGAGCGCAATGCCGTAGAGTCATCAAAGACAGCAAAAAAGCTTGTTGGGCCTCTTTCACCAGCTCCTTTAACAGTTTTACTCCCTCTTCTGTCGTATGGGGTAGCCTGCGCCGGCTGTCGGGCATTAAGGCCCACTCCTCAGTACCTGGCCTGACCTCAGGTAATAAGGACCTTGTTGATCCTGTGGCTGTCTCCAACGCCTTTGGCCGCTTTTTCGCGGAGGTTTCAAGCTCCGCCCATTACCATCCTGCCTTCCTTCCCAGGAAAGAGGCAGAAGAGGCTCGGCGACCTTCCTTCCACTCGCTGAATCTGGAAACTTATAATGCCCCCTTTACCATGCGGGAACTCGAACGTGCTCTTGCACTGTCCCGGTCCTCTGCTCCGGGGCCAGATGCCATTCACGTTCAGATGCTGGCACATCTTTCTCCGGCGGGCAAACGCTTCCTTCTTCGTACCTACAACCGCGTCTGGACCGAAGGTCACGTCCCCATGCGTTGGCGTGATGCCGTTGTTGTTCCTATACCCAAACCCGGGAAGGATAGACACCTTCCTTCTAGTTACCGCCCCATTTCTCTTACAAGCTGTGTCTGTAAGGTGGTGGAGCGCATGGTTAATGCTCGGTTAGTCTGGATTCTTGAATCTCGACGACTACTTACTAATGTCCAATGCGGCTTTCGTCGCCGCCGCTCCGCTGTTGACCACCTTGTGACCTTGTCGACATTCATCATGAACAACTTTTTGCGAAGGCGCCAAACGGTAGCCGTGTTCTTCGACTTGGAGAAGGCTTATGATACCTGTTGGAGAGGAGTTATCCTCCGCACTATGCACAGGTGGGGCCTACGCGGTCGCCTGCCCCTTTTTATTGATTCCTTTTTAACGGATCGAAAGTTTAGGGTACGTGTGGGTTCCGTATTGTCCGACGTCTTCCTCCAGGAGAACGGAGTGCCTCAGGGCTCCGTCTTGAGCGTAGCCCTTTTTGCCATCAGGATCAATCCAATTATGGATTGCATTCCACCTAACGTCTCGGGCTCTCTCTTCGTCGATGACTTCGCGATCTACTGCAGTGCCCAGAGAACATGCCTCCTGGAGCGCTGCCTTCAGCGTTGTCTAGACAGCCTCTACTCATGGAGCGTGGCAAATGGCTTCCGGTTCTCTGAAGAGAAGACGGTTTGTATCAACTTTTGGCGATATAAAGCATTCCTTCCGCCATCCTTACATCTCGGTCCCGTTGTTCTCCCATTCGTGGACACAACTAAGTTTCTAGGGCTCACGTTGGACAGGAAACTGTGTTGGTCTCCACATGTCTCTTATTTGGCGGCCCGTTGTACACGTTCCCTTAATGTCCTCAGAGTTCTTAGCGGTTCATCTTGGGGAGCGGATCGCACTGTCCTGCTTCGCTTGTATCGGTCCATAGTCCGATCGAAGCTGGATTATGGGAGCTTCGTCTACTCGTCCGCTCGGCCATCCCTCTTACGCCGGCTCAACTCCATCCACCATCGGGGGATACGTCTTGCGACCGGAGTCTTCTACACTAGTCCTGTCGAGAGTCTTTACGCTGAAGCTGCCGAGTTACCATTGACCTACCGGCGCGACGTACTGCTGTGTCGGTATGCCTGCCGGCTGTTGTCTATGCCCGACCACCCCTCTTACGAGTCCTTCTTCGCCGATTCTCTCGACCGTCAGTACGGGTTGTATGTGTCTGCCCTGCTGCCCCCCGGAGTCCGCTTCCGTCGCCTGCTTCGACAATTGGATTTTGCCCTCCCTACCACCTTCAGAGAGGGTGAGAGCCCGACACCACCTTGGCTCCAGGCTCCGGTCCCTATTTATCTCGACCTCAGCTCACTCCCGAAGGAGGGTACTCCGGCTGCAGTGTATTGCTCACGGTTTGTCGAACTTCGTGCTCGACTTGCCGGTCACACCTTTATTTACACCGATGGCTCCAAAACTGACGACGGTGTCAGCTGTGCCTTTGTCGTCGGGGCCGCCACCTTTAAATACCGGCTCCTCGACCAATGTTCCAGCTTTACGGCCGAGCTTTTTGTTCTCCATCAGGCCGTTCATTATGCCCGCCGCCACCGCCATTCATCGTATGTACTCTGCTCTGACTCACTCAGTGCTCTTCAGAGCCTTGTAGCTCCCTATCCGGTCCATCCCTTGATTCAACGGATACAGCAGTCCCTCCATTCTTTCGCTGATAATGGTAGTTCTGTCAGCTTTCTGTGGGTTCCCGGACATGTAGGAGTGCCTGGGAATGAGGCTGCGGATGCTGCAGCCAAGGCTGCAGTCCTCCTGCCTCGGCCAGCCTCCCATTGTGTCCCGTCATCTGACGTTCGTGGGGATGTATGTAAGAGGCTTGTGTCGTTGTGGTGGGATGCTTGGTCATCCCTCCAAGGAAACAAGCTCCGGGCAGTTAAACCGCTCCCAACTGCTTGGACAACATCCTCCCGATCATCTCGGCGCGAGGAGGTCCTTCTGACCAGGTTGCGGATTGGGCATTGCCGGTTTAGCCACTGCTACCTGCTCTCCGGTGACCCAGCCCCGCAGTGCCCTTGTGGTCAGGAATTAACAGTGCGCCATGTTTTATTGTCGTGTCCCCGTTTTAGTCAATTTCGTGTTATCCTGTCTCTGCCATCTACTTTACCGGATGTTTTAGCTGATGACGCTCGAGCAGCTGCTCGTATTCTGCGTTTTATAACTTTAACTGGCTTGTCCAAAGACATTTAACCTTTTTACTTATTTTATCCGCATCTTTGTCAGGTCCTTCTGATGTCCCCCCATCCCCTTGAGTTTTAGCAGATTCCGTGTGCTCTAACACCAGTGACTGGGCGCTAATGACCTCAGCAGTTGAGCGCCCTTAAACCCTACCAAAAAAAAAAAAAAAAAAAAAAAAACCTTCTCAGTGAGTGGTAATGAGCCTGATGAAGATATTCGATGACCCAAGAACTCGACTTGATGTTGGCCAAACACACATTTAGCTGTGTTTAACACCACGCCGTACCTCTCGCAACGCTCAAAACATCTCTCAGGTGCTGGAGGTGTTGCTCCTTGGGACGCCGTGCGAGGTAGCCATGCAGTCTGTGGCCCCTTGCCATGATTCGCGTGGCTCCCCTCCCCCCCGTCCCGTCGGAGGTTCGAGTCCTCCCTTGGGCATGGGTGTGTGCGTTGTCCTTGGCGTAAGTTAGTTTAAGATAGATTAAGCAGTGTGTAAGCCTAGGGACCGATGACCTCAGCAGTTTAGTCCCATAGAACTGACCACCAATTATCCAATTTGCTCCTTGGACGATGGATACACTAACACATCGTCCAGATAGGCAAAACAAAAGTTCAACCCACGCAAGACAGAATCGATGAACCTCTGCCAGCATTACGCAGGCCAAAGGTCATAAACTTGCTTTCATACAACCCAAATGGCGTAATAATAGCGGTCTTTGGAATGTCCTCTGCTGAACCGGAAATCTGGGTATACGCTTTTGCGCAGTCTATAACACTGAATACAGTGGCCCCATGCAGTGCGTGACTACAGTCTGTTAGTAGTGGCACTGGTTAGCGATCAGCCACGGTCCGTGAGTTGAGCGCTCTGTAATCCTGTAATCGCCACACGGACGCCAGGCTCGTCCCTTTTTGGGTACTAAATTCAGTGCAGGTGACCATGGACTGCTTGAGGATCGGATGATACCTTCTCGTAGCATCGTGTCGAATTCTGTTTTAGCAATGGCGAGGCGTCCTGGAGCCAATCGTCTCGTCCGACAAGACACAGGCGGCCCGTCCGTAGTTTTTATGTGGTGGACCGTATCGTGCAAAACTTGCTGTGGCGGGCCTGGAGGCCTCTTTAAGGTCGGGAACTCTTGCAGCAGCGAGCTATACTCCTCGTCTGCAACCTGTATAACCTTGACGTTGTATGTTCTGGCATGACGATGGTACCCAGTGGTTGTAAGTCCGGTAACATTGTCTATTAGGCGGGAACTCGCAACATCCGGTAGGAGCTGATAGTGAGCTAATAAATCGTCACCGATTATTGCTTCGGCCACGTCTGCTACACTTAAGTCCCAAGTGAATTGACGGCGTAGCCCCAAATTCAATTCTTCACGCCGCGTGCCATACGTCGCAATTGCTGAATTACACTCTTGGAAATGGAAAAAAGAACACATTGACACCGGTGTGTCAGACCCACCATACTTGCTCCGGACACTGCGAGAGGGCTGTACAAGCAATGATCACACGCACGGCACAGCGGACACACCAGGAACCGCGGTGTTGGCCGTCGAATGGCGCTAGCTGCGCAGCATTTGTGCACCGCCGCCGTCAGTGTCAGCCAGTTTGCCGTGGCATACGGAGCTCCATCGCAGTCTTTAACACTGGTAGCATGCCGCGACAGCGTGGACGTGAACCGTATGTGCAGTTGACGGACTTTGAGCGAGGGCGTATAGTGGGCATGCGGGAGGCCGGGTGGACGTACCGCCGAATTGCTCAACACGTGAGGCGTGAGGTCTCCACAGTACATCGATGTTGTCGCCAGTGGTCGGCGGAAGGTGCACGTGCCCGTCGACCTGGGACCGGACCGCAGCGACGCACGGATGCACGCCAAGACCGTAGGATCCTACGCAGTGCCGTAGGGGACCGCACCGCCACTTCCCAGCAAATTAGGGACACTGTTGCTCCTGGGGTATCGGCGAGGACCATTCGCAACCGTCTCCATGAAGCTGGGCTACGGTCCCGCACACCGTTAGGCCGTCTTACGCTCACGCCCCAACATCGTGTAGCCTGCCTCCAGTGGTGTCGCGACAGGCGTGAATGGAGGGACGAATGGAGACGTGTCGTCTTCAGCGATGAGAGTCGCTTCTGCCTTGGTGCCAATGATGGTCGTATGCGTGTTTGGCGCCGTGCAGGTGAGCGCCACAATCAGGACTGCATACGACCGAGGCACACAGGGCCAACACCCGGCATCATGGTGTGGGGAGCGATCTCCTACACTGGCCGTACACCACTGGTGATCGTCGAGGGGACACTAAATAGTGTACGGTACATCCAAACTGTCATCGAACCCATCGTTCTACTATTCCTAGACCGGCAAGGGAACTTGCTGTTCCAACAGAACAATGCACGTCCGCATGTATCCCGTGCCACCCAACGTGCTCTAGAAGGTGTAAGTCAACTACCCTGGCCAGCAAGATCTCCGGATCTGTCCCCCATTGAGCATGTTTGGGACTGGATGAAGCGTCGTCTCACGCGGTCTGCACGTCCAGCACGAACGCTGGTCCAACTGAGGCGCCAGGTGGAAATGGCATGGCAAGCCGTTCCACAGGACTACATCCAGCATCTCTACGATCGTCTCCATGGGAGAATAGCAGCCTGCATTGCTGCGAAAGGTGGATATACACTGTACTAGTGCCGACATTGTGCATGCTCTGTTGCCTGTGTCTATGTGCCTGTGGTTCTGTCAGTGTGATCATGTGATGTATCTGACCCCAGGAATGTGTCATTAAAGTTTCCCCTTCCTGGGACAATGAATTCACGGTGTTCTTATTTCAATTTCCAGGAGTGTATTTGTGGCAGACAAGCTAATTGCAGTGGATGGCCTGCAACAGTGCAGTGACGCTGTGGGCAGGATACTAAGGTCGGACCCTGTGTCCATTAAATACTTCCGGCTTGATACCGCGTCAGTAATGAATAGGCGACGGGATGTAGTTGAGCAGTCGGTGGGGCCTACGTCCGACCGCCGTTTGCATTTGGGTAGGAGCAGGGACTATTGCACGTTTTAGCCTGCTCACCAAATCTTCTGTGGTACCAATAACTGGTAGGACCAACATCTGATACAGACTGAGTCCAGGAACGGCTCCCAGAGCGCTTGCGGCTACATCTTCTGTAGCGACTAGGACCTCCTTGTGACAACAGCGTGCCAATCTGTGCGCTCAGTGCATCAAATTTGGCGGACAGAGCATCGTAATCTGCGCGTGAAACGGGAAGGGCCACGGACGCGACACTACCAGACAGTCACAGCACTGACCTGTTGGTCCGGAGCGATGGCATCTTAGATGCGGTCGGTCAGTTCCGCAACAGCGTCCAGGGACATCTCTGCGATGCGACGATCGCCTTTACCTGCGGCGGCAGACGGCTGCTCCATAGCGTGCACAGAAGATTGTTGGGCACTGTTCCGATGTCCACCTTGCTGCGGGGGTGACGCAGGTACTGAGACGGTTCTCTGTCACCTATATCTTCCTGAGTCAGCACTTGTGCCATACGGTCTTCCTGCGTTGCTGCAACTCTGGCACCACAGTTTGGAACCGCGCGACCGCTACGGTCGCTGGTTCGAATCCTGCCTGGGGCATGTATGTATGTGATGTCCTTAGGTTAGTTAGGTTTAATTAGTTCTAAGTTCTAGAGGACTGATAACCTCAGATGTTAAGTCCCATAGTGCTCAGAGCCATTTGAACCATTTTGCAACTCTGGATTCGAACTTGGCGGTTTACGCCTTTCATTTGTTGCCGTTGAAACGCGTACGTATTCATTACAAGCGATGGCGAGGCATGACAGAATCTCTGACCAGAGAGTTATTTATCGTTGCTAGTCTGCGCTTGACCGCGCGAGTGTTGAGTTGCGAGTAGTCAGTTGCGAGTTGCACTCAGTCGGCAGTAGTTGTAGCGAGTGGACGGTTGTACTGAGCGGGCGTCGGCATGCGTCGGCGGCGTGCTCTCCTTCCATCTCTGGTCACGATTCAGGACGAGGTATATTGTTTTAGAAGGTAATGAAGCAGCATTGCGCTCAGCTAATGACATATGTTAATTGTAATTAATTTGTTCAAGAATTGCCCCAATAATAATTTTCTTATAAAGTAACTGTTTTAAACAAAGAGATTCATTTCAAGTCGAGTAATACTTCCTATGCATTCCCTCCAAGAATTAAAATTAAACATGGGCCAGCATTGCACGGAGCTGTGCCGAAAATTAAGAGCAGATATTGATGGAGTTTACTGATGTAAGAATTTTGGTTTTTGTGTTCAGGTTTAATTATTGCACAGGGCCGAAGGTCAGCGCCGCTGCCCTTATAAAATTTGTCAGGTTTAATTATTTGTGTTCAGATGTTATGCTTCATTATTTAATTAATTTTATTGTGGGTTTAATGAGCAATCTTCATTAGTTAATGTTTGTGGGGAGTTTACATTTTGCAAGCAGGTTACGCTTGGTTAATTTTTATTACGCAGTTTTGTGGGAATATAACATTTCACTTAACATTGACTTTTATATTCTTGCTGGGAGGTTACAATTTCACATTTATTGACTTTTAAGATTTTTGTGCGGCGAGGTCACACCGTGCGGTCACTGAATTCGTGACACAACTCTATCTATGGATGGCGCGAACGGAACTAAAGTGTGCGGTCACTACACCGTGACACATATTCTAAGTGATACCAAATGTGAATAACAGACAATGTTATTATTGACCAATTAATTAATCATCAGTTTCATCAATAACATCAATTTTGAGCTACTATTTGGATACGTGAGGATAAAGATTAGGCATAGGTTGTCACAGTCCTTCTTTCATAATATGTTTCGATCACCTCGTATTGATGTGTTGTGGCTTGATTGAGTCGACATTAAACTGGCTTTCACTCTGAAACTAGACATGATATAAATACGTGGCTCCTACCAGCCTCTGACGCAACTGTCTGCGGCCAGGCGCCATTTAAATCTTGTTCGCAGCTGTACACGTTCGCTTTAATAGTTTTTGCGTGATTTCAGGTATAATAAATGAAGTCCTGTTTGCACAATATTGGTCGCACGAGAGAATTTGACGGTGCAATGAATTCATATCGTCGATGTAAAGAGTTTATGGTACTTAGTTTTAATGTAGGCATCGGGAACATGTAGAACAGTTTTGTAGCACATACAATTTATCTGGAAAGTCCCGTCGAGACGGCAGGGTGTTAATATTACCCATCTTCAGCCGGCAGGACTTTCCACGGATCTGTGCAGTTACACGTGTATTAGCTTGTCACCTCTTAACGAGCTGCCACGGCCTTCAGCTCGCTTCTTGGCCATGTACTCGTATACAGTTCAGAGGCGCTCATCTGTCCAAGCGCAACTCCACAAGCAACTGACAAGCGGTCAATGGGCGCAAACCTAACACATGGTTAAATTTATGGTGCTCATCCCTAACAATATTAATTAATAACTTAATATCAACACTTTAAATCAAAACAAATAACAGTTACACCACAAACTTGGTTTGAAAGCTATAATGTGCCGATTCGTATTACTGATAATAGTAAGATTGCTTTGTTGGCTGTTAGTTACCTGTGAGACGAACAATTTTGGCAGACGGACCTTTTCTTACATGTATCAAAGCTTAATTACCGGTTGTTGTGTCGCCTTTATGGTATAACCATTGGAGGCGGAAGACAACAATCGGCAGTGGCCTTTTTGAATGCGTCATCTAAACATTTGCCTGAAGCTAATTAGGGAACCAAATAAAACCTAAACCATATATGAATTAGCGCCTCCCACATGTGAGACCAGTGTTTTAACCACTGCGTCTTGCTAGGGCAATGATGTGTTCTGGAAATGCTTGTACGCTAGATATTTTCTGTCAAGATAAATTGACTATCTGCTTTCGACTTCCGGTATTCCACATTTCCTACATCTACATACATACTCCGCAAGCGACAGTGCGGTGCGTGGCGGAGGATACGTTTTACCTTGATAATCATTTCCCTTCCTGTTCCACTCGCAAATAGAGCGAGAGAAAAACGACTGTCTGTATGCCTCCGCCTGAGCTCTAATTTCTCTCAGCTTATCTTCGTGGTCCTTGAGCGAAATATACGTCCCAGCAGTAGGGGTGTTCTGTAGTCAATTTCAGATGCCGATTCTCGGAACCATGTCAACAGCGTTCCTCGAAGAACGTCGCCTCCTCTACAGGGATCCCCATTTGAGATCACGAAGGATCTCTGTAATACTTTCGTGTTGATCAAAGCTATCGGTATCAAATCTAGCAGCACGCCTCTGAAAAAATGGCTCCAAGCACTATGGGACTTACAACTGCTTAACCTTACCAACCGAAGGACATCACACACATCCATACCCAAAGCAGGATTCGAACCTGCGACCGTAGCAGCAGCGCCATTCCGGACTTAAGCGCCTAGAACCGCTCGGCCACAGCGGCCGGCCACGCCTCTGAAATGCTTAGACGTCTTCTTTTAATCCTACCTGGTGTGGAATCCAGACACTCGAGCAGTATTCAAGAATGGGTCGCACTATTGTCCTGTAGGCGGTCTCCTTTACAGATGAACCAATCTTTCCTAAAATTCTCCCAATAAACCGAAGTCGCCGTTACAATCATTACATACTCGTTGCATTTCGTACAGCTTTGGAACGTTACGCCTAGATGTTAATCGACCTGAATGTGTCAAGTAACACATAATGATGCTGTATTCGAACATTAAGGGATTATTTTTCCTACTCATCTGCATTAACTTAAATTTCTCACTCTGAATCCGGCAGTAAGGTTTCATTAGGAATATCGATTCAACGCTTTAAAGAGCACCGTTGCCCAATATCAGAGCACCAGTCGGTTACAGAAAGCTTACTCGTTCGTGCTGTTAATTCTGGCACATTATCGTTGTTTTTGCTCAAGTTGCTGAACTTGAAACCGGTTTACCGTGTTAAGGATTACTACAAGTGCTTCGAATAAAACAGAATTTAACGCTGTGCGAGCGAGTGGACACTTGGGAACAGCACTCTGGTTGGTTTCGAAGAGCAACTTTGAGTCAGATGCGGCATCCGTCACGATAGGCTGGGGAAAGGGATGGAAAACTAAACGAGGATGATCAGACGTAGAGGACGAACCGAAACTAACGCCTGCATTTGTCCGTATATCTTTCGTGGGTTTTGTGCCGTCAAGTCCAAATATAATGGAATGAGTCATCGTGGTTATGACCCATTGTCTTTTCGAGACGACCTACGCCAATGGCGCACTCCGTCGACATCCATCAACACACAGTCACAGATCGGAGTTGAAGCCATGTATACGACATAGGACCATATATCTCTCAGATAATTACTTTTGTTGAAATGGCTCTGAGCACTATGGGACTTAATATCTGTGGTCATCAGTCCCCTAGAACTTAGAACTACTTAAACCTAACTAAGGACATCACACACATCCATGCCCGAGGCAGGATTCGAACCTGCGACCGTAGCGGTCATGCGGTTCCAGACTGAAGCGCCTAGAACCGCACGGCCACACCGGCCAACATTGCTTTTGTCGCTGTTATCTTTCTCACTCTACCTTAATCGTCAGACTAAATTGATAAATGGTGATTCAAGAGGAAAGGAACATGCTTTGAGGGCTGATAGTATCAGTGATACTGCACAAAAATCTTCATACAGACATGTGCCTTATTGCGAATAGTTTGCGAGACAGAACACATTTATTGTATATTGTTATTCACTTTCTGTGCCATTCAAAGATTGTCATTGTTTACAACGTGCCACAGTAGCGTAGAGGAAGGTGAGACGAACAGTTTAGTGCAGGACACTTGTCGTCTGTGAAGTGGGCAAACCACCTCAAACTGGACTACAGAAACAGCCTAAGCTACAGCGCATGCGCGTAGCGCGAGATCTTCGGTATTCTCACGCTCTCTTCGCGCAAACTATTATTCCTGGAGCAAACGGGACATTTTTGGTAGGAAAATAGATGTGGTTCAATTTCGTACTGCGATATGTTACCGCTGGAGAGAGCGGTTTTCGAGTTATTCAAGAAAAACGTACAAAAGTTATACTGGATGTCTTATGTTTCGGAAACCATTCGATATAGAGCAAAAGTCCATATGAAGAGTTTTGCTCAGAATCTCTAATACTGTCACCCTTCAACGCATATACCTTTCCTCCTAACACGTATCGTCGGCCGACGATCTGCAGTAGAGAGGCATCAGAGCTACGAGGGGCGTTTGAAAAGTCCGTGCATAAATAACAACTAGTTACATGTTTGGGGTAAACCTTTTTTGTTTTTCGACATGGTCTCCTTTTAGACTTATACACTTCGTCCAACGCTGTTCTAATTTGTTGATCCTTTCCGAATAATAGGAATTGTACAAGTCTGCAAAATAGCTATTAGTTGCTGCAATCACCTCCTCGTTTGAATAAAATCTTTGCCCGCCAGCCATTTCTTCGAATTGGAGAACAAATAGTAGTCCGAGGGAGCCAAGTCTGGAGAATAGGAGGGGGGGGATGTGAAACGATTTGGAATCATATTTCCGTTAATTTTGCGACCAGAACTGCTGAGGTGTGTGCTAGTGCACTGTCGTGATGGAAAAGGACTTTTTTGCGGTCCTGTCGCCGGCGTTTTTGTTGCAGCTCGGTTTTCAAACGGTCAAATAACGATGAGCAATATGCACCTGTAATAGTTTTACCCTTTTAAAGATTGTCGATGAGGATTATCCCTTGCGAATCCAAAAAGACGGTTGCCATAATCTTTCCGGCCGAAGGAATGGTCTTCGCCTATTTTGGTGCAGTCTTCTTTGGTGACCCATTGTTTAGATTGTTCCTTGGTCTCAGGAGTATAGTAATGTACCCATGTTTCACCCACAGTGACGAAACGACGCTTAAAGTCCTGCTGATTCTCCCTGAACAGCTGAAAACCGTCCTTGCAATACTTCACACGATTCCGTTTTTGAGCAATCGCGGAACCCATCTTGTGGATAGTTTTATCATGTCCAAATGTTTATGCAAAATATTATGTACCTGTTCGTTCGAGAAGCCCATAGCATTGTCATCCATTACCATATCATGAATTTTATCAATGATTTCTGGAGTCGTAACCTCCACAGGGCGTCCAGAGCTTTCAGCATCACTTGTGCCCATACGGCCACTAAGAAAATTTTGAAACCGTTTATAAACTGTTCTAATCGTAGGTGCAGAGTCACCGTAATGTTTATCAAGCTTCTCTTTAGTCTCCTGAAGCGTTTTGCCTTTCATAAAGTAATGTTTAATCACCACACGAAATTCTTTTTCGTCCATTTTTTGACAATCACTCGACTTCCTTGATTCACACGAACGCCAAACACAAAGAAATAGACGAATATGGCTGAAACTTGGTGTCCGTTCTTTTCAAAGATGTTACTAGCTAGACATGACCTCGATACGCGCCGGTGGTGCCATCTCTCGGACTTTGCACGGACTTTTCAAACGCGCTTCGTAAGAACAAAGAGTCAGATTTCTCGCGGCGCGGTGAGAAGGAGCTACCGTACCGGAGACACGTGCTTCCAAACGAGGCGGCAATTAATTCGCAGCTGCCGCATGGGAACGGGGCCGAGCGGAGTGGAATGCCGGCGCTCCCACAGGGTGACTTTCCGCCAGGAAGCAGCGACCTGCTCGCCCTCCGTTAGCTGTGCCCGTGTCTGAACACCGGCCTGTCGGCGCCACACTCTGCAGTACTTCGCTCTTTTCTCTAGATGTGAAAACCATCAGGTTAAGTACGAGCCGTGGGCTCATTGCCTGTCGCAAGCTCTCTACTAAGGATCATTTAGATATTCCAGCGGGATTCGAAAAACTGTTGACATCTCTAGATTGACCCCATCGCCCAACCGCGCCTTAGCGGCCTCCTTGCGGAGGCCGTTAAACCCTGAATATGTGTAATAAATGGTGAGACCCGATAGTGAAGTTAGTTTCAACCAGGTGCTTATAATTGCACTCTTATTATTGGTTCTCCCGCTGCCGATTTCGATTCGCAGCCACAACTAAATTCCCAAAATCTATACTCAGGTATTCACCTGGATACAAAACACTGACTTATGTAGAAGTTACATATCAGTGTTCACAGTCGTATTCCGCGAGTGAAGTTTTTTAAGGTGACCACATCCTGCCTATCTAACCCATGTTAATTTAGGCAAGTATTTGACCCATTTCTCAAAAAACTGTTTGATGCAGGACCTTATTATTTTTACTGTATGTTACATGATGCTAATAGAGTTTGCTGTACTAAAATCTACTTTATCCATTTTATAGTTTTTAAGAAACGCTTTTTTAAATTTATTAACAAAAAATATTAACTTTTGCTGCAGAAAATATTTTTTGTGAACTTCCTAATGGGGGAATATTAATGAATGTAGTACCAGAGGTGGCTTTTTATGTTATGCAGAGTCTCTGAAAATTTCATTAATTTATCTACGATGGTTTCTGATACAATAGGGCATATGTACTGAAAATTTTAGTTTGTGGGAAATTGACTTTTAAGAAAAAACTTTTGAAATTTGTTACTTACAGTTAATTAAAAGTGTCCTGTTGCATATGATGGCCCTCCTTTGGCCTCTAGCAGGTCTTCCAGCTTCTTTTCCACCTTCCAGGATGTTTGTCTTGCTTTCTTGGCCATATTAGTAGCAGACCTGTCTGCATCAGCTATCCTCATTATGTCGCAGTGTTGCAGCCCAGTGATCATATTTTCACCAGGATTAATTCCCAGCTTTTTTCAGTACCAACACTTTCCAATATTACCGCAATTGAATGTAATAACAGCATCATGAACTCCTATTTTCATTGTATGCATACCTACAAATACAGTTTTAGGAAGGCGGTTCCAAATTATGCCGTTGAAACATTCATTTGGGTTCTGTGTATGCCCATGCAGACATTTCCATAGGTCAGGATGAGCCAAGTCTCTGAAAATAGGTTTAATTGCTGTAATAACAGCAGCGGGAAGAGAAATGGTGAGAGCTTCTTTGATGATGCACTTGTTGACGAATTACAATTAGAAACATCGTTGCCAGGCGACATAACGTCTCGTACAGAAAGATTTATAAACTTGTTTCCTTCAAATTGTCGTTTCTTGAAAATGCTTTACGTTTCATCTCCAATAAACACAACAAAACACACGTAAACAAACACTGCAAACGTAAGTATAGCAACTACTCACAATCACACTTGAACAAAACTAACCGCATGTTTGAAAGCGTGTTGTTTACAAACAGCAGAAATAAAAGAATACCGACCGTTGCACTCCAAGGATAGCCAACACACTCGGGAGTAAAAAAAAAATCCATGACATGCAATGTATGGGATATAAAGATCTAAAATATATGCAGAAAAGTGGGTGACAGAAAAGTGGGCGTGGCACATGAACACTCGTGGTAGGAAAATGCTCTTTAAATGCTCTAAAAAAAAGTTTTTTCAACAAAAACCTTTTCAGAGTACTTAAATAAAACCTTAATCTATCGAAATATGATGAAAACCGAAAATCAGATTTTTTTAGACCTGAACCACGATGTGGTCCCCTTAATATCGCACGTCATTCAATATAAGATCTCTAGTTATGGAGCTTACTTTTGGTCACTGAAAAGTTATCATTATGCTACTGTCAGCTACGAAACAGTCATGCTCACAGATTTCGGACTTTTAAACACACATGCTTCAGAATGACCACAAAAATGTGAGAAATATTTTTCCAATTTCGCCTGCCAGAACTTGTCTCACCAGATAAAAGAACTAAGTGGTTATACTGAAACGTCAGCTCGAAATGTAACTGCTTACTTCACCGTTAAATGGTGAAAGACACAGTTCATTTCTTTGACAACTCTGTTTACTATCAATACATCGGTGACCAAAGAAGTATGCAAAGAAGCTTCTCCTACCTGCGCTGCTACTGCGATCTCTGCCTTTGCTGAAGCTATATCGAATATGGCGACCTTTACTTCTTGAATTTCGAGAAATTTTGTAGTTTTAGAGACTGATGGTACTAACAGGTGATGGTCACTCACTGCAGCTATCAGTTTCTGGCAAGGGAACACGAGCAGAATACTTTTTGTCACGATGTTCAGACAGAATGGATATCAAATGCTCACAGACACCGGCATAATTCATGCCAGATTGCACACTCGGCTTGTATAAAGAGAAAAACCGTGGTGGTGACGTTTTGCTGATAATAACCCACAAGGAATTAGACGTGTTGTTCTCTCACGACGTCACTACTTACATATCTATTCGCACAGAGGACCTCCCAAGTCGTGACCTTCTTCCTCTGAATACGTGTAACACAGCATACACTTCCTCTGTAGCAGTTGCTTTTAAACGTTATCATGAACCTGTGACAGTCTGCACTCATTTTAGACCAACCCGCAAAACCGATACTTAATTGTAAGTGTCTTCTACCGTAACTTTTCGTTCATCGCCTCCCTCTTAAGAACACACTCTATTTTCAATCGTCTTCAGCTTCCTGCTCCTCTGAGTTTACCAAAGACCTTCACGTAGTCATTAAGTCACATAGAAAATACACATATACAATACTGTACATATAAATTTTAATTTGTTACATAACGTAGATGACATTAATGAAAGAAATGTGCTGAAAAATAAACAAAGAAAATTCCATCTCTTGTTCTCTGCTGAAATTAAAATTTAAAGCAAAATAATCTCTTAGACTTCTGCAATTTACAGCTTACGCGAGAACTTTGGCAGTGAGGTGGTAACGCAATTAAAAAGGTAAAAAGTGGACCCGGGTTTGGCAGTGTAGACGGCGTCCGCGAGATAACTGCCGCGCGGCTTTAACGCCTCGCTGCAGGGAAACACCATCCCCTGGATACAAGCTTCCGATTTGCTGCTGCCTTCCAATCACCACCGATAGTTCGCCCACCAGTCACTTACCAGAGTGGCACAGTGAACAGACAGCCGATACGCTGCCTACTACCAATCACCTAACAGAGTTGCCTTTCAGTCAGCCACCACGGTAGCACGAGCAACAGGCATCGTACAGCCACTCTCTCCATAACAACCTCAACAAGATGTCCAGTGACATCTCATGTATGTGACGTCGCTAGCCATCAGATAACCGCAAATGACAGTATATAAAGGAAGACATTAACCGGTATACAGTAGTGAACTGCCATGAAGAGGGCCGCATCAAGTCGGACGAAACGGCGGCTGTTTAGCTGTTCCAGTAGTTGCTATGACGCGGTCCAGTACCTAAAATTATTTTAGCCAAAAGGTAAAAATATGAACGGTAAATACATATAAAGGGTGTAAACAGAAAAAACGCTACGATGGAAAAACAGTGGCTGAATTATAATAATAAATTAAATTAACAATACCAATAAATTAAAATTTTTACTTGACATGAGTACTAGAGAATGAATTGAAGAGCTATTACTTATGGAATGTAATACACAACAGACTAAAAGATAGAACCGACAATTCTACCTATAGAATATATTAAATACATAGACAATCACAACACAATAATTAATCACAGGAAAATGGAGAGATAGAAAGGGATATGCAATGTGGGAGGAGTTTGGAAAACTGTGAGGGTTAACTGACGTTTAGAAAATTAAATATTAACGTGAAACAGTAATTTCAACTAAAGTCAACTTCTTATTTACACCATAACCCATTACATTATCTTAATACGCATTTAAACGTACCAGAAACACAAAAAATTACATTAAGAAAGTAATTTACATTTTACGTTAACTGATTTTTTTTGCTATAAACGTTTATTCTACGCTAATGGAAGAAAATTATTTTTTGTCGCATCTGTTTACGAAGATGTTGACCTCTGAAATTACGTGTCATTTTGAAGTGCGATACCTACCTAGGTACTTACGTAGTTATGCTGAATTTCGTGGCCGTTGACACTGAAAAGTAAATTCTTGTAGCTAATTAGACCGCGTCATGGTCTTCTTCAGTTTCGTCTTCCACATTCGACGTTTCGATCCCGCTGCTGAGATATTCTGCGATATCTCATGACGGTCCTGCTTCGCTGAACGCTGTAAGAAGAAACTGAAGACGAACACTATGTCTAACAATCTAGATGATTTCACCTTCTACCAGGTTGTTTTCAAAACATCTGTAGTCATAGAATGTCGCCGAGCAGAAAAAAGTGTTTCTGTAGGAGGAAAGTTACCTGTCCCCATCAAAAAACGTTGATGGTGCAAATATTAGTAGCTGAAATTTTGATGAAGAGGTGCCGTTGGAGTGTATTCTTCTCCTCCACAGTGGATGTGGTAGATAGTAGCAAAGGACGAGTAGCCTGGATATCTTGCCACAATAGCGTCGAACTTGATTGCACTCTGCCCAACACCAGCTCTAATACCAGTCGGCCTCCATTTGACATTCACAATTTTTGTCGATTTCTTCAAAGGGACCACTATAGATAGCAATTCTTTAACGCTGCTAGCGAGGAAGCGAAGTTCCTGAGCATTGTTGCACCACGATCTAGTCTGGAACATTTAACTGCCTGGCGCCAGTGCAGCAAAACTACGTCATAGGGAGTGAGGTGCCGTCATTATGTTTTCCACACACTATGAAGTAAAAATACTTATTCACAATGCAAGAGTACTTATTCAGTACGCAGCCTGAGACTGCTTCTGAAGTTGAGACACCTTTCAGCCACGACAGAGCGTCCAGGAAAGCTGACCAGATGAGGAAAGCAGGCAAAGTGAAGTTATTATTACTTAATGGCGTTGAGCAAGCGCACTAACTTAGTTTGCTTTGTGGCCTAAAACGCTGTTGGGAGGAAAACATTAGCCAGCCTGGTTCGCATAAATAGTACTTGAATCAGACGCTCTTCCTAAGTACGCTCAGGTGTTCTCAGACAATATGTGGGTGTGTACGTGATGCAGTGCTATGCCGCAGCACCAAACGAGGACTGCCTGCAGCGCTTGTGGATGCAGCCAGTCACGTGGTCTGAACTTAGGCTCCAGAAGCTAAAGCCAACCGCCCAAGCAGTAGACCGTATGGAGGCTACCTGGTGTCTTCACAAATACTGGGTGACTGTCTCCTGGAGAGGATGTCAGCGTCCCTAGCGGGACGACTGCTAGAGTCTGGACTGGTAGCTGCCTGATTGCCCTGTCACTGCACTTCGGTCCTTGCGAACCCCCTTGTCGCTGACTTCTGCCCAGAGCGGTCACATGTCTTTGACGTCGGCCATCTGGGTGCTACAGTTTCTGTACTGTCCTTCCCTGCCTGTATTCTGCGGCCTGAGTCGGGCAAGTAGCCTGGACGTGATTGCGATCCATCAGGCATGGCGCGTGGTCAGCTACTGCCGTCCCGGGCTCATGGGAATTATTAAAGGACCTGCAACGAAATAGTGACGTCACACTAGTCGCCTTGCCCGACATACATCGTGAATGCTCGGCTACGTCCGAGGCGAGGCGGAAAATCAGTACGTCAATGAAAAGGTACACAATAAAGTCTATAACTTAGCCAGTGTTATCGAGAACAGTAGTCAATTTAAACGTGCAACTACGAAGTATTGAAAGTGGTATCAAATAGTACCGTACTTCCCGCTGGAGATGGTCGCTGCAACTCGTAAGATTCGTAGTGTCACAGGCTGTGATGTACGCCACAAGGCCCGTGTATCTCTTTGACCCCTCTGGAGTCATGCTGACATCAGCACATGGCGCTACCTAGGCACGCTGCTGTCCAGGCGTCTCGTTGAGGTTCTGCGGCTCATGGCGTCAACCCGAACCACTAACTTCCACTCTAACGGCAACCACATCTCTGTACCTAGCTACTTCACTCAAGGATGTCTTGCTGGTCACCACTCTCTACCTACGTCCAGACGAAGGGAGCGGTGACTTTTTCCTGACCTTTCGGACAGCTGTTCCCTCCGCTACTGGTGACGTCAACTCCCTGCCCCAGTAGGCTGCATGCCAGAGCATTTTCGACTTAACGTTCAGGGGAAGCGTTCTGCGCCTCTTGTAGTGAAACAAACTTCTCTCGGAAGGGAATCAATCACAGATTTTGCTGTCTGAAAAGGTTCGTTATCACAGCCTACAGCTTCATTCTATCTACGCCACCTCGTTAGGACAGGCTCGGGCAGCCCCCACCAGGTTTGACCCCAGTTGTCTGTCGAGCAGCACACGATGCGGGGTTTTGACAAACACTTTCTCCGCTATACTTCGATATGGCGCAGTGTACGAGTCAAACACGCAAAGTGGATTAAACGCATGTAGAATACGAGTAGGGCATTTGCCACGTTCAGTACGTAGACCTCAACATCTGAATACATAACAAGAACTTTTCTCATCTTAAATTCCCTGGGGCCACAGCACTTTGAGACTGTCGTTCACAAAGAACTACTACTGAATGGTTCGTGTATTCCAACAGTTTGCAGGAAACCAATAATGGCCTTGACGTTTTTTTTTTATTCGAATTTGCCAACAATGCGATTACCTATAACATGCCCACATACGTTCGCTCTTTCATCGACGGATGCCCATATGTGGTGGTGACTTAACGTAGTGCAGAGCGTATTTCGGAGTGCCCCTGGTACCAAACATTTAAACAGTTTCTCTTGAACGTCCATTGCTCAGGAGCCTGTTGCCTGCAGTACTTTAGTAGAAACGCATGGTATTCAGGCATTAATTAGTTCTTTGTGGGTGCATCACCAGGTACATATTTCTGAGTTTGGACTTCGTAGAGCACTGTATGCTCTCTAAGAGTAGTGAAAGCGTCATTCATTGTAGTTCAAAACTTTAATGCCGATGGTAATTTTGACTCAACAGCAGGCGTCGTAAAACATGAACAAGAGAGAACTCATAAGAAGTACTACTTCAAAAAACTTCGTTGGCGCATGCACTCCCTAGTTCTGAATTGGTAGGAGCCGGAAAACTTTGGGCCGCTAGCCTTTTGTTTGCATCACTGCCCGTCTAGACTAGTAGTTCTCGACCTTGGGGTAATTACATTCTGAGGGATAAAACGTAATTTTCTGAGGGGTAAAAAAAGGGTTCATTAATGTTTGGATCTCGAAACTGAACTATTTTCAAAAGATCATTTTCATCATCACCATTTCGTAAAACTGTGATACTGATTACATACGTTATAATTACATTTTTTATTTCAAGTACTAGCATTAACGCGCGAAACAATGTGGTGGTTACAGGTTGTGAAACGACTGTGTGAACATCTTCCTTGTTCCTCACATAGTCCACCAGCTACTGCACATATACTTTGTATCATCCATGTGTGACAGTAAAACTGATACATATATATCCTTAAATATATAATGAAAACGCCTTCCCAGTGTTGTATGTATTATCCACAATGGACCAGAAACTGCTTCATTATTCATTTCGCTACAACAAACGATCTAATTGAGATCACAGCACAGAAGTAATTATGCAAGTCTACTTCACTGCTGTGCGGCAATGGTCAGAAGCAAAGCATTAGCAGCCTAAAGTCTTCTAACTACTACCATTTCAGGGGTAAGGAGTCCAGGAATCTAGTGGTGCACAAGTGTACATTCTTTGACTTGGTTGATTTTAAAACGGGACTGCAAAATATGAGCGGAGCAAGTGCCACTAGGGCAGGTGTGGTGCACAGGAAGCACGTTATGTAATAAGTATATACCATCAATGTGCATAATTAACTTTCTTTTCTGAGGAGGAGTTGTTTTTAACACTCGCGATGAACTGAAAATTACTTCATGTATCTATAAATAAAAAGTTTTTATAACTAAGCGGTACCAGTTGTCTCACTGACTCATTACTTCGAGGTTTAATGAGTCACCTACGAAAACCAAATATCATTTATCTTCAATCATTTAAAATATAAAAGCGTTCAAAGGAAATGCTTTTTGATTTTTAAGTTTAGTTAGACGCTGACGTAACGGGGGGGGGGGGGGGGGGGCGGAGGGAGAAGAGTGGTATAGGTACTAACCAATATCTGATTGCACTCAGAGGTCGTGTGGCGGGGGCTTCCCGGCTGGTGCAAATCTTTTGAGATGACTCCACTTCGGCGACTTGAGAGCCTAAGACGATGAAATGATGATGATGAAGACGACACAAACACCCACTCCCTGAGCGGACAAACTCTCCATCCCAGCGGGGAATGGAAGCCGGGCCCCCCAGCATGACAACAAGTCACTCGCGGTGTCCACCAGCTACGGAGGCGACCCACTCAGGGGTAATAGTCTCAGAAAGGTTGGAACCCACTGGTGTAGACAGTACAGGGAGCCATTTACTGCACACAGTAATGGCTACTGCGTTGCTACATGCAGTATTGTTATTGCATCTGCTTTGCTTTCGATAACTGAAATTCTGAATCTCAGAAAATTGAGCAGAAGCGCAGATCACATCTCCAGGTACACCGTTCACTTTAACGAAAGTGGAGGTTGGAATACATAAAAATGACCCGGAAAACATAGTTCCAAGGCACAAAGAACACACCAGAGGAAAGGAAATACAGTACTAACCTGACTGTAGAAAATGCTGAAAGTGACCACCATTCGCCTCTTGGCATTTTTTGGATCAAAGCTGGATTGCTAGAATTGGTGCAATCTCATCTGAAATGTTCTGGTGCAGTTCTTGAAGACTATGAGGGTTGTTGCGACACACCTTAGACATGAGGGCTAACCACACAAAGTGCGCGATGCACTGACAGATGAGGTGACCCGGGTGGCCAGCTAGGGCCGCTGCCAGACTCACCTCCGTTAACATCTCTGTTGGGTGTGAAGATTGTATAAATGAGCTCCAAGGTTCGGCCGGCTGTATGGGCAGTTGCTCCATCCTTTTGGAACCAACTCTAGGTCTTTTCCTCTTCCTTTAGTTCTGCCACAATTCACGTCCAATCGTATCCACTTTTATTTGCTTCACACTTATAGTTACACTATAAGCGGGTACCACGCCGCTGGCCCGCCTCCGAGGCGCCGCGTGCAGAAGCCCTGGCGGGCACTACTGCAAGTCTTGCGTTCATTTCATGGGCACTTCCTTGTCTGCGGGTTTGTTTACGTATCTTGGACCGAGTGGACACTCAACCGAATGACTTACGTTTCCTCACAGGCTTTACGACGGCAGCAGACGGTGTAATGATGCAAGAAATGGTATGTCGCAAAAATAAGCGCAAAACAGCACTACGTTCTTGCGTTATACGTACTCCTGAGTCACGTTGGCGTGATATGAAGCCAGAGATGGAGTGGGTGTGACGCTGCTTCTACTCGCTCCTGCCCCCTTCAGTTAAGTGACGCGAATTTGTTCACGTCTCAGTGCAACGCCTCCCTGTTGCTGGAGCTTTGCCGATGGCCAATGGTTTGTGTATGTTATCGATTGTGACGTGCACAGCTCATCCCCCTACCTCTTTCTGTCTCCCCCTACCCCTCTCTCTGAGTGTTTCATCCTCCCCATTCTCTGTCCATTCCTTCCTCCCCACTCTCTCTGTCCATCTCGTCCATCCCCTCTCTGTATCTTCTCCCCTCCACTGTATCTGATAATCCCTTCCTTCCCCTCTCTGTGCCCATCTCTTCCTACCCCTCTCTAACTGTACACCTTCTCCTCCTCCTCCTCCTGCTCCTCTTTCTCTGTACATTTCCTTCTGCCCCCTCACCATCTGTCCATATTCCGCTCCCCCCTCTCTCTCTGTTCAGATCGTCCTCCCACTTCTACCTGTCCATCTCCTCCCACCTCCCTCTCTCTATCTCCTCATTCTTTCATCTCCTCCTCCCCCTGCTGTCTCTTTCCATCTCCTCCTCTCCCTCTTTATCAGTTCACCTCATTCTCCCCCTGTATCTGCCATCTCCTTCTGCCCTCTCTCTGCCTGTCCCTATTCTCCCCCCCCCCCTCTCTCTCTCTCTCTCTCTCTCTCTCTCTCTCTCTCTGTATATCTCTTAGTCTGACGTTTGTCTCACTCCCCTCCTTCCTTTGTCCACCTCAACCTCCCCCCTCTCTATCCATCTTCTTCCTCTTCTCTCAGCTCAATCTGCACATGTATCCCCTGCAACATATACTGATACTATCTACACAACAGGCCTGTTATGCAGGGTGGCAAAGATGTCAGGGGTTGAAAAACATTTTTCACTTACCTCTGCTCCAATGGAAGCCAGGAGGCTGTAACTCCCTAATGTTGATTCGCAGATAGAAAGTAGTAGGTGTACCAAGTTTGGTTGAAGTCGGTCCAGTGGTTTAGGAGGAGATGCTGGACAAATGATTTGAACAAAACTCCAACTTTTGTGAATCTTTTCAATCTTAGAAGGCATTCTTTACTAGTGAACTGCTATTCTTCTAGCACATGATCATGCAGTTCAGAACACTACTTGGCTACCTTTCAAATACTTTCTCCAACAAACTCTCAACCAGCCACATCTATAGACTCTACTTCAAAGAATGCTCAAAAACAAGAAAACGTAAAACTCATAGTTGAGCCCAGAGATGCTTAACTGCACGTTGTCACACATCACAGATGTTGTATTCTTGTATCGATCGAGATGCAGCTACAGCGACCGCACAACTTCTACCACATATGTATGGGTGCATGCGACGTACGGCAGTCAGTGTAGTCAACATGTCACCGACTTCGAACGTGGGATGATAATGGGTGCAAGATGCATGGTAGTTCGTAATTTCTAGGCTGTGGCCTCGATTGCGTGGGAACGATATATTCTGGATATGACACTGCAAAGGCATTTAACATTATTTCATTAACAATCAAAGACTGGAATAAATAAACACTCCACGTCTCCTGCACAGCGAGACGTGGGGGGAGGGGGGGGGGGGGGGGAAGGAAGCGGTGGACATAGGGAGGAAAAAATGGAGATGTGTGCAATATATGTACCGCGAGCGTACGCGGGCGCAGCCGCGAGGAAAAGTCTGGCAATTGAGTAATAGCTTTCGGCAAGCGAGATGATAAAACATTGGAAACGTCTCTATACAATGCACTTAATGAACTTCAGCCAACCGATTATCAAGTACTACTGTTAATGAAACATTCCATAATCGACAAGGAGAGGTGTGAGCAAGTGAAGGGAGCATCACAAACAGCAAATGTGATTTGAGGCTACTTATTCCGAAACTGCGTCCGTTGGGCAGCGCAAAGATATCGTAATTCATACAGACAGACATTTACATACTGACAAGTCTAGTTTGACAAGGATGGAGCATACCGTTTTGCAAAGAAGCTCTTTAAGTATAAATGTTTGCGAAAACATAACTGGTTTCTTACCAACAAATAATACTGAACAAATTGGGAGCACCATGACGGTTACAGGGAATAGTAACCACAAAGTCATTGTAGCGAGACTGAATATTGTAATATCCAAATCCACCAAAAATAAGCGCAATGTATATGTATTTAAAAATCAGACAAAAATTCGCTTGATGCGTTCCTAAGAGACAGACTCCACTCCCAGTCTGACTGTTTAAGCCTAGACCAGATGTAGTTTAAATGAATAAGAGTGTACTGATCCCCCTTGGTACACAAAACAAATCAGAACAGTGTTGCAGAAGCAAAGAAAGAAACATGCCAAATTTGGAAGAATGCAAAACCCCCCAAGACTGACTGGTGAAATTTTACAGAAGCTCGAAATTTAGCGTGAACTTAAACGCAAAAATGCTTTTAGTAGTTTCCACAACGAAACTGTCTCAAAATCTGGCAGAAAATCCAAAGAGATTCTGGCCGTATGTAAAGCGCACAAGCGCACAAGCGGAAAGACACGATCATTATCTTCGCTGCACGATAGCAATGGTGATGTTACTGATGACAGTGCCAATAAAGCAGAGTTCTGAAGAAGATTCTAGCACTAGAATCAAGAACAGGTGCCAGCGTGAATAACTTAGAAATAGACGTCCTCGGTGTAGCGAAGTCTCTTAAATCATTTAAGAAAGGGAAGTCTTCCGCTACATATTATATGCCATTAGGTTTCTTTCAGAGTATGCCAACATAATAGTTCTGTACTTAGCAGTCACATACAACTGCACGCTTGACGAAGCAAGACTGGGAAGTTGCACAGGTCATGCCACTACCCAAGAAAGGAAACAAAATTCTCTAAATCACAGATCCGCATTATTGATGTCAATTTGCAGTACGTTTCTGGAACACGTTTTCTGTTAGAACATTCTGTATTGTCTCGAACAAAACGATCTATTGATACATAGCATGGATTCAGAAACTACCGTTTTTGTGGAACATAGTTAGCTCTTTATGATTATTATCGACAAGGCATCGCAGATTGACTCCATATTTTCAGATTTCCACACACCGTTCCTCACTAGCGACATCTAATCATATTGCGTGCCTATCGAGTATCATCCCAATCGTCTGACTAGCTTCTTGATTTCCTGTCAGAAAGTTTACAGTTCACAGTAATTGGCGGGAAGTCATCGAGTAAAACAGAAGTGATATCTGGCATTCCCCAAGGAAGTGTTGCAGACCCCCTGTTGTTCCTAACCTATGTAAACGATTCAAGAGACAATCTGAACAACCTTCTTACATTGTTTGCAGTTGATACTCTCAAAACGAATTGCAAAATGATTTAGACAGTATATCTGTATTGAAATGCAAAAAGTAGCAATTGACTCTGAACTATGATAAGTATGAGCTCACCCGAGGAATACTAACAGCAATCCGTTAAATTTCGATTACACCTTAAATCACACAAACCTGAAGGCGGTCAGTTTAGCTAAATACCGAAGTATTAAAGTGACGAACAAATTAAACTGGAACGATCACATAAATAATGTTGTGGGAAAAGCGAACCAAAAACTGCGTTTTATTGTCAGAATAGGTGTGCTAAATAGACCGCCTGTACTACGCTTTTCTGGAGTACTATTGCCCTATATGGAATCCTTAGCAGATAGTGTAGACGGAGGACATTGTAAACGTTCAAAGAAAGGCAGCTGCATCTGAATTATCGTGGAATAGCGAGGGCGGTGAGTCGAGGATATGGTACGCGACTTGGGGTGGCAATCATTAAAATAAAGGCGTCTTTCATTGCAACTAAATCTTTTCACGAAATTTCAATCACCAAGTTTGTCTACCGAATGCGAAACTATTTGGTTGGCGCCCACCTACGTTGGAAGAAATGTTGATCGTAATAAAGTAAGAGAAATCAGAGCTCGCATGGCAAGATGTAAGTGTTCGTTTTTTCTTTGAACCATTGGACAGGTGCTAGAGTGTGAATTGCAGCTTAGCCATGTAGATGTAAAAGTAATTAAAAGCGTGACAGGCTAGTGCTGCACTGTTCATTCGTTTCACACTCCCAGCCACTGCATACACTACACATACTGTACACATGTTGTTTCAGAATGTAACGCTACATTCACTAACAGCTGACGTCAAGACCACAGCGACGGTGCTTGATTTCGATTTCGTGAGCCGCAACTTCCTATTTGCTGGCTTGAAAAACTGAGTCAGCTCCCCGCTCTAATGGGCGAGGTGTTGACGTCAGAAAGAGGATACGGTGTTAGTGTTATACATTGCATAGTTTTGGAAGTACGTTTTTCAGAAAAGAAAGAGGGAAGGAAAAAACATAGCATGAAAGTGTTATGCAGAATAATAGATGTTTTATTATCATCATTATTAATATTTATTTGTGTTACATATTTTACCGAAGGCCTATTCTATGTTATCTAAGTAATCCTTCCTTGCATATGGCTGGTTCAAATGGCTCTGAGCACTATGGGACTTAACTACTGAGGTCATCAGTCCCCTAGAACTTAGAACTACTTAAACCTAACTAACCTAAGGACATCACACACATCCATGCCCGAGGCAGGATTCGAACCTGCGACCGTAGCGGTCACGCGGTTCCAAACTGACGCGCTTAGAACCGCACGGCCACACCAGCCGGCCTTCCTTGCATAGAATGTGTTGCTCAACAGCTAATTTTTACAGTCTTTTTAAGAATATTTATTTTAGTAATTTCTTTAATCTCCTTGGACAATCTATATATAGTTTTCTTCCTTGATTGGTCCGCCCCTGGTAGCTGAGTGGTCAGCGCGACAGAATGTCATACCCAACGGCCCGGGTTCGATTCCCGGCTGGGTCGGGGATTTTCTCCGCTCAGGGACAGGGTGTTGTGTTGTCCTTATCATCATTTCATCCCCACGCAAGCCGCCGAAGTGGAGTCAACTCGAAAGACTTGCACCAGGCGAATGGTCTACCCGACGGGAGGCCCTAGCCACACGCCATTTCCATTTATTTCCTTGATGGAATATGCTGAGTTTTATGTCTATTCTTTCTCGTTAAATATAAGTACTGTGTAACTCTGTTCCATGTTCATGGAATGAGCTGTTTGCACAGTGATTATCAGTGTTATTCTTGAGGTGCACAAGTGATTGCTAAATGTACTCGCACCGTGTAGTTAAAAGCCGCATTGTTTTGAACAGATCTTTACAATGAGCCAGACTACTTTTTTTGGGTTATTATTCTTATGGGCCTTTTCCGTAGTTTGGAAACTGTGTTCGTATTTTGTGCATTTGTTTCCCGAAAAAAATCCATAGCTAAGAACTGAGTGTACATAGGAATAGTATGTAAGTAAAAGACAGTGTCTCTCTCACACTGAGGACTGAACTCTAAGGACATAACACGCTGATCACATCCATGTGCACTTGTGAATGAGCACATACTCCAAAATAGCTACTAGTACTGGTTAAGGAACTCATTTAAAGTAACTACTTGGTTGAAATACGTCATTCATTAAACTAACAGTGTACATTAAAACGGCTCAACGCTGATGCTAACGTTTGCCAGTACGCGAGGTGACGCTGGTGTAAGACACTGGATTCGCGCTATTCAGATGCCTGTCTGGCCATCCGGAAACGGCAAATTTCTTTCCTCTCGTGAGCTTGCTCTTCGTCTACGAGAACTTCTTCGTCAACGGGACGTTAAACGTGTACCTTCCATTCTTCCTTTTTCAGTGCGATGGGCGACTCTCGTGAAGAAATTGTGACTACTAACGAGGTCCAACTGCATATCTTGATAATAATAAGTATTATATTTCGTTGAAATTAAATAGATAGCATAGATCCAAAAAAGACTGTACCCGCACAAGTCATGCCACGTCTTATAATAGCTGTGAACCACTCCTATGCTGTGTTAAATAACACAGGCTTCCTAGTTATAATCTGCAGTCATATGAACCCTCTAAAGAAGCTTAATAACGGCCTTCCACAAAGGTCAGTGCTAGCCCCTTTTCTGGCCTCTCTGTATACAGCAAACTTGCCTAAGACAACATCAAGAAAAAATTGGATATGGTGACGATTGGGCTCTTGTTGTGAGCCACGTTTCTGAATCTTTCTTGACCGAAGACTTACCAAAACAGAAATCACCAGTTTCCACTCTAGCAACAAGCACGCTAACGAGGAAATAAAGATATAATTTGAAGCGAAGTAGCTAAGTCATAACAGAAGCTCAGGCTATCTATGGCTCACTCTTGACAGGACGCTGAGCTTTAAAGAGCATTTGTTGAAAACTGCCCCTAAGATGAAGTCCAAAAAAAACATATTTAAAAAACTTTATGGTGCACATGGGAGTCATCAGCGCCAATACTACATCTACATGGACACTCCGCAAATCACATTTAAGTACCTGGCAGAGGGTTCATCGAACCACCTCCACAATTCTCTATTATTCCGATCTCGTATAGCGCGCGAAAAGAGCGAACACCTATATCTTTCCTTACGAGCTCTGATTTCCCTTATTTCATCGTGGTGATCGTTTCTCCCTATGTAGATCGGAGTCAACAAAATATTTTCGCATTCCGAAGAGAAAGTTGGTGATTGGAATTTCGTGAGAAGATTCCGTCGCAACGAAAAACGCCTTTCTTTTAATGATGTCCAGCCCAAACCCTGTACCACTTCAGTGACACACTCTCCCACATTTCGCGATAATACAAAACGTGCTGCCGTTCTTTCAACTTTTTCGATGCACTCCGTCAGACCTACCTGGTAAGGATCCCACGCCATTATTCTAAAAGAGGACGGACAAGCGTAGTTTAGGCGGTCTCCCTAGTAGATCTGTTACATTTTCTAAGTGTCCTGCCAATAAAACGCAGTCTTTGGTTAGCCTTCCCCACAACGTTTTCTATGTGTTCCTTCCAATTTAAGTTGTTCGTAATTGTAATTCCTAGGTATTTAGTGGAATTTACGGCCTGTAGATTTGACTGATTTATCGTGTAACCGAAGTTTAACGAATTCCTTTTAGCACCCATGTGGATGACCTCACACTTTTCGTTATTTCGGGCCAACTGCCAATTTTCGCACAATTCGGATATCTTTTCTAAATCTTTTTTGTAATTTGTTTTGATCTTCTGATGACTTTATTAGTCGATAAACGACAGCGTCATCTGTAAACAAACTAGGACAGCTGCTCAGATTGTCTCCCAAATCATTTATATAGAACATCTGCTATTGGGCTGCTGTACCATGTCACAGAGTTTTACGCTTCAGTCTGGATAAATAACCCATACACCAGACTCGTCGATACGCATCTAAACTGGCCTACGCATGAGAACATTCCTACACTGAATAAATACATACTTCGCTTCCGTCGTCCACCTCTGGAGGGAGCACAATTTTTGACGGACAGCGGAGTAGCAGTAACAGACCGATGGGCAGAAATATGACAGAACAATGTTACCTCAGAACGGTTCAAGATGACCTGCATCTCTTCCAGGCCATCAGGTTTTGAAGATTGCCGAAACATCTGGACTGCGCCCAACATAATAAGGACAAATAGCGGAAGATGAGCTCACTGATTGTAGAGAAAAATGGTTCAAATGGCTCTGAGCACTATGGGACTTAACATCTGAGATCATCAGTCCCCTAGAACTTAGAGCTACTTAAACCTAATCAACCTAAGGACATCACACACATCCATGTCCGAGGCAGGATTCTAACCTGCGACCGTAGCAGTCGCGCGGTTCCGGACTGAAGCGCCTGGAACCGCTCGGCCACCGCGGTCAGCCAGTTGTAGAGATGGAGCTAACAACATCGCCCAATTGTGAGTGTGATGCAGAACGACAAACTGTTCACCATATCGTTCGTGCGATCTGAAGGAGTTCTTGGTGGCAACAAACAGATCAATTGAATATATCCAGAAGTTGGATATATGTCTGTGTCCTTCTGTGCTTTGTAAATACTTTAATGTAATTAACCTATAATTGTGAATTTTTCTATGTGTTAAACACTTATAGCTGAAGTTTCGGTATTATGGAATACCATTTGCATTTGTAATTGTATCTCCAAATTGAACTCATTATTAGAGGTCACACTGTATTACAAACTTGACAATAAGTGTTTGCATTTCATTTATTAAAATTTAAAACAACTTAGCATCGAAATTTTTTGTAAAAGATGTTGAACTTAGAAGATCATATGGAATGGTTGAGTAATATGCAATAGAATGGTAAGAATGCAGGTAATAATGTAAATTTGAGAAAACTGTATTTAATGCACACATAATACAGTTATGAGATGCTTCTTCAATTAAACTCTTAAAAGAATTACTTGCGAGTGACAGAAAAAAATATTTGATTCAACAACAGATGTTTTAAATTTATTAACTTCAAAACGAAGTTCTAAAACAATTATTCGTTTATGTAGTAGAAGTGATTCGTTTTACATTCATCTACAATACTTACAGGAGTCACAAGTGTAATCTTCGTTCTCAGCACCTGCACAGTGAAGGTCGGCCCACAGTGTACCTCTTATTCCATACTGTCCGACATGTTGGGCTTCGCAACATAAAAACAGAACCAATTCTATCTGTAGACAAAAATCGAGAAATAAAAAATGACCTACTACTCTTACTTAATAAATTGCATAGTTCTGATCGTTTGTGTATATTTTCAACGATTATTGCATATTTCTGAAAACGTACGTGCAAAGATTATGTCGAAGTACGAAAACAATTTTTCTGCGTCGTACCTCAGACGATTTCTGGAGACGAACTGGACTCGGTGGAGAGCATCATGGAAACATTCTGAAGCAGTTCATACGCCACCTGCCTGTGAACACCGTTCGACAGACGAGGAATCACGGTATTCCGTATTGTCCGACTGTTCCGTAATACCCGAAGTTCACCTATACGTGCTTCGACACGCAAGTCGCCGAAGTGGCGCCAACTTGAAAGACTTGCAC
The DNA here is from genome assembly GCF_021461395.2 of Schistocerca americana. Lineage (NCBI taxonomy): Eukaryota > Metazoa > Arthropoda > Insecta > Orthoptera > Acrididae > Schistocerca > Schistocerca americana. The sequence continues at coordinate 798,325,376 of NC_060122.1, forward strand.
CGGTCTACCCGACGGGAGGCCCTTGCCACACGGCATTTCCACATTTATACGTGCTGTTAAAGAAAAAAAAAAGTGTCTTGTGTGATGTGATTCCAGCCATACGCAACATAAGTACAACAGAGAAAAGTTTTGGTGTGTCGTCGCAGGATGTAGGGGTGCGATAGGACAAAGTTCCGTGGTGCGCGCAGGCCGTGATGGCGGAGAGAGCACCGCGGCTCAGCAGCGGCCCTCACAGTGGAAGGACAGTGGCAGAGGGAGCGCGCGGCCGCTTCGGCCCTTCTGAGTCGCGGCACGCTCGGTGTTTCCGGCGTTCCAGCAGGTGCGCCACAACTGGTGTTTCGGGAGGCGTTCGTGGTAGCGGTAGCGGTCGTTGTAGTCGTCGTGAACCCGCTCTGTGTGCGTGTGTGTGTGTGTGGGCGAGTAAAGTCCGCGTCAGGCGCCCGACACTGCCAATCTGCTCTCTGCTCTCCGTTAGCCGTGTTTTAACAAGAAATCCTCTTATGGATTAGAGGCATGGCCTGCAATGAAAATCCGCCAGAGACATTATGCGGTACGCACACGAATTCTGAAACACTACAGGCTATAAATTGCAGTTTTACTGGGCTGTCTTAAAGCCTAGACCGAACTGAACATAGGCATCGGATCTGAATCAGTCAACTGTGTAAGTTCATTCGTATGAGGAAGTAATAAATCAGTGAGTAAAATTTACTTTCGAATTCGCCATTATCTACAGGCAGTGAATACAAAATTGCGAGTGTTATATTACAGTAAAGGCGCCATAATAACGCCGCAGCCGATACATCGCGGCCGCATCTCGTGGTCGTGCGGTAGCGTTCTCGCTTCCCACTCCCGGGTTCCCGGGTTCGATTCCCGGCGGGTCAGGGATTTTCTCTGCCTCGTGATGGCTGGGTGTTGTGTGATATCCTTAGGTTAGTTAGGTTTAAGTAGTTCTAAGTTCTAGGGGACTGATGACCATAGATGTTAAGTCCCATAGTGCTCAGAGCCATTTCAACCCATACATCGCAAACATCGCGCCTAAAAATGTCAGTATACGGGACACGAACTCGAAAGTGGGAATTATTTCCAGAAACTCGTAGTGCAAAAAGTAAGTAAAGAAAAATCCTGTCTGGCAGCAGAAAATGTTATAAAATATCAAGCAAAGCCATTGGTTTGATGGTGAAAACAAAACGCGTTTTGGCCCAGACCCCCACCTCGTCCTCTATGCCAATGGCGTCCTTTGCTTGCGGTTGGGAGGGGCACGCAGCCAGCACACCGATCCTCCGGTCGTTATCGGCTTTCGTGACCCAGCAACCGCTACTTCTGTATCAAGCGGCTCCTTAATGTCGGCCTCACGAAGCTGAGTGTACCCCGTTTCAGTCCTCCCAACAACGAAAAAAAATCCCTGACAAAATCGGGAATTGTAATATTATTGGAGTTCAGCTAATTTGCATGTGAGATATTTGTCCTTAAAGAAAAGGACAGCCAACTAGCTGTAGTTCGTAAAGATGCTAAGCATCACAGCACGAGAGTAGAAAGACGAAATATTTTTTTTAATGTGCGCCTATACCAAAGCGCGCGTCCAGCGTTTAAATATTCTAAATAAGCACTGTGACCCGCTGGGCGCAGATATTTAAAATCACTGCCGCAGCGCCTGATAGCAAGAAGCTGCGACACAGAAGAAAGAACAATCTATCTTTTGTTAAGAAATATTCTACAGACTTAATTATCCCTTGCTACAAGTTGTATTTTTATTTTGTGTAAAAACTATGTGAAACGACGAACAAACATTTCGGTAACTCGGGTGTGGATACAATGTACTTACGCACACGCTAGGACATTTAATTTTAAGAAGGAACGGACTGACAAAGCAGCGAATATTGGACTACGCTATTTACAAAAGAAATATCAGATGTAAGTCATGCATTTATTGTGTATTTGTCAATGTATAGAAGTTTAAAGCCAATTTGTTCAAAATATATTAATATTTTACGATGCAGAAATTTTCTTCTTATTCTTTTCTTTCACTAACCAAAAATTATGTTCAAATTGTATATGGGCTTTGTTACAGGTTCGCTCTTTATCGCGGTGTCTCGATTGTATTTGGGAGACCGCTAATTTGTTCAACTTCCGATCTGTTAATCTTTCTCTTACGAAATTCCACTAATTTGTTTTCATTTGCGTTTTTATATTCAAATAGGTGCCTTAGGTATTTTCATCGAAGATTCTGATTGCGTGAAGGCAATCCGGGTCAAAAGGTCAATTATTCGCGTAATCAACCCGTACGTCTCCTGAACACAATCGAGAACCGACGCATCGGTGATCAATTAATAATCTCTCCCTCTTTTACAGTCGTACTAAAAAACGGCCACACAGGATAGCCGTAAATACGCAATCTAGCGTTAGGTTGCATTTTGTCAGTAAATATTACCAAGCAACAGTTACAGCATCACTATTATTTACAAGCAAGTTCCTAACGCCAGAGAATCGAACACCTGTCCTACACACTGTAGCCGGACAGGCCGACCACTCAGCTACGGAGGTGGATTCTTTACAGTCGCGGGCTGTCAGTAGCTATTTCATAATGGATAAAACAGAATATGAGAGAAATCGAAAAGAGAAACTAGCAGAGAGGAAAAATGCAAATGTGTGGAAGCTTCCACGACTACGAGAAAGATACGTGCCGCTTATAGGAAGATAAAAGAACCCTTTGCACGAAAGACAAGCAGCTGTACGAACAATAGTCAGCTTGCAGATTCGCGGAAGCAGTTTCGTCACTTAATCGAAATAATAAACTGCACGACTGCGCGAGTTAATTTTGGAAGTTCCAAGTCACAACAATAAATAAATCCTGTAAAACAATTTTAACGTAAATGAGCTTCAATAAATTTTTACTTATTGATCACCATTATTCACCCAACAATTACAATATGACCGCCACTATTTACTTACAGTCACTCGTTCCGCCTGCGACACTTATTGGCGGAGAAAAGATGTGTGACAAATAAATGCTCCTTCATATTACAGCAGCGACCACAAAGAGGCGCCATATGTCCCTTCATAAAGACTAAACCGCTATCACGTGTGAAAACCAGAGTTAATCAAATTTACCAGCATTAAGTCTTCTGAATATGAGTAACGTTCGAAACAGTAGAATTACAATTTCGACTGATGTTTATTTAAATACTAGTCATACAAAACTGTGTGTCGGACCGAGACTCGAACCTGGGACCTTTGCCTTTAGCGGGCAAGTGCTCTACCAACTGAGCTACCCAAGCACGACTCACGCCCCGGGCTTGGGTAGCTCAGTTGGTAGAGCACTTGCCCGCGAAAGGCAAAGTTCCTAAGCTCGAGTCTCGGTCCGACACAGTTTTAATCTGCCAAGAAGTTTCACATCAGCGCACACTCCGCTCCAGAGTGAAAATCTCATTCTGGCTAGTCATACAAGTTTGTGAAGTTCGGTACGTGTCGTGACCGTTCCCAGCGGAATATTTTAAATCTCGTTATCGAAGAGAGCGAATATCGATGTTTACCGAGAATTTCGTCAGTAAAACACTGCGCAGCCCCCAAGCCGCAAGAACTCCCATAGTTTCGATGTCCGTTTTTTTTTTATTAGCGTACAAAAGTTGCACGTCGGTACATTAACCGACACAATATGCCCCAACACGTGCGAAAGGCTAGAAATAGATTATCCCTTGCGTGGCAGTTCTGAAGGATTATTGACGGAGGTCAAGATTTGATTCAAATAAATAGGTTCTAATGATACAGGTTGAAGAAGCTATGAAGAGATAAATAAGCTTGAGTAACAATTCATGGGAAATACGGCCCGCTTGTTATGCAAATAACTATTGTTTTTTAATATCCAAACAAGTTTCAGCTCCTTTGCTCCGTTCAAATGGTTCAAATGGCTCTGAGCACTATGGGACTTAACATCTATGGTCATCAGTCCCCTAGAACTTAGAACTACTTAAACCTAACTAAGGACAGCACACAACACCCAGTCATCACGAGGCAGAGAAAATCCCCAACCCCGCCGGGAATCGAACCCGGGAACCCGGGCGTGGGAAGCGAGAACGTTACCGCACGACCATGAGCTGCGGACTTTGTTCCGTCAACAAGGGGGTAGTTTTACTCAGGTCTGCCGAATGCAAACATGTAATACACTGCCGGCAGCGACCTATAGAATAACGGAAATATAGTCTTACACTCCCTAGCACTATAGAGAATAAGCTAATTATCACAGCGGACATAAAATGTTGTTAGTCCTAATTATAGTTGTAACAGTTACTTAAAACATGTTTGTATTTCGTCGACCTGAACAGAAGTATCAACTGATAATGGCACAAAGGTGCTAAAAAGTATTTGGGCATTAAAAAGCAATAGCTATTTGCTTACTATTCCTGTAAGTGAGCATACTGAAGTGGCTTTGATTTTCATCCCAAGGATAGGTTCGACGCAGCTCAGAGTGTGCTACGCAATCCTCTGCACATCTCCCGCAACCTTCATCCACTTGAACTGTTTGTTTTAGTACAGCCTTGTCCCCCGTCAACAATATTTACCTCCCTCCACTTCAATTTATTACCGAATACCTTATGCCAAATATGTCTTGATGATTCACGATGTGGCCTAACAACCGACCCCATTTTTCGGTCATATTGTTCTGCAGAGCTCTTCGCAGTTTCCCCGTCCATTCTATGTATAGACTTGAGATTATTAACAATTCTCGTTAGTAGGCATTATATACTGCTTTCCAAACAACCATACCAGCAAATCGCCGAAACAACTCAGTTTAACGCTAATTGCGAACTACCTGCCTAGATAAGACATGGTGTTTTCGTCTTGATAAAACTTACTTACATGTGCCGCAACATGTTGACCAAGTGTTGCAGCATAAACAAGAGAAGTACGTAGCGCGAATCGTGCACAATCGTTACAGGTCGTGGTAAACCAGGCAAGAGACTCCGCCCGGCAGAAAAAAGATAAAATCCGAACCCACACATCGAGTGGGCTACGTGGAAAGGGGTGCTTCTACTGTTTTGTATTTCTCCTCTAGCCATACCTGGTATGCCACTTTTCCTTTTCTGTCACTCTGAGTTCTAGTTGTCAGTATTTTAGTTTTGCGTCTTCTATTTGCTGAATTTCTACATTTTCTCTTTTAAATAGTTAAATCTACTATTTCACGTGTTGTCCAAGGATTTACCCTGGGCCATGTATTTTTCCGCACGTTTTCAGCAGATATCTTGTAAAGCTACCCATTTATTTTCCATTAAATTTCCCTCTCTCATTTGCCTGTATCTCCTTTCCAGTCTCTAACAACTTCTGGTTCTTTCAGTTTGTACAGGTCCCTCCCTTTTAATTTCCTACCTTCCTGGAATTTCTTTATTACATAACTGATGTTGGCAGTAGCCAAAACGGTCTAATAAATATATTAAGCTACGTAGACACGTTATTCACAAAAGTTACTGTTTCCAGTTAACGCCGTATTTTGGTTGCGTGAACGCTTTAATTACAAGGTCGAATCCAACTCAGCGCAAAAACATTAGTGCCTTGAGAGTGTGTGGGTTTTATTTTGTCAAGTTGCGCAACGGATTGATCCAACAAGTACCCTTTGGCTCCTGCAAGAAACAGTTTCCACCTCACATTACTACAGAAGTCAGACAGACGCTCCTAATGTACCAACAAGAACTGCTTGAAAAACATTCAGCAACAAATACCTTCTGGAGTTGTCCGCTGTAAGGAAAAGACACAAAAATATTCTATATTCTTATGTAACTAGTGGAATACTTGGGTACTGGAGTATTGCTAGTTAGTGTAAGAAAAACATTAAACGAACGAAAAATATTATTTATTGCAAAAAATTCTGAGAAATCAAGTGAAGCCTTTTCTTATAAAATAATAAATTTCCGGGTTCTTTTTGGAACAGTAGATTGCCTCTTATGGATAGGAATGCTATTATTTTACAAAATACGGAAAGGTTCTTTTGTCCCTTTTCTTTAAGAATGTTATTTACTAGGCAGAATGGCTGAGAACCACGCCTACACAACTTGAATAACTTTCCTAGGTACGGTCAAGGCTGTTCCGTGTGAAATGTAATGGAGTGTACTGTTATGGAGGACAGATGGGGCTCGCATACACTGTAGGGCACAATACCGTGAGCTGTGACGACTGTTGCCTGCGTCGTTCACTGCTGACAAATAACACAACTATCTCTTTCTATCTGGACTGACCTTCGCCAATCAAACTCTCCCTACGCCTTGTTGAAGTCAAGGACTCCTATCCGCCCCTTGGCGTGGTACACTGGTCAGATAACCAGTCCACCGTGATGCCACTCAATATTTGCTCACAGGAATTTAACTAGTACTCTGTCCGTTCACACTGCACAATAAGTGTGGCGGCTGACACAGTGAACAATGCTTAATCACGAGTGACTCAATATGGAGTATCACTCCGATTCGCTAATGGCAGAGGTGCTCTCCTAGTGAAGTACTGAGTAGAGACTTTGTTCCTCGCTCTTTGCGTACACGTACGAGCGCACTCGCTCTCGTTACGTGTTCCTGCTCCAAGAGCGACAACGGAACTGCCCCTTTTCCTGAAAAAATTGCAAGGGTATATCATTCGCTGTCTACCCTCACTCCTTTGGCTCTTTGTGTCAGAAATATTACGGCAATCACCGTTGCTCTTTTAAACAGGAGAATGACGTTTCGTTTTAGTCGACCAATGCGTATACTGTCCTCCTGTGAGAACTCCGTAACTATGCCGTCTCTCTGTCAAAAAATGCGTCTTCTGGGCGCTCCCACATAATTTAGTGGAATTTGCTTTTAAGTCGAACACGGGGGTCGTTATCCCTTCGCTTTGGCAAAAGCTGTCCTCTCTCTGGGCAGTCGCTCTGGCTGAAGTAGGTATGTTGACTCATTCCTCTGAAGGGACGGGCCTCCCAGAAGGCTGGTTGCCTCTTTAGAACGAAAATTCCTTTGGCCGTCATGTTGTGTACGCCAGCCTCGCCTTTCTTAACCTTGGTGTGCACTTGTGATGTACTTACTAGATTTGCATATTGCTTACGTGAATTCATACAAAGTTGACTCTACCTTATCGAGTTTGGGTTCGAATGAAGTGTCTGGGTGTGCAGAATACGATTGTGAGGACGGAATATGTAAGAAATGCTCAGGAGACCACGCCACCTTACAGCCTGTATACCACAATAATTAACACTATTTATCAGTATTCAGGTGAAATAATTTCATTAGCAACCGTTGTATAATTTTCCTGTGCGTGCTTGTTATATAAAAGTTGACTTTGATGTGAGGAGTACATACTCTTACGGAAGTGTTTCAGTAATTTCCTTTAATGCGACAGAGACGTCATTATCAGCACCTCACTGAGTTCGGACAGTGTCGTGTAATAAGGTTATGAGAAGCTCGACGTTTCTTCTGCGATATTGCAGAAAGCCTTGGCAGAAATGCAGCAACTGTACATGACTGCTTGGCACCGGTGGCCAGGAGAATGTACGGTCGCTAGAAGACCTGGCTCCAGACGTATTGCTCTGGGACATCATAGTGCATCTGCAGCAGCAGTTTTAGCTGCAGTTGGCACCACAATGGTGCAATGAACTGTTACAAATCAGTTGCTTCAAGGACAGTTTGAGCGATTACTTCAAGGACAGCTCGGAGCCCGACGTCCTGTAGCGTGCGTTCCTCTAATACCAAAACACAGCCGTTTGCAACTTCACCGGTGTCAGGCCAGGACCGGGTGGAGGTCTCATGTGTTTTCTGATGAAAGCAGGTTCCGCGTCGGTGCCAGTGATGGCCGTGTATTAGTTAGGAGGCCATTTGAGGGCCTGCGACTAATCTGTTTGCCTCCTAGACACAATGGACATACACCTGGAGTTATGGTCCGGGGTGCGATTTCGTATGACAGCAGGAGCACCCTGATCCTGATAGCAAATTTGTACGTCAGTCTGGCGGTTTGACCTATTGAGCTGCCTTTCATGAACAGCACTACAGGGGGTGTTTTCCAGCAGGATAACGCTCGCCCCCATACCGCTGTTATAACCCAAAATGCTCTACAGAATGTCGACATGTTGCCTTGGCCTGCTCGATCACTTGATCTGTCTCCAGTCTAGCACACACTGGACAGCACCGGACAGCATCAGCCGACCAAGTGGAACAGGCATGGAACTCCATCCTACAAACTGAAATCTTCCGCCTGTACAACACAATGCATGCAGCGTGTATGATTGCATTCAACGCTGTGGCGGTTACGCCTATTATTAATATAGTAGCATACCTTTGCAGTGGCTTACTTGTGTGTGTGTGTGTGTGTGTGTGTGTGTGTGTGTGTGTGTGTGTGTGAATTTCTAAGGGACCAAACTGCTGAGCTCATATGTCCTTAGTCTTACACACTACTTAAACTAACTTATGCTAAGAACAAAACACACACACGCACACAAACACACACACACACCCATGCCTGAGGGAGGACTCGAACCTCCGGCGGGAGAGGCCGCGCAGTCCGTGACATGGCGCCCTAGACCGCTTGACCACTCCGTGCGGCTAATGGCTTACCTGTGATTTTGCAATGTTAGTAACTTAAATATGTTACCTAGACAAACGTATACCCGAAATTTCTTTATTCTACATTAATTATATTTTCGTGCTGCGATTTTTTGCCGTTAGCGTACGTTCTGTATTTCCCTCTCGAATCTGTGATAACTGCTTCGATCTCATGTAATCACTCTGGCTAGTTACACTAGCCATTTCGACGAATCAGTTTGTTTTATATAGCACGACTTATTCCCTTTCAAAATTAGATAGGAACACTGAACAATTAAAGGGAGTAGTACAACAAGTAGGCACACCGACATTCCGCTTGTGAAAACGCACACTTGCGGCGTGATCAGAGCTTCATCAATAACGTCCACTATGTGAGTGATTAGATCTTCAGACTTGATTGGCGCCGGCCGCTGGAGGCCGTGCGGTTCTAGGCGCTTCAGTCTGGAACCGCGCGACCGCTACGGCCGCAGGTTGGAATCCTGCCTCGGGTGTGGATGTGTGTGCTGTCCTTAGGTTAGTTAGGTTTAAGTAGTTCTAAGTTCTAGGGGACTGATGACCTCAGATGTTAAGTCCCATAGTGCTTTGAGCCACTTGCACCTTGCAGACTTGATTGACAAAGTAGAATCATAATTGATTTTCATAAATAATATTTGTAGGTTACTCGTTTCGTTTGGTTTTTATTGCACTTCAAAATTAATGAGGCATTTCTGCCCACGAGGTATAAGAGCGTGGCATTACCTCAAGCTTGACGAATGTTTAAAGACTTCCATAGCATTTAGGCGTGTTGGGAGAATCGCAACTTTTAGATTTCTCCGAGAAGGGCGGCCAGCCTTGCATAGTCAGAATTTCAAACCTGCTGGGGCACGTAAGAAGCATAAAAGTGAGACCAAGCATGGGACTAAAAAAGTTGTGATAGTTAAATGATTAGAATTAGATTCACGCTGCTTGCGTCGACTGAGCAGCGCCCTACTGTGCGCGGATGTGCTTCATCGCCGAAACAACTCATTTTAACGTAATTGCGAGTGGAGTAACATTCAGTATTTTATATCGCTGCACGAGCAACGTCTAAGAGAGTCGAACGGCCAAGATATGGGCTTACCGGTCTCCCTCAACGCAGTTTGCAGTACCCCGCCGTTTCAACCTTTACTTGGTACAACGCTACCACAGTGATGCATAAGTGGAATTCGAGGGTAGAAGAAAACCCGACAAGTCGTTAACAAAGCAGCGTGCATCGAAATGTGACGTCAGAACAGGAAGAGAGACACGCCATCGCATGTTAAGCCTGGTTTTCCTATACAGGGTAAACATTAATACAACCGACTGACTGCAGGGACCGATTCTTGACTGGAAATGGAGGAAAAAAAGGTCCTACAAACATGCGACCGGAAACGTATCGTTGCCACCGTAGACGACGTTGACCAATGAAAGTTCGTCTGACCACGAGCCACATGTGCCTCGTTGTTACAGACTGTGTGATTGACGCAGCATACTGTAAGCAGCAGAATGATCCACCATGGTAGCCGAGAGAGCTAACGCGCTGCTTCCTGGACTCGGGTGGGCGCGCCGGCCCCGGATCGAATCCGCCCGCCGGATTACCGCCGACGGCTGGTGTGCCGGCCAGTGTGGATGTGGTTTTTAGGCGGTTTTCCACATCCTACTAGGTGAATACCGGGCTGGTCCCCACGTCTTGCCTCAGTTGCACGACTCGCAGACATTTGAAACACATTCCCACTATTTCACGATTTACACTGGACGCAGACAGCTGGGATACACTACTTCCGTCCTGGGGGGTATGGGTTGGCGGCTGGAAGGTCATCCGGCCACCCCTTAAAATTAACCATGCCAATTCCGTACTTAACCCTGCCCACCCTGCGCCCAATGCGGGATAACGGCGGTAGCGAAAGAAAGAAAGAAAGAAAGAAAGACTGTAAGCAGCAGAATGGTCCGGTGTTCTTGTCGGGAACATGCCGAGATAGTGTTTGCGTACGGCCAAGTGGATGGAAACGGTGGAGAGGCAACATGGCTATACCAACAGGTACCCTCAGAGACACCAACGACATTACGAAACATTTTAAGCCCTCTTTGGGCATTTGTGTGATCACGTGTTCCTTCAGACAGACGAACGTGCAGGGAGGCGGCGGACTGAGCGTGCACCAGATTTGGAGGGCTGTGTTCTTCAGGATACTAAGACGAACCCTAGGACAAATTCCAGGCAAGTGGCCCACCGACATGGTGAAAGCCAATGTACAATTATGTGTATCCTGCATGACAACCGCCACAATCCCTACCACCTGCAGTCCCCATGGAGGAGACTTTGAACATCTGTTGCGCGTTGGATGCGATGCACCACTGTACTGTGTTCCGGGATGTTTTGTCATCGTTGCACCCACACCATCCATTTCCGGACACACGTACAAAGGACCTTCTTTCTTCCATTTCACGTCAGGAATCGATCCCTGTCCTTTGTCGATTTTATTAATCGTCACCCTGTATAGGAGCAGGAACTTTGTGCCGCGCGAACAAAATGGTTCGAATGGCTCTGAGCACTACGGGATTTAACATCTGTCATCAGTCCCCTAGAACAAAGAAATACTTAAACCTAACTAACCTAAGGACATCACACACATCCATGCCCGAGGCTGGATTGGAACCTGCGACCGTAGCGGTCGCGCAGTACCAGACTGAAGCGCCTAGAACCGCTCGGCCACACCGGCTGGCGCCGCGAGAACAGGACAGGGCGTTTTGCGTCGGCGAGGACACAAAATTATATGAATGCGTGGTGTCTGTTCTTTCGGACATGTCCGAAAGGATGGACATCAGGCATTCATATAACTGTTGCGCCTCGGTGGGCAATGGATCCACCTTCTTCAGCGCGGACACACAAGTACGTCCGACTTCCCGCGGGAATCTAGCGAGCATCGAAGAAATGAACAGGGACTGTAGGTGGGTGGCGCTCAGTGGGAATGTGGGTTGGCAGTGAGGCGTGCCGGGATAGTCCGCGCACTTACGATAACACTCTCCCCGATGGCGCAGTGGTTAACGCACCTGCCTAACAACAATGAGATCCCGGGTTCGAATCCCGCTCTGCTACATGTTTTCACTCGTCGCCGCTGATTCCGCGTAATGTCCAGATGCAGCTGACATCAGTAATCCCTTTCCTTTCTCCCCTCCCCCCCCCCCCTCCATCCCCCACCCCACCACCTTCACTTTACATATAACGACACAAAACGTAAATACATAGTGCATTTGTATTTTTCCAGAACATCAGACCTCAAGCGTATTAACTATTTAGTCCACACTCCACACGTACTGGGTGAGAGCAATTTTCTCATAGTTGTTATTAATCTTTTATTTTTTGCAAAAAATTTGTTGAAATAAATAAACTCTTACAAGTCCGCAGCACACAACAAAAACGTCAGGTAGGTGCAACCGCAACAGAATTTTGTTAGGTTCCAGTGATTTTTATGCAGCAAACAAAGTACATAATTTAGTCCAAAGATTGACTTGTTCTGTATTATTTGTTGTATTAGTACTGCTCATCAGTGAAAGACAGAGTGCTCGAGTGCCATTGTCACTTGTTTACAGTAACTTCACTGACATGTGGAACGGTGCTAACGGGTGCTCCGAGAGCGAATGATTTCCATCATAATTCACAGTTGGTTAACGGGAACTGGATTGACGTTGTTGTCTTAACACTTAAATATCTGTGAAGATTCGGAAAAAGAACTGTGGTAAGTTTCTGTGGGACGAAACTGCTGAGGACATCGATCCCTAGGCTTATACTACTTAATCTTAACCTGACTTACGCGAAGGACAACACACACACACCCATGCCTGAGGGAGGACTCGAACCTCCGACGGGTGGAGTCGCTCGAGCCGTGGCATTACGCCCTGGACTGCGCGGCTACCCCGCGCGGCATTCGGAAAACTCTAATCTTGGTCTACCTAATGGGATCTGTCCGAAATTGGTGTTGTTTCGACAACTCTTCCAGAGAGTTTTTAAAGTCGAGCCTGTCTTCCTTGTTCTTAATAAAATATTTGAGAAAGGTGTCACTTTCTTTCGTCTTTTTGACCGGTAGACGTTGCCACATGGCCATAAGGGGTGTTTCTATGTTTGCAGACATTCAGGTTCAAATGGTTCAAATGGCTCTGAGCACTATGGGACTTAACTTCTGAGGTCATCAGTCCCCTATAACTTAGAACTACTTAAACCTAACTAACCTAAGGACATCACACACATCCATGCCCGAGGCAGGATTCGAACCTGCGACCGTAGCGGTCACGCGGTTCCAGACTGAAGCGCCTAGAACCGCACGGCCACACCGGCCGGCAGACATTCAGGGGAAAGTAATTTAAACACAGTGGTATCTCCATAGTTATCGTCAGCGTTGCTGCAGAGGCCGTATTGGGTTCCGCAGACACGTTATAACGATTTTATGTACTTTCATTGTACGGTATAACATTTGAAAAGGCATTCCTTTCATGTTACGCGCTTCCTTTCATCTTCATCTTCCGTCTCGGCCCGTCCCAGTCTCTTCTTTCTTGCAGCAGACCTCGCAATACCTATTTCTTCTTTTCTCTGTGTTCTGCATTGATCACGGATATTCTTTGACTAACCAAAATGCAGCGTACAACGCGTTACGCACGTTCAGAACCAGCTGACTTGTCACGCTTGACATAAAACGTCGACTCATGTGCGTTACGCCCCGTGGGAAAACACCTACACTGCTGTCTCTGTTGAATGGAAGACGAGCTTTACCGTCGTTGGCACGACCTTGAAGCTCTGCCAGTTCGCAGGCCTCTGCCGTGCCTTGAACTGCGGACACACATCTCCCTGCCTCAAGAATAACACGTATGACAAAAAAAGAAAAGGAAAATCGACTGTCACTTTCACCTGCCACGAGTCTCGCTTCAGCGTGTTTTATTTCTTAGTGCTTGATCATCAACTTAGACATTCATCGCACCTAGGGAGCATTATTCTTAGAACGTGCATTTCGTTAATTACCGGATATCTGATGTGAATCCGTCATACAACTGTTGTTCAAGCAATATTGAGGATATTCACCCTAGTTGTCAATCGTGTGATTATTGCCACAATGTTTCGGGACATCCCACTTTCACGCGCCTAAACAATTCTTATGCCATGTTGGTCCCGAAACATGTTCCGGCAATAATAACACGATTGACAACTCGGTTGAATATCCTCAATATTATTCGTCAACTACCGTTTATGAAAAGTGAAAACCGTTTCAAATTATTTACACCTGATACTGTATTCGATGACCTCGGCGTCAAACGTCTGAAGGATCTGAACTCGCAAACAGGCGATCATTTTTTTAAGGAACACTTATTTTTCTGTTCTGCCTTGTTAGCACGGATCGGGATTGAGGATCACTACTCAGTGTAGGAAATGGTCTTCAGTGATATGTTATTGTTTATATGTGAGGTTCTGGATCCAGCATGGGCTATGAAATGTTTAAGCTCAATGGCATGACTACGTTTTATGTTGAGGTGAGGGCCTATGAAAGACGCGATCATCGTATCTACAAGCTTAAGTCGACCACTAGTGCAGTACAGCGGCGGAATAACACCATTCCTGGTCTCTATCGTGATCTTTGGTAAACAGGTAGTTTTCAAGATCAGCATGTTGGTCAAAGGCGTAATTTGAGAATACTGGGTTTTGAGGACGCTTTGACAAAGAGGTTTTTAGTGATACACCTTAAACCGGTACATCAACGGTGTACACGTGCGAAGGCTGTAGAGCATGTAACCTTTTGGGAGATATTGAAGAAAAACCTACACGTTCACCAGGTTCATTGGCTGCAGACACTGGGGGCCACTCGATTTTGCCCATCGTATGCAATGATATCTTACGCACACACAAACACACACACAAACACGCACACACACACACACACACACACACACACACACAAACACACACACACACACACACACACACACACACACACACACACACACACACGTCTCAGGTAAGTACTGGATATCATGCGGCCGTATACAGGCGATCATAGCAGAACTGCGAAATAGAAAACTGTGCATGGTGAGTGCCTATAACGCTCACTCCTGACATGAAACAATGGAGATTAGACATGTGTCAACAATTTCTTTTACCTTTTGAGCGTTATGGTGATGGGTTCCTTAACAACATTGTGGCAGTTGATGAAAGATGGGTTCACCATTTTCAACACGAAAACAAAACAGCGTCAACGGAATTCCGCCACGAACGATCACCGACGCCAAAAAAGTTCAAGACCGTGCAACCAGCAGGCAAAGTCATGCTGAGAGTCTCCTGAGATGTTAAAAGAGTGGGTCACTTGGAATTCACGCAACGTACTGCGAGAACCTCAGAAAACTGAAGAGTTCGTCCATACATGCAGCATCCTCTACTACGACATTACAGTCGGCACACGAGCGCTGAGACTTCTGCAACTATCCGACACCTTTGGTTCACTATCATCGATCATCCCCTATACAGTTCCGCCATTGACCCCATCCGATTTTCACCTGCTTCTAAAACTTAAAGAACGCCTTCGAGGACTTCACTTTGGCAGTGGTGAAGCGGTGCAAGCAGACGTGAGGCTGTGGTTCCGTACGTACTACAGTGACAGTTTCAAGAAATTGGTCTCTCGGTGCGAGAAACGTGTTTTCGTCAGGGTGACCATGTTCAGAAATAAGTATAGAGACGTGAAGTATAAAGATACAGACTGTCAAAACGTCTGTTTAATGCAAAATGCTTTAAGAGTTTTCTCGTAATAAATTGAAAGTTTTAGTTTTCAGCCCGCCGTTGTATTTTGGCAGACGGAATAGTTACATAAGGAACTATGAACCCCGGCACACTGCAGTGTGAACGTATGCCCATTGCTGAATTTCTGCTTTATAGAATGTGGATAAGTGAGACAGGAGGTGTTTAGCCTTATTTAAAGCTCCTCGACTTTTTCCGCTTGGGACAAGTCTAGGGCGTGCTGTGCGTTGCTCCAGTCGCCACCATAATTTAGTTTACTGCACGAATCACACATGCGTTTAACACGATTCATAATTTTGCCATGTTAAACTGAGGTTGGACGGTCTATGGGGCAAAATTATCCACTATTTCATCAGGAGAAACACCACTCGATCGTAAATCGCTAAAACACATCATTATCAATCCTGCTTGTTAATGACTTTCTAAACCGTGTCGATAATCATTGTCAAAATATTTTTTCTCCCGTTTGGTTTTCCAGAATTTTAGACCTCTTAAATACTTTATGAGCACCACATTATCGCGTGCGCAAGATCTGCCATATTGTAATTTTCTCTTAATAGCTTTCGCCTCGTAAATGGATTCTTTCTAGTAAAATATATAGATGCTGAAGACGAAGTTGTATATTGGTCGTGCTATTTTTTCTTCAAGTGTAATCTTACACCTTTACTTCAGACTAGACTATAGAGATGATTGAGTATGTGGAAGGTGCTGCAGAGTGAACGTCATCTCATTGCGGCGTCATATCAGCCGAACATGTGACCTGATGGCGTGGAGGGCCATATGATATAACAGGCGGTATCAGCTGATTGTACTTGAGTATGCTCTTTATAATGAGGGTTGCACGAGGAATTGCTACGATAGTTCTCTTAGTTGCACGTATGCTTGCAGATTAGTGCCTGTCAGTATGTTTAGTAGCTATTCCCTGTTTGCCAGGTACCTGCCCAAACAGTTGATATTGCACACAACTGTTAGTTCGTCCATCGGCGTCTCAAAGCCTGTCTGATAGGCTCGTATGCCGTGCGAGGCTTTTATCTGGCTGTTTCGTAGTACTGATTTTTGATCATACAAAATGGTTTTCTTGCTCTGTACACTTTCATTGTATAACGGTAAGCAAAGTGCTTTTCGTTCATTTCTGTAGATCGCTGTTGATACAGCTATTACCACAATTGTAGTGAATTTCCAGGAGGCCAGCGGAGAAGCGTACTTCTGCCGCAGCCCACTTAACGGAACTCTGTTCAGCTTGGCTCACCTCTGCGTACTGCGAGCCAAGTAGTCAGCGGACTCTACTGCCGCGGTGGGTAACTGCACGCCTTCACTCACTGCCAACGAATACTTAAGCGATGAAAGCTCAAACTTTGTAACGAGCATTTAATACGACAGTCAATATAAACACCAAGGTTCGTACTTGACTGGACGTGCTCTTAATCTCCAAGCAAAAACTTCAACGAAGTCTCTCACCAGACCCTCATGGTCGCAGAGATAATTTTCACTGGAATACGTAACAGCAGAAATGTAACACTCATGTTTTCAAATGAGTGTGTTTATATTTTTTCTGTATTGGCCAAGCAGCTCTTGTTTTAGTTAAAAAAATAATTTATGTGACTAATGTAAGAAAAGTATTCAATCTGGCATAATGATTATCTTAGTTTGATGACATTATAGTGATATCCACATTCATTATCTTACCAGTACAATCATCTCCGACTCCCGTATGAACAAATCTACGCAAAACTGTAAGCGATGGTATTGTCTGTGTGAAGTGATCTACACTGAAGAGCCAAAGAAACCGGTACGTCTTCCTAATACCGTGTAGGGTCCCCGTGAGCAGGTAGATGTGCCACAACATGACGTGGCATGGAATCGACTACTGTCTGAAGCAGTGCTGGAGGGAAATGACACCGTAAATCCTGTCCATTAACTAGTAAGAGCACGTTAAAAGGCATCCCAGATATACTCGATGTTCATGTCTGGGGAGTTTGGTGGCCAGTGGAAGCGTTTAAACTCAGGATAGTGTTCCTGGAGCCACTCTGTAGCAATTCTAGACGTCTGGGGTGTCTCATTATCCTGCTGGAATTGCCCAACTCCGTCGAAATGCACAATGGACATGAGTGGATGCAGGTGATCAGAGATGATACTTATGAACGTGTTACCTGTCAGAGTTGTATCTAGACGTATCAGGGGTCCCACATCATTCCAACTGCACATGCCTCACACCATTACAGAGCCTCCAGTAGCCTGAACAGTCCCTTGCTGATATGCAGGGTCCATGGAATCATGAGGTTTTCTTCATACCCGTACACGTCCTTCCGCTCGATACAATTTGAAACGAGACCCGTCCTACCAGGCAACATGTTTCCAGTCATCGACAGTCCAACATCAGTGTTGACGGGCCCAAGCGAGGCATAAAGCTTTGTGTCATGCAGTTATCAAGGGTACACGAGTGGGCGTTTGGCTCCGAAAGCCCGTATCGATGATGTTTCGCTCAATAATTCGCACGCTCACACTTGTTGAAGGCCCAGCACTGAAATCTGCAGCAATTTGCGGAAGTGTTGCACTTCCGTCACGTTGAACGATTCTCTTCACTGGTCGTTGGTCCCGTTCTTACAGGATCTTTTTCCGGCCGCAGCGATGCCGGATATGAGATGCTGTGTTCCATCCCTCGTGCGCAGACTATAACATCACGTCCAAACTCACTTAAATCTTGGTAAATTGCCATTGTAGCAGCAGTAATCGATTTAATAAGTGTGCCAGACACTTTGTTGGCTTGTAAAGGTGTTGCCGAGCGCAGCGCATATTCTGCCTTTTTACATGTCTCTGCATATGAATATGCATGCCTATACCAGTTTATTTCGCGCTTCAGGGTAAACTGGAATGTATATTAACTGCATTATTTTAATGAATATATGCGACATTCAAGTAAAAAATATATGAGTTGCAACCCACCGTACATTTCTCGGCAGAACTTTGCCACCTAAGCTCACTGACACGCACAAGAACAAAAATATACCCGTGGCATTCATAGTCATACAAAATAACGTTCAATGAATAGAGCTAGATTTTATGATAGCAGCATGCTGCCGAAACGCGTGCTGCTAAACGAGATATTGGTATCAAATGTGGCTGAAGCGGTAAATTGTGTGCTTGTAACACTGTTTCCCTTCGTTATAAGTATCGTAAAAAATACACTGCTCTGCAGAACTTAAGGACGAGATAAATAAAGCAACATGACGTATTACCTACTTGGAAATGAATGAAAGTGCAGGAGCATGTTGCCTGATGTGTCTCAGTAGTGCACAGAAAGCTGGATGTAGCATGGTGAGAGGCCAGCGTGACTATAGCGCCAAATGAGTCTGGCCCCGCAACACGCGCCAGATTTTATTTATTTATTTATTCATTAGGCTAGGGCCCCCCGTCGGGCAGACCGTTCGCCGGGTGCCGGTCTTTCAATCTGACGTCACTTCGGCGACCTGCAGTCGATGGGGATGATGATGAGGACAGCACAACACCCAGTCCCTGGGCGGAGAAAATTCCCCGACCCAGCCGGGAATCGAACCCGGGCCCGGACGATTGACAATCCGTCACGCTGACCATTCAGCTACTGGGGACGAACACGGGCCAGATGAAGGAATGGGAAAAGACAATGCGTGTCATTCAGCGAGTAGTTACGGTGCGCTGTCATGGTGTCTATCATTACAACATGACCCGAAGGCAACGTCTGGATGATTTCACACAGGGAAGAATCATCGTGAATCTGGCAGGAGGAGGAAGTGAGACGATTGTAGTCAAAGGATTTGGTGTTCCTCACAGCACTGTTGAACGTGCATGGAAAAAGTTTCGAACCACAGGTACTGGTGCCCGAAAGAGAGAAGGTAGTCGACAACGATCAACTACAGCAGCACGTGGGCACTGCATTGAACCAAAAGCAAAAAGCGACCCACGTAAACAGCGGGTGCAATCGCAACCACATTCAACAGGAGCTCAAGGCATGCGGTCTCACGGTCCACAGTCACACGGCGACTGCATGGGGGTCGCCTCTTTCCCTGACGACCAATACGTTGAGTCCCACTGACTCACCGGCACCGTTTGCGATGGTGCCAAGAGCATAGCGACTGGATCAATGAAGACGGGTGATGGGGGTTGGGGGGGGGGGTAGTGTTCTCTTCCCGAATGAGAGCAGATTCAGTATGATTATGGACATACTCCTAAAATGGTGGGAAATGGGAAAATGTAATGCACTCATGAGCATTGTCGAATATGGTCGTTTTGGCGGTTGAGGTGTTATCGCGCCGGGAAGCATAATTTGCATGGGTGTACTATCGTCCGAATTTTGAACGCGATGCTCTCACCAGTCAACGTTATTGTGAGACTGTACTGTTATCCCACGTGTGTCTTCTCAGGGGCGCATTTGGAGCTTTTGGAACGAGCGGATGTTTGGCGAACGTGTTGGCCTGCTCGCCTCGCTGATCCCACGGAGCACCTGTGAGATGCCTGGGGAACACCGTTGCAGCGCGTCCACATGCACCAGCGTTAGTGGGAGGGCTGGAACGCCCTACCACGAGCTCCTTGCCAACCACGGGACCACGCTGCAGAGCATGCTCTACTGTCCGTGGTGATCACACACACTATTCAAAGCCGTGTATCATTATTGCCATTGATACATTGGTCTCATCGCGGGTTTCTTTCACTTACCTTTTGTACTATGCTACAGCAGTTCTTTCTACGCATGGTCAATCGCTCTATGTTACTCAGTAATGACATTCCATGCAACAATTTTCTTTGTCCTTAAGTTTAGGACACTAGTGTATTTCATCGATTTGTTTTTTGTTATTATTGTCATGAGTTGGATTTTTGACAGAATGAATTTTCACTCTACAGTGGAGTGCGCGCTGATTTGAAACTCGCTGGCAGATTACAACTGTGTGCTGTCAAGGGACTCGAACCTCGAGCCTTTCGGTCCCAGTAAGGCGTAGAGCCGTATACCGATCCTGCCTTGGAGGCGGTTAAGTGGGAGATGTGTCTCTAGTGACAGATGGTGACGCGAGACTGGACCCGCACGTAGTTTATGTATCAGCCGATAGAGGACAGTATTGGATAGGGAACTGTGATTTTAGTTTCGATTGTGGTCACTGGAGTGTACTAAAGTAATAGAATGTTTTTCATAAACTGTTCTTAATAGTATCAATGATGCGTGAGTGTGGTTTAAGGTTAATATGAAGATAATTGTTTGAGTTACGTAGTAGGAACATATTGAAGAAGTATGGATGTGGACAAAGGGGATTTTTGTAGAATAGATTTGTAAAGTAAGTTTATGGTAAAGGGAAGATTAATTCAGGTATAAATAACAATGGTAAATAACTTTATGCATAAGCAAAACTTCAGCATATTAGATAATTACGTAGGTAAAAAGTGCAGTCGTGAGGTTTACTATTTTGCGATTGGTTATTTATGAAAAGCGCGGACTGACGCGAGAGAATGCTGTTTTGCTATTGGCTGTTGAGTAAACTGACCAAAGGTAAACCAATATTCTTCGCGCGCCTTTCTCTGCTGATAGAGAAGACTTGGAGTATTCTAGAGAAGAGTCGAAGCCTAGCCATGAGACAGTTCGGACGTGTGTAGTAGTAGTTCCGATGGAAACGATAAGTTGCCGTATCTAGCAGTGTTTCATACATCAAAAGTGTGGTAAAGTGACGGCATAATTATTCCGATGGGTGTGTAGAAATTTCGGAATTTTTAAGTGAATTTTGTGACTAGAAAAGACATATATTCCGCGTGGCGTATTGAGCAGGTCGGTGGCTAAAACCTGTGACTGCATTAGATACCGAAAGACTTAATATTTGACGAGCATTCTCAACCAAAAACAATCAGTATTTTTGTAGCTATTACGTTTTCGGGAAATGCAACACCATAAACTTGCTAACGTGAGTGAAAGGGATTGTGAGTGACTGTGTTAAGACTAGCACGGGATTGGCAGTGATACTTGTTCACCTAAGTTTCAGAATATATTAACTGAGGACAAAATTTCCAACCTTACATTTGTGTGAAAACTTTCTCCCGAAACGTAGATTAGTGACTTTAATTGTAGCCTGGTTCACGTCGAAGTACAGTAGGTTTCGATCGGCTTTCCTCCTGATGATCTGCTGAGACAAGGTTCACAGGTAGGTGCAGGTCCGTCGTAAAGGGACGGAAGGAACCGCGCCGCCGCACCAGGTTCGAGTCCCGCTCCGGCAAACAGTTTTAATCTCGAGGAAGTTTTATTTGGAGTGTTGCTTGGATGAAAATTTAGATTATGTGTTGGGCGTCCCAAAAAACACCGTGAACGCTTAGTGTGTTGTTTCGGAAGGCAAACTGATCGTTTTTCAAGGAATGAACGGCTGTGATGGTTTGTTCAGATTAGTTTTCGTGTCTGAATACGGAAGGTATGCAACCTCTTAGCCATCCATGTACTGCGGATGGACGACCTGAGCCTAATAACATTCCTGCGCATGCGCTGCATTCCTCTACACCAGGGCCGGCCAGAAATTCTGCACGCGTGCGGTGCTCCTGCACATGTGCAACTTCCGGGTCACAGCGTGCACGCCGCAGCCGTCAGCGTTCATGTAGTGCATGTTTCTATGCACAGATGTCGCTTTATCGACTTGCTGGGATACTCTGTACCGGCGCATTCTAGCGCTCTTTCCACAGCTTGCAAGCCAACCATGGGAAGGTATTTCGCCTATTAAACATTTAAAATACTGTCAAAGTCTACTCATTGAGACGTCTACTTTTATGTTAACAGTTTAACCCAGTAAGACAAGTAATACAGTTAACAACCGTGGGTTTTTATTGAGGCAGGTTGAATGACGGCACGTAAATACGCGTAATGTTTTTGATCTAGTATTTAAGAAAGAGAGCACTTAGCGACTTCCAACGAACCTTATTCATGATTTCAAATAACATTAAACTAATGGAAGGCTTCCTATAACTAATTTTCGTGGCCTCAGTTACACCCACATAATTTCTGTCTCGCTGACCTCTGAACAGAATGATAACCGCAGACCTCTCGATGATCACCTGTTATTTCAATACCATTATTGCTATATCTTTCATCAGTTACGTCTGAAATCTGCATAATAACCAACAATTAGATAAATGTTATGTTTTATCGACTTCAGCTGAGCGTAGCCCTTCACACATTAAAAAAAAAAAAAAACCCTAAATGTAAGTGTACATTGGAACAATCGGTTTAATGACCAACTTTCCTGACAATAATGTAACATGGAGCAGAATGAGGCAATAATGCACAGATGCACAGTTAGTAAACAATAATTTTTAATTATAAAAGGAATAAATCCAAACACGTTTATCACTGGTCATAAGAAATGATAATCGAGTTGATGTGTCTCATCCATTTTCTGAAGGACATTTAATTTTGCTTGCCGTTTTCACTGTTGAGTACATTACACTCGTCTTTGTGATAAGTATTGTAGTGTCTTTCAATTGAAAGCTTACGCTGGCCTCCTATTATTCGGCGGCACAGCAAACATTGTGAGTTTTCACCAACGGCTACAAAAAAGAATTGCAGTTCCCAGTCATTTTTAAACGACTGAGAACATAGATCTCCCTTCCTTTGCTTTTTCACCGTACCTGCCATTTCTCAGTACTTCTCTGTTAAGGTTACGGTTACCAGGGGTAAACGAGACTGGGTATGTTGCGCTCTTGCTTGTACCACATAAACAGGGAAGTGGAGCCGCCGCCGTTCGTTTAGGACACATGTCTAATAACAGATGTCGCTGTCGCTCGCTGTCGCACATGTGCAGCACTTCCGCACGTCTGCACACTGTGCAGCTTTCGGCCGGCCCTGCTCTACACAGTCCTCGAGCGCATCGTACTGAGGGCCTTGTGCGGTCTGCCAGTGCAGTAACGTTGTTGACAGCAGTGCGGCATGTACCAGTACACACCTGCGGAACTGACCGACGTGGTGCCTGCATACGGCAAAGCGGATTCCAATGAGAGAGCTGTTGCAAGATTACATGCGGAACGTTTTCCAAACAGATGTACTCCACATCGTTTGACGTTCATGGCCATCGACAGACGCCTTATACAAGCCGGAAAGTTTGCACGTAGGTATTTTTTGCGTGAGGTGTGTCCATTGTACGGTAAAGCAGTAGCACTTTGTGCTTGGCACTTCCAAATACTATTCCCATTCTAGTTTCTGTCCTCTGGTAGGTGCCGAAGCGTGATGCGGGTCGTGCACAACTCGGCTCGAGCACTGTAGTCGGAGGAGGACGTGCTGACAATGTTCGAAGAGGACCCAACCAACAGCAGCACTCGGCATGTGGCACAGGCGCGGCACACGGGTAAAAGCGCCGGCCGTGTGGTGTGTTGTCCCCGAACACCGCCTCCATCCACACCATGTACCGGCATTACAGGGGGAGGACAACCTATGACGGGTACAGTTTGCACAATGGTGTTTATAGCGATGCGTACTCCAGCCACATTCCTCTAACTTGGTGCTATTCACGGATAAATGCACGTTTACTAGAGACGCCATATTAAACTTGCACAACATGCATGTTTGAGAGGAGAAAATCCGCTTGTGCCGGCGATTCAAAGTCACCAACACCTAGTCGGTATCCACATCTCGGTCGGAATAATTGGCGACCATATGATTGCCAAACGAGACTAACACGACCGATCGATGTCATATTTATTAGAGACGTTCTCCCTGCCCTATTGAATGTAGTGCCACTAAATGCTCGGATGAATATGTGGCTGCAACACGACGGATCTTCAGTACACTTGCATGTCGATGTGCTGAATCACCTCAACATCGCATATCCCAATCGATGGATTGGTGGAGGTAGATTGGCAGAGGTGGACCTGATCACTGGCCAGCACGGTCGCCAGATCTGCCGCGTTTCTACTTTATTCTGTGGGATAGTGTGGAGAGTATGGTGTATGGCACCCGTGTAAAATCAGCGGAGGACCTTATTGCCCGAGTCGACGGAGCGACTGAAATACTTCAAAGACATCTGCACCTACTGCCTCTTGTGCTTGCTGCTCTGCGCCACCGATGTGGGCTCTGCATTCAGGTATGACGTAAATAGTTCGAAGCCCGTTTGTAATGCGTTTACTGACGAAATGTAGAATGCACACCCATCTCAGACTTGGACTCTCTCCTGTGCCCAAGCCGTGCGTTTCGGGATATGGACTCCTTCTTGTAAGCCGATTAGCCTGCCTTTCCTCACAACATACTAAACGATATATATATAAAGAGTATATAAAAGAGTGGCGCTGGTTACATTGCAATACGTCATTACACCCCGAGAAATTTCAAAGCGAAGTTGACGCTTCATGTAAACGAAACGCGCCGCTGTTGGACATCTCGAGATGCAAACGCGATCCCCATGTTGTTCATAATCGCGATTTGATTGACGATCGTAACCTTACCTTCACTCTTGTCACGAGGGCTGAAAGTAATAACAGCGTCTCCTGCCGAAAACACAGATGTGTAACGATTACGGTTCCTCCATCTCGGGATGTGCAATAGAAGCACGTTTCGTGTACTTCAAGCGTCAATTCGCTTTGCAATTTCTCGGGATGTAATTGACATATTGCGATGTAACCAAGGCCATTCTTTTTGTAGTTTTTCGTGCTATTCATTGCGTATGAAATAATACGGGGTGTCCATTTAAAAACTTAAGTTTATACTGCAACATTTGTTTGTTTAGGCTTTAGAATCTTTCGTAGTATTCACTTTTATGAGCCCCTGCCTTACACTCATACCCATGAAAGTAGTTTTTGGACAGCGGTTGTTGTACCAGGAGTGGTGTCGTTTTAACTGAAGACATTGAAATATCTCGTAATCTACACATGGCATCGAAAAATAACACCAATTTGTTCGTCTCGGAGGAGAACGTACGACGATACCACACTCCTCCACACGCCACCCCATCCCGTGCATGGATGGCTGGGGGCAACTTTGAAATATTCCATGGGAACCCCCGTTTTTTTTTTTTTTTTTTTTTTTTTTTTGTAGATTACGATTCTACGGCAAAATCTACATACCTTTCGTCTGAAGCATTTTCTTCGTTTTGCCATAGATGGCGCTGTAATCGGAGGAATAGAAATGCGTACAGAATCGTAATTTACGAATTGCTACTCAATGAAGCTTGAATATCCAATGGCACGCGGGATCCCACCTCCATGCTGCGAGTATTTCGTAACTTCATTCGCAACGTTGTATTCCTCCGACATATCGAACAGGGGACTACTGGACGCCACCGTGGCCGAGTAGCGAACTAAGGCGAATCATAACAGGCAGTACACTGCGACCGGAGCTCACGTATTGTGCAGACGCAGAACCGGTAGCGGCTCTAAACATTGCGATACTTGTCCAGTGTTTATCGCCTGCACACCTACCTGTCATTTGGAGAACAGACGTGCGAGTGGTCGATGAACGATGCATCCACAGAAGAAAAATTAGAAATGATCCTCATTTACGGAGAATGTAGGAGAAATGTTGAGGTTATTGTTGCCTTTTGTGCCGAGCGTTTTCCAGAGAAAGCTTGCTCTCGGTCGTTCTTTTACAAGGTTGTGAACGGCTTTAGGCCCGATGGCAGCGTAAAGACCGGCAAAGGGAAACGAAGTAAACGTGTTACAGGAGAAGCTAATGAAATAGATTTAATAGCGGCAGTACATTACAGCCCACGGATAAAATTACACCGCGATTCCCGTATGTCCGCAGGCAGTATTGTCATGATACTGCATTGTCGTTAGTATCGTTCACACCGCGTGTCATTGCATCAAAAACTTCATGGCGCCGATTTCCATAAACGGATAGAGTTCGGTGAACGGGCACGTCAACAAATGCAAACGACCGTCAGGTTCTTTGCCGAGGTACTATTTTCCGATGAGTCTACATTCACAAACCATGGTAGCGGAAGCCGGCATAACGTGCGTTACTGGAGTGTAGACAATAGAAGAAGAAACAAGAGTCGATTTAGAAGAGATAGGGGATACAGTATTAGAATCGGAATTTAAAAGAGCTTTGGAGGACTTCGGTCAAATAAGGCAGAAGGGATAGATAACATTCCATCAGAATTTCTAAAATCATTGGGGGAAGTGGCAACAAAACGACTATTCACGTTGGTGTGTAGAATATATGAGTCTGTCGACATACCATCTGACTTTCGGAAAAGCATCATCCACACAATTCCGAAGACGGCAAGAGCTGACAAGTGCGAGAATTATCGCACAATCAGCTTAACAGCTCATGCATCGGAGCTGCTTACAAGAATAATATACAGAAGAATGGAAAAAAAAAATTGAGAATGCGCTAGGTGACGATCAGTTTGACTTTAGGAAAAGTAAAGGGACGAGAGAAGCAATTCTGACGTTACGGCTAATAATGGAAGCAAGGCTAAAGAAAAATCAAGACACTTTCATAGGATTTGTCGACCTGGATAAAGCGTTCGACAATATAAAATGGTGCAAGCTGTTCGAGATTCTGAAAAAAGTAGGGGTAAGCTATAGGGAGAGACGGGTCATATACAATATGTACAACAACCAAGAGGGAATAATAAGAGTGGACGATCAAGAACGAAGTGCTCGTATTAAGAAGGGTGTAAGACAAGGCTGTAGCCTTTCGCCCCTACTCTTCAATCTGTACATCGAGGAAGCAATGATGGAAATAAAAGAAAGGTTCAGGAGTGGAATTAAAATACAAGTTGAAAGGATATCAATGATACGATTCGCTGATGACATTGCTATCCTGAGTGAAAGTGAAGAAGAATTAAATGATCTGCAGAACGGAATGAACAGTCTAATGAGTAGACAGTATGGTTTGAGAGTAAATCGGAGAAAGACGAAGGTAATGAGAAGTAGTAGAAATGAGAACAACGAGAAATTTAACATCAGGATTGATGGTCACGAAGTCAATGAAGTTCAGGAATTCTGCTACCTAGGCAGTAAAATAACCAATGACGGACGGAGCAAGGAGGACATCAAAAGCAGACTCACTATGGCAAAAAAGGCATTTCCGGCCAAGAGAAGTCTACTAATATCAAATACCGGCCTTAATTTGAGGAAGAAGTTTCTGGGGATGTACGTCTGGAGTACAGCATTGTATGGTAGTGAAACATGGACTGTGGGAAAACCGGAACAGAAGAGAATCGAAGCATTTGAGATGTGGTGCTATAGACGAATGTTGAAAATTAGGTGGACTGATCAGGTAAGGAATGAGGAGGTTCTAGGCAGAATCGGAGAGGAAAGGAATATGTGGAAAACACTGATAAGGAGAAGGGACAGGATGATAGGACATCTGCTAAGACGTGAGGGAATGACTTCCATGGTACTAGAGGGAGCTGTAGAGGGCAAAAACTGTAGAGGAAGACAGAGATTGGAATACGTCACGCAAATAATAGAGGATGTAGGTTGCAAGTGCTACTCTGAGATGAAGAGGTTAGCACAGGAAAGGAATTCGTGGCGGGACGCATCAAACCAGTCAGTAGACTGATGACCAAAAAAGAAAAAAAGAAAAAAGACAATCCCCACTGGTTACGGCAAGCCGACCGTCAACGTCCTTGGTCGGTTAACGTATGGTGTGGCGCCATGGGGAACAAACTCATGTGTTCGCATTTTATCGACGTCACGTTGAATTGACGCAAATGTCGAACGTTTTTGGAACACGAACTACTGATACTACTGCAGGGTGTTGTCCTGGACGTTCGACAACGTATGTGGTTTCAGGATGACGGTTGCCCAGCGCATTGCACAACTGAAGCAAAGTGCCAGGGGTGGGCATAAAATAACTGGATCCTTCTAACGCTCATCAGACTTATCTCCTGATGTAACTGAAAAATGAACCTGAATTCACTTGTACATAAGTTCCCCAGTCATACTGCAATCATATGTGGACACTTCAATCTTCCAAATATTAATTGGGAAAATTACAATTTTGTTAGTGGTGGGCATGATGAGACATCCTGCGAAACTTTACAAAATGCCTTCTCTGAAAACTATCTAAAACAGAGAGTTAGGAACCCTACTCATGAAGGAAATAGGAAATATTTGGGATCTAAAGAAACCAAACAGACCTGATCTCTTCGAACATGTTCGCAACGAAACTGGTATCAATGACCCTGATGCGGCTGTAGCAACATGATTACCAAAGTACTAAGGACAACTAAAATAAGAAGAAAAATTATATATATATATATATATATATATATATATATATATATATATATATGCAGTAAACTATATAAAAAACCAGTAGACTCATAGCTCAGGAATTTCAGCACAAGGCAGGAGAATGTAGCGGAACTATGCCTCAAGCTTAAAATAATGGGCAGATATGTACCCAGTAGAACAGTTCATAATGGGACGGATGCTCCATGTTGTACAGTCACTGTACAGAAAATTCTAAAGAAACGGAGATTACTGCATAATAGGTATAGAGCAAAGGGCAGGGCTAGAGATAGAGAAATGCTGAAGGAAACGCGTTTGGTTGTCAAGAGAGCAATGCGTGATGCCTTCAGCGATTACCGCAGCAGAATACTGTCAAGTAATCTTTCACAGAAGCGAAAGAAATTCTGGTCATATATAAAGGCTGTTAGTGGCAGCAAAGTTAGTGCCCAGTCCCTAACGAGTGAGTCAGAAACTGAAACTGAGGGTAGCAAAGCAAAAGCTGAAATACTTAAAATCGTTTTCATATGTTCTTTTACAAAGGAAATTCCAGGAGAATGGCCCCAATGTAATCCTTGTACCACTGAAAAGATGAATTAAATAAGTATTAGTGTCTGTCGTGTTAAGAAACAGCTGAAATCTTCAAAATTGAACAAACTTCCAGGCCACGATGGAATCCTTGTCAGATTCTATAATTAATTTGCGTGTGAGTTAGCCCCTCTTCTAACAATATCTATCGTAGACCTCTCGAACAAAAAACCGTGCCCGGTTCTTGGAAAAAGGCACAGATCACACCTGTTTACAAGAAGGGTAGTAGACGTGATCCACAAAACTACCGGCCAATATCCAATATCGATTTACTGTAGAATCTTAGAACATATTTTGAGCTCAAACATAATGAGATGTCTTTAACAGAATGACCTCCTCAAAGCCAACCAGAATGCTTTTCGATAACATTCATCATGTGAAACCCAACCCACACTTTTCTTACATGAAATACTGAGAGCTTTGGATCAAGCTAATCAGGTAGATGCTGTATTTCTTGATTTTCGAAAAGCATTTGACTCAGTACCATACTATGGTTATTTTCGAGACTACGATCATATGGGTAATCAGGTTAAATTTTTGACTGGATTGAGGACCTTTTGTTATCTTGGATGGAAGTCATAGTCAGATGTAGACGAAACTTTAGGTGTGCCTCAGGGAAGTGTGTTGAAACCCTTAATAGTGAAATCAGGCTTTTTTCAGATGATGAAGGTGTCTGAAATAAGCTGCATAAATATTTAGTCAGATCTTGATAAAATGTCAACGTGGTGCAGATATTGGCAGCTTGCGCTAAACGTTCAGAAATGAAAAATTTTACACTTCACAAAACGAAAATCATAGTATCCTACGACTATAATATCAACGAGTCAGTGTTGGAATCGGCCAACTGATACAAACACCTGGGGATAACACTTTTTAGGGACATGAAATGGAGTGATCACATAGGTTCAGTCGTGGGCAAAGCAGGTGGTAGACTTCGATTTATTTACAGAATACTGGGGAAGTGAAATCAGTCTGCAAAGGAGGATGCTTACAACCAGTTCTAGAATATTGCTCAAGTATGTGGGACCCGTACCAAATAGGGCTGACTGGGGACATTGAACGTATACAGAGAAGGGCAGCACGAATGGTCACAGGTTTGTTTAATCCGTGGTAGAGTGTCACAGAGATACTGAAGGAACTGAACTGGAAGGTTCTTGAAGATAGACGTAAACCGTCCCGAGAAAGTGTGCGCGAGAAAGTCTGTTAACAAAGTTTCAAGAACCGGATTTAAATGATGACTCTAAGAACTCATTACAGCCACCGACGTATCGCTCGCATAGAGATCGTGAGGATAAGATTAGAATGGTTACTGCCCGTCCAGAGGCATTCAGAAAATTATTCTTCAAGCGCTCGATACGTGAATGAAACGGGGAGAAACCCTAATAAGTGGTACAATGGGACGATCCGTCTGACATGCACTTCACGGTGGTTTGCAAAGTATAGATGCAGATGAAGCACGGTCGGTATTAGCCGTGTTTACACTGGTCGACGGATCGGCAGAGGTGGTCCTATTAATTGGCCCCCCTAGATCACCGAATTTGACGTCACCGTATTTCCTTCTGTGGGTATATTTAAAAGATAAAGTGTACCAGCAAGTGCCAATAAGCCGTGAAGACATGATCGACCCCGTCACAAATATCTGTGCTTACACTGTCGCAGAGATGCTTCTGTCCTGTGTACTGTCATTTGAAAAATGGATCACTAAGCTTATTGAAGTCGGCGGTAATACGTTCGAACACTTACTCTAATTGGAAAAGAAGAGTAGCATTCGCTCCGAGCCTTGGCCACAGTGGAGCGTTGAATAGTCCCCTGTGCAAAATGTCGGAGGAATATAACTTCGCGAAAGGGGTTTCCAGTTAGAAGTTCAAACGATTGTGTACCCATTTCTATTCCTCTTATTACAGCGCCATCTTTGGCGAAATGAAGGAAATGCCTCATACAAAACGTATGTAGATTTTGCCGAACAATCGTAATTTGAGATAAAAAACGGTGGTTCCCATTGAAGATTTCAAAGTTGCCCTAAGCCATCCCCACACGGAGAGGGGTGGGGATCGAGTCAGATATCATTGGATCCCCCCTCCGGGACAAAGAAACTGGAATTATAACTTTTTAAAAAAATCCTATGTGTAGTTTTCGAGATATTTCAGTGTCTTCAGTTAAAAATGAACACCATAACTATACACACAGGGTGATTCGGTTGCCTGTACCGCTGTCGTTTTATGCAGACAGAAATGTTATAACTGGCCTTCATAAGCGCTACGCGCACCTTATTAGTCCTACGGGAAAACATGGAAGGACCTTTTTGTAGGCAGTTAAATATAGTATAATATTTTGTACTGCGGTACGTTTCCGGTTTTCCAGTTATGGAAGAAAAAACCTACAAAAATGACCTTCAAACGCACCTCCGCCCCCACACTCATCCCTTACCAGTCAGGATGTGTGGTACTTTGCTGGTGGCACTCCATCCTGCCACTGAACAAAAATTTCAGGCTATACGAAATATTCCCGATACGGGACCTTTCTGGTCTGTATTGATTGGGCTATTATACCTCCAGCATATTCAGCTATTTCGCTAATATTATTAATTTAAATGTGCCCATGATGGAATGAAAGAAAAACTACTTTTGTAAATGTTACTCGAAAACTAGTTACGTTGACAATTCAATACAAATCTAACCCTTACAAGCACGTTAAGACCCATAGCGCTCAGAGCCATTTGAACCATTTGAGCCTTACAATCACAGTAGTTTCGTAGTTAGAAGGCCTGACGAATACAGCTATCTAATTGTTTATTTTATGCTGTCAAATTTCCCAAAATTATTAGGTAAAATTTACACAAACGTCGGTTTTAAATTTGTAAGTACTCGAAGAAGTCAGTGGCGTAATAAGATCTGTCAATGAAGACCAAAAAAGGTTGAATGGGGAAATAAATCGCGCAGTCGCAAATTAGGATAAAGTGCCACGAACAACATACTAGAAATCCTGACTGGTGAGAGATGAGTGTGGGGTTTTTCTTCAATAACTCGAAAGCTACGGCCTGTTGCGAACACATATTCCAGTACACAACTTAACGACAGTAAATCGCCTACAAAAATGTCGTCTCAGTTTTTCTATAGCACCAGTAGTTCGCGCCCAGCGAGCAAGAGAATAGAAAAATCTGGCGCGTGCTTTATGAAGGCCAATTATAACATTGCGGGTTGCACCAAACGTCAGCAGGAGGGGCACTTGATCCACCCTGTATATGTATTGTTTCTTCTGAACACTTTGGATTTAACTGTCGATTTTCGATGCTGAGACAGTCCAGTATCGTTCAGGTACCTGTTTATATACTCTGAATTTGTTGAAGCATGCTAATGGAGGGTTTGTGCTTAGAGTGTGATTGTTGACAAATGAAGCAAACAAAAACAGAGACACGACTTTTCTTCGATTTGGGAAAGTAATTCGGCTTCTCCTTGGCAAAGAGAGACATATTGCAATCGCTTTTTAATAAAAGAATTTGATATCCGACTAAGAATGTGTAGCGGACTGAGAAACAGATCTGGACCTTTCTCATTTATTTAACCTGTACAGTATACAAAATACTGCACTACATTGTGATTAAATATTATAAAACAATAAACTAGGAGCACATAGGCGTCCAAGAGAGACGACAATTTTGTGAGGTCTGCGTGTTATAGGCAACTATCAATATCACCATTGTTTGCCTTGATGTAGCAAACTGTACGTGTCCTAAGATCCGATGACGGCGGTTTTAGTTTCGCCGAAACCGGTAATCATGGAATAAAAAGAATTCCTGCGATCTTGGCTACCAGTTTATTGTTTTACAAGCATCTAGATCGCTGCCACATGAGCACAATGTGCTCCCTACAAAATTAAATATTAACGTTAAAACAGCATTTACGGCGAGGTGGCAGTCCTGTTGTACGGCAATTTACAGATATTCTTAGGTAAGCGTTAACTATGAGTTTTGTGAAAATTTGTTTTCTCTTTGGAAATTCAATAGACGGAAACGTTTGAAGCTGTAGCCTGCACCGGTTAAATGACGAGGGAGTAGAACAACCAACATCACAGTCCTCCTTAACAGTTGTATTCTGAAGTAAATGCTTTAAGGATCAAGTCCATCTTAAGGTAAAGTCGTACGTGCTTTATCACATTAGGATAACGCATAAAAGTGAATGTTGCTATCTGTAGCATTGGACTGCGTCCGCTAAGGTTAGAGCAAGTGTAACAAGAAATGGTTCGCTTACTGCGGCGCTTGAATGCGTGGGTTGTCTTTATCGTGCTACAATAGTGAAAGTGAAACGAGAGTTAACGAAATATCTGACTGCCCATATGCATCTTCTGTAAGATATGACGATTTTGCGTCAAATACCTTGAAATAAAACCAAAAATAAAACAATTTTTTTAACATTTCCTCTCCGCATTGTTCCGTCGTACTGTTTGAAGTAAAATTTGTCTTTAGAATTCCCGGTAATAAATTAAACAGGATCCTGGAGGAAACAGTAAAAAAATCTACTCGTCAGTGCATCAGACATCAAATATAAACATCTTTTGTTAGTACGCTTTTGAATTTTAAACCTTGCTCACACTACACGTTTGTCTTAAATGTTGATGTAGTCTTTCGTTGTAGATATTCTACCTTTCTAAGTTTACTGCAAGCTATACCCAAAAATTAACTATTTAAGTTGCGGGCAGTTACGCGTATGAGTTCTATTCTTGCGTACCGAACCGGTAATTGGATATTACGATTGATATATGGTTTACGATAACAAAACATGAACTTTCACTTTCTCACACGTAAATCTTGACCTCTGTTACCAACAGACAAGTGACTTAGCGATTAGCACGTAATAACTCTCGCACTCTTCCGCATCCATTCTTATACGTGTATGCATATGCATATGCAAGAGGCGTGGCACAGTAGAACTACACTGTAGGGTCATTGTCTGAGTAACTGGGTCAAATGCGCCGCTAATGAAGAATACTCTTAATCATATGCAGGCCGCCATCCATATTCATTTCCGAAGCACGACCTAAACACTAACACTTCGCTAATTGCGTCTACCGTGTGTTGGGTTGTTACAGGTGCAACTCGCCTCACAGACAGATACGCGTGAAAACTAGAGCTTCCTTGCGGTTGCTTTGTCTAGCGGCAGAGTAATACAATAGCTCCACCTTACATTAGTTCACGAAGGACTCTATGAAATGTTTTCATACTGCGTCGGCCTCGTGAACTATCAGAAATGCTTTAGCCAAGGGAACTCAGTCTTCTTTTTTCCGTACATTACACTTTTAGCGCACTTCAGTCTTAGCAACAAGTGTTGAGCATCTGTAGGTTTTCATGGTATTAGGTTCTTAACTTTGGACACTTTTGTTATACGTAGCGTCATCAGCGAGCAATCGCTGAGAAATGTCGATCCAGGGTAAAGATCTCTGCCTCACGGTCCTGCGTGTTTTACTACGCCATACACCCACCATCCATTACACCAGTGCTGCCGGTCCATTCTCATCTGTTGAAATCCAGCGTACAACTTCCTTCGTTCTGGCTGAATGTCCCGCTCACTTCCATATAATTTTCCTTTTGGTCCTAACTACCTCCGCTCCATTTGTTTCTTTTCCTGTTCTTTCTAGTAATTCCCAACAAGAACAGCGACTCTCAGTTTTTGATTTCTTTCTGTTTTTTTCGTTTAACGTCTGCGTCTCGCTGCCATGACTCACATCCTGCTACTAAAGTGGTTACAAGCTTCGCTTTTCGGAAGCATCGGAAGCTCTTTTTTGTAAAGCCTATGCGACCGGACAAAAAAGGCAAGCACCCAAAAGAGAGGGAGGAAATGAAATGAAACTTGACGGGTTGAGAGGGTATGTGATGTTATTTCAGTGAAAACAAAATCGAGTCAAATTTGCAAAGAACGAATCCACTTATAAATGTGACGTTTCACCCTTCTGGCCTTGTGTGTGCACTGATTCGGTTGTGAAGAGTGTCACAAAGCCGTTACATCCTTTCCTGAGGCAACCTGGCCCACAAACGCTATATACTTATATGGATATGGTGTCTGTTCTTTCGGACATGTCCGAAAGAACAGACACCATTATGACCTACAGCCGTGTAGAACGAAATTATAATTATATATTAATACCTTCAGCTGCTGACGGGCGTTGATATATATCAACGGGGACAGGTGAAAATGTGTGCCCCGACAGGGGCTCGAACCCGTGATCTCCTGCTTACATGGCAGACGCTCTATCCATCTGAGCCACCGAGGGCACATAGTGCGACTGCAGGGATTTATCTCTGGCACGCCTCCCGCGAGACCCACATTCTCACCTTACATGTCCACACACTACATTCGTAGTGTCCCTACCCAACACACTCATTACTCGTTGAAGACATTCTTACCAATCCCAGTAAGAATTTGGGTTATATGAGTGCATCCGCACATGTCCGAAAGAACAAAATGGTTCAGATGGCTCTGAGCACTATGGGACTTAACATCTGAGGTCTTCAGTCCCCTAGAACTTAGAAATACTTAAACCTAACTTACCTAAGGACATCACACACAACCATGCCCTAGGCAGGGTACGAACCTGCGACCTTATCGGTCGCGCGGTTCTAGACTGAAGCGCCTAGAACCGCTCGGCCACACCGGCCGGCCCGGAAGAACGGACACTTTATCCATATAAGTATATAGTTCTGGCAGTACCGGCCACGACCTTCCTCTTCTCTGCGGATGCACACATATTAACCGAACTCTCACGGGACTTGGTAAGAATGTCTTCCACGAGTAATCAGTGCGCTGGGTAGGGACAATACTAATGTTGTGTGTGGACATATAAGGTGAGAATGTGGGTCTCGCGGGAGGCGTGCGCTAGATAGTCCCTGCAGTCGCACTATCTGTTGTGTTGGCTGAAGAGCCAACACCGTGTTACTAGAGGCGGCCGAAATGCACGCGTTTTAGCTCACGCAGGCTGGCGTGAGGAGGGAAGAACTATACTGACGTGAGGTCTGGAACATGACAAGGAATTAGAATTCAGAAAGCGGACGTAATGAGTTTGATTCTTAACTTTAATCCACTAATGATGAACGTCGCTCTTGACGGTACATGATTCACAATATTATCTGTTCAGAAGACATATAGTAACTGAATATGGCGCCTTGCTAGGTCATAACAAATGACGTAGCTAAAGGCTTTACTAACTGTTGTCTCGGCAAATGAGAGCGTATGTAGTCAGTGAACCATCGCTAGCAAAGTCGGCTGTACAACTGGGGCGAGTGCTAGGGAGTATCTCTAGACTAGACCTGCCGTGTGGCGGCGCTCGGCCTGCAATCACTGATAGTGGCGACACGCGGGTCCGACGTATACTAACAGACCGCAGCCGATTTAAAGGCTACCACCTAGCAAGTGTGGTGTCTGGCGGTGACACCACACTATCCTCTGTGCCCTCGATGGCTCAGATGGATAGAGCGTCTGCCATTTAAGCAGGAGATCCCGGGTTCGAGTCCCGGTCGAAGCACACATTTTCACCTGTCCCCATTGATATATATCAACGCCCGTCAGCAGCTGAAGGTATTAATATATAATTCTAATGTTGCAACTGGTTGTTGAGGTCCTGAATACTGGCAGTGGGGCAGAGTTGATATCTGCGCTGATACCAAACGTGTTCTGTTGGGAACAGGTCGGGGATCTTGCCGGCCAAGAGAGAGCCTCACCATCTCAGACACTTCACGGAGACGTGCACCATGGGTGGACGAGCACTGTACTGCTGAAAAATGGCGCCACCGTAGCGTCGCATGAGAGGTGACAAATGAGGACGCAGCGTGTTCTGCCGTCCAGAGTTCCCTCAGTTACCACCAGCCGTGACCTGAAGTGATGCCCGATGGTTCCCCACACAATGACGCCACGACTGACACTGCTGTCTCAAAAAAAAATGTTCAAATGTGTGTAAAATATTATGGGGCTTAACTGGTAAGATCATCAGTCTCTAAGCTTACACACTACTTAACCTAAATTATCCTAAGGACAAACACACAAACCCATGCCCGAGGGGGGACTCGAACCTCCGCCGGGACCAGCCGCACAGCCCATGACTGCAGTGCCCTAGAGCGCTCGGCTAATCCCGCGCGGCACTGCTGTCTCTCTCCAGACACAACGGAAGAACGGAACCTCTCCCCAGATTGCCGCCATATTCGCTGATGATTCATATGCGAGATACTGCAGAAGCGCTATTCACCGCTGAGCACAACGCGACGCCGCCCATCAGCAGTCACGGCACGACTCCAAACGCAGCCCTTTGTGCTGTGGTGTTGACGGCAGTCTACGCACTGAATGGTATTTCCCTGGTACAGCTGCTGCCTGTCTCCGACCAAAGGTGCGGGATGTCACAGAATGTCGCAGGGAGCCCATTGCTCGATGCCGTGCGGCAGATGCAGATGTGAAGGGGTTGCGACGGGGGGGATCAGAATGTGCCTCATGCAGAATACGGCGATCCTGCCTTGTGATGATCAGGCGTGCTCGACTGGAATCTCAACGACGAGTACGCCTATGCCTGCCCTCATGTTCCATGCCGTCCAGCCCCTGGTCAATATCACATCCAACATCCCTCCCCCCCTTCCCACAAATCTGGATACTGCACGATTCACCTCAAAATGCGACCCCTTCCAAACCCTGTCAGGTGCTAATAATGCTGTCTGACTCGAAAACGCGGCTTTTCAGTATCCTTCACAGGGATCACTCAACATCTAACACTGGCTCAGTGTGTTTTGTTTACCAAAGACGTTGCAGGCCATTTTTATTCTTCTGTTTATGTCTTTTGCTGTCCCATCGGTCGTTGTTTTCAATTCCCTTAGATTAGATCAGATTAAGTTTTCGTTCCATAGACCCAAAAAATGAGATGTTTCTCGTGGGTGTGGAACATGTCAGAAAGTATGACATAAAAACATAAAACATTTGAATATAATACTTACTACCCCGATCATTTGTCAGGAGGTAGCCGAAAATAAGCTAATACAATGCAGTAAACTGGGACAGCTAATATTTACGGAATTAACACGCTGTCAGAATGAAACATTGTTATGCAATATTAATAAATTTATCATACGCAAATACCTAATCTTGACTGTTGTGACGAAGTGTTGTCAAAATTGAAATTTAACAGCTATTTTTACTTAAGCTGACTTAACAGTCTCTGTTAAGTTATTAATCTATGGAGTAGAAACAGTTGCCTATCGAAAAGTCTTTCAAACTCTGTTTAAACCGTGCTTTATCTAAACTAAGTTTTTAATGGTTGCTGGCAATTTCTTGCAAATGAATGTTCCTGAATATTGGACTCCTTTTTGGACCAAGGTAAGTGATTTTAGGCCATTATGTAGATTCTTCTTATTCCTAGTATTGATACTGTGTACTGAGCTATTGGTTGGAAATAGAGATGTATTACCTGCAACAAATTTCATTAAGGAATAAATATACTGAGAAGCAGTGGTTAGAATACAAAGTTCCTTCAACAGGTTTTTACAAGATGTTCTTGAATTTACACCACAAATGAATCTTTATCACACGCTTTTGCACCCTAAAAACTTTTGCTCGGTTTGATGAGTTGCCCCAAAATATGATCCCATACGACATAATAGAATGAAAGTAAACAAAGATTGCAAGTTTTTTATATTTATATTTCCTACATCTGACATCATTCTCACGGCAAATACAGACTTTTTTAGGCGCTTAAGAAATTCTGTGATATGCCCTTCCCAACTGAATTTATTATCGAGTTGTAATCCCAGAAATTTAACACTGTCAACCTCTTCGATCTGCATGTCTTCATAAGTTATGCTAGAAGGAAATCTCTTACAGGTTCTCAACTGCATATAGTGGGTCTTCTCAAAGTTTGGTGATAAA
The DNA here is from genome assembly GCF_021461395.2 of Schistocerca americana. Taxonomy (NCBI): domain Eukaryota; kingdom Metazoa; phylum Arthropoda; class Insecta; order Orthoptera; family Acrididae; genus Schistocerca; species Schistocerca americana. The sequence continues at coordinate 798,364,333 of NC_060122.1, forward strand.
GAATTAGCTTTAAACCACTTATTGTCAGTGAAAATCTGATTAGCAGTTACTTCTAAATCTGTACTTGACTTGCTACTTATTACAATGTTTGCATCATCTGCAAACAAAACAAACTTAGCATCTGGCAATGTAACAGATGAGAGGTCATTAACATACACAAGAAAAAGCAATGGACCCAAAATGGAAACTTGAATAACACCACATGTAATTAATTCCCAATCAGATCAAGACTGACTGCTTACTGCACAGGTATTTCGCAACGACACCCTTTGTTTCCTGTTAGATAGATAAGACTCAAACCATTTCGCAGCAAATATAAAAAGCCTTTCAAACTTGCTCTATTAAGTTTCTCCACTAGCTGTCGAATTTTCTCTGCGCTGTAGGCGAACAGTACAATACAATCCATGCAAAACAAGTTATTTGAGTACGTTCTAGTTCTCACTTCAGTGTTCTGAAAACTTGTTCTAGGACTGCTGAAAATAGTTTGTGTCGTAAAAATCTCCGTGCTAAACTCCTTCAGTTCCAAATTCTTGCGAAGTTGTGATGGATGTTGTAGCACTGACGTTTATATTCTTTGGTGTACTTCTACATACTCAAGTTGAATCAGTACCTTATTTTTCTAGGGCTCGTGATGGAGTTTTCGTTCAAACAAGTTCAAAAGCTTCCTCAGACACTCTGAATCTCAGAACAAGTGACAATTCATTTCAATACTCTGTCTGGTAATTACGTTAACGACACGCAAATGCTCCTCTGTGCCGTATCCATTCCTAAAACCTTGTACATTTCGGAGTACTGCTGATAGGTCAATAGTTTTTATGTATTTTCTGTTTCCGTTCTGTTCAGTACAATGCTTACAGCGTTGTTCTACTCACTTCCACGGTGTCATTATCTTATTGTTGACTATCAGCGTTTGTGACTCAATTTTTTGATCTATAAAGACATTTAAAAACATTCAGAATGCTTGTAAAGTTTCCTCTCTGTTGTCGGTTATTGTGCTGGCTGTCACCTTAAATTTTGAAATGTGGCGTCTACTCATATTGCTATTGCTTTCGAATGCCTCACTTAGCTTCTCACATCGTCTCTAAGACCTTTATGAATAGATTTGCTCGATTCAGCATAACCTGTCGTGTTGCTATTTACGTTTCTTTCAAACTGTCGCCTTCTCTGTAACTGCTTTCTCGTTCCATTTAATATTTTTTCTTCACGTCTGCAAATTTTTTTGTTTACTTACATACTAATTTTACTATGCGTCCAACGAGTCTACGGTCACATGAAATTCTAAAGTGGTCAGTCGTTAATGCACTTGAAAATAACATACACGGTTGCATAGCGCTCAAAAAGAAAGCCGGCCGCGGTGGTCTCGTGGTTCTAGGCGCGCAGTCTGGAACCGTGCGACTGCTTCAGTCGCAGGTTCGAATCCTGCCTCGGGCATGGATGTGTGTGATGTCCTTAGGTTAGTTAGGTTTAAGTAGTTCTAAGTTCTAGGGGACTGATAACCACAGCAGTTGAGTCCCATAGTGCTCAGAGCCATTTGAACCATTTAAAAAGAAAAATAAATGTTATGTGACAGTTACCAAACAAATGCACTTGCGGAAGTGTAAGAGTTCCGTCAAAAACAAGTTAAATAATGGCTAGACCATAGTTTTAAGTAACACAGTACACGCTATGAAAAGTCAGATGGAAACAAAAATAATTTTGACAAGAATATGCGCAATGCGTTCGGTAAAATTCTTAAAGCATGGAAAAGGAATACGACGGTAGTTCGGTAAGTAAGCTGATAAGATTGGTTCAAATGGCTCTGAGCACTATGGGACTTAACATCTGAGGTCATCAGTCTCCTAGAACTTAGAACTACTTAAACCTAACTAACCTAAGGACATCACACACATCCATGCCTCAGGCAGGATTCGAACCTGCGACCGTAGCGGTCGCGCGGTTCCAGACTGTAGCGCCTAGAACCGCTCGGCCACTAAGGCCGGCCAAGCTGATAAGAGCTCCACGGCTGTATAAATACTCCGTGCCACTTAAATTCCACGCCTGTATCGAGGAGGCGATTAAAGCTTTCGAATTCCGCCGGTAGATGGTGACAGTTGTGCCATCGGCGACTGAAGTGCGAAGTGCAATAATGTTTTGCGTTTAGAGAAAACATCCCCAGCTCCAAAGCATCATCAACTAATGGAAGTTTACGGAGCGAGACTAATGTTACGATAAGAGGTGTGGTTTTGGTGTTGGCAGTTTTTTAAAGGCAGGCCAACTGTGCAAGATAAGCAAGCTGCAGGGCAACCAAGCACGTGCACCTTAGATGACAATGTGTGCCGTGTCGAAGTGTCAATTCAAGCTGATTGTCGCATTTATGTGGTGCGGATTGACACCTGAGACGAAGATACCATTGTCGTGGAGACACCTGCCACGCCCATAAGAAATTCAAAACAACGGTAATCGAGGACAACGTTATGGCCACAGTGTTTTGGATCGCGCTGGATGTGCTGCCGGTTCATTTTCTCACTCAGAAAGAGGTCTTGAGTTACCACGCCACGCTAGAACGGCTGCAAGAAGGCGATTAGAAGAAAACAACCGGTGTTGCTCTCGAGCGGTGCCATATTGTTGCACGACATCATACGATCACGCATGGCCGCGGTTACCCTTGCAGGAGGCTATTCCTAAAGTGGCTCACAGACCTGGACACTGATTTCTTTTATGCCAGTTTCGACAGATTGGTTTACCGAGGGAACAAATGCTTGGACAACCATAGTGACTATGTGGAAAAGAAAGTAATTTCTTAAGATTTTATTGTCTGTGGGAACTGCGAACGGCCGTTCCGCGATAGGTACACCAGTTCCCGTCAGATACCGAAGTTAATCCTCGTCGGACGAGGCTGGCACTTGGATGGGTGACCACCCGGGCCGCCACGCCTGTTGACCTACCGGGGTGCACTCAGCCTCAAGGTGACATGATCCGTCGGTGCCGTTAGGTCTTCAGAGGCCAGTTCCAACGGAGTTTAGTTCTCTGGGTACAGCAATAAAGCTGTTTCAGATTTACAGGGTTGCCTATCCACTTAAGACAACAACCCATCTTTCCGCAAATTGCTAAGTAATTTATAACAAAAATTTCATTCACATACACTTAGCTAAGGTCAGTGGCCAAAAAATCTCTGCATTTCACACACACACACACACACACAAAGTGGTCAATTATATTTTGATACCAACTTTTAACAAGAATTCTACGAGAAATTTATAGATTTTTATACATTCTGTTGTCACGATTATTACACATTCGTGGGAAGTTGTAACTTCTGTTTTATGTTGTGAACTAAACTGAACTGGTTTCCTATTCATAAACTTATGGGTTTGTCTGTCTTGAATGTATACCTGAACAATGCAGATGGTGTGATTACGTAAACGCTATATGACAGGAAGAGTCGCCAAATCCAAGTGAAACTTGATAAATGTATTGTAATTAACTTTCACCAAAAATAATTAGAAAACGTAAAACAGTGAAATTCTGTATTGAGCAGTATGGTCAACAGTATAACGCAATGTGACATCCCAGTACGTGGCTTGCATTTCCAACACACAAAACTTACAGAGTAAAGTTTCTACATAAAATTACAAAATGAATTTTGAAAGAATAAATGTTCGAAATGATTTTTGTGAAATTACTCTGTAAACTTACGTAAGCAACTAACTAAATACAATACCAAACTTTAAAAGAGACACACAAGGATGTAATAGTGCTAGTCAACAATGAGAATATCTGCATAAGCAATGAAGTCTGCATGGAATTTTGCCTAAACGGAACATTAAGACAATTTTGTGATGCAACGCATAACAGTGAATAATCTTATTGTCCCGACTTTGACGTTAAACCTACCCTAACAAATTTTCATGGCTTAACTGTTGCAATGGAGACATAAACTGGTCGAAACTGATGAAAACAGAAATGAAGCACAGCAGCAAACAAGCTAAAGGAAAGAAGGTTCAAAATGGCTCTGAGCACTATGGGCCTTAAATCCTGAGGTCATCAGTCCCCTAGAACTTAGCACTACTTAAACCCAAGTAACCTACGGACATCACACATATCCATGCCCGAGGCAGGATTCGAACCTGCGACCGCAGCGGTCGCGCGGTTCCAGACTGTAGCGGCTAGAACCGCTCGGCCACCACGGCCGGCTAAAGGAAAGAAGGCCTTGCGCAAGTAGGTTTACGTACAGTGTTCCACAAAGTGCAACGTGGCGACTGGTAATTACAAAACAGAATTTTCGCGAAGAAACGGCGGAAGACATTGCATTTACTACTCGTAAATAATGTTGAAGAGACTAGCATTCAAAAACTATACTGTGAATAATGAAACTAATTTCTTAACAGTTATAGCAATCTTTACAAAAATTACTTCTTATTAAAAATATATTAGTCTGCCATGAATTTGGTTAATATAATGGTAAAGGAGTGGCGAATCTCGAATTTTGAGTGCAAGCTATGTGAGCAGGTAACTTTACCTAATCACGTCTCGACAATCTAACGAACTGACTTGAACCAACAAAGAAAAACCTTGGTAAAAATTTCACCTTTTTCACACACATCATAAATTACGTGCGAGCAAGCAGTGCTGCGGCATTATTACCTGAAAGTTTTCACACTTCTCAAATCGGTTGTTACCAGTTCCTATTTCTAAAAAGTGACATCGTCTGAATTGTATTTCTTTGTTCCGCTAGTTATTTCCAGATCGCACTGCGGATCTCTCCTTTGCTTCTTGCTACTGGCAACTAGACTTGGCCACTGTTTCTATGTTTCGATACAGTTTATCGATACGTGGAACTGTTTCAGTGTTTCGGAACGGCTACGGTTCACTGTATCGAAACAGTGTTGTTTCATTCCACCCCTGTCTCGGATAACTGGGCCACATTCGGTCTCGAGCCAGACACAGAAACTGTATCGTTGTTTCAGAATAAGGCTGTTTCAGTCCACCAGTGCTTGGAACGGACTAATTGTATCGAAACAGCAATGTTTCATTCCCCTCTGTGTCGGACGAGATTCGGGCTCGGCACAGGTACTGAAACACATTTAACATACCACTTCATGAAACACTTTCAAGAGTGTCAAAATCTTTGTGACAAACAATAGCATGAAGCTTAAGATATCCGAAAATAAAGCTTCGTTTCTAGCTGACTGTCATATTCCGAAATGGCGTAATATCTGCTTTATAAACACTAACCAAGCAATAAAACAACGCATACTATTCACATTCAAAATAATAAATATGTGAAAATCATTCGGTTAAATTACACTTTTTGATAACATACGGTTCTCTGTTCATGTACAGTAATCATAATAAGTTTAAGTAAGCCTACAACATTTTGAATAAAAAAAGGCGTAGAGTGACAGTTATCAGACATATACATAAATCTGATGTAGGTATAATTGCAAGCAATCTGTTTGACATATCACTGATAGTGTAATGGTGAACGGGAAGGACTAGGAAGCATGGTGAATTTATAGTAACGGTTCGAAACATCGAAACACCTTGAAAGACAAAAATTTTTTCTGTTATATTTTATTTATTCGAATTATTTGGCGCTATTTGTGAGTCTATAGTCACTGTGGCTATTATCCTCAATGATTCCCTTTGTGTGCATGGCAATTAGCAGGATGGATATATTACCCATACTAACGGAATGTGGGAATTCGAGTAGCATATCCGTTGTTTCTGCAGTTTGCTCCCACCTCCAGTTCCGTTCGTGGTGGCCTTTCTGTCTTCAGCTATGGCTGTCCTCAGCCAATTGAAAAGTATGAAAGCCACACGACACGAAAGCAGCGCATTTTCTGCAGAAATACGAAACTGCCAAGACGCCTAAGTGATAATTTCATACTTTCTGGGATATGATTAGCGCTCTCGCAACTCATTTGTGTTTATGTGGACATACTTATACAGTAGACATTCAAGATGATAAAATGTGCAGGTTTATTAGATTACAAAACACAAACTGTTTCACTGTTTCGAAACAGCGTATCGAAACATTACATTGTACTGTTTCATTTGTTTCGAAACAGTTACGTGTTTCAGTTTGCCCATCTCTACTGGCAACGAATATGCTAGTGACTACCAAAGATCACATTGTTTGTACTGAGAACCTCTGTTGGGCAACATATCGATTATTGAAGACCTGTTTCAAAAATGTCCAGTCTGCAAATATGACGCATCGAATAAAAATAGAGCTCAGGTGACTTTCATTGAATATTAAAAATAAACTAGAAACCTTGCAAAGTTCTTGTTTCATTTTGAACAGGTCTGTAAGCAACCAGTCTGATCCCTCTCCGCGTCTGGAACAGCAACATTATGTGTTTGACATAATGGCTCTCTCCACAGTCGTACTGTGGTGATGGTATGACGTAAATTCTATGAAGGTCTGTGGAGGTGTTGACGGAAGCAGCTGTAGTTGAATTCCTATTTCACCTCTTATTACGTTCGCTACTGACATTGCATTTGGTATTCTACTTACCAGAGTACCATTTTACCTACTATGTATGTGGCTGTATCGGGCGTCGTTATGTAGACCTTGCGTTTTGTTGCATTGGCTTCTGGTCATGACAACAGCAATTACACTACTGGCCATTAAAATTGCTACACCAAGAAGAAATGCAGATGACACACGGGTATTCATTGTACAAATATATTACACTAGAACTGACATGTGATTACATTTTCACGCAATTTGGGTGCATAGATCCTGAGATATCAGTACCCAGAATAACCACTGGCCTTAATAACGGCCTTGATACGCCTGGGCATTGAGTCAAACAGTGCTTGGATGGCGTGTACAGGTACAGCTGCCCAAGCAGCTTCAACACGATACCACAGTTCATAAAGAGTAGTGAGTGGCGTATTGTGACGAGCCAGTTGCACGGCCACCATTGACCAGACGTTTTCAATTGGCGAGAGATCTGGAGAATGTCCTGGCCAGGGCAGCAGTCGAACATTTTCTGTATCCAGAAAGGCCCGTACTGGAGCTGCAACATGCGGTCGGGCATTATTCTGCTGAAATGTAGGGTTTCGCAGGGATCGAATGAAGGGTAGAGCCACGGGTCGTAACACGTCTGAAATGTAACGTCCACTGTTCAAAGTGCCGTCAATGCGATCAAGAGGTGACCGAAACGTGTAACCAATGGCACCCCATACCATCGCGCCGGGTGATACGCCAGTATGGCGATGACGAATACACGCTTTCAATGTGCGTTCACCGCGATGTCGCCAAACACGGTTGCGACCATCATGATGCTGTAAACAGAACCTGGATTCATCCGAAAAAAAATGACGTTTTGCCATTCGTGCACCCAGGATCGTCGTTGAGTACACCATCGCATGCGCTCCTGTCTGTGATGCAGCGTCAAGGGTAACCGCAGCCATGGTCTCCGAGCTGATAGTCCACGCCGCTGCAAACGTCGTCGAACTGTTCGTGCAGATGGTTGTTGTCTTGCAAACGTCCCCATCTGTTGACGTGGCTGCATGATGCGTTACAGCCATGCGGATAAGATGCCTGTCATCTCGACTGCTAGTGATACGAGGCCGTCGGGATCCAGCACGGCGTCCCCTATTACCCTCCTGAACCCACCGATTCCATATTCTGCAACAGTCATTGGATCTCGACCAACGCGAGCAGCAATGTAGCGATACGATAAGCCGCAATCGCGATAGGCTACAATCCGACCTTTGATAAAGTCGGAAACGTGATGGTACGCATTTCTCCTCCTTACACGAGGCATCACAACAACGTTTCACCAGGCAACACCGGTCAACTGCTGTTTGTGTATGAGAGAAATCGGTTGGACACTTTCCTCATGTCAGCACGCTGTAGGTGTCGCTACCGGTGCGAACCTTGTGTGACTGCTCTGAAAAGCTAATCATTTGCGTATCACAGCATCTTCATCCTGTCGGTTAAATTTCGCGTCTGTAGCACGTCATCTTCGTGGTGTAGCAATTTTAATGGCCAGTAGTGTAGATTGGTAGTTGGAAAGCCTCTCTCGTACTCCATTCTGTACTGCGTTCTTGGCCAATTATCTGGTCTTACGTTCCTCACTAGCTCGACATGCCCCTTGGTACACACAAATGATTCTTCCGTGCTGTTTCTTCGTAGTTCTGGTGCAGTAGCAGCTATGATGCGCTTTCTAGCTGAGACCCGATTGCTGTGGTGAGACGTGGCCAGAAGCTAATGCAACAAGTAATGGGAGACTGAAGGTCTACGTAGGGAGACCTGAGGTGCAGACGCACAAATACCCAAGGCGCAACGATATCCTGAAAAGCAGTATATGAAAGGGAACAAAAGGCTGTTCGTGATGATCATTGCCAGAATGAAATTTGATCACGGGTACTGCGGACAACACCTAATGCGTCTCTTTCAATTTCCTGGATAAACTTTTTCTCGCAGAGGAACTGTTACGCTACTTTTTGCGCCGTCCTCGTACCTCGTAGTAGCATACGCCAACTGAAGATGCTGTTTAAACAGCAAGTTAAACGTACACGGATGAAATATACAGGGTGAAAAGTATTTAAACCGATAAACTCTGGGAGGCTGTAGGGGACATCAAAACAAATATTTTTCCCTAATGTCATTTTTTCCTATGAGGATTATTTAAACCGTTGGAGGCCGTATTACGATCTTCAGTTGTTAGTGGCTGTATTACGCTTTTCAGCTGTAGGCAACTGCTGTCCACCAGAGTAGTAATGTATTGTCTCTGTTTACTGATGGAGCGATACACCTGGAGTGAGTACACTGATATGGTTGGTGCGTACTACGTAGCGCACCACAACGGACGAACTGCGCAGCGGGTTTATCAATAACAGTATCCTAATCGCCGTATCCCGCATCATACGACCTTTGCTGCTGTCTACCAACGTATGCGTGAGACCGGGTCATTTAGCAGATTACCTGGACAGGGACGCCGTCGCACGGTAAGAACGCTGCAATTTGAGGAAGCTGTCTTGCACCATGTGGAACGGGATCCTTCAATCAGTGAAGTTCTTCGTTAATGTGTGGGTCGGTGTTGTTGGGGACTGTTTAATTGGGCCGTATCTGCTACGTAGGCCATTCAATGGCAGTCACGATTACAGTTTTCTCGCCAGAGCATTGCCATAATTGCTGGAAGACGTCCCGCTCCCTACAAGACATCGCATGTGGTTCCAACATGAAAGGCGCTGGCACATTTCGGTCGTCGTGTGCGTCGACTCCTGGACCGACGGTTCCCAGAAACATGGATTGGCAGAGGTGGTCCTGTACCATGGCCTGCTCGATCCCCAGATATGTCCCCTCTGGACTATTTTGTGCCAGGCTAGATGCGCAATCCTGTCTACGCAACTCCTGTTGCATCAGAGGATCTGGTTGCCCGGATAGTAGCAGCAGCAGGAAAAATACAGGATACTCAAAAATGGCTCAAATGGCTATGAGCACTATGGGACTTGACGTCTGAGGTCATCAGTCCCCTAGAACTTAGAACTACTTAAACCTAACTAACCTAAGGACGTCACACACATGCATGCTCGAGGCAGGATTCGAACCTGCCACCGTAGCTGTCGCGCGGTTCCAGACTGAAGCGCCTAGAACCGCTCGGCCACCCCGGCCGGCACAGGATACTCCTGGGGTTTTTTCCCGTGTCTGACAGAACATGATCCGACGGTGTAACCTTTGTTTACGTGTCAATGGAGGCATTTTTGAAAATCTAATGTAATTGAAATTGGGTTGTGTTAATGTGTTGTCTCTTGGTCACAAAAAAAATGGAAAAGTGTTTGTTGGTTTAATTAATTTGCGACCAGAGAAATCTTCCTCTGCCGGTTTAAATACTCCTCATAGGAAAAAATGACATTAGGGAAAATATTTGTTTTGATGTCCCCTACAACCTCCCAGAGTTTGTCCGTTTAAATACTTTTCACCCTGTATGGAACGGTAAATTTTTTTGTCAATATACCACATATGGTTTGGTAGCTAGACTTGGCTGAGCCTTTCCTTGCGAGGCACCTCACGGTGAGCGGTGCGTGTGCGTGTGTGTGTGTGTGTGTGTGTGTGAGTAAGGAAGCGGCCGGCCGCTAGGTAGCCAGCGGCCACGTAACGTCCACGAATAGCGCGCTGTGCTGTGTCGAGCCGCGCGTGGGTGCGACACACAAGAGGTTGCCGTCTCCGCGGCGGCCTTGGTCACTACTGTGCTCTGCTGTGCTCTGCCGCACTGTACTGTACAGTGCTGCCTACTGTCCCACCCACACCTGTCACACCGCCACTCCCCCGCCCGTCTGTAGCCTCCCATCAGTCCTCTAACGGGGCTTCGCACGTTAGGGACTACCGTTATACTACAGCTACTACGTGCCCACTACATCTACATCTGCATTTACACTTCGCAAGCCACCCAACGGTGTGTGGCGGAGGGCACTTTATGTGCCACTGTCATTACCTCCCTTTCCTGTTCCAGTCGCGTATGGTTCGCTGGAAGAACGACTGCCGGAAAGCCTCCGTGCGCGCTCGAATCTCTCTAATTTTACATTCATGATCTCCTCGGGAGGTATAAGTAGGGGGAAGCAATATATTTGATACCTCATCCAGAAACGTACCCTCTCGAAACCTGGCGAGCAACCTACACCGCGATGCAGAGCGCCTCTCTTGCAGAGTCTGCCACTTGACTTTGCTAAACATCTCCGTAACGCTATCATGCTTACCAAATAACCCTGTGACGAAATGCGCCGCTCTTCTTTGGATCTTCTCTATCTCCTCTGTCAACCCGACCTGGTACGGATCCCACACTGGTGAGCAATACTCAAGTATAGGTCGAACAAGTGTTTTGTAAGCCACCTCCTTTGTTGATGGACTACATTTTCTAAGGACTCTCCCAATGAATCTCAACCTGGCACCCGCCTTACCAACAGTTAATTTTACATGATCATTCCACTTCAAATCGTTCCGTACGCATACTCCTAGATATCTTACGCAAGTAACTGCTACCCGTGTTTGTTCTGCTATCATATAATCATACTTTGAAGGATCCTACTTCTTTCTATGTGTTCGCAATACATTACATATGTCTATGTTAAGGGTCAGTTGCCACTCCCTGCTCCAAGTGCCTATCCGCTGCAGATCTTCCTGCATTTCGCTGTAATTTTCTAATGCTGCAACTTCTCTGTATACTACAGCATCATCCGCGAAAAGCCGCATGGAACTTCCGACACTATTTACTAGGTATTTATATATATTGTTAAAAGCAATGGTCCCATAACACTCCCCTGCGGCATGCCAGAGGTTACTTTAACGTCTGTAGACGTCTCTCCATTGATAACAACATGCTGTGTTCTGTTTGCTAAAAACTCTTCAATCCAGCCACACAGCTGGGCTGATATTCCATAGGCTCTTACTTTGTTTATCAGCCGACAGTGCGGAACTGTATCGAACGCCTTCCGGAAGTCAAGGAAAATGGCATCTATCTGGTAGCCTGTATCTAATATTTTCTGGGTCTCATGAACAAATAAAGCGAACTAGAAAGCGAACGTCACAGATAAACGTCAGGAATTCTTCCATAGTGACACCGTTGGTTTCAGAAGACGTGAATACAGGAGGTGGACAAAAATACGGAAACGCCAAAAACGCAACAAATTACCGTTTCTAATACAGTGTAGGTAATCTGTTGGCATTAAGAAGAGTTTTCAATTGTCTCGGAATGGATAAATACTGCTGCTGTGTGGTTTTCCATGTGATCTTATACCGCCGGCCGGAGTGGCCAAGCGGTTCTAGCCGCTACAGTCTGGAACCGCGCGACCGCTACGGTCGCATGTTCGAATGCTGCCTCGGGCATGGATGTGTGTGATGTTCTTAGGTTAGCTAGGTTTAAGTAGTTCTAAGTTCTAGGGAACTGATGACCTCAGATGTTAAGTCCCATAGTGCTCAGAGCCATTTGAACCATTTGATCTTATATCGTTCTTATTGCAAAATAGTAGCAAGTATAGGTAAAGATCATGGAGCGATCACGCGCCATTGATCTACGAGGGTTATTCCAAAAGTAAGGTCCGATTCGCCGTAACTATTGAAATTTGGCGCCAATGACAAAACACGCATGCGCGCCGACTCCCGGCAAGCCTTGCGTGTCAAACGCCGCCATTCGCTTTGTTACTGTTGCTGAGTGTAGTTCACAGTGTCACTTTACAATGTTTAAGACAATTGATCAGCCCGCCGATTGTGAAGTAAGGGCAGTGATACGGTTTTTGTCTGCAAGAAACAATTCAGCGGCGGAAATCCATCGGCAGATTACTGAAGTGTACGGTCCTAACATAATGAGTGACAGTAAAGTGCGCAAGTGGGTGCGAGCTTTTAATGAAGGACGGGATAATGTGCACGATGAACCACGGTGTGGCCGACCATCAGTGATTTCAGACGATTTGGTCAATGCGGTTGACAAAAAAATTCGTGAAGATCGCCGATTCACTATTACAGACGCAGACATGCATTTTCCGAATGTGAGTAGAACAACTTTGTACAGAATTGTGTCTGAACATTTGAAGTTTCACAAATTGTGTGCCCGTTGGGTTCCCAGGCTGCTTACTGAGCCCCAACGAATGAAAAGAATGGCTTTTGCTCTTGATTTTTTGGAGCGATATCATAAGGAAGGTGACAGTCTTTTAGACAATGTTGTCACAGGGGATGAGACATGGGTTTCTCACATCACTCCAGAGTCTAAACGTCAGTCAATGCAATGGCGTCACACGTCATCGCCAGTCAAGGTCAAGGCAAAGCAGACAATCTCAACACGTAAGGTTATGGCGACTGTGTTCTGGGATAGACGTGGAGTATTGCTAGTCGACTTTATGGAGAGAGGAACAACGATTAATAAAGCCGCCTACTGCGCTACCCTGACTAAACTTCGACGTGCAATCCAGAATAAGCGACGTGGTCTTTTGTCGTCTGGAATCTTGTTGTTGCATGACAATGCCAGACCCCACACTGCAAATGAAACGCAAGCTCTGATCAAGAAATTTGGATGGGAACAGATGGACCATCCTCCTTACAGTCCGGACCTGGCGCCAAGTGATTTCCACCTGTTCCGTTACTTAAAGGAGTTTCTCGGCGGCAAGCGCTTCGACACAGATGATGAAGTGAAAGAAGCAGTTAAGGACTGGTTATCGTCACAGGCGGCCGATTTCTATAACATGGGCATTCAAAAGCTTGTTGAACGATGTGACAAATGTTTAAATAAGTATGGAAGTTATGTAGAAAAATAGATAAAGATGTAAGGAATGTAAATAAAACAATTGTTTTGAAAAAACATTTTAGTTTTGATTTTTTTTTTATAACCGGACCTTACTTTTGGAATAACCCTCGTACATCTAAATTTCCATGGATACTCCACAAATTACACCTAAGTGGCTGTCAGAGGGTTCGTCGAACCATCTTCACAATAACACTCCATTATTCCGATCTAACAGCGTGCTGAAAAAACGAACACCTATATCTTTCCGTCCGAGCTCTGATGTCCTTTATTTTATTACGGTGATCTTTTCTCCCTGTGTACGTCGGCGTCAGCAAAATATTTTCGCATTCGGGGGAGAAAGTTGGTGATTGGAATTTGTGAGAAGATTTCGCTGCAACGAAAAAAGCCTTTTTTTCTAATGATGTCCACCTCAAATCCTGTATCATGTCAGTGACAGTCTCTCCCCTATTTCGCGATAATACAAAACGTGTTGCTTTTCTTTGAACTTTTTCGATGTACTCTGTTACTTCTGTCTGGTAAGGATCCCAGACCGCGCAACAGTACTCCAGAAGAGGACAGACAGGCGTAGTGTAGGCAGTCTCTTCAGTGGACTGTTGCATTTTCTGAATGTTCTGTCAATAAAACGCAGTGTTTGGTTTGCCTTCCGCACAACATTTTCTGTGTGTTATTTCCAGTTTAAGTTCTTCGTAATTATAATTCCTAGCTATTTACTTGAATTTATGGCCTTTAGATTGCAATGATTTATCGTCTAACGGAAGTTTAACGGATTCCTTTTAGCACTCATGTGGATGACCTCATACTTTTCATTATTTAAGGTCAATTGCCAATTTTCGCACCACATAGATATCTTTTCTAAATCATTTTGCAATTTTATTTTGATCTTCTGATGAGTTTACTTGACGATAAACGACAGCATCATCTGCAAATATCCTAAGACAGCTGCTCATATTGTTTCCTAAATCGTTTACATAGAGAAGGAACGGCAAAGGGCCTATAACGCTACCTTGGGGGACGCCAGAAATCGCTTCTGTTTTACTGGAGGACTTTCTGTCAACTGCTACGAACTGTCTGACACCTCTCACAGGAATTCACGAATCCAGTTACATAACTGAGACGATGTTCCATAAACACGCATTCTGCTCAAAGCAGACCACAAGGGCGCAACGATGTTGAGATCTGGCGCCTCTGTTGGCCGGGGCAGATGCGACAATGCATCGTCGAGCTCCGCACTTGGCCGATGAATGTCGTGTCAATACCTGTCCACTTGGAATACAGCATCACATTTCGAGAACAAACATTGTGAAATGGGATGTACCTGATCAGCCAAATTGGTGACATATTCCTTGGCAGTAATTCGACCTTGCAGAGTAACCATGGCGCTAGTGGAATACCCAGATATGGCTGCCCAAATCACCTCCCAACTCCCGCCATCAATCACTATCGGGACGTAAACTCGGCCAGAAATTCGAAACTGTTTTAAACAAGACTCATCGGGCTAGCACCTACATCTACATCTACACCTACATTTATACTCCGCAAGCCACCCAACGGTGTGTGGCGGAGGGCACTTTACGTGCCACTGTCATTACCTCCCTTTCCTGTTCCAGTCGCGTATGGTTCGCGGGAAGAACGACTGTCTGAAAGCCTCCGTGCGCGCTCTAATCTCTCTCATTTTACATTCGTGATCTCCCCGGGAGGTATAAGTAGGGGGAAGCAATATATTAGATACCTCATCCAGAAACGCACCCTCTCGAAACCTGGCGAGCAAGCTACACCGCGATGCAGAGCGCCTCTTTTGCAGAGTCTGCCACTTGAGTTTGTTAAACATCTCCGTAACGCTATCACGGTTACCAGATAACCCTGTGACGAAACGCGCCGCTCTTCTTTGGATCTTCTCTATCTCCTCCGTCAACCCGATCTGGTACGGATCCCACACTGATGAGCAATACTCAAGTATAGGTCGAACGAGTGTTTTGTAAGCCACCTCCTTTGTTGATGGACTACATTTTCTAAGGACTCTCCCAATGAATCTCAACCTGGTACCCGCCTTACCAACAATTAATTTTATATGATCATTCCACTTCAAATCGTTCCGCACGCATACTCCCAGATATTTTACAGAAGTAACTGCTACCAGTGTTTGTTCCGCTATCATATAATCATACAATAAAGGATCCTTTTTTCTATGTATTCGCAATACATTACATTTGTCTATGTTGAGGGTCAGTTGCCACTCCCTGCACCGAGTGCCTATCCGCTGCAGATCTTCCTGCATTTCGCTACAATTTTCTAATGCTGCAACTTCTCTGTATACTACAGCATCATCCGCGAAAAGTCGCATAGGACTTCCGACACTATCTACTAGATCATTTATATATATTGTGAAAAGCAATGGTTCCATAACACTCCCCTGTGGCACGCCAGAGGTTACTTTAACGTCTGTAGACGTCTCTCCATTGATAACAACATGCTGTGTTCTGTTTGCTAAAAACTCTTCAATCCAGCCACACAGCTGGTCTGATATCCCGTAGGCTCTTACTTTATCAGCACCCGCATTTATGTTCAAGCGTGGATTTCTGTCTGTGTTTCCATTTTTGTCCAACTACTGTATGGACCCAGAAACATTCTCTGAATAAACGGTTTCTTCTTTATGAAGGTTAGATCCAAAAAAAAGTTGTTATAATGCTATCTGACAACATTTACATTGACGTATGGTTAAAACGCACTTTGCACAACGTAATAATAGTGGGCATAAATGGACAAGTGAATGAATTCTGTGATCATATTAACTTGTGGTAAGTTGATAATCTGATTTCGAAAACGTGTTACTAACCCACCCTGTTGGGAAATTACGTACTATGACCATACGTGGCTCATTTTTCTAATTTAACCTTTTCTGTTTGGAAATCTGAACACACATAGTAATCACTTCGTGATTAGCAACACTGATGTACCGTCAGCAATCTCTGCATCTGATGACGACTTGTCATCTGCGCTGAAAAGCACGCAAATAAATGGCCGAAGAGTACTGCAGACGGCAGATTTAAGATACTTACGTACTGATTATAATAGTGGCTCACTAAGACTGCTTTTCCTGCTGAAGGCAGTAAATCTGTAATGCTACGTGTGGTAGTTCGTTACAAGTTGTAAAGTGCACACACTGTCGCGAAAATAACACAATATTTGATTAGCGACAAAGTATTCTGAATAAACTTTGACACATGTTATTATTTTATCTAAAGCACATTCAGGGCTACAAGATATCATAGCTACAGCGCGGCGTTGTCATTGCCTAATCACTGTTATTGTCGGACAAAGTGCTTAGACATTGGCTTCGCTTTGGTTTTCACTGTGAAAGGAAATCCTGTTGTGGAGACAATTCTGAATGAGAGGTAGGTCAATGGTGTGGTCCCATAATCAGAATTTCGCATGTCTCAAAGGATGTCTGTTATTGCCAAAACATATAATTTCAGTGCTGTTCAATTTAGAGTTTGAGCCCATTAATGGATGTCAATCATTATTCCGTTATGATTACTTATCATAGTTCTAATATTGATCCATTTATACAGGATTTTTCAAAGTCTTTGCATTAAACGTATAGGGGTGATAAATCACATCATGGGAGACAATTTTTGTTAGAGACAAAATGTTCGCTGATGCTTCCCGGTGTAAGTAGGCATCCTTTTATGTTAGTTATGCCCCTGAGAGGCGGCATGGCGTAGGCTCTCTACGGGATGTGCAAGCTTTGTGTGTTGCCCATAGCCCAGTCGTCTGCTGCGTATGAAACGAAGTAGGCTCAGCAGAATTAAAGTTGCTGATTCGCTTCTAAAATATCTTTCACCGCTTAGAGACACTCATTCTTAAGGTTTCCTCTGTCAATATACGGGGGTAGGTAGTATGCAGCCTGGTTAGAAGACCCTGCCAGTTCGGTGAAATCTCGTCATGCCAGGGCACGCGAATGCTAAAGGACGCAAAGCGCCGCGGATGCGTCAGAGAACAAGTCGTCTCTAACAAAAATTGTTCTCCATGGCGCGATCGATCACCCCTAGACATTTGATGAAACACTTTGAAACACACTGTATGTTAACTGCTACCATGCAAATTTAATAATTCGTAACTTTTGAAATAGCAGTAAGCTCCGTTGCATTGATAAAGTGTGTGTGAATTCCTAAAGGACCAAACTGCTGAGGTTATCGGTCCCTAGACTTACTCACTACTTAAACTAACTTATGCTAAGAACAACACACACACACCCATGCCCGAGGGAGGACTCGAATCTCCGGCGAGAGCGGCCGCGCGATCTGTGACATGCGCCTCAAGCCGCAAGACCACTCCGCGCGGCTACATTGATAACCTTAGTCAAATTTTTTAATGGGTTTATTATCTTGTTGGTCATAATTAACATTACGCTTTCGAGTCAGCACTAAATCAGGGTACTGTTCATTGCACTACCGACCTATTATTGTTTATTTATTCTCTCTCTCTCTCTCTCTCTCTCTCTCTCTCGGTGTGTGTGTGTGTGTGTGTGTGTGTGTGTGCGCGCGCGCGTGAATGATAAATTCCTTATTATCTGTCAGCTTCCGCGAGGTAAATTACGGGATCTGTATTGTGATATGTCTTTGTTTGTTGTCTACTGTGCTTGCCAAACTGTCGTCGGGACGTATGTGACAATTTATTCGCAGTATTCTCAAAAGCAGCAAATTTACTTCGGATAATTTTGTGATAATGGCCATCACTTTTGGTTTTCATTTATTCTGTAGTAAATACTAACGTATAGAGGGGTGGTCCATTGATAGTGACCGGGCCAAATATCTCACGAAATAAGCATCAAAAGATAAAACTACAAAGAACGAAACTCGTCTAGCTTGAAGGGGGAAACCAGATGGCGCTATGGTTGGCCCGCTAGATGACGCTGCCATAGGTCAAACGGATATCAACTGCGTTCTTTTAAATAGGAGCCCCCCATTTTTATTACATATTTGTGTAGTACGTAAAGAGATATGAATGTTTTAGTTGGACCACTTTTTTCGCCTTGTGATAGATGGCGCTGTAATAGTCACAAACGTATAAGTACGTGATATCACATAACATTCCGCCAGTGCGGACAGTATTTGCTTCATGAAACATTACACGTGTTAAAATGGACCGTTTACCAATTCCGGAAAAGGTCGATATCGTGTTGATGTATGGCTGTTGTGATCAAAATGCCCAACGGGCGTGTGATATGTATGCTGCTCGGTATCCTGGACGTCATCATCCAATTGACGGTACCGTTCGCCGGATAGTTACGTAATTTAAGAACACAGGAAGTGTTCAACCACATGTGAAACGTCAACCACAACCTGCAACAAATGAAGATGCCCAAGTAGGTGTTTTAGCTGCTGTCGCGACTAATCCGCAGATCAGTAGCAGACAAAATGCGCGAGAATCGGGGATCTCAAAAACGTCGGTGTTGAGAATGTTAAATCAACATCGATTGCACAAGAGAAATTACGGGACGATGACAGATTTTCTGCACGCGTTCTATTTAGCGACGAAGCGTCATTCACCAACAGCGGTAACGTAAACCGGCATAATATGCACTATTGGGCAACGGAAAATCCATGATGGCTGCGACAAGTGGGACATCAGCGACCTTCGCGGGTTAATGTATGGTGCGGCATTATGGGAGGAAGGATAATTGGCCCCCATTTTATCGATGGCAATCTAAAAGGTGCATGTATGTTGATTTCCTACGTAATGTTCTATCGATGGCACTACAAGATGTTTCACTGCGTGACAGAAAGGCGATGTACTTCCAACATGATGGATGTCCGGCACACAGCTCGCGTGCGGTTGAAGCGGTATTGAATAGCATATTTCATGACCGGTGGGTTGCTCGTCGAAGCATGGCCCACAAGTTCACCAGATCTGACGTCCCCGGGTTTCTTCCCGTGGGGAAAGTTGAAGGATATTTGCTATCGTGATCTACCGACAACGCCTGACAACATGCGTCAGCGCGTTGTCAGTGCATGTGCGAACATTACGGAAGGCGAACTACTCGCTGTCGAGAGGAATGTCGTTACACGTATTGCCAAATGCATTGAGGTTGGCGGACATAATTTTGAGCATTTATTGCATTAATGTGGTATTTACAGGTAATCGTGCTGTAACAGCATGCGTTCTCAGAAATGATAAGTTCACAAAGGTACATGTATCACATTGGAACAACCGAAATAAAATGTTAACAATATCGTAGTGTCCCAGCTGGACACTGACATTCCGGAGTGCCACAGGAAAAGATGACGCATCACGCTCCCACAGATGGCGTCGAGTCATTCGATGGGCGGAGCCGATTTCCGCCGAGAGCATTTAAGGGTCTGCCACCGCGGAGAAGGTCTTTGCCTTGCGTCTGCCGTTGAGTGCAGTCTCGTTCTTGCTCACTCATGCACTGCCTTGTACGGTAACTATGTACTCGACTCGGTCATTGCCCCTACACTTTCTTTGATAGTATAATTTCCTACTTCGTCAAGCAGACAGACAGCGAACTATAATGGCTACAACGAACTTAAGATTTCAAAATTTTAAACATGGCTGAAGCAGCAACTGTTCGAGGTTTTCGATGTGTATGGGTGGTTTAAATAATTCTGTTACGCTTTTTATTCACGACGACAGATGGTATCGATTTACTACGACATTTTGTTCGTTTTCGCTACTATGTATCCTAGTCTTTTAAGTTACTCGAGATTCTCGCGCATAACACTAGTGCCCTCTCGTTAGATGTTTTCCTTAGTGCAAGCTTCATCTGCCTGACACTAGGACACAGGCAAATTGGTTTCATATTTTCTATTGTATGTAGGTGTCGTAAATGGTTCTGATATATTTTATTTATTAAGACAGAGGGTTTGAATTAGCACAACTTTTAGGATTTTGATGCGCATGAGTATGTATCCCTGGGTTTTAATGTGCGCGAGTGTCTCGCGCATACCACAAGTGCCCTCTCTCGGTGAAACTGTCTGCCCTAGGGCTTCCACACCCTCTTCACGCTGGTTCACAGGCGAAGCACTGATGATATGCCGTGTTCACATCGACCTTCTCTTCACAATTATGCTGTACAAATGTAGGTGATATTTTAATTTTAATTACTGACGACGCCTTTGGCACGATTGTTTTATGAATCTCCACTGCAGGATGTGATTTTAGTAAGTGACTAAAGTTTTTGTGCTTGTAATGCTTCGGTAATTTCACGGTTACTTAAAGCTATAAGTGTTTTTTCCCCCCTCTCCGTTAAGGTGCTAAATTTTTGCTCATGAAGGTGTATTTCTGTTCAGGTGTATTTTTGATTCTGATGTAGGTATATTTAGATATACCAGAACCGTGGTCAAGGATTTCAATAAATCTTTATCCTGCAACTGTTTGGCTGTTATCATTTACCGTGAACTTAAGATTTCTTTTGCGACATGTGCTGTACCGTTAGCTACTAAAACTGCAGAAAATTTCGGTTTTCTGCATTTACACTGATGTGACAAAAATCATGAGTTAGCGATACGCACATCAACAGGTGGCGGTAGTATCGCATACACAGTATGTAAAAGGACAGTGCATTGGCAGAGCCGTCCCGCACGCCGGGAATTAACAGACACTGAACGCGGATTGGTAATTGGAGCTAGACGCTCGTGATATTCCATTTCGGAACTCGTTAGGGAATTCAATATTCCGAGATCCAAAGCGTCAAGAGTCTGCAGAAAATACCAAATTTCACGCATTACCTCTCACCACGGATAACGCAGTGGCCGATGTCCTTCGCTTAACGATCAGCAGCAGAGGCGTTTGCGTAGAGTTGTCAGTTGTAATATTTCTGGCTTAGTCAGCCATCATATTAGGCTCCAAGAAGCTGTTCCCAGAGCGGTGGAGATGCAAGAAGTATGTAGATGACGAAATGTGGTGTGAGGTACCGGTGACAGATGTTAGATTCGGTACCATTCCCGTGAGAAAGACCGCCTGCATAATGCTACTGCTCTGTGATTGGCTGTTGTATTCGGAGCAAGGGCGCCAAAACGTTAAAGTACAGCTATTATTATTAGTTAAACTACTCATTGGTATAACTTCACTTTTTAATATAAATATCTCTCAACAGCTGACTATCAATCAGTCATTTTAGAATTATTAAAAACAATGTAAATCAAAAACAAAAGACTGACGAAATTGCGGACGAAGCACTTTGGAAACGTTGGGGTCACGTCTTTTCTGGTATGGCGTGCGAAGTGTTTCGGGCTGTTCGTTACTCTGGATTAGGTAGTCGAGAAGAACAGACATGTCTGTCGTAGGATGTGTTTCCAATTTTTATTTAAGTTCGTGTTCGTCACTCTGGATTAGGCAGTCGAGATGTACAGTCATTTTGTCTGTGGAAGGATGTGTTTGCCAGTACAGCATTAAAAGATTCACTCCGGTAGTCATGAGGCACACACACGTGTCACAAATAGTGTAAAGATACATGTTCGTAAACATTGTGTTTAATCATGTACTTTGCTGTATCAGAAGGTGTTGTATTAAGATCATGTAGTCTTCTCGTGTGGCTATATTAAAATAAGCGAGTGGCATCCCAAAGAAGTGATACATTATTTCAGAACAGAAACTCGCTAAAAGTCAGTTTCAGCCTCAAGATACAGAACCTACGACCCGCGTGCTGTTTTTCTGCGCTGGGAACATCAACTTGAAGACAGCAGGTTAGTGAAGTGTAACAGAATCTTCGTATTCCACACAGTGCAGCGGAAACAACTAGGCGCCTCACGTGTACTGCATACACAGAACAAGTGTGCTCAGTGACACGTATCTGCAGTAATGCACAGGAGGTAAAGGAGGATCATCGTTATTAACACCAACAATCAATTCATTCTTCCTTTCTCGCCGTACAGTGCTAGCAGACAAGCAAAACTACGTGGGTGTAATAATTACGAACAACTTCAGTTGGAAAGACCACATAGATAATATTGTGCGGAAGGCGAGCCAAAGGTTGCGTTTCATTGGCAGGACACTTAGAAGATGCAACAAGTCCACTAAAGAGACAGCTTACACTACACTCGTTCGTCCTCTGTTAGAATATTGCTGCGCGGTGTGGGATCCTTACCAGGTGGGATTGACGGAGGACATCGAAAGGGTGCAAAAAAGGGCAGCTCGTTTTGTATTATCACGTAATAGGGGAGAGAGTGTGGCAGATATGATACGCGAATTGGGATGGAAGTCATTAAAGCAAAGACGTTTTTCGTCGCGGCGAGATCTATTTACGAAATTTCAGTCACCAACTTTCTCTTCCGAATGCGAAAATATTTTGTTGAGCCCAACCTACATAGGTAGGAATGATCATCAAAATAAAATAAGAGAAATCAGAGCTCGAACAGAAAGGTTTAGGTGTTCGTTTTTCCCGCGCGCTGTTCGGGAGTGGAATGGTAGAGATATAGTATGATTGTGGTTCGATGAACCCTCGGCCAAGCACTTAAATGTGAATTGCAGAGTAGTCATGTAGATGCAGATGTAAATGTAGAAATGACCGCAGAAATCAACGCGGGACGTACGACGATCGTATGCGTTAGGACAGTGGTGCGAAATTTGTTGTTAATGTGCTGAGGCAGCAGACGACCGACGCGAGTGCCTTTGCTAACTACACTCCTGGAAATGAAAAAAAGAACACATTGACACCGGTGTGTCAGACCCACCATACTTGCTCCGGACACTGCGAGAGGGCTGTACAAGCAATGATCACACGCACGGCACAGCGGACACACCAGGAACCGCGGTGTTGGCCGTCGAATGGCGCTAGCTGCGCAGCATTTGTGCACCGCCGCCGTCAGTGTCAGCCAGTTTGCCGTGGCATACGGAGCTCCATCGCAGTCTTTAACACTGGTAGCATGCCGCGACAGCGTGGACGTGAACCGTATGTGCAGTTGACGGACTTTGAGCGAGGGCGTATAGTGGGCATGCGGGAGGCCGGGTGGACGTACCGCCGAATTGCTCAACACGTGGGGCGTGAGGTCTCCACAGTACATCGATGTTGTCGCCAGTGGTCGGCGGAAGGTGCACGTGCCCGTCGACCTGGGACCGCACCGCAGCGACGCACGGATGCACGCCAAGACCGTAGGATCCTACGCAGTGCCGTAGGGGACCGCACCGCCACTTCCCAGCAAATTAGGGACACTGTTGCTCCTGGGGTATCGGCGAGGACCATTCGCAACCGTCTCCATGAAGCTGGGCTACGGTCCCGCACACCGTTAGGCCGTCTTCCGCTCACGCCCCAACATCGTGCAGCCCGCCTCCAGTGGTGCGACAGGCGTGAATGGAGGGACGAATGGAGACGTGTCGTCTTCAGCGATGAGAGTCGCTTCTGCCTTGGTGCCAATGATGGTCGTATGCGTGTTTGGCGCCGTGCAGGTGAGCGCCACAATCAGGACTGCATACGACCGAGGCACACAGGGCCAACACCCGGCATCATGGTGTGGGGAGCGATCTCCAATACTGGCCGTACACCACTGGTGATCGTCGAGGGGACACTGAATAGTGCACGGTACATCCAAACCGTCATCGAACCTATCGTTCTACCATTCCTAGACCGGCAAGGGAACTTGCTGTTCCAACAGGACAATGCACGTCCGCAGGTATCCCGTGCCACCCAACGTGCTCTAGAAGGTGTAAGTCAACTACCCTGGCCAGCAAGATCGCCGGATCTGTCCCCCATTGAGCATGTTTGGGACTGGATGAAGCGTCGTCTCACGCGGTCTGCACGTCCAGCACGAACGCTGGTCCAACTGAGGCGCCAGGTGGAAATGGCATGGCAAGCCGTTCCACAGGACTACATCCAGCATCTCTACGATCGTCTCCATGGGAGAATAGCAGGCTGCATTGCTGCGAAAGGTGGATATACACTGTACTAGTGCCGACATTGTGCATGCTCTGTTGCCTGTGTCTATGTGCCTGTGGTTCTGTCAGTGTGATCATGTGATGTATCTGACCCCAGGAATGTGTCAATAAAGTTTCCCCTTCCTGGGACAATGAATTCACGGTGTTCTTATTTCAATTTCCAGGAGTGTACAAGACATCACCTGCAGCGCCTCTCTTGGGTTCGTCACCACATCGTTTACACCCTAGACGACTGGAAAATCGTGGCCTGGTCAGATGAGTCCCGATTTCAGTTGATAAGAGCTGCTGGTAGGATCTGTGTGTGGCGCAGACCCCACGGAGCTATGGACTCAAATTGTGAACAAGGCACTGGGCAAGCTGGTGGTCGCACGATAATGGTGTGGGCTGTGTTTACACGGAACAGAACCAGTCATTGACTGGAAATGGTTATGTTCGGCTACTTGGAGACCATTTGTAGCATTTGATGGACTTCATGTCCCAAACTACGATGGTTTTTTTTTATAGATGACAATGCGCCATATCATCGGGCCACAATTGATCGCGATTGGCTTGAAGAAAATTCTGGACAATTCGGGAGCATGATTCCGCCATCCACATGGCCCTGCATGAATCCCATCGAAATTTAATGGGACGTAATCGAGAGGTCAGTTTGTGCACAAAATCCTCCACCGTCAACACTTGGGCCATCTTCTGCGTATTTTCCCTGTGAATTTACTTGAAAAAAAAAAAGCCTCAATATTTTTCTGAAATATGTGAAAAACCTTGACATATTTCCATGAGAAGTGCATCGAGTGAAAAGGACAAAGACAATTAGCACAATTTATTATCTGTGTAGATTGTGATTAAGAAAGAGAATATAGACGCTGTTAATTTGTCTGATAAAAGAGAAGGCATTGTACCTTTTCGAGTAGTACCGCTGAGCTAGCAAAACGCACACTTCCTATGTTCCATATTAAGAGGTCTGTAATAAGTGCAATAATCGTTAATTTATCTAAATCGTTTTCAGAATACGAAATTTTATTTGTTATATTGATTCCATGTTTTTTTTATAGGAGTATTGTGTTCTTTCCTGCATTTATTAAAAGTTTTATTACTTACGATCCTACCTTGTTGTCCGCCATTACGGTCGGTGCAACCATTTTTGGTAATCACTGGCTCTTCTAGCCCAGTTATTATTATGGTAACTTATTCAAATTATGCATTTATGAAAGTATTAAAGCATCTCTGCAATTATTTTCATTTTCTAATGCAAATTTACCGCACTCGGTCACAAATATCGAGTACGTTTTTTTTACGAAGCCGCCATTACAGAGAAAGCTATAACTAAATATGCTTAATGCAATTAA
This sequence comes from Schistocerca americana, assembly GCF_021461395.2. Classification (NCBI taxonomy): domain Eukaryota; kingdom Metazoa; phylum Arthropoda; class Insecta; order Orthoptera; family Acrididae; genus Schistocerca; species Schistocerca americana. The sequence goes on from NC_060122.1 coordinate 798,389,801, forward strand.
AATTAACAAACCAGTGTGCCACTAATAAATATACTTACATACGAACCCTAAAGTTTCAACCCATGAGACCAAAAAACGGTCATATGCTATTTTTGCTTTGGTGTGCAATAAAATATCTGCACGATAACGTAGCTTCAATAAAAGGAAATAATTATCAATTACTTAGCTCACCGAAGAGTTGGGTGTAAACAGTCTGTGTTAACATTTTTACAGTTAAAATATTGTAAGAAGATCTGCGATAAAAATAATATAACAGTTATCTGTTTAAAAGACAATTTCATACAACACGCTACAGTTACGTTACACAGAGATCATTCATTAACATTTACACACACACACACACACACACACAGGTCTAATATATATATATTTATACACTTCCGCAGTTACGGACGACTATAGAGGCAGCGTGGGTGAGTATTTCTGCAGGGAACCTCCAACGACTTGCTCAGTCCATGGCACGTTGAGTTGCTGCACTATTTGGGCAAAAGGAGATCAGGTATTGGGAGGTATCTCATGACTTTTATCGCCTCAGTGTACAGTATAGCGGGAAGAATACATGATTAAATATACAGGGTGTTAGGGGTACAGCTGCAGAAATTTCTGTTAGTGACTCAGGACACTGCACTGAACAAAATTACATTAGCATTTACTTAACTTCACGACTATAGCTATTAGGAGTAGCATGTTTTTAGGTCGGTTAGTACTTTCAAGAACATGCGCAAAGAGCAAGTCGTTAATGATTACTTTCCCCTGAGCAGCAGGTCGGTTGTTGAAGTGCGGACGCAAAACGGTTAGTCTATACTGACAGGCATAGTCCACCTAGTGGTGGAGTTACGAAAGTGCAAAAAACATTAGGTACTCAATTATTATGTGATGTGTTTGCGGTAAAATTGTAGGATGAAGAGAAAAAGCAACCAACGCACTGGTGAATGTACACTGCTGGCCACCGTAAATGCAACACCCTGAAGGAAGCATCCGAATCGAGTGAAATTTACACCATGAGTTTGCAGCGATGAGATATGCAACTGATTAGAATTTCCGCGCAGACGCACATCACGCGCGCCTGTGACGCCACCTCATAGCGCCATTTAAGGCTTGGCGATTTCGACGAGTGTACGATCGGCACGTGTGTTTACCTTGTGGTTGTGTCACAAGACGATCAGTTATGCCTCGTAGACAACAGCGAACATCTTTTGATCAAGTATCCGAGTTCGACAGAGGAAGGATAGTGGCTTACCGAGATTGTGGATTATCATACAGAGAAATCGCTAGTCGTGTTGGACGAAACCAAACAACTGTAATGCGGATATGTGACCGTTGGATGCAGGAGGGTATGACGGACCGACGTGGTCGATCGCATTCACCTCGGTGCACCACTGCATGTGCTGATAGGCAAATTGTGCGCATGGCAGTGACGGATCGCTCACTGACATCCCGAACCATAGCACAGCACATTGCGTCTGTAACGCATCATCCAGTGTCTGCGCGTACCATTCGACGCCGTTTACAGCAGAGTAGTCTGTCCGCAAGACGTCCATTGCTTCGTCTACCATTGACGCAGAACCACAGACGTCTCCGTCGCCAATGGTGTGATGACAGACGGATGTGGACGGCAGAATGGAATGACGTTGTCTTTACTGACGAGGCACGCTTCTGTCTGCAGCACCACGATGGTCGGATTCGAGTGTGGAGACACCGTGGAGAGAGGATGCTGGACAGCTGCATTATGCACCGCCACACTGGTCTTGCACCGGGTATTATGGTATGGGACGGTATTGGATATTACTCTCGGACGCCTCTAGTACGCATTGCTGGTACTTTAAATAGCCGGCGCTACATATCCGAGGTGCTGGAGCCAATTGTCCTTCCTTACCTTCAGGGCTCGGCCACAGCCATATTTCAACAAGATAATGCGCGACCACACGTGGCACGCATTGTCCAAAGGTTCTTCGTCAATAACCAGATTGAATTGCTTCCCTGGCCGGCTCGCTCTCCGGATCTTTCGCCGATAGAAAACATGTGGTCCATGGTTGCTCAACGAGTGACCCAGATTACATCCCCAGCTGCCACACCAGATGATCTTTGGCAACGTGTGGAAGCTGCTTGGGCTGCTGTACCCCAGGAACACATCCAACGTCTCTTTGACTCAATGCCGAGACGTGTGGCAGCGGTGATCTCCAACAATGGCGGCTACTCTGGCTACTGATTCTGGCAGGAACCACATGTCACAGATGTCTGTAAACGTAATCATTTTATACTTGGTCAACATGTTATCTACAAAATAAATTTTGTTGTGCTACCTCTTGTCTTTCTTAGTGTTGCATTTACGGTGGCCAGCAGTGTATATATTAAGGTACCAATAATCACAGTATCTGCACTGTATCTGTGTAAGTGATTTCGGGGTGTACAGAGTGCGAAATGTACAGACAGCTGCCCGCTCTGACACCAACAGTGCCTCTAATCCGTTTGGCATCGAGTCGATCTGAGCTTGGATGACGCACCAGTATATCATTCCATGCTGCTTCAACTTGAAGCCAGAGTTCATCAACCACAGTGGCTGGGGAGCGCTAGTGTACCCGTCTCCCGGCACCCCATGAGCAGATGTTTCCAGCTGGTGACAGATTTGGAGTACATGCTGGCCATAGCAGCAGTCTGACACCATCTATATTGAGGCAGGTGAGGACAACACGGGTAATGTACAGTTTTGCGTTATCTTGTTGACACATAAGGTCATGGAGACCTCGAAGGCAGGATACAGCCACCAACTCTCATAAACGAACCAGCTGCTGTCTATATGTACGAGCCAGAGTTGATTGTGCTGTATACCCATTGCCACCACATCACACCAAGTGCTGGGACCGAATGATGATTACGAATGCTAAGTGGAATCGTTAGTTCCCACCAGAGCCTCCATACACGGATACATCCATCTTGATGCTATACACAACTCAGGACTAGCCTGAAGAGAAGACGTGCTGCGCCCGCTGCGTTCAGTGTTGTCAACCTAACTCTCATTTTACAAGACGTCATGCATACGTGACATCAATTTGACTTCACATGTTGTATCGAAGACGGAAAAGAACTGTGTATCAACTTTCTTGATCGCACGTTTCACAACGCGTGAGGCGAACATGAAGTTCAAAGTAACAACACTCACCTCGACTAGAGAGAACTGGAGGTTATGCTTTTTCTTTATTGCACGATACATTAGCCTCGAATTTGCGTTGTTTATAAAAGTGTAAAGTTGCGCATTCATGTGGACTGTGCTGTGGATAAGGCAGAGATTAAAATGTCAGCAAGAATTAATTCCGAAACTTACTGGAAAAGATGAACAAACTATTTTTTCCTAACACGCCTTCATCAACACCAAATGAGAGACGACTTGCTGATTTACAAGTAAGAAAAGAACCGAAGCCAGGGGGCACTGAATCCGTTTAATGTGTTATGCATAAAGTACTTTAGGCTAAGTGAATAATTTCAAATGTATAAGCGGTATACATTCACCACTGTCAATTAGCATGTCTCAACAACTTCAATTTATTTTTAGGAAACTAGTTTCAGGAGTTGGCGTGTAATTAAAAAGGGAGAATAGTTATTCTAGCAGAGGAACTAAAGCGGTAGCTCATTTAACTTATTTTCTACGAGCAAATGCTGTCTCAAAACACCAGCACGTAGAGGATCTCTCGAAAACGAGTAGGTATACGGGTACAATTAGTTGTAAAAAATGTCGAAAAAGTTCATACTGATGGTTAAAGATGGACATTCATTGAAGACATTCTTGTTTGCAACGAAGTGCCCCAAAAGAAATATCTCTTAAATTTCCTTCAATACCTTATAAATGGCTGGGGCTAAGTTAGCTTTTAACTGTTTGGAAATGCTTCGGCCTTTTCTACGCTTTTTATTCTGCATGGTAGTTTAATAGATAATCATCATGTTTTGAATATTTACTCCATTTACATGTTTCATGTTTGATATGTAAACTACTTACAATGAAAACTCGCTCCTGACAGAACACTCGTATATGTATATAACAGCACATATTACCGAACATAGTTGTTTTAATGTAATAAAGAAATCGTAGAATCTTTCAGAAACGTGAAAGCAGGAAAATGTTGGGAACAACTTAACACTAACCCAATGCTTCACTTTCCATTACTTTCATAACTCAACACATTTACCCAAAGACCATTTACGACGTGTTCTTGATCATCATTCACGCTTCTTTCATCTTGACATTTTTTGTTATTTTTATTTTGTTCTATTCATTACTTCCTTATTCCATTTGTTATGATTTCTTTTTGTGAAATACGACTGCATATGTCATTTTTACATCTGAAATTTCCATATTTTAGTCTGTACCAATATTGTACGTATTTTTAGATTAAAGTGTCTGAGTAAGTGTTTCTTGGTATGTACGCCATATATCTTACGAACGTGGTAATTCGACTTGTGGCCCTAAATGGACGTTGTAAAGTTGCTATCTCATAACTTGGAGCTACCTTCGCTATGGGTGCTCCATAAATTATTAGGCTCTCGTTGGACTAATTCGACAACAATCGTATCGATTACGTGAATGTCAGTGCAAACGCAAACGCACACAGCGTAATTTACACAATCGCGTGAATGCAACGAAAAGGTAACAGCTGGGAATGAATTGCCTTATTCTGCGAGAATTACATGCTGCGATGATTATACGTGACACGTGTCAGTTGTGTTTGTGATTACAATGCGAATTCCTAGATTTATCGAGCAGTAAGCTACGATTTACGGTATTGCAACACCATTAATGTGGCAGAGAGGAGCAAGGAATTTATTTAAAAACGATTCAAGTTCTATATTCTGAAATCAATTCGATGCGAGTACCGTAATGAAGTATGACATTTGTCGCGACAAAGTGTTCGCTGTTAATTCAGAGGTGGAAACTCGACCTCCTGTAGAACTCGAGCGTAAATACGTTACGTCACGCAGATGACGACATGAGTCAAGGCCGACTACTTGTGTCGTAGTTATCTTAAGCCAGACAGTGCCGGTATCTACCTGTACTTTTGTAAACGCGTACTGTAAAGCAAATTCGTATTTTCATTTTAATATGGGCGCCGAGCCTATGATCGTGTCTGTTTTCTTGACTTTCAAAAGTCTTTACCGAGTTGATAGCTGACATTAAAAGATTTCGGGATTAGCCACTTTTAAGGGAAGCGGCGGGTAACACCGTTACATCCGACGAGTTTCTCACTACTTAGCTAACCACGTGCCCACAAGAGGCAACCAAACTACTCATTTCCACCAAGAACATTGTTATGATTAAGAGAATTTTGTCTATGAAATCATCAGGAAGTAAGTAGTAATAAAATTTCTGCAACATTTATCATTAGTACAATTCAGGTGCTCAGTTACGACATGCTATGCTGCAATGAGAGTGAGTGAGTGAGTTAGTTAGTTGGTTAATTAGGTAGTTAGTAAATTACATCATAGATCATTTGAACGGTTCTTTTATCGAAATGCTATGGAACGAGTCAGTTTACAGGATATCAGTATATGTCTAGTGTTAATGTTAACGAACTCATTGTTAGTTTAGTCCTACTCATGTAAATCTGCTTTTTTTTTTTTTTTTTTTTTTTTTTTTTTTTTTTTTTTTTTTTTTTTTTTTAGTTCTTGGCTTCTGGTTTTTAAATAGAAATTCAGAAATTCGTCAGTGAAATAAAAGGAGTTGTCCAGCAGAAATGATTTGAAGTGAGATTTAAAACTTCCTTTGCTTCCTGTCGGACGTATGGACGTATACTGACGAAAAGAATTGCGGCACAAAAAAATTATGTAGAGTAATGAAATTTTGGAAATACATTTGCCTAGGTAACATATTGAAGTGATTAACATTGCAAGATCACGGGTTAATGGAAGCGCGAGATAAGCCATTGCAAAAGTGGATGCTGATACATTAATAAAAGGTGTATTGCGAATACATAAAAAGAAGGATCTTTTATTGTATGATTATATGATAGCGGAACAAACACTGGTAGCAGTCACTTCTGTAAAATGTCTGGGAGTATGCGTGCGGAACGATTTGAAGTGAAATGATCATATAACATTAATTATTGGTAAGGCGGATGCCAGGTTGAGATTCATTGGGAGAGTCCTTAGAAAATGTAGTCCATCAACAAAGGAGGTGGCTTACAAAACAATCGTTCGACCTATACTTGTTCATCAGCGTGGGATCCGTACCAGGTCGGGTTGACAGAGGAGATGGAGAAGATCCAAAGAAGAGCGGCGCGTTTCGTCACAGGGTTATTTGGTAAGCGTGATAGCGTTACGGAGATGTTTAGCAAACTCAAGTGGCAGACTCTGAAAGAGAGGCGGTGTAGCTTGCTGCCCAGGTTTAGAGAGGGTGCGTTTCTGGATGAGGTATCGAATATATTGCTTCCCCTACTTATACCTCCCGAGGAGATCACGAATGTAAAATTATAGATTTGAGTGCGCACAGAGGCTTTCTGGCAGTAGTTCTTCCCGCGAACCATACGCGACTGGAACAGGAAAGGGAGGTAATGACAGTGGCACGTGAAGTGCCCTCCGCCACACACGGTTGGGTGGCTTGCGGGGTATGAATGTAGATGTAGATGTAGATGTAGATGAACCGCCAGTCCGTTGAAAGCAAGGCTGCAAACGTGCTTGCACTGTGTCGTACAAGTGCCAGATGTAATTTGTGGGATGGAGTTCTATACCTGTTGAACTTGGTCAGTCAGGGACGGTTAATGCTATTTGTGGATGACACTGGGATTTTCGTCCAATGATGTCTCATACGTGCTCGATTGGAGACAGATAAGATTCTAGTGATAAAGCAGGCCAAGGCAACATGTCACTCTGTAAAGTATCTTGGGTTACAACGGCGGTATGTGGGAAAGTGTTGTCCTCTTGGAAAGCACGCCCTGGAATACTGTTCATGAATGGTAGCACGACAAAAGACAAGTCGAATCCCCAGACGGACGTACAATTTTGCCGTCAGGGTGTGTGGGGTAACTAAGACAGTGCTCCTGCTGTCATCTTTACCTAGACCATAACTCCAAATGCTGGTCCACTGATTCTAGCACGCAGACAGATTGGTTGTAGGCCTGCAACTTGCCTCTTCCTGCCGTACACGTGGCCATCAGTGGCACCGAGCCAGAACCAGCTTTTATCAGAAAACACAAAGACCTCCACTCTATCCTCCAGTGATCTCTCACTTGAGGCCCTGAAGTCGCAAATGGTGGTAGTTTGGGGTCGGTGGAATGCACGCTACAGGGCGCCTGGCAAGAAGCTGTCCTTGAAGTAACCAGTTTGTGTCAAGTGGTGCCAACTGAGGCTCAAATTGCTGCTGCAGATGCAATATGATTTCCCCTGAGCCATATGCTGAGCAGACGGTAGTCTTCCTCACAGCAGCGCCACGCGATCATCAAGAGCCAGGTCTTATTACAACTGTATATTTTTGTGACCACCACTGCCAGCAGTCATGTACAGTGGCTAGATTTCTGACAAGTCTTTCTGCAGTATTCCATAAGGAATAGTCATCTTCTCGTAGACCGTTGAGATGACCTCGTTCAAACTCAGTGAGATGTTTGTAATGGCGTCTTTGCCGCCTTAAAGGCATTCTTGACGACATCAACTCACCACGTCCAGTCTCAAAGGTAACTAAGGCTCACGGCGATTACACCGTGTATTTAAAGCAAACTTGATTTTGACAAACTGCCTATTTGTTTCTGTCTCGGGTTCTTCGGCCGACGTTCGTCTGATGATTTTACTGACGTTTCGCCAGAGCGAATGGCTGGCATTGTCAAAGCTTCACCCTCCATTGCCCGGCGAAACGTCAGTAAAATCATCAGACGAACGTCGGCCGAAGAACCCGAGACAGAAGCAAGGAGGCAGCTTGTCATCAGCTGGCCACGAAAACCTTAACAATGTTGTAAACTTGATTTTCATCCTCATAGTGGGTCTACTAGCGCCGCTCTTATGCGACCGGTGCGAAATTTGAATAGACATAACCCTCAGGTTGTAGGAATACCCCAAACCAACTTATGTTGCACAACTCCTTTTTGGTGTTAAGATTTTTTTTTTCAGTGTATTGTGCTATGGGGAAAATGATCAAAAATTTTTTTCGGTCTGTTGTGAATTTCGTTCTGAGTCACTGAAGTTTTAATAATGGGTTCTATTGGTCCTTCCTTTGTAGGTATGGGCGAGACAGTTCTTCACAACTTGTGATGGATTATCTATGACGAATTTCATGAGCGCATATACAGGATGTAACTGGCATAGCAGCAGATATTTTTTATTTGGTACCTTAACATTTACACACATCAGCATGTTGGTTGCTTTTTTTCTGCGTTGAACAGTCTTCACACAAACATGTCACTTAATGTCTGCCTGATGTTTCCTGCATCGTCGTAAGTGCACCACTGAATGGATTGTACCTGTCAGTATAGGCTAACCGCTTTGCATTCATGTATCCACATTTCAACACCTGACATGCTGCCCAGGGGAAAATAAGTATTAATGGCTTCCTCTTGCCACATGTAGTTAGAGGTACTAACCAATCAAAAAACGTACTACTCCTAATAGTTAAAATTTTAGTTCTGCAAATGAAGTAAATTCTGATGTAATGTACTTCTGTACACTGTTCTGAGTCACCAATACAGATATCTGCACATATACCCATTACACCCTTTATGTATTGTGACAGCACAATTGAAACGCCTAGCTCCTAAGTGAGGTACATATATCATGTCTGTGGGTAAATACTATAAATTATTCTTACTGCTCGCTTTTCTGCAATCAATACTTTCTCTATAAGTGGTAGTAAGTGTTTAGAGCAGTGAATCAAAAGCGACATAGCATATTGTAAGAGTCAGTTGCTGCATAGAAATAACGTGTGGTTGGGATGCATATCACAAGCATCATCGTCAAAACAACCAACTATGTTTCGCAGGCTAAAAATAAACTTCTTTCAAAAATGGTTCAAATGGCTCTGAGCACTATGGGACTTAACTTCTGTGGTCAGCAGTCCCCTAGAACTTAGAACTACTTAAACCTAACCAACCTAAGGACATCACACACATCCATGCCCGAGGCAGGATTCGAACCTGCGACCGTAGCAGTCGCGCGGTTCCGGACTGAGCGCCTTAACCGCGAGACTAAACTTCTTTACCAAACATCTTCGTATTATCACTTCCAGTTTCATACATGCAGTTATTTTTTGTTTGTTTCCGCATTTCGACTACTTATTTTCGGCAAGGACGGTCGATTAGGTAGTTTCTTAATACCAGAAACTAAACAAATAGTTTTACTATCTATCATCCACACCATCTTATTGTTAACAGTACGAAGGCTAGCATAAAGTTGTAATTATTATCTCTAAAACACCAATATGGGACCACGAAGCTTAACTTTCTCTACATATTTGCCCTCCATTGTGACACATGTTCCTCGACGATGGATGAATGGGGGGAGACATCGGTTGTATATGTCTACATTTTCGAAGTTCAGGAAACATACCATCTCGAAAACGAACTCTCTATGGTTCTGGAAATGCCTGCACCCATTGGTTTCTTCAGCCGAATGGAAAGGTGGAAGTTACTGGGTGCCATGTACGACATGAAGCAAAGGTTGATAGCGCAAAGAAACAGCATGTGTTGCTGTGTCCTAAGCAGAGTGAGCTGGGGCGTTTTTGAGCGAACTGACAGCCGCTAGCGACCTCGTCAGGAGATTAGGGTAGTACGCTTTAGTGGTGGTTTGCCCGTTACTAGCATAATCTGTTGGCAGTCCCAAAAGACACCTAGAATCACCTTCCCCGAAGATGGCTGGGCGTTCGCCTTTTGGACGGTGTTGAATCCTCGCGTTCCCACTGCTTGCTGTCCTCTTTTGCTTCAGGATGCCGGTTATAGACCGACCACTTGCCCATGGTGATCATCTGGACTGGCCTGACACGGCTGCGACACTTCTATTGCTGACTCTGTCCAGTGAGCGCCAGCAGTCGCAGAATGCAGCCGGCGACATCCAACATGTTCAAAACTGATCCACGAATGATCTTCACTTTTCTGGCTATTGTAAGAGGGCCTCGCCTGCATTGGGATTCTTAGCTTCGTTCTACTGAGTACTCCTCATCAATGTGGGGTCCTTATCAGTTTGCCGGCCAGAGTGGCCGAGCGGTTCTAGGCGCTACAGTCTGGAACCGCGCGGCCACTACGGTCGCAGGTTCGAATCCTGCCTCGGGCATGGATGTCTGTGATGTCCTTAGGTTAGTTGGGTTTGGGTGGTTCTAAGTTCTAGGGGACTGATGACCTCAGAAGTTAAGTCCCATAGTGCTCAGAGCCATTTGAACCATTTGAACCATTTGAACCTTATCAGTTTGGTAAGGAAAGAAGGGAGGTTGGATCTAACGTCCGTCGACATCGAGGTCATTAGAGACAGAGCACAAGCTCTGATGGTGCCAAGGATGGGGAAGGAAATCGGCCGTGCTTATCAGGTCGGATTAATAGGAGCAGAAGAGATGGAAAGTGTCAACGACGAGCGGTGCATTTCGTCACGGGGTCGTCTGGTCGGAGTGAGAGGATTACGGAGTTGCCCAGTGACAGAACTCAGAGGAGAGGCGGTATCCATCACAGAGAGGTTTGTTGTGGAGATTGCGAGAGCGTACTTTCCAGGAAGAGTCGAGCAACGTGTTGCATCTACATACATCTTTTGAATAGACCGTGACGAGGAAATCGGAAAAATTATAGCCCTGTGAAAGTTTACAGATAGTCATTCTTCCCACGCTCCATCTGTGAATGGAGCAGGGAAGCGAGGGAAAAAAAACTGGTGGTACGAGAAATACCGTCGCCTACACGCTGTAATGCAGTCTGCGGAATATGGATGTAGATGTATGTGCAGAGGCTGAAGGGAAACGGCGTTGATGATGTGGGTGTGGTGAAGAGGATAAATGTTTTGGACGGCAATTCCATTGTAATATTATCGATCACAATATACAGAGTATTCAGAAATGGTATGAAAAGCAGATAACGGTTTTGCAGGGTAGGTCGCGCTGAGAAACAATTGTTAAGGAGTAATTCGGTACGTTACGCCGTTTCCGAGTTAATTAGCAGTGAAGTTAGCGAACCAGGACGTCGCGCGCAAATTCAAGCTGCTAGCCGGGTACAATAGCGTCAGTTGTTCTCGTAAAGTAGAGAACGGCGCACAAGAATGCTCAGCCTTTGACTCGGGTTGGATCCTTAGAACTGTGCCATGTCCAATTTCTGTATTGCTCTCGTGCTTGACTTTAGGAAACAAAACGAAGAAAACGTTTAGTGGCACCGTCTCTGAGAGGCCGTTTGAATTTGCGCGCACGACGGTCTGATCGGCTAATTTCAATTCTAATTAACTCTGAAGCGGAAGTCCCTTACAGGCTTTTCAGGCTGTTTCTGCCCACCCTGTATAGAGAGATGCAACGATAGTGAAAACGGCACAATAAAATCAAAGCCCATTGTGAGCAGAAAGTAACGAACTTTTTACTTCTAAGTCTTGACTGGAAGATAGTAATTCACACTTTTCTATCCACATTCTTTGCTGCGAAAGCATAATGTAACGTATTACTATCTTTGCGACGTTTCTCATCGAGCCATATACGTTATCTCGCATTTCTAGCCGCTTCTCTCACACAAATAATGATAAAAATTCAGATATTTAGGGTCGCCACCTTCATAACCATTAAAAAAAACGGAGCTGGAAAATTATGAGTTTAATTACTTTAATAATTTAATTACAAGTATACAAATTTCTTTAAGTAACCAGATAAATAGCACTCCATGTTGTGCATGAAGGAACTTGATTAATTCAGGATTGGAAATCGGAGTAAGTGAGTAAGATCAACAGCACAGAATTTATCTTTCACGTTGTATTTAAGTATTTGGTTAAACATCCTAACTGCACATAACTAGTGCCTGACTAGAAATATTTAAGTAAGAATTACATGAGAATGTAACAGAGCACAATTTAACTACAGCAAGAAGAAACACAGAAAACGAGGGTGGGAGTCAATGATACTATCATCTCCTTTGCATTCATACCATAAAAATATCCAGTGAGATTCGCATTGCGTTTCTACGCATGCACTATTCTGGACGGAGGTTTAACCAATGCACGAGGCTGCGCGATAATTATTTAACGTACTAACTGTGTCTGCTGCTTGCAAACGGGCGAACTAGAGCACGCGGTGCATTCCGAATCAAACTTGTGCTGCTTTGTAGAAAGCGCACGAAACAACAGATATTCTTGCAGAAATTGTAGCTCATTAAACAAGCAAACTGTTATAATAAAGCCTATTGCTGTGCCGTGGTGGACCAAAAGGGTCATTGATTACCAAACACGTGGCACAAAATCGACACACAAAGACAAAAGCCACTTTCACAACATATAAGATTAAAAATCATACTCGCTTCGACACAGTATTACACTCACGTACGGTTGAAGTGACCCTAACCAGCTTTTCCTAATCAGATTTACGGTTTGAAATTCTACTTCATCGTTGTTCAAAATTAACAAAGTAACCTTCACACTTTTAACTCAAAAACCCAAAAATCCGCTATTTAAAGAAATATAACTATGGCACATTCGGAAAATTAACTCGCTTCACACGCTTCAGTTAAACTGAAGTTCTTACGTATTTCAACAGTTAAACATAACGAAGTCCTAACTCAACCTGCTTCCTATCATCTGAAACCCCCCTTAAGAGCTATGATCCGTACTCACCAAGTGTTCACCGAAGAGTGCCGCTTTCTCTTTCGAGATTACCTAGCTCCCCGTGCAACGGAAGCTACCAGAGGGGGTAAACCTCTCTGTTCAGGTATTGGAAACCAAAGTTGGTCATCCTGTGCTCTCCTTCGAACGAGAAGCAACGTCGCATGCTCCCGGCAGACGATGACCAACTCAGCGTTTCCCACAAAACAAACTCGAAACCCTACATTAAAACATCCATATAACATTCAATAGGCCTTATCTGAGTGCTCAGTCTTTCTGGAAGAGTTCATGAATTGAGCTAAAATCAGGTAGTAAAGTGAATAAGTTGTAACGAATTCGACAAGCGTCTTATGAAATGACTTAACAGAGACGTTTCAGTAATTCGTAAAAAGAGTAACGGTCGTCATAAGCTGCGCCCTGAATGTATACCAATGTGAAATCAAGACTGTCCAGAAAGTAGGCAGGGTCCTCGCAGCCGCAGCGTTGTGACACGGTAGACTTAAGTATACGACACCACGGCGCAACAGAACACTGGCAGCCGTGCGAGAGGTGCGGTCCCCGTGACCCACCTGTTCCGCCCCTTGCGGCACGAGCAACGACTGGCGTTCGGCTGAAGACGACCGATTAAACATGGCACGAACGTAACCATTCGGCCATTCTACAGATCACTCGGTTACCACAACCCTCGTTTGGCATTCAGATTTGTTGACTTTGTCGACTCTCGACAAAATTATTACATTTCAACCCAACCTAGACTTCAGGCTGCGCTACAGATCAGTCTCTTGCCATGACCAAATCGATCTGTTTCAGCCAAACGCCAGTTGTAACGTGCTCATCTTAACGGCTCACTTTGCGACCACAGACACGGTGCTGCCAACTCCAAATTTATTTTGTGTCAAATATACATTTAGAAAATGCTACAAGTATGCTAAACGAGAAATAATGAAAAAAAAGCCGAGACTATTCCTTCAGCTGCCAAAAAATAACTATACCAATAAGTACCTACCTAATGTTGTTTGCACGTAGTATCATCTTTTCCATTTACGAACTCTACCACATTATAACTCTACCAAAAGCATCTCTACCATATGCGATACCTACCATTAATATGTCTACAATTTTTAGTGTCTACCGATCACAAGGCTACAGTTAACATGTCAAGCAAAATAAATCTTTACGAGAATGGCTCTAAGCACTATGGGACTTAACATTCTTATATGCCAAAACTCTGTTATAGGTAATGTAAATTTTTTTTACTTCTGATGGAGGCTGCCTTAGTGCAGTTGAAACCTAGGTAAAGTTGAAATTTTTTACCTGTGCAACCGAATAGTTGTATTTTCAAGTAATATTATAAATTTCGTCTACGGTTGCTGCATTATCGGCCATGTTCAAAATTGTACAATATATTTAACTTTTGTTTGACATAATTTTCAAGGTAAAATTCACATATTATGATAACTGCCTCACCTGCGCAAGCTAATTAATACTCTCTGCTTTCTTCATAGCATGGTACATAGACGTGTGATAAAAATCAGTCCCCTAGACGTAAAACTACTTAAACCTAACTAACCTAAGGACATCACACACATCCATGCCCGAGGCACGATTCGAACCTGCGACCGTAGCAGCAGCGCGGTTCCGGACTGAAGTGCCTAGAACCGCTCGGCCATAGCGGCCGACCTTTACGAGAATAATTCTGTAAAACTAAACAGAATGTTTAAAAAAATTCAATCTTTATTTAACTTTACTGTTTTCGAACGCTACCGAAATACAACTTTACCAGACAAACCAAACATTTTTATCACACATCTATGTACCATGCTATGAAGAGAGCAGAGAGTAAATTAGCTTGCGCGGGTGAGGCAGTTATCATAATATGTCGATTTTACCTTGAAAATTATGGCAAACAGAACTTAAATATATTTCCTAGAAAAAAGTAAGAATAAACAAAAGAACTACAGCTAATCTCCGATTTTTGATGTCTATGTAAGTTTCAGCCGTAAAATTCCAAGATTCTCCTACCCAACGAGAAGCATGTCCAACAAGTATGACGCTATATGGTAGGTCGCATGTCGATTAAAGCAGTGCGGTGGTGCGGTGGAAACTAAAACGTTCCTGACAGCGCAATCTTTTTGAACAAAGAACGTACGATCGTTGATTTATAAGGAAAAATGCTGAAAAATATGCTAGATGCTAAAATCAATTTTTTCATGTGACGCCATTGGGACCATGCTAAGTTTAGCAAGCAAAATGCTAGACTGGCAGCACTGTGCAGACAGCAGCAG
This sequence comes from Schistocerca americana, assembly GCF_021461395.2. Taxonomy (NCBI): domain Eukaryota; kingdom Metazoa; phylum Arthropoda; class Insecta; order Orthoptera; family Acrididae; genus Schistocerca; species Schistocerca americana. The sequence goes on from NC_060122.1 coordinate 798,404,818, forward strand.
GTGCGACATCTCTGAGTCGTCACTGACACCCAGTGTGCGCAGGGATACTAAACGCATTACTGTTTGCTACAATGTAATATGATCATCAGATGATCTCTTGCCGCATCACCGCAGTAACCTATCAGTAACGTTATACACAGTAAGCTACATGTAATTGAATGTTTGGATGACGACTACAGTTGAAAGCAGTGGTTAAGGTTAATTTTTGTGATCAAGAATGACGGATATTTTTTACATACGAAGATTTGAAGATGAGATGTATCGCAGTAAAGCGTTCATTTAAAGCCCACGATCGAGTGGTTGTCCTGTACTTGGACACAACGCCCCCTAGCGCACACGCTACCTGGTTCTCTGTGGACTGCAGCACCATACCCCCTTTCAATTATAGAACAAACGAAAAGATGGCTGACATAGTGTTTAGTGTATCTGGGATTGTAAAACAGTTAAGATCCATAGACACCAGGAAGGCATCTGGCCCAGACGGTATCCTCGTAAGATTTCATGTTGACTATGCTACAAATATGGCACCATTCTTATCCGTCATCTATCAGAGATCATTGGAACGGCGGAAAGTTCCTCGGGGCTGGAAGAAGGCCCAGGTCATAGCAAACTGTAAAAAGGGTAGAAAATCGGATGCACATAATTACCGGCCAATCCCACTGACATCGATTGGTTGTAGAATCATGGAACATATTTTGTGTTCAGACATTATGACCTTTCTAAACTCTGAGAAGCTCATCTGCAGAAATCAGCACGGTTTTAGGAAACAGCGGTCATGCGAGACACAGCTGGCTCTCTTTGTGCATGATATACAACAGGCTCTAGATACCGGCTCCCAGGTTGATGCCTATTTCTCGACTTTCGGAAGGCGTTCGACTCAGTTCCGCACTGTCGCTTGCTACAAAAAGTGCGCGCTTACGGTCTATCCGATGACATATGCGGTTGGATAGAAAGTTTTCTGACAGGGAGCAGTAAGTCGTCCTGAACGGGGCGACTTCAACAGAAACAAGCCTAACTTCAGTTGTGCCACAGGGCAGCGTAATAGGTCCTCTGCTTTTTACGATTTACATAAACGATCTGGTTAATGGTATTGACAGCGGCCTTGGACTGTTTGCAGATGATGCTGTAGTCTACAGGAAAGTAGTATCACACGAAAGTTGTGAACAAATCAATGAGGATTTGCAGAAAATAAATGCGTGGTGTAAGGACTGGCAGTTATCTCTCAGTATCAGTAAGTGTAACCTACTGCGTATAACAAGTCGAAAATCCCCATTAATGTACGAGTACAAAATATGTACCCAGTCTTTGGAGGCGGTAACGTCCGTCAAGTATCTGGGTGTGACTATTCGAAATGATCTCAAATGGAATGATCAGATTACACAAGTAAAAGGCAAGGCGAAATCCGTGGTTTATTGGGAGAATTCTGAAGCGATGCAGTCCTTCAACAAAGGAAATAGCTTACAATACGATAGTTCGGGCAGTCTTGGAGTATTGTTTATCTGTATGGGACCCTTACCAGTTGGGTCTGATTCAAGAGATACAGAAGGTCCAAAGAAGAGCGGCAAGATTCTTGACTGGTACATTAACCCATCGCGAGACCGTTACAAATATCATAGAAAGTTTCAAGTGGGACACACTTGAAGATAGAAGGCGCGCTAAACAGAAGGGGCTGCTCACTAAATTCCGAAATCCAATTTTCACCGAGGATGTAGAGCATATATTATTACCACCAATTTTCAAATCGCACAATGTCACCATTCAAAGATATGGGAAATAAGAGCTCGTATTGAGGCTTTCAGACAGTCGTTTTTCTCTCGCGCGATCCGTGAGTGGAACAGAGGGGGAGGGGGGGGGGAATGACGTTGGCGCGAATTGTGCTCTCCGCCACACACCGCTTGGTGGCTAGCGGAGTATATATGTAGATGTAGACCTTCTGTACTACAGAGCAGCGGGGTCAACATGGTCCCCCACCTGGTCCAGCTTTCGTGATGGGCTGTAAGCGGTAGAGGTTTTAAAAACATGTTCATTAGGTTTTCCAGCTCTAAGCAAAGAAGGGAAAGCAGAAAGGTGGAAGGAGTATATAGAGGTTCTATACAGGGGTGATGTTCTTGAGGACAATATTATGGACATGGAAGAGGATGTAGATGAAGATGAAATGAGAGATACGATACTGCGTGAAGAGTTTGACAGAGCGCTGAAAGACCTGAGTCGAAACAAGGCCCCGGGAGTAGACAACATTCCATTAGAACTACTAACAGTCTTGGGAGAGCCAGTCCTTACAAAAATCTACCATCTGGTGAGCAAGATGTATGAGACAGGCGAAATTCCCTCAGACTTCAAGAAGAATATAATAATTCCAATCCCAAAGAAAGCAGGTGTTGACAGATGTCAAAATTACCGAACTATCAGTTTAATAAGCCACAGCTGCAAAATACTAACGCGAATTCTTTACACACGAATGGAAAAACTGGTAGAAGCCGACCTCGGGGAAGATCAGTTTGGATTCCGTAGAAATACTGGAACACGTGAGGCAATACTGACCTTACGACTTATCTTAGAAGAAAGATTAAGGAAAGGCAAACCTACGTTTCTAGCATTTGTAGACTTAGAGAAAGCTTTTGACAATGTTGACTGGAATACTCTCTTTCAACTTCTAAAGGTGGAGGGGTAAAATAGAGAGAGCGAAAGGCTATTTACAATTTGTACAGAAACCAGATGGCAGTTATAAGAGTCGAAGGGCATGAAAGGGAAGCAGTTGTTGGGAAGGGAGTAAGACAGCGTTGTAGCCTCTCTCCGACGTTGTTCAATCTGTATATTGAGCAAGCAGTAAAGGAAACAAAAGAAAAATTCGGAGTAGGTATTAAAATCCATGAAGAAGAAATAAAAATGTTGAGGTTCGCCGATGACATGTGCTTCTGTCAGAGACAGCAAAGGACTCGGAAGAGCAGTTGAATGGAATGGATAGCGTCTTGAAAGGAGGATATAAGATGAACATCAACAAAAGCCAAACGAGGATAATGGAATGTAGTCGAATTAAGTCGGGTGATGCTGAGGGAATTAGATTAGGAAATGAGACAGTTAAAGTAGTAAAGGAGTTTTGCTATTTGGGGAGCAAAATAACTGATGATGGCCGAAGTAGGGAGGATATAAAATGTAGACTGGCAATAGCAAGGAAAGCGTTTCTGAAGAAGAGAAATTTGTTAACATCGAGTATTGATTTATGTGTGAGGAAGTCGTTTCTGAAAGTATTTGTATGGAGTGTAGCCATGTATGGAAGTGAAACATAGACGATAAATAATTTGGACAAGAAGAGAATAGAAGCTTTCGAAATGTGGTGTTACAGACGAATGCTGAAGGTTAGATGGGTAGATCACATAACTAATGATGGGATATTGAATAGAATTGGGGAGAAGAGGAGTTTGTGGCACAACTTGGCTAGAAGAAGGGATCGTTTGGTAGATGTCCTGAGGCATCAAGGGATCACCAATTTAGTACTGGAGGGCAGCATGGAGGGTAAAAATTGTAGAGGGAGACCAAGAGATGAATACACTAAGCAGATTCAGAAGGATGTAGGCTGCAGTAGGTACTGGGAAATGATGAAGCTTGCACAGGATAGAGTAGCATGGAGAGCTGCATCAAACCAGTCTCAGGACTGAAGACCACAACAACAACAACAGAGGTACAAAAGCGGGTGGTAGCTGGAAAAGGTTGACGACCCCACAGCTGTAGAGCCTGCAGCCCTCCGCTGGTGGCAGTCACTCAGTCTCTCTCTGCACGTGGGCAGCCCATCGATTTGCGGGCGTGGGCCCCTGAGTGAGAGTGTTTTCCCAGCGCTCCGGCCTACGCCCTCCCTGCCACCGGCGGTGTCCGATTTGTGGCTCCCTGTGGGCGCCAAGGGTGCGTTTCATCCTCGATGCCCTTCACGTACTTACTTACATGGAGTGTCCTTCTGCGTACCTTTACGTCACCGATAAGAACATGGAACCCGTATGTAGCGATACACTGTATAAAATGAAAAGTGTTACACCATGAGCACCAGGCCGGTCTTCATCAAACTTTGTCGAGAGGTTTACCATGTAACTGGTACTGAATGATTAATCTTTCATTCCATGCGAAATTTATGCCTATAATCAAGATCAGTATGGGTCGTGACTGCTACGATCACATCACATTCGCTACGGCAAGGAATCAAACAGCCTCCAAATGTCATCTTGAAGAGCTTTTTTTTCATACCTGGAACACATGCTGTGTCCACAGCCAGATTTACTGACGAGGCCACAGACATTCGGCAACCCGCTGCCCCATATTCGTTTGTTTTCAGCTTTCTAAGGTTTTAGCTCACATACGTTTTTTTGTTGTCACACAAAATTAGAATTCCCTATAACAAAAAATGTACTCGACCCTTAACTACTGTGGACCATCTACCAGACCGCTATGATTTTTTGCCTCGTGATGTTGCACACTCCCTGCGGTAGCGTTCTCGCTTCCCGCGCCCGGGTTCCCGGGTTCGATTGCCGGCGGGGTCAGGGATTTTCTCTGCCTCGTGATGACTGGGTGTTGTGTGATGTCCTTAGGTTAGTTGGGTTTAAGTAGTTCTAAGTTCTAGGGGACTGATGACCATAGATGTTTAGTACCATAGTGCTCAGAGCCATTTGAACCATTTTTTTCTTCTGTGTACCTTCCTGCTGGATGGCGAGCTGCACATGCCACAAATCTTCAATTGTTGCTGTGATTTGTTCATTTTTATGTCTTGAGAGGTCTCACAAACGTACCACAATGTTTTCGTGTCGTGTTTTTGTGGAATATTAGCCTTTCTCCACATCGGGGAAAGATGTCTTACGTGGGACCCACGTGGGTGTTCAATAACGCCTCAGTGAGTTCTCAGATGAAGACTTTGACGACAGAGATGTTTAGTGATCACGACACTAATTCGGAGCGGGAAACTGAAAGTGATGAACATATGACGGCCCATGACGATGGAGAACGTACTTCATTGGTAAGAGCAGATGTTTTCGATGGAGACAACTGCAGCCAGAAAAAACGTTACAACAATGCAACACAACATCGTCTTGCAGCTGCCAGGACTGTGACAGATGGCGAAAAGTCTCGGAGAGGAACCTGCTTGGAGGTATCAGTCTCAAACACAGAAAGAATTGTTTGATAAACGAAAAACATGAGTACTATGCCCCCCTCGTGTGAAGAGGGAAACAAGATACCCGTGTTCATTGTACGGTATTCAGATTTGTTTGGAGTGTTGTAGGAAAGTTTGCGTGAAATGGATGCATGTTGAAAGTGATTAACATATTCTCAGTTTTTTTTCAGTTGTGGTGATCCATTTACATTCATCAGTAACGAACGTAAACATGGTTCGTAATAGACTGTAATGTGATGTTCATTTAATCGTGCGATTAGCTAATTTCGACTAAGTACTGACTGTAATGGGATTTTTATTTAATCGCACGATTAAATAAACATGGAATTGCAGCTTATTACTGAACATGTTTACGTTTATTGATTAAAATATGATTGAGGGCCACGTAAGTGTACATAATTACTTTCTACTTGACTGTTGTTGTTGTTGTTGTTGTGGTTTTCAGTCCTGAGACTGGTTTGATGCAGCTCTCCATGCTACTCTATCCTGTGCAAGCTTCTTCATCTCCCAGTACCTACTGGAACCTACATCCTTCTGAAACTGCTTAGTGTATTCATCTCTTGGTCTCCCTCTACGATTTTTACCCTCCACGCTGCCCGCCAATACTAAATTGGTGATCCCTTGATGCCTCAGGACATGTCCTACCAACCGATCCCTTCTTCTAGCCAAGTTGTGCCACAAACTCCCCTTCTCCCCAATTCTATTCAATATCCCATCATTAGTTATGTGATCTACCCATCGAATCTTCAGCATTCTTCTGTAGCACCACATTTCGAAAGCTTCTGTTCTCTTCTTGTCCAAACTATTTATCGTTCATGTTTCACTTCCATACATGGCTACACTCCATACAAATACTTTCAGAAACGACTTCCTGACACTTAAATCTATACTCGATGTTAACAAATTTCTCTTCTTCAGAAACGCTTTCCTTGCCATTGCCAGTCTACATTTTATATCCTCCCTACTTCGGCCATCATCAGTTATTTTGCTCCCCAAATAGCAAAACTCCTTTACTACTTTAACTGTCTCATTTCCTAATCTAATTCCCTCAGTATCACCCGACTTAATTCGACTACATTCCATTATCCTCGTTTTGCTTTTGTTGATGTTCATCTTATATCCTCCTTTCAAGACGCTATCCATTCCATTCAACTGCTCTTCCGAGTCCTTTGCTGTCTCTGACAGAAGCACATGTCATCGGCGAACCTCAACATTTTTATTTCTTCTTCATGGATTTTAATACCTACTCCGAATTTTTCTTTTGTTTCCTTTACTGCTTGCTCAATATACAGATTGAACAACGTCGGAGAGAGGCTACAACGCTGTCTTACTCCCTTCCCAACAACTGCTTCCCTTTCATGCCCTTCGACTCTTATAACTGCCATCTGGTTTCTGTACAAATTGTAAGTAGCCTTTCGCTCTCTGTATTTTACCCCTCCACCTTTAGAAGTTGAAAGAGAGTATTCCAGTCAACATTGTCAAAAGCTTTCTCTAAGTCTACAAATGCTAGAAACGTAGGTTTGCCTTTCCTTAATCTTTCTTCTAAGGTAAGTCGTAAGGTCAGTATTGCCTCACGTGTTCCAGTATTTCTACGGAATCCAAACTTATCTTCCCCGAGGTGAGCTTCTACCAGTTTTCCATTCTACTCGACAATTTATAATAAAAATGTGCGAAACTCCTCCCTTCATAAAATTACGGACAGCAGTAGACGTGCCACGTTGTAACGATGAACAGTAAACTTATGACTGATTTCACATACAATTTCAGCGTTTTTCCATATGGTTCTGTTGCGAATCCGTAATATTGTCTCCCTGTTCATAGCCTGTGAGTGAGTAGAGAGGTCACTATCTAGTGTTATTTTAGTAATAGTTGGAGTATAAATACACTGCGAATCTTGCTGCCTTTTAGTTGCCCGTCTTTTAAATCATAAGTTGTTTAAAAAATTCAGATTTACAGAAAATCTAATTGTAAGAAGTATAATGAACAGCAAAATGTGATGAAAATACACCGAAGAGCCAAACAAACTGGTACACCTGATCAATATCGTGTAGGGTCCCCGCGGTCACGCAGAAGGGCCGACTAAGTAATGCTGGAGGGAACTGACAGCATGAATTCTGCAGGGCTGTCCATAAATCCGTAAGAGTTTGCGGGGGTGGAGATCCCTTCCGTACAGCGCGTTGCAAAGCATCCCAGATGTACTCAATAATGTTCATGTCAGGGGAGTTAGGTGGCCAACAAAAATGGCTCTGAGCACTATGGGACTTAACATCTGAGGTCATCAGTCCCCTAGACGTAGAACTACTTCTTCTTTATCGTCGCCTTGTCCCACGTCACGTAGGGTCGCTCTTCTGGATCCTTCTCCTCCATAGTACTCTATCCATTGCCTCTTCCTTCTTATATCCTTTCTCCCTTAGGTCCCCGGATATCTTATCCTTCCACCTCATCTTCGGTCTTCCTCTCCTTCTCGCTCCTTCAACCTTTATATCTTCAACTCTGTTTCCGATATACTCTTCCCCTTTTTTCTGTAAGTGTCCGTACCACCTTAGTCTGCTCTCCTATATCTTTTTCCCCATAGTTCCAACTTTCACAGCTCCTCTAACAAATTCATTTCTAATCCTGTGCTTCCTAGTTACCCCACACATCCACTTCAGCATCCTCATTTCCGCCACTTCCATCTTCCTTTCCTGGGCTACCGTGATTGGCCATGTCTCTGCCCCGTACATCATAGCAGGCCTTACCACCGACTTGTACACTTTCACTTTCAACCCAGTGCTCACCTTCTTGTCACACAACACTCCACTCATTTTCCTCCAGTTGTTCCAGCCGCAATTTATTCGTGTTGTATCTCGCTTTCCAGTGCTCCGTCCCTCTGTGTGTACGACCCCAGGTATTTAAATTTGCAGACCGATTTCAGCTCATCATCCTGGACCTTGCGAGACCTCATCTGCACATCCTTCAGTGCTAAATATTGTGACTTTGTCCTGCTAATTTTCATCTCTCTTTCTTCTAGTGCCTTCCTCCAATCCTCCAGCTTTCCCTCAAGTCTGTCGATGCTCTGCTCACAAAGAACCACATCATCCGCAAACATCATATTCCACGGCGCTTCCTTCTTCACATCTTTCACCAGCACATCCATAATCAGGTCAAAGAGATAGGGACTAAGCGCAGACCCTTGATGTAACCCTACTTTTACTCGAAACTCCTTTGTCATGCCCATACTACTTCTCACCTGTGTCATTGCTCCTCCGTACATTTCCTTCACTAACCTCACATACTTCTCTGGCACGCACTGCTCTCTCATGCTTCTCCATATTTCATCCCTTGGAACTCTGTCATATGCTTTCTCCAAATCAATGAAAGCCATATGTAGATCAGCTTGTAGCTCCCCGTGTCTCTCCACTATCTGCCTTAAAGCATGTATTGCATCAGTCGTTCCTCTTTCGGGCATGAACCCAAACTGTTCTTCACACACCACAGTCTCCTTGCGTAATCTTGCTTCTATAACTCTTTCCCAAATTTTCATTGTGTGTGTCATCAGTTTAATACCTCTATAGTTACTACAGTCCTGCACATCACCTTTCCCCTTAAATATTGGGATCAGTAGTTCTCCACTCGTCTGGCATCTCCTCCTGTCGCCAAATCTTCTTCATTAAATCCCAAAGGAGCTCAATTCCCTTTTTACCGAGACACTTCCATACCACAACGGGGATCTGGTCTGGGCCAACTGCCTTCCCATTTTTCATCTTTTCAACTGCCTGTTCGACTTCATCTCTACTTATATCCATCGTTAATCCATCGTTAATCCTTCGTTTGTCCCTCCTTCCTCAGTTTTCACTCTTACATTTTCTTCATTCAGCAATTTCTCAAAATAATTCAACCACTTTTGGATTATTTTTCCATGGTCATGCAGAATTATTCCTGTTTCATCTTTCATTTGTTTTATTGCTGTTAGATCCTTAGAAGCTTTATCTCTTGATTTGCCTATCCGTATCAGTTGTCTCATATCCTGATTTTTCTATAGTTGCTCGTATGCCTCCCTTACTGATTCAGCTTTAGCTTTAGCCACGGCTCATTTTGCCCCTTCTTTGCATTTTTGTATGCTTACCCATCCTCAGCACTTCCGGGCATATCCCATTTCCTCTTAGCTTTTTTTTTTTTTCTTCCTTCACGTCCTTCTGCACCTCTTCATTCCACCACCATGCTTCCTTATCTTTTGGCACCCCTCTCCCAGATGTTAACCCAAACACTTCCTCCCCGGTCTTCCTTATAACAGCATTATTTATTTTCCACCACTCCTGCACACTCTCTGCCAATTTTACTTTTCCCAGTACTTTTTCACTAAACTCCTCTCAAATTTTTATGCTTTAATCTCCACCACTTAATTTTCCTTTCACATTCATTTATGTGCCTCTGTCTTTTACATACTTTCATCTCACAATCCGCTACAATCAACTTATGTTGTGTTGCTATTCCTTCATCATATATGACCTTAGTATTTCGCACCTCCCCACTGTTTTTCCTTCTACATAATATGTAATCAATTTGGCTTTTATTTTCACCACTCCTGTATGTTATTAGTTTTTCTCTTTTGAAGTAGGTATTAGTAATCACTAGATCAAAAGCCACTGCAAACTCCATTATCTTTTTTCCTTCCTCATTTCTCTCGCCATACACCCATCCTCCAAGCCACCTCCCTTCCCCACCTTTCCTTTCGCCAACATGACCATTTAGATCCCCTCCGACTATCACTCTTTCATTCTCTGGTATTCCGACCATTACTCCATCCAAATCTCTCCAAAATTTTCCCTTCTCGTCCTCCCCCGGAGATCCGAATTACTCCGGAACATTTATCTTAAGAAGCATCCATCATTCCTCTTGTTTTGGCAATGTTTTTACAGCCGGATGCCCTTCCTGCCGCCAACCCCCTTCCCTTGTTAGAGGGGCGGAGGCTTGCTAGTTTTGGTCCGCCCTGGGTATTTTATTTTCTCAGTACCCACCATATCTGGTGAGCGTTCCCCTATCCGCCACCCGGGGAGACGTCCGATGGGAGACTAGCAACTCCCCTAGACTTAGAACTACTTAAACCAAACTAACCTAAGGACATCACACACACCCATGCCCGAGGCAGGATTTGAACCTGCGACCGTAGCAGCAGCGCGGTTCCGGACTGAAGCGTCTAGAACAGCGGCCGGCTAGGTGGCCAACAGAAGTGTTTAAACTCAGAAGTGTCTTCCTAGAGCCACTCTGTATCAACTCTGGACGTGTGTGGTGTCGCATTGTCCTGCTGGAATTGCCTGAGTCTGTCGTCAGAATGTACAACGGACATTAAGGGATGCAGGTGATCAGACAGGATACTTACGTGCGTGTCACCTGTCAGAGTCGTATCTAGACGTATCAGGGGTACCACATTACTCCAACTGCACACGCCCCACACCATTACAGAGCCTCCACCAGCTTTAACAGTCGCCTGCTGACGTGCAGAGTCCATGGATTCATGAGGTTGTCTCCATACCCGTACACGTCCATCCGCTCGATACAATTTGAAACGAGACTCGTCTGACCAGGCAACATGTTTCCAGCTATCAACAGTCAACTGTCGGTGTTGAATGGCCCAGGCGAGGCGTGAAGCTTTGTATCGTGCAGTCATCAAGGGTACACGAGTGGGCCTTCGGCTCCAAAAGCCGATATCGATGAATTTTCGTTGAATCTTTAGCACGCTGACTCTTCTTGATGGCCCAGCATAGATATCTGCAGCAATTTCCGAAACGGTTGCCCTTCTGTCACGTTGAACGATTCTCTTCAGTAGCTATTGGTCCCGTTCTTGCAGGATCTTTTTTCCGGCCGCAGCGATGTCGGAGATGTTATGTTTTACCGGATTCCTGATATCCACGGTACTCTCGTGAAATAGTCGTACGGGTAAGTCCCCACATCATCGCTACCTCGGGGATGCTGTGTCCCATAGCTCATACGCCCTACTATAACACCACATTCAAACTCACTTTAATCTTGATAGTCTGCCATTGTAGCGGCAGTAACCGATCTAGCAACTGCCGCAGACACTTGTCTTATATAGCCGTTGCCGACCGAATCGCAGTTTCTGCCTGTTTACATCTCTCTGTATTTGAATACGCATGCCTATACCAGTTTCTTTGGTGCTTCAGTGTATAATGAACTGAATGAGCTTTCATAGGGTAGTGATTCAGGTTCACGTTTTTTTGTTCGGTATAATTTGGCTAAAGACGTCCATGAGCTAGACGGAAGAAGCAAGCTGTAACTATTTTCGACCTATTTCTGTTGACATGCCACGCAGTAATTATGACCCTGATGTAGGCAGTTACATTGCCCAATTTTTCCGTACTCTAAGCATAGTGTGTTGCACTGTAATAGTATAATTTTAAGATTAGTTGCACTAGCTCCAGACTTAGCGTTGAAAACCGCTATATTAATAATTTACTTAAAGTTAATTGGTGTTCAGTCTAACTTCTTTTTATAATGTTTTAACAAATTTCAATTTTCTTCAGTATGTATGTTGGCGCTTACTTAGCTATGCTGTCATAAAGTTAGTTGCAGTTTTGTGGTGATAAATGTATTTATGATGTATAGGATGTCTTAGCTATGTTTTGTCAGGAAGAAATCGACATGAAGTTTGGTAACATTTCAGAACTTTTATATTTGGAGTCATGGTAGGTTTTAAATTACGTATTTGACTTTTAATTGTAGAAACTGTGCACTGCAGAGACGCCTGTCGAACTTGTTGTCAGTTCATTTAGTGCACTGGCTGCTGACAGTCAGCCTGTGGCGCCCTAGTAGGCAAGACGTGTGATCATATGGATGCAGTGTTGTGGCGATTTGTGTACATAGCAATTTTAACTTTTACTTTTGAGGTGCCAACACATCATTCATGTTATATGTTGTGCGTCTGGAGATTTAATGGAAAGATTTTGTGTGCATCTGGAACATGATGTTTATTATAACCTGTACGAAGGTATGTTGTCATTGATTTCTCTATTGTTTACTCTGGCATTATTTGTACAACAGTTTGTAACACGTTTTGTAACGTTATTACAGATCTGATGACGGTAACATAGTTTAACCGAAACTGGTCATCCACAATACAGTGTTTTATTGCGATCTTGGCTAAGAAGTTTTCCATCTCCTAAGAAACGTAATTTCTGAGACTGGGAGCAAACCTGCCATCTGGAATGCCACGACAGAAACATTCAAAACAGAGAAATAATTCATGGTACAATATTGTAATGAATCTCAGTCTGGAATTCGAGGAAAAACCTGTGAGTGACAAGAACGTTTTAGGTCAGTTCTGTACGAATTTCACTACCTCAGTACATCATCAAATAGTGTGTAATATGATCGTCTGGTCAATCGAATAATACAGATTAGATGGTTTGTCACTTTCCTATCCTTCTCGCTTTTCATTACTGGTGATGAGAAGCAGTTCTTCATACGACGTCATTCTCTCAATTGACTATTTTCAATGAGAAGTGAGCTATTATTAAAAAGTGGTACTACGAGTTGCTTGGTTCATAAAACTCGTGACGTCGCGAATGGCAGGACTAGTGTCCTTAAGTGGTATCCTTACAGTAACCCCCTAACTGAACTCCACAATGAATCAAACGCTGTACCGGCGATGCAGCTGCTGGCTTCTGGCAGGTTTCGTTGTTTTCAGATTACACGTTATTCTTTCTTTCGAGTAGGTGTGACCGAGACTACCGAAAATGCAAACGCTTACTGAGGTCTCTGGACGCCGGCTTTCGTCTCTGCGGTCTAGATTCTGTCCTACCTGGCCCATCCAAAGTCCGGATTTGGTTGTGTCAGTTCATGGAGACTGCTAACGTCAAAATATAAGTCTTCTCATCGCATTCTATCCGTGCCATATGGGCGACAAACCAGGGGACTGTCATCCAAGAATCCGTTTTTGGAGTGAAATAAGTACAATTTACTCTCTAAAATATGTATGTTACAAACTAGAACCGGATCATATTCACTCAATTGTAGGTAGCTCAAAGGATCTGTAACCGATCGTCGAATAAAATATTTTATGAAAAGGGGTGAATGCCTGTTGTCGGACGATTCATTAGGAAATTCTTCAATTTTCCCTCTTTAGCGATTGGTAATATCAGTGGAAGTATTCCAAACAACAATCCAACGAGAGCAAATCGAACGGGAATGACTTGACTTTCGTTCCCAAACAGAGGAGTAGTTTCATTTTGCCTCTCTTACTGTACACGGCAACCATGAGGAACAGCAACAGTCTGGAGGAGAACACGGTGAAACTTCCCCTTTGAAAAATTATGAATTACTGTGCTGGTAAACTGCTACGTTATTTGATACAAAGACAGCTGAGTAAAACTGAACGTACTCAGACTTTCTTTACTTATTCTGATCATCAATCTGACTTTCAATAATCCCTACAAAAGAATGGCTCTGACTAACAATAACTTATACGTTTCATGAATTACTTACTTCACAACAATCTTCGTTACTCGAGCTACTGCAAAACAACGAGCGCCAATACTGCAAGCTAAATACAAGATTCTAACTACTGAAGGGACTAACTACTGATAGGCATAGTTAGCAAATGAAAGATTTTGATAGAGAACAAACCTTAATAACGTTCAAAAGTCAAATTTTGTGACCTCCAATTAAACAAGCTTCCTTTTTCTGACGGACACACGTCCAGATCGTCCGCTCAAAACTCTGCCATCTCTCTCTCCCCATCCACCCCTGCTGGCGGCTCACCTCCAACTGTCCAACGTTAGGCGCTGTTCACATCCAACTGCCCAACACTACACAAAGCGCTACGAGGCGTTGCCAACATAAAAACCTGAACAGCCTACTTACACAGGAAGTAATTAATTACTCGAAGACTAACGATAGCAGCCGTTCATCTGAATCTCAGGACTACTCTAAATTCGGTTTGCTGCAGAATCATTTAACATATTCTCAATTGGAATATAATACACTTTGTTGAGACGGAGAAGCTTATGTCCACGAATCAGCATGGTTTTAGAAAGTACCTCTCGCGCGAAACTCAACTTGCCTTTTTCTCAAATGATATACGGGGAACTATTGGTGAAGTGCAACAAGTAGAGTCCACATTCCCAGATTACCGGAAAGCGTTTGACACGGTGCGATATTGCTGTTAGCGAAGATACGAGCATATGGAATAAGTTCACAGGTATGTGAGTGGCTCGAAGACTTCTTAAGTAATAGAATCCAGGAGGTTGTCCTGGAAGACGATTGTTCATCAGGGACAAGGGTATCGTCAGGAGAGCCCCAGGGAGGTGTGATAGGATCGCTGTTGCTTCTATATACATAAATGATTTAGCTGACAGAGTGGGCGGCAATGTACGGTTGTTTGCTGATGATGCTGTGGAATGCGGTAAAAGATGACTGTAGGAAGATACAATATGGCTTAGACAAATTTTCCAGTTGGTGTGATGAATGACAGCTAGCCCTAAATGTGGAAAAACGTAACCCCATGAACCATGGACCTTGCCGTTGTTGGGGAGGCTTGCGTGCCTCAGCGATACAGATAGCCGTACCGTAGGTGCAACCACAGCGGAGGGGTGTCTGTTGAGAGGCCAGACAAACGCGTGGTTCCTGAAGAGGGGCAGCAGCCTTTTCAGTAGTTGCAGGGGCAACAGTCTGGATGATTGACTAATCTGGCCTTGTAACATTAACCAAAACAGCCTTGCTGTGCTGGTACTGCGAACGGTTGAAAGCAAGGGGAAACTACAGCCGTAATTTTTCCCGAGGGCATGAAGCTCTACTGTATGGTTAATGATGATGGCGTCCTCTTGGGTAAAATATTCCGGAGGTAAAATAGTCCCCCATTCGGATCTCCGGGCGGGGACTACTCAAGAGGACGTCGTTATCAGGAGAAAGAAAACTGGCGTTCTACGGATCGGAGCGTGGAATGTCAGATCCCTTAATGGGGCAGGTAGGTTAGAAAATTTAAAAAGGGAAATGGATAGGTTAAAGTTAGATATAGTGGGAATTAGTGAAGTTCGGTGGCAGGAGGAACAAGATTTCTGGTCAGGAGACTACAGGGTTATAAATACAAAGTCAAATAGGAGTAATGCAGGAGTAGGTTTACTAATGAATAAAAAAATAGGAATGCGGGTAAGCTACTACAAACAGCATAGTGAACGCATTATTGTGGTCAAGATAGACACGAAGCCCACGCCTACTACAGTAGTACAAGTTTATATGCCAACTAGCTCTGCAGATGACGAAGAAATTGAAGAAATGTATGACGAAAGAAAAGAAATTATTCAGATAGTGAAGGGAGACGAAAATTTAATAGTCATGGGTGACTGGAATTCGGTAGTAGGAAAAGGGAGAGAAGGAAACGTAGTAGGTGAATATGGATTGGGGCTAAGAAATGAAACAGGAAGCCGCCTGGTAGAATTTTGCACAGAGCACAACTTAATCATAGCTAACACTTGGTTCAAGAATCATAAAAGAAGGTTGTATACATGGAAGAAGCCTGGAGATACTGACAGATTTCAGATAGATTATATAATGGTAAGACAGAGATTTAGGAACCAGGTTTTAAATTGTAAGACATTTCCAGGGGCAGATGTGGACTCTGACCACAATCTATTGGTTATGAACTGTAGATTAAAACTGAACACACTGCAAAAAGGTGGGAATTGAAGGAGATGGGACCTGGATAAACTGACTAAACCAGAGGTTGTACAGAGTTTCAGGGAGAGCGTAAGAGAACAAATGGCAGGAATGGGGGAAAGAAATACAGTAGAAGAAGAATGGGTTGCTTTGAGCGATGAAGTAGTGAAGGCAGCAGAGGATCAAGTAGGTAAAAAGACGAGGGCTAGTAGAAATCCTTGGGTAACAGAAGAAATATTGAATTTAATTGATAAAAGGAGAAAATATAAAAATGCACTAAATGAAGCAGGCAAAAAGGAATACAAACGTCTCAAAAATGAGATCGACAGGAAGTGCAAAATGGCTAAGCAGGGATGGCTAGAGGATAAATGTAAGGATGTAGCGGCTTATCTCACTAGGGGTAAGATAGATACTGCCTACAGCAAAATTAAGGAGACCTTTGGAGAAAAGAGAACCACTTGTATGAATATTAAGAGCTCAGATGGAAACCCAGTTCTAAGCAAAGAAGAGAAAGCAGAAAGTTGGAAGGAGTATATAGAGGGTCTATACAAGGGCGATGTACTTGAGGACAATATTATGGAAATGGAAGAGGATGTAGATGAAGATGAAATGGGAGATACGATACTGCGTGAAGAGTTTGACAGAGCACTGAAAGACCTGAGTCGAAACATGGCCCCGGGAGTAGACAACATTCCATTAGAACTACTGACGGCCTTTGAAAAGCCAGTCCTGACAAAACTCTACCATCTGGTGAACAAGATGTATGAGACAGGCGAAATACCCTGAGACTTCAAGAAGAATATAATAATTCCAATCCCAAAGAAAGCAGGTGTTGACAGATGTGAAAATTACCGAACTATCAGTTTAATAAATCACGGCTGCAAAATACTAACGCGAATTCTTTACAGACGAATGGAAAAACTAGCAGAAGCCGACCTAGGGGAAGATCAGTTTGGATTCCGTAGAAATGTTGGAACACGTGAGGCAATACTGACCCTACGACTTATCTTAGAAGCTAGATTAAGGAAAGGCAAACCTACGTTTCTAGCATTCGTAGACTTAGAGAAAGCTTTTGACATTGTTGACTGGAATACTCTCTTTAAAATTCTGAAGGTGGCAGGGCTAAAATATAGGGAGCGAAAGGCTATTTACAATTTGTATAGAAACCAAATGGCAGTTATAAAAGTTGAGGGGCATGAAAGGGAAGCAGTGGTTGGGAAGGGAGTGAGACAGGGTTGTAGCCTCTCCCCAATGTTATTCAATTTGTATATTGAGCAAGCAGTAAAGGAAACAAAAGAAAAATTCGGAGTAGGTATTAAAATCCATGGAGAAGAAATAAAAACTTTGAGATTCGCCGATGACATTGTAATTCTGTCAGAGACAGCAAAGGACTTGGAAGAGCAGTTAAACGGAATGGATAGTGTCTTGAAAGGAGGGTATAAGATGAACATCAACAAAAGCAAAACGATGATAATGGAATGTAGTCGAATTAAGTCGGGTGATGCTGAGGGTATTAGATTAGGAAATGAGACACTTAAAGTAGTAAAGGAGTTTTGATATTTGGGGAGCAAAATAACTGATGATGGCCGAAGTAGAGAGGATATAAAATGTAGACTGGCAATGGGAAGGAAAGCGTTTCTGAAGAAGAGAAATTTGTTAACATCGAGTATAGATTTAAGTGTCAGGAAGTCGTTTCTGAAAGTATTTGTATGGAGTGTAGCCATGTATAGAAGTGAAACATGGACGATAAATAGTTTGGACAAGAAGAGAATAGAAGCTTTCGAAATGTAGTGCTAAAGAAGAATACTGAAGATTAGATGGGTAGATCACGTAACTAATGAGGAGGTGTTGAATAGAATTGGGGAGAAGAGAGGTTTGTGGCACAACTTGACTAGAAGAAGGGATCGGTTGGTAGGACATGTTCTGAGGCATCAAGGGATCACCAATTTAGTATTGGAGGGCAGCGTGGAGGGTAAAAATTGTAGAGGGAGACCTAGAGATGAATACACCAACCAGATTCAGGAGGATGTAGGTTGCAGTAGGTACTGGGAGATGAAGAAGCTTGCACAGGATAGAGTAGCATGGAGAGCATCATCAAACCAGTCTCAGGACTGAAGACCACAACAACAACAACAATGCAGATGAGTAGAAAGAACAAAGCTGTACTGTTCGGTTACAGTATTACTATTGTCCCGCTTGACACAGTCAAATCGTTTAAATGTCTGGGCGCAACGATGCGAAGCGATATGAAATGAAACAAGCATGTGGGGACTGTGGCAGGGAAAGCGAATGGCCGACTTCGGTTTATTGGGAGAATTTTAGGAAAGAGTGGTTCATCCGTAAAGGAGACGGCATAATGGGCGCTGGTGCGACCTACTCTTGAGTACTGCTCGAGTGTTTGGGATCTGCAGAAGGTCGGATTGAAGGGAGACATCGAAGCAATTCAGGGGTGAGCTACTAGATTTGTTACCGGTAGGCTCGAACAACACCTGAGTGCTATGGAGATGCCTCGGGAACTCGTGGGAATGCCTGGAGCAAAGGCAACGTCCTTTTCGAGAAACAAAACACTATTGAGAAAATTTAGAGAACAGGCAAGGCACTTGGCCGATGTGGCCGAGCGGTTCTTGGCGCTTCAGTCTGGAACAGCGCGACGGCTACGGTCGCAGGTTCGAATCCTGCCTCGGCCATGGATCTGTGTGATATCCTTAGGTTAGTTAGGTTTAAGTAGTTGTAAGTTCTAGGGACTGATGACCTCTGATGTTAAGTCCCATAGTGTTCAGAGCCATTTGAACCATTTTTGAACAGCATTTGAAGCTCACTGGCGAACGATTCTACTGCCGCCAATATACACTGTGCTTACGGACCACGAAGGTAAGACACGAGAAATTAGGGCTCATACGAGATGCATTTAGACAGGCATTTTTCCCTTGCTGTGTTTGTGAAATGAAATGACTAGTAATGATACAAGATACCCTCCGCCACGCATCGTACAGTTGCTTGCGGAGTGTCTATGTAGGTGCAGGAAGTAGATGTAGATGCAATCCGATCTTACATTTCAAAGAGTCATGTAGATACGAATAAGGGATCTCTCCTATCTCTCCTTTACGTTATGCCCTTGTTTCTGTGATAAGCGTCCCGCGAACTGCAAGTAATGGAAGGGGTCGTTGCCGCCGACACAGGCAGGCTGTAGCGAGGACGGGCTTTTGAAACAAATCTGCGGTGCCAGTCAGAGAGAGGTTGGGAGATTGAAAGCGGTAGATAGACAAAAGGCGCAGCAAAGTTCACGGCCGCTCTCTGGCCCGAGCTGCTGATTTAAAACCACATTTGCAAGACGATTTCGTCACGTCATAAATTAGATCTTGCTCTCGTTGCTTCGTTTCTTTTCCTCGCTGAGCGCTGTGCAAGGTAACGGAGAACAATGGCCAGTTGATAATGGACCTCTCCCAGCTTTTAACGGAGCTGATCGCTACGCCAGGAAAGATACATAGAGTGTTTTGCATCCCTCTGGCTCTTATACTGCCAAATGGCCGACCGTGTTGTGTCAGGAGTGCTGGAAATTATGAGCACGTTATGCGAACAACAGCCATGCTCTAGAGAAAACCAACTGGGACTATATTGTCGACACGGCTGATGCAAATTAACTGACTACGTGACACATAGGAGTGAACTAACGGTCTGAGGGAAATATGCGTCTTGTTGTGTTATAAGCTGCTCTTGCGTTATAAGCTACAAATAAATGGACAACTAAACTTCCAGTATCATCAATTTGAGCATGAGAAAGCAAATAGATTACGCTTGTATGGGAAGCGTGTGTGAAGGTACTAAACATTGCTGGTAGCGCGTCATTCACTGCTTGGACGAACACGCAATTAGCGCAGGCTGCATAGGATCCTACTACAGCCTAAGTCAAAGCAGTCCCATCCTCGCGGAATCTGCGTAGGAAGCAAATGCAAGAATTTTGCATCGCCGCTGTGGTGGGGCTGGTTTGCCGTGTCCTTCCTCCGGCCTATTAGACTCTAAGCACTATGGGATTTAACATCTGAGGTCATCAGTCCCATAGACTTAGAACTACTTCAAACTAACTAACCTAAGTACACCACACATATCCATGCCCGAGGCAGGATTCGAACCTGCGAGCGTAGCAGGCGCGCGGTTTCGGACTGAAGCGCCTATGGTGACTATGGTGAACGCTGGTACAGTGTAGAGGTGGAATTGTGTGCTTAGGGAGGGAGAGTGCGAAACCCAGTGCCAACATTTAGCCTACTGTACTCAATAGCACTAAGGCGGTCGCTTAGCTTAACATCTGCATCCGACGTACGGACCACCATTAACAGCGTCACGTGCTCTCACTTCATGCGGACAGGTGATCAGGAACTTAACACCGTCGTCTCTCCTCTCATTGCTGACCAAACACTGGTGGCGAAACTTTTCTATCGCCGAGATTCGAACCGGATGACCTTCGAGTCGAGCGCCACTGCCCTGGCGTGTGTTAGCATCCTCGGATGCGGAAGCGGGTGTTGGCACTAGAAGGGCGTGACAGTTTGTTACTTTTCATTGCGTTCTCCAACAGCTAATGTGAGCAGTATTTATATTTTGAGGTCTGAAGTTATAACTGTTGTTATGCGCAGTAGTAAAATGTTATCTAGTGCACCTGGTTATTGTAGTCCATAAATATACTCCTCTACAAAACTTAAGGACGAGGCAGATAAAGTAACATAACATATTAACGACACGGGAGAAATGGATGAAAGTGAGGCAACACGTTGCCACAGGTCTCCCAGCAGGGCACAGAAAGGTGGACGTCAGATGACGTGAGATCGGCGTGAGTACGAAAAGGTGGCATGTCTCAATCAGCGTGCAGTCACTTTGCAGTATTGTGGCGTTCTTTATTAGGACACGGTCCGGACACAACATTCACATGTCTTCACACGGGCAAGAATTGTCGGGAATGTGGAAGACGTGTGAAGTGTGACACGTGTAGCGCAAGAATTTGATATTTATTATATTCGAACTGAGAATGTGTTCAAGGATTCAGCAGGAAACCAATGTCAAATATTTTCGTCTGTAATTTGGGCGTCCGTTCTTTTACCCTTCTTGTATGCAAGAGTCACATGCAGTTCTTTGCGCTGGGCGAGAGGTTCGCGATAAATGCAAGCTAAGTAATGGTCCAGTGCTGTAGAGTACTCTTTGTAAAACCGAACTGCGATTTCATCAGGACCTGGCGACTTATTTGCTTTCAATTCTTTCAGTTGTTTATACCAGTAATAAGCATTACTATGTCCTGAATATGAGAGTCTGTGTGATGGTCGAACGGCGGTAGGTTTGTACGATTCTTCTGCGTACCGATTTCTTAAATGGTTAATTTAGAACTTGGGCTTTCGTTTTGTTATCTTCTACTGCCACACCATACAGGCCAGCGATTGTCTCGGTAGAAGCCTTAGATCGAGTTAGCGATTTTACGTAGGACTAGAATGTTCTCGGCGAGATCCATTGGTAAGGTTTATCGGTGGTAGCTGTTGTAAGCTTAGCGCACCGATCTTTTTACAAACTAACGAGTTCCTACTTAGTTTTGCCAGTTGTCATTTGCGCGTTTATCTTTTGAACCGAGAGAGCAACAGCCTTCGCTTCCTCAACAGTTTTCGAGTTTCGTTGTTGAACAACGGTGGGTCCTTTCTGTTCTTAACCCACTTACTCGCAACGCACTTGTCTACAGTGTGATCTACTGTCCATTTAAACTTTGACCGTTGTTCCTCTACATCTATCGTGCTGGAACTATCATGATATCTTGCGAAGCATGGTTGAAGGGTATCAGACGGATGCCATATTCCTTGACTTCCGGAAAGCGTTTGACTCGGTGCCCCACTGCAGACTCCTAACTAAACATATGGGATTGGTTCCCAAGTATGTGAGTGGCTTGAAGACTTCTTAAGTAATAGATCCCAGTACATTGTCCTCGATGGTGAGTGTTCATTGGAGGTGAGGGTATCATCTGGAGTGCCCCAGGGAAGTGTGGTACGTCCGCTGTTGTTTTCTATCTACATAAAAGATCTTTTGGATAGGATGGATAGCAATGTGCGGCTGTTTGCTGATGATGCTGTGGTGTACGGGAAGGTGTCGTCGTTGAGTGACTGTAGGAGGATACAAGATGAATGGAACAGGATTGGTGATTGGTGTAAAGAATGCAGCTAACTCTAAATATAGATAGATGTAAATTAATGCAGATGAATAGGAAAAGAATCCCGTAATGTTTGAATACTCCATTAGTAGTGTAGCGACAGTCACGTCGATTAAATATTTGGGCGTAACATTGCAGAGCGATATGAACTGGGACAAGCATGTAATGGCAGTTGTGGGGAAGGCGGATAGTCGTCTTCTGTTCATTGGTAGAGTTTTGGGAAGATGTGGTTCGTCTGTAAAGGAGACCGCTTATAAAACACTAATACGACCTATTCTCGAGTACTGCTGGAGCGTTTGGGATACCTATCAGGTCGGATTGAGGGAGGACATAGAAGCAATTCAGAGGCGGGCTGCTAGATTTGTTACTGGTAGGTTTGATCATCACGCGAGTGTTACGGAAATGCTTCAGGAACTCGGGTGGAAGTCTCTAGAGGAAAGGAGGCGTTCTTTTCGTGAATCGCTACTGAGGAAATTTAGAGAACTAGCATTTGAGGCTGACTGCAGTACAATTTTGCTGCCGCCAACTTACATTTCGCGGAAAGACAACAAAGATAAGAGAGATTAGGGCTCGTACAGAGACATATAGGCAGTCATTTTTCCCTCGTTCTGTTTGGGAGTGGAACAGGGAGAGCATGCTAGTTTTGGTACGAGGTACCCTCCGCCACGCACCGTATGGTGGATTGCGGAGTATGTATGTAGATATGTAGATGTAGATGTAGAACTAAATGATGTCAGTTGCCGGCCGCGGTGGTCTAGCGGTTCTGGCGCTGCAGTCCGGAACCGCGGGACTGCTACGGTCGCAGGTTCGAATCCTGCCTCGGGCATGGGTGTGTGTGATGTCCTTAGGTTAGTTAGGTTTAAGTAGTTCTAAGTTCTAGGGGACTTATGACCTAAGATGTTGAGTCCCATAGTGCTCAGAGCCATTTGAACCATTTTTGATGTCAGTTCATTGTCTAAGTGGGATGCTAAAAACTATCTGCTCTTTCTAGCCTTCTTGAGCGCATTTCTAACTTCATTAACCAAAGTCGCTATGAGGACGTCATGGTCAATAATCCCTGTCTGTATACTGATAGCGGGCTTGTTTGTAGTTACGAGGTGTAAAATATTTCTATTACGTGTGGGTTGTGTACTTTCAGACGTTTCAAGACATACACGCAAACTCAGCAGAGAGAAGGCTGCTAGAGGCACATGCCGATGCCTTCGTTGCCGTTAAACAGCAGTCAGCATGCGTGCTTCAACCAGGTGTCCGCTGCGGAGGCCCACACGTAGCAACATTCGTTGAGGAGACAATGTTGGTAGCGCCGTGGTTCATCTGGCCGGCCAGTAGCCCGTCTATTCTCCCGCACACGTCTCCGCAGCCTACGCTCACCTCTACCATCTACGGCCCGTGGTGCACAACGGTTGCCTCGGGGCCGATTTTGGGTAACGCCATTTTGCCATGTAAGTATGCTGTAACCACTGCAGCACGCGAACTGTTTACAAACCTCGCCGTTTCGGAGACCCTTTCACCCTTGGCCCGAAGGCCAGTGATCACGCCCTTTTGGACGCCAGATAAATCGCTCCGTTTTCGCTTTACGACGACGACGACTGCACTGTTTCCGTGTTGTCCCGACACGCTTTGTATACCCTCCACTGCTAGTGGTGCCACCTGCCGCCTGTGAGTGGTTATTGACCGCTGACGGCAGTAGCCACATTGACGTGACTGCACCCCGAAGAAGGCTGCTAGAGGCACATGCCGATGCTTGCGTGTGTGTGTCAACTTCCCAGTCACTGTGGAATCTACAGCCCAAGGAACTCTTAGCCAGTAATGAGGCAGAATAACTACTTTTATGGAACATGTTGCTATTGCCGAACCGTAGCCGAGTCCTGTAACAACCACTAGTTTAATGGCACTCTCTCCTAGATATGGTCAATTTGATTTTCGTGCGGAAGGAATTTACATCACCAGCATTTAAGCTATCAGTAGACAGACAGGGATTACTGACCATGATGTCACCATAGCGACTTTGGTTAATGAAGTTACTAATGCGCTCAAGACGACTAGGGGAGCTAGAAAGAGCAGATAGTTGTTAGCATCCCACTTAGACAATGAACTGACATCATTTAGTTCCAGTACGATGAATGTAGAGGAACTACGGTCAAAGTTTAAACAGACTGTAGATCATACTGTGGAGAACCATGTGGGAGTGGGTTAAGAAAAGAAAGGACCCACCGTTAGTCTACAACGAAACTCGAAAAGTATTGAGGAAACAAAGGCTGTTGCACTCTCGGTTCAAAAGATAAACGCGCAAATGACGATTGGCAAAACTAAGTAGAAATTCGTTCGTGAGAGCTGGCGATTTTAAGTTGTTTGTAACATATTTTTCACCAATATTCCTATTTAAAGCAGGAACATCTCCTCCGTCCCACAATGATGGCACCTGGCAACAACTGAATAAACACATAAAGCTCTGCGGCTCCATCGAGAGGAGCAGACAATGTGATGGCACCGTAGTTCACGTTTTCCCTTCCACTCGATTTCATAATCGGACAGACACAAACTTTCGTCCCAAGTATCAACTCTAAAGAGATGTGCGCACTATGCTGTATCAAGAGGTGGAACTCAACCTCTGTATTCAGTATGTCGCGTTAACACGCTTGGAATGGCCGGTCACAGTTTTAAGGTTCAAACTAATGAACTGCAATAATAAGTGCTACTTCTTACTGATGAATATCGCAGCGTGTTTCTGTCTATGTCGGTGCGTTTCGAGTTGATTAAATAATTCCTAAACTTAGCCACCGAAGCAGATGGTGGGAATTTTCAGACAAGCCTATGAAGTAATGAGCGTGTTAACTCCTCGTCGATATAAAACAGAACCCAGCCGCGCGGGATTAGCCGAGCGGTCTAGGGCGCTGCAGTCATGGACTGTGCGGCTGATCCCGGCGGAGGTTCGAGTCCTTCCTCGGGCATCGGTGTGTGTGTTTGTCCTTACGACAATTTTGGTTAAGTAGTGTGTAGGCTTAGGGACTGATGGCCTTAGCAGTTAAGTCCCATAAGATTTCACACACATATGAACATTTTTGAACAGAACCCAGAAAACAACATCAGTGATACAGAGAAGCAGAGTAAACGGGATTTGTGTTCCTGCTGTATGATTTTTCACACACATTTTCATAGCTGTGAAAAGCGAAAGATAAAAAATGAAACTACACCAGTAGAGAAGCGAGGGTAGGTCCCTTGGCCATTGCCCGTATCAAAACACTAACCTTCGGGGATGAACTCGTTAGCGTTAGATCAGCAGCAGTGAGAATTACAATTTCTTCAGGAAGCTAACGCTGTGATAATGTTAGGGAATCGACAAAACTGATCGATAAGATCATTTAGTATCGCACTGATGAGAAACACAACTGGTTATTTCATTGTACTGCACTTAAATCAACTGTCATCCTTGACACTATCCACATGATGAATCTCTCTCTCTCTGTCTCTGTCTCTGTCTGTCTCTCTCTCTCTCTCTCTCTCTCTCTCTCTCTCTCTGTGTCTGTCTCTCTCTCTCTCTGTCTGTCTGTCTCTCTCTGTGTGTCTGTCTCTCTGTCTGTCTGTCTCTCTCTCTCTCTCTCTCTCTCTCTCTCTCTCTCTCTCTCTCTTTCTCTGAGGTGTCCGTGAAAAAGGCCAAGGTAATACGACCGTGTCGCATATTGTGAGTCATACGGCTTGGCGTAGCGGTTGTAGCTGCCAACTGGCGTCATGCAGGTCAACGTTTCGACTCCCACCTGTTGCAGTTATTCATTATCAACACTCGGGATTAGTCTGCGCTATGACACCGTCTCTGAACGATAAATAATTCAAAAGGAAGTGGAGAACATGTTACAAAATGACATCATATAGTCTAGCGAGCCGTTGGGCCCTCTTGCGGTCTTTTTTAAGAAGCAGCACAGGGTGTTTCTTCGTCTATTACCATCGTCTGAACATAATCTATCAAGAGGATGTGTACCCAGTTCAGTGAAGACACGCTGGACGGTCAGAAAGAACAAAGTATTTGTCCACTATGGATATTCAGAATGGTACTGCCAAATCAAGGCTGACTACGCTGACCGGGGAAGGATTGCTTTCGTAATACCTCATGGCCTCTAAGAATTTGAAGTTATCTCATTTCAGTACAACATTCCTACTTCCTTTGACCACTTTATGGGCAACCTGGGTCGACATCTTAAGTGAACTACGTGTCTTTGCTACCTGGCTGACATAACAATCTTCTCGAAGACTTTTGAAGAGCATCGGAAATGCTTGGCAACTGCGCCGAAGTATACCAGTGACGTAAGTCTTGATTTGAATCCGTGAAAATGGTTATTTGTCGAACAAGATAAAAATCTGGGACTACCTACTTGACGGAAATAGAGCCATAACAAATTTTCCAACTGCTCAGCACATGTGAGAGACCTCCTTGGAATATAGTCATACTACAAACATTTCATAAAGAATTTCAGTTGCGGGACATGTTCAGCAAAAAAAATGCTGCAGGGAGACACGAAATTTACTTGGAGCGAGTACCAAGAAAGATCTTACTCTATTTCTGAGGAAACTCTCATGTCATTAACAGGTCAGGAAATTTTTGACGAGAATGCTAAGATGGCACTACACACTGACGCTAGCGGTAATGGGGCAGGTGCAGTTCTAGTGCAAATCCAGGAAAGCACTGAGAGAGTGATAGCTTATTCCTTCACAGCGCTCTCCAAATCTGAGAAGAATTTGTCTGTGGCTGGGAGGGAACCTTGCAGTTGTCTGAGAAATTACCAACTCGAATTTCATTTATACGGCAGACCATTCACTGTTTTAACTTACAATCAGTCTTTATGGTAGCTGACAAGCACGAAAAATCCATTAGGACGACTGGAAAGAAAGACCCCGAAGATTCACCATAGATGTTAAGTCCCATAGTGCTCAGAGCCATTTGAACCAGCCCTGAAGATTCGGGAATGCGAAGACACAGTAGTATAAAAAAATGGACGCCAACACTAGAATGTTAACTGCCTCTCGCGAAACCCATTATAGGAACATTACATCTCTGTTGATATTCCAGTCATCGCTGCACTAACCAACATTCAGATTAATGTATTCAATGCCGTATGAAAAGAATGGCGACCCAATGGGGCAGAAATGATCCCTCGTAATGTCAGTTCAATACTAATGTATTTTCATGGTGCTTTGACATTAGCGCATCAGGATTTGATATTTCTGATAGAACCAGAAGGAGACGTTATTGCCCAGGTGCCTATCGAACTGTCAGACATCAAGCAAGCCACTGCAAGTAACGTCGATGATGGAAGCTTGTGCCTCAGTAACCCTTAGGACTTCAATAAAATCTTCTCGGTTTACAAGCCACGTCACTTCGAATAAAACTCTCCAGCTTTCGATAGCTGTCTCCACCTTCACCATCAGAAGTTCAAAGCACTGACTGCCGGGCTGGCAGGAAAAGAAATCAAATCTGCTTAGTTCTCGGGCAGTTTTACAACGCGACCGGAACAAGAGATAATTCTACATCTACATGGATACTCTGCAATCACATTTAAGTGTCTGGCAGAGGGTTCATCGAACCACCTTCACAATTCTCTTTTATTCCAATCTCATATAGCGCGCGGAAAGAACGAACATCTAAATCTTTCCGTACGAGCTCTGATTTCCATTACTTTATCGTGGTGATCGTTTCCCCATATGTAGGTCGGTCTCAACAAAATATTTTCGCATTCTGAGGACAAGGTTGGTGATTGGAATTTCGTAAGAAGATTCCGTCGCAACAAAAAACGCCTTTCTTTTAATGATGTCCAGCCCAAATCCTGTATAATTTCAGTGACACTGTCTCCCATATCTCGCGATAACACAAAACGTGGTGCCCTTCTTTGAACTTTTTCGATGTACTCCGTCAGTCCCATCTGGTAAGGATCCCACACCGCGGAGCAGTATTCTAAGAGGATGGACAAGCGTAATGTATGCAGTCTCCTTAGTAGATCTGTTACATTTTCTAAGTGTCCTCCCAATAAAACGCAGTCATTGGTTAGCCTTCCCCACAACATTTTGTGTGGGTTCCTTCCAATTTAAGTTGTTCGTAATTGTAATACCTAGGTATTTAGTTGAATTTACGGCTTTTAGATTGTACTGATTTATCATGTAAGCGAAGTTTGACGAGTTCCTTTTAGCACTCATGTGGATGACCTCACAGTTTTCGTTATTTAGGGTCAACTGCCACTTTTTGCAACATTCAGATATTTTTTACAAATCGTTTTGCAGTTTGTTTTGATCTTCTGATGACTTTATTGGTCGATAAACGACAGCGTCATCTGCAAACAATCTAAGACGGCTGCTCAGATTGTCTCCCAAATCGTTTATATGGATAACGAACAGCAAAGGGCCTATAACACTATCACTTCCGTTTTACTCGATGACTTTCCATCAATTACTGTGAACTGTGACCTCTCTGACAGGAAATCACAAATCCAGTCACACAACTAAGACGATATTCCATAAGCACGTAATTTCACTACAAGCCACTTGTGTGGTACAGTGTCGAAAGCCTTCCGGAAATCCAGAAATACGGAATCGATCTGAAATCCCTTGTCAATAGCACTCAACACTTCATGTGAATAAAGAGCTAGTTGTTTCACAGGAACGATGTTCTCTAAACCCAAGTTGACTGTGTGTCAGTAGACAGTTTTCTTCGAGGTAATTCATAATGTTTGAACACAATATATGTTCAAAAATCCTGCTGCATATCGACGTTAGTGATATGGGCCTGTAATTTAGTGGATTGCTCCTACAACCTTTCTTGAATATTGGTGTGACCTGTGCAACTTTTCAGTCTTTGGGTACGGATCTTTCGTCGAGCGAACGGTTGTATATGATTGTTAAGTATGGAGCTAATGCATCAGCATACTCTGAAAGGAACTTAATTGGTATACAGTCTGGACCAGAAGACTTGATTTTGTTAAGTGATTTAAGTTGCTTCACTACTCCGAGGATATTTACTTCTACGTTACTCATGTTGGCAGCTGTTCTCGATTCGAATTCTGGAATATTTACTTCGTCTTCTTTTGTGAAGGCATTTCGGAAGCTGTGTTTAGAAATTCTGCTTTGGCAGCACTGTCTTTGATAGTATCTCCTTTGCTATCGCGCAGAGAAGACATTGATTGTTTCTTGAGGCTAACATACTTCACATACGACCAGAATCTCTTTGGATTTTCTGCCAGGTTTCGAGACAGTTTCGTTGTGGAAACTGTTATAAGCATTCCTCGTTTGCTGTAATGAAGCATTACGTCTGAACGGCTGCAGTGGACAGAATTTTGAAGAAGACTAGTCACGCCATACTAAGACAGTGGATACGACAGGAAATGTATGGTGCCAGAAGCCTATTTCGTTGTCACCTGTTTCTGGCATCAATCTTATCGCCATTCGATTGCGAATGTGTACACGTGGCCACGGCAGCGCAACAGCGGCCGAGTTTGTGGAAGACGAGGACTAAGCAATGTACGAAGTCTGACAGCTTAACTCAAGGATGTGACGACCTGGAATCCAATAAGGCGCACGGAAGAGATGTTAACTTTTCCAGTCAAGAACTGTACGGCGGCTCTGTTGCTGCGCTGAGTAAAGGCCGTAATTTTTCTTCAGACCCGCGACTTCTGACAATATTGGATATTGTCAGCAAAACATAGCAGTGCATTAGGCATCTCTCGTACGAAGCAGCTGAGGACGTCAGGCGAACCATTAGCCGTATCCTAGCGAAAGCTAAGCCAACGACATCCAATGTTAGCCAGGAGGAACGACGTAGCTTACGCTTATTACGTGAGAGCGAGGACTGGATTGTCTTGACAGCCGATGAAGGAAATGCTACTGTCGTCCTGAACACTGAAGGTGATGCATTTATTAGAAGACGATAAGTACAGGAAGCTTAGTCACGATACAACACAGACGATGGTTAGAAAGACAGGGAAGTTATTAAAGGGCTCTGGTATGGCAGAAAGTAATGTCTCGTGCTGCCAGATCTCCCCGGCTTTAACGATTGCCGAAGACACACGAGAAAGGTATTCCCCTGAAGCCGATAGTGTAATCACGTCGCCCACCTACAGATTGGCAAAACATCTGGCAGGGATCTTGGCATCCAAACTGGAACACTGTCGACAGCACATTGTTAACATACAGTCATTGCCCCAGGAAAAAAAGTTTGGCCAAAACAACATAATGGTTAGCATGGATGTCGTGTCACTTTTTACTAAGGTGCCGGTACAAGGCACGCTGGATCTTTTGGCCGTACAGTTTCCAACTGGGATCCTCAATCTGTTTCGCTACCCCTTAACGCCAACACATTCCCTGTACTGCAATGGATATTATGAGATTACCGATGGTACAGCGATGGGATCCGCACTGTCTCCGGCCATCGCGAAGTTACTCATGGAGCGCTTCCATGAGCGTCCTCTGAGACCGGCGAGGTAGTGTCTGTCTTGCTTCCTACAATTTGTTGACGGCACCTTCCTGATATGGCCCCACGGTGAAAATGCAATGCAGTTGTTTGCCGACCACATGAACGGTGTCCACCCCAACATTAAATTTATTGTCAAGACGGAGAGGAATGGCAAGCTTCTGTTGTTGGATGTTCTAGTTGAGTGGAAAGCAAGGGGCGGATTTCTTCATTCAGCGTACGGAAAATGTACGCAAACTCGTTGGTGCTTGAAAGCCAATATCTTTCACCACCCTGTGCCCAAGAGAGTGGTCCTTAAAACTTTAGTACACAGAGCAAAGATTATTTCTGACGACGAGCATCTACAGTCGAAATTTCGTTTTTGAGATGCATGTTCATGTAAAATGGTCACAGTAAAGGAGAGATTGCAAAAGCTTTCAGGTGCTAGCCACGCAAGATGCCTCGAGAATCGGCGGAGGGGGCAAGCTGGCCTTGTATAGTGTGAGGCAACGACTAGCAAG
Source organism: Schistocerca americana (assembly GCF_021461395.2). Taxonomy (NCBI): domain Eukaryota; kingdom Metazoa; phylum Arthropoda; class Insecta; order Orthoptera; family Acrididae; genus Schistocerca; species Schistocerca americana. The sequence goes on from NC_060122.1 coordinate 798,435,744, forward strand.
ATAGGACGAGTGCTGCAGACATGTCAACTGAGAACAATGTTCCGGCTCGCCTCGAAGACATGTGATATGTTATGCCCCGTTAAGGACAACGTAGATATTTTGAGTTCCTCGCATGTATGGCGTCGCCTGGTGAACACAACAGCATTTGCGTAGGGCAAACTGTCTGCACTGCTGCTGAGCACTCTCGACACGTTATACGAACAGAACTTGATTTGCTGGATATTGCTTAAAAACGGACATGAGATACAATTTGAAAAGGTGAGTCTCGTGTCATGCATAATCGTATTTGAAATCTTGTATAAAGGAGATGTCCGAAATTAAAACAAACAGTAACAATTTTAACAGAGACAAGGCGTACACATACCTAGTAGCGCTTGGAGCCGGGCTTTGGAGATCGAGCCAAAGCCAAGATGGATGGTTGACGCCTGTTGGGAGGAGAGAGCGACAGTTTCAAATGTTGTGCCGCCCGCCACCTGATGTCACTCGGGCCCGCGGAGGGCCGGAGCTGTTATAAGCTGCGTTCCGTCCTCTCTGGAAGGCTGGAGACACTGCCATAGCAATTATACGCGGAACATCGTGCTAGCCCAGGGAGTCAGTGACTTTAACTCCCGATGACGATGGCAGAGACCTTTATCGAAAGTTCGAGTGTTCCGTTCGAAGTTACACGACTTGTAAACATGGAATATATTACCGAAGCATGCCGCCGCGGTACACTCCGAGAACGTCCTTAGGACTTCTCGTACAAATTGTTCCTGCAGTTGCTTCATTTCAGCTGATCGGAACTGAACTCCTTGGGATGTTTCCAAAGATTACAAATTGGAATGAACGGCACGTAATGTGCGCCAACCTCCTGACCTTCTACGTCCTAAGATCGCACAGACTGCTGATGCTCTTGACAGCTGGTATATTTCTTGTAGAAGACCAACCTGTAAGTTACAATGTTGGCGACTTTTAACGCTGATATAAGCTTTGTACGGAAGTTCAGCCTACCAGAAACTACTTCGGCTATAGACGCCGTTTGTCAGGCGTCACGACGAAGTCGAGAATAATGAACGTACATTGAGGAAGCAAAAGTGCAGGTGGAGTGTGTGAGACTGTAACATAACAGACATGGTATCGACAGATTCTTTAAAGATGTTTAGTGCAACTTTACGAACTAGAGTAGACACAGATATTGCCACTTAACCTGTTCATACAATATCTCTGAAAACAATATTGGTAGGCACTCAGTAAGGACTGTATTCAAGAAACATAACATCAGTTGAATAAGATTTCACCTATTATCGAAAATCGCCATCAATGTAAGCTTACAACCAAGTTTGCAAATGCGCTGTTACCCATAAAACAAGCAAAGGGTGTATTACATGTAACCAAGTCCGTGAGTGTTAACAACATGGAAATAGCCGTTTAAATCAAAATAACAAACCAAGTGACGAAAATTACCAATTGTGCAAATATCTTAAATTATAAATCAAATTACTTTTTGGAACTTTGTATCACATTCTAATGCTTAGGGGCATAGAGCCTGAAACACGTTCTAGTTTTCGTCGGTTCTGTCACAAAAAGAAAATATCGAAATTTGAAATCTGGAAACTGCGTCGCAGTTTTGGATTCAGAGACTTACTTGATTCACAAAACTAATCACACCAAAGATCCTTCTTTTTAATTAGTTATTCCCGATACTGAGCACAAAACGTATGTAACTCATTCCTAGAATAACACAAAACTGAAAAATTCCTGTTCAACGAACAGAAGGAAAACCACACCCTAGTCAAATTAAGTATAGGCGTACAATTGTTAACAGAATATAGAAATTCATGTCCTCATATATAAGTACCAATAACGCCTGTAAAGTCTGTTACAACACATACATTTCGTATTTTACTATTTTCATAAAGTTATTAACCTGTCTCAAAAACATACAACAAAAATCAGAATAGTAACTCCAGCCTGTACTTGGAGATTTTGCAAGGTCAGCAGAAGCAGACGCTTCACTCCATTGTGATGTATGCTAGGAAGTGGACGTTTGTTAAATTGCTCTGTGAACTATTACATCATCATAAATATGTGTGAATGTTTAAGTATGTTGTGTAAGTAGATCGAAATCTGAAAGTAAATAATCTCTTAAAAGTGACATCATGGCCCAGACTGTTTATTTAAAGAGACCGTCAAATATAAAGCTGGTACTAGAACCTATTTTTACAAGCTTGCAGAAGCAGAAGCAACCTGGGATATTATCGTCGAGATTTCGTCTTCAGCAAGTTATGTACAATTAATTCACCTATTCCTTCTTCGCTGTATTCGCATTTACACTGAAACTGGTATAGGCATGCGTATTCAAATACAGAGATATGTAAACAGCCAAAATACGGCGCTGCGGTCGACAACGCCTACATAAGACTAACAGCGTCTGGCGCAGTTGGATCGGTTACTGCTGCTATAATGCCAGGTTATCAAGATTTAAGTGTTTGAACGTGGCGTTATAGTCGGCGCAGTACCTCGGAGGTAGCGATGATGCTGGGATTTTGCCGTATGACCATTCCTCTGTTGTACCGTGAATATCAGGAATGTGGTAAAACATCAAATCTCCGACATTGCTTCGCCCGGTTAAAGATCCTGCTAAAACGGGACCAACGACGACTGAAGAGTGTCTTTCAACGTGACAGAAGTGCAACCCTCCCACAAAATACTGCAGATTTCAGTGCTGGTATATAAACAAGTATCAGCGTGCGAATCATTCAACGAAAGATTATCGATATTGGCTTTCCGAGCCGAAGGCCCACCCGTGTACCCTTGACGACTGCACGACATAAAGCTTTACGCCTCGTGTGGGCCCATCAACACCGACATGATGAGTAGAAAGATGTTGGCTGGTCGGATGAGTCTCGTTTCAAATTGTATCGAGCGGAAGGACGTGGACGGGTATGGAGACAATCTCATGATTCCATGGACTCTGCATGTCAGCAGGGGACTGTTCGAGCTGGTGGACGCTCTGTAATGGTGTGGGGCGTATGCAGTTGGAGTGATATGGGACCCCTGATAAATCTAGATATGACTCTGATAGTTGACACGTACGGAAGCATCCTGCATCCATTGAAGTCCATTGCGCATTCCGGTGCACTTGGACAATTCCAGCAGGACAGTGCGACACCCCTCACGTCCAGAGAGTGGCTCCAGGAACACTCTCACGAGTCAAACACTTCCGCTGCCCACCAGACTCTCCAGACATGAACATTATTAAGCATATCTGGGATGCCTTGCAGTGTGCTGTTCAGAGGAGATCTCCACCCCACACGGATTTACGGACAGCCCTGCAGGATTCATGGTGTCAGTTCCCTCCAGCACTACTTCAGACATTAGTCGAGTCCCTGCCACGACGTGCTGGGGCACTTCTGCGTGCTCGCGGGAGGCCTGCACGATATTAGGTAGGTGTACCATTTAATCTGCCTCTTCAGTGTAGTTACTTAATGGTGGGAGAAAAGTACGATTATTTTCTTCCTGGCAAATTAAAACTGCGTGCCAGACCGAGACTCGAACTCGGGACCATTCTGGAAAAATCCCCCAGACTGTGCCTATGCTATGTCTCTGCAATATCCTTTCTTTCGGGAGTGCTAGTTCTGCAAGGTTCGCAGGAGAGCTTCTGTAAAGTTTGGAAGGTAGGAGACGAGGTACTGGCAGAAGTAAAGCTGTGAGGACGGGGCGCGAGTCGTGCTTGGGTAGCTCGGTTGGTAGAGCACTTGCCCGCGTAAGGCAAAGGTCCCGAGTTCGAGTCTCGGTCTGGCACACAGTTTTAATCTGCCGGGAAGTTTCATATCAGCGCACACTCCGCTGGAGAGTGAAAATCTCATTCTGAACGACTATTTTCGTCGCCCCCTGGAGCGTTTGGACAGGTGACAGAAAAGGGGTTACAACACGGAGAAGAGTAGAATCAAGTAGACAACGGGATGGACGTTGTGCCGGGTCAGGAAGCTGATGAACGGCAGAGCTTGAGACAGGCGACGCGGTGCCGTTAGCCGGGAGGCGACGCGAGTCGGCGGCGCGGCGTGTTTTGACTGCGGCGTCTGGCCGCCGCCGCCGCAGACAATGGCCTGCGCGCTGGCCTTGGCGGATTCGCGGTACCCGCCTCGCCGGCGATCCCGCTGCCTCTACGTCTGGCCGCCCTGCCGTCTCCGCGCTCTGGGCAAGACCAGCTTCGCAAAAGGGACACGTCCTAGGTTCGAACCTCGATCCGGCGCACAATTCTAGTCTTCTAGGAAGTCTCAAATCAACTGCAGAAGGAAAATTCATTGTGAATAAGACTTGGTTAGTACACGTGTTTTTTCTTAATTACGTGTATGAGGGGTGTTCGAAAGAAAAGGTACGAAACAACACTGTGTTATTCAAAAGTAATCACCAGAGGCGAGAGCACAACTATCCCACTCTTTCGCGAGCCAAAGGATTTCCCGTTCCTAGAATTCCCGTGGTTGTGACAGGAGCCAGTCCTCCACTTTGTCCTTCAGTTGGTCATCCGAGTTGAAGCGCTTCCCTCTGAGACGTCTTTCAAACGGACCAAACTGGCGGACGTCGCAGGGCGACATACCCCGACTTCAAGGTGCTCCCACCTGAACTTGGTCATTCCACTTTGTATGGCCTCGGAGACGTGTGGACGCGCGTCATCGTGGAGCAGAGTCACACCCTCCGTGAACAGCCCGGCCGTTTGCTCCTGATGGACTTGCGTAGGTGCAAATGGCTCTGGGCACTATTGGACTTAACTTCTCAGGTCATCAGTCCCCTAGAACTTAGAACTACTTAAACCTAACTAACCTATGGACATCACACACATCCATGCCCGAGGCATGATTCGAACCTGCGATTTAGCGGTCGCGCGGTTCCAGACTGAAGCGCCTAGAACCGCTGGGCCACACCGGCCGGCACTTGCGTAGGCTATGGAGTGTCTCGCAGTATGCAAGTACGCATCACTGTTATTGGTTTTCTCGTGTTCGAGGAATTCGATGAGTATCAAACCTCGGACTCCGGAAAAGACGGTAAGCATCACCTTGCCTGCGAGGTCGCAGCTTTCAATTTTTTAGGGGGCGTTGACGACGCATACTTCCAGTGCCTAGATGTCTCACTACATTCTCCCAAAGCATACACAAATTTCAAGTACTTAGGTTGTTACGATGTTTCGTAACTTTCCATTTGAACACTACTTATACACACATACCCCGCAAACCACTGTGAAGTGCATGGCAGATGGTATATCCGACTGTCTCAGTTACTAAGGCATTTCTTGTTCCATTCACATATGGAGCGAGGGAAGAATGACTGGTTAAAAGCGCCTGTGAGCGCTGTAGTTAGTGTAATCTTATCACCGAGCGAGGTAGCGCAGTGGTCAGCGCACCAGACTCGCATTCGGTAAGATGATGATGATGTTTGGTTTGTAGGGCGCTCAACTGCGCGGTCATCAGCGCCCGTACGAAGTCCGATGTTTTACACGGTTCAGTTTTTAACTCAATCCAATCTAGCAGCTGTCACGAATGATGACGACGACACAAACACCCAGTCCCCGAGCAGACAAAAGTCCCCAACCAGCCCGGGAATCGAACCCAGAACCCCGAGATCCAGAGGCAGGAACGCTAGCCACTGGTCCACGAGCTGCGGACTCGCATTCGGTAAGATATCCGCGTCCGGCCATCCTGATTGTTCTCCGTTATTTCACTAAATCACTTCAGGCAGTCCGCCTCCGTAGCGTAGCGGTAGAGTTGCCACCTACCACGCACGGGGCCCGGGTTCGATTTCCGGCAGGGGACTGGGTGTTGTGTGTCCATCATCATTTTCATCATCATTGACTCGCAAGTCGCCGAAGTGGCGTCAACTAAAAAGAACTTGCAATACGGCGGCCGAACTCCCCCGCATGGGGCCTCCCAGCCAACAATGCCATACGTTCATTTCATTTCACTTCAGGCAAATGCCCTAATGATTCCTTTGAAAAGGCTTACCGATTTGCTTCCCCATCCCTCCTTAATCCGAACTTGTGCTGCACCTCTAATGACCTCGTTGTCGACGGGACGTTAAACACTAATCTTCTTTGCTTCCTTATTTGTCTGATCTTGCCTTGGTTATCTCATGGGAGCAACACGTGGAGAGTGGAAATACATTCCTAGATTCAGCTCTCCAAGCTGGTACTACAAACTTTCTAAGCATATTTTCACGGGATAGTTTATGTCTGTCTTCAACTATGTGCCAGTTTAGTTCATGCAGTATGTTCCTTACACACTTCCATGGGTCGAACAAAACTGTGACCATTCGTGGTGCCCTTCTCTGTACATACGGGGCGTTCAAAAATAAACGAGCCGGAATCTGGAACGGGCAAAGGAGGGTAATATCGTAGCGTGTGTAACGAGGTGTGGTTCCGACCAGAGCGTGGAAGTTCACAGCCCGACGCTAGAGGGCACGCGTGCATGTCACGTGACTATACAGAGCTAGCAGCAGCATGCATCAATCGTCCAACGCTGCCAGTCGCAGTGCAAACAGTGACATGGAGGCGTCAAAAGAAGAGCAAGGAGATGTTCGTTTTCTGATAGCGGAGGAACGGACATCCATCGACGAATGTCACAAGTGTACGGGGAACACGGCATGTCCCTTGCATGGGCCAAGGCGTGGCAAAAGCACTTCAGGGAATGACGGGTGTCGTTAGCCAATGATGCACAATCTGGAGCACCACACTGCATTACCGATGACATCGTCCAGCTGGTGGATGCATTCATTACCCAGGACTGCCGAGTGACAGTGAAAGCCATAGCCGTTATGTTCAGATTGAGTGTCTGAAGTGTTCACACCATCATGAAGGAACGATTGCACATGCGCAAAGTGTGAGCCCAATGGGTGCCCCACAGTCTTCAACCACACCAGGAAGCATGTCGGATGGCCCACTGTCCTGCTCATCTGCAGCGCTATGCTCGGGGAGGTAATGCCTTCCTGGGACGAGTGGTGGCTGGAGATGAGTCATGCTGTCATCACTTCGAACCAGAATCGCAACGACAAAGTCTCCAGTGGAAGCACCCACGGTCACCATCACCAAAAAAATCCAAGGCCATTCACACGAGTGCAGGTAAGGTTATACTGAGGTTCTTCTTTGACCAAGATGGCTCCCTTCTGATTCACTTCCTGCAGCACGGGACAACAGTGAATGCCCAGCGTTAATCGCAAACCTTGACCGCCTTTCGCCAAGCGATCAAATCAAAACGACCAGGCAATCTCACCCGTGGGGTCACTCTGCTCCACGACAATGCAAAGCCTCGTATGGCCAACACAGTCGCGGCACTCCTGCAGAAATTCACATGGGAGATTCTTCGCCACCCTCCATACAGTCCGGACCTCTCTTCCTGTGATTACGCCATTTTTGGTCCCCTTAAAAAGGCTCTGAGGGGCAAACGATTCACGTCTGACGACGACGTCCAGCTGTACGTGCGGAACTGGTTAACATCGCAACCCCGGGAATTTTATGAGACAGACATTAACTGGCTTCTGTCACAGTGGGACAAGTGTCTCAACAGCCAGGGTCAATACTTCTAACATACAGTTACTGGTTTCTGTAATTGCACCTCTGGCTCGTTTCTTTTTGACCGCCCCTTATTCATTCGATAACCACTCATAGTCCTAATTGGGGCACACACTCGAGCAGTATTCCAGGATTGGTCACACAAGTGGTTTGAATGCAATCTCCTTTCCAGATTTATTTACCTCATTTCTACCAATGAACGGAAGTCTTCAACCTAGTATATCTGTGACTGAGACTGTGCGATCGTTGAATTTAATATCCCTACAAATTGTTACACCCACGTATTTGTATACGTTAATTTATCCGAACTGTGACTCACTGATATTACACTGATGTGATACTACGCTGTTTTTTCGTTTTGTGGAATACATAATTTTACATCTCTGAACATTTAAAGCAAGTTGTCAATCCTTCCACCACTTTGAAATCGTGTCAAGATCTGATTGAATATTTATGCAGCTTCTTTTAATCAGTATGTCATTACAGATCGTCTGCAAAAAATCTGAGATTACTGTTAATACTGGCCGGCTGAAGTGGCCGCGCTGTTCTGGCGCTGCAGTCTGGAACCGCGAGACCGCTACGGTCGCAGGTTCGAATCCTGCCTCGGGCATGGATGTGTGTGATGTCCTTAGGTTAGTTAGGTTTAACTAGTTCTAAGTTCTAGGGGACTAATGACCTCAGCAGTTGAGTCCCATAGTGCTCAGAGCCATTTGAACCATTTTGTTAATACTGTCCACAACGTGAATAATGTACAACATGAACAGCGAGGGTCCCAAAATACTTCCCTGGGGCACACTCGAAATTCCACTATATATGTCGATGACTCTCCATCCAAGATAACTTGCTGTGTCCTCTCTACAAAAAACAATCCTCAATACAGTCACAAATTTCGGTTCGTACCTCACACGACTGCACTTTTTACAATGAATGTAAATGTGGTACCGAGAGATATGATTTTAGGAAATCAACAAACACTGCATCTACTTGACCGCCTTGATCTATTGCTTTCAATATGTCATGTGAGAACATTGCGAGCTGGGTTTCGGATGATGGATGTCTTCTTCATCCCTGCTGCCTGGTATGGGAGAGGTCGTTCTGTTCGAGCACCTCATTCTGTTTGAGCTCAGAATACCTTCCAAGATTCTACAACAAATGGACGACAAACATATAGGAACGTAGTTTTGTAGATCACGTCTACTATCTTTCTTTTAGACGGGTGTGACTTGTAATAAATCATAAGTTATTTCTACATTCTGTTCGGAAATGCCCATTACAAAATTCTAGGACTTGTAGCTGAGAGAGTACATCATATTTTGAACAGGAACACATTCCGTTCTACGATGGTTTCAGTTAAGACGTGTAAAGCGTCCACGTGTGCAGAGGGAAAAAGAAAGGTCTCAGAGCTGGTTGTCCTGGTATGCAGTGGGACAGACAGAATGGCGTGGGGTCTTACGCAGAGTTTAGTTTACGAGACTCCTGAAGAGACAGAGGAAGATCTGTTGGCACGAGGTCTGGCCGATGCACCAGGAAATGAAGAGCCACCACGTGGGATGGAGAGTGTGCACCAGAGCACGCCTCGCAGATCCAATGTCTGAAACGACGCTGGTGGTCGCCACATCGAGCCGCTGCTGTAACGCATCAGTACTGTTCTGTACGTACAGTATAGTGGGTTCCTTTCTGTTTTGGAATAATAGAAACAAACGTGATTAAGTGATAAATGGGTGTTTCGTTATGTTTCCTTTCGAATTGTTATCTAATAAATGTACTGCGTCATGCCTGATTAGATTCCTCAAGCATAACTGGATGAGTTAAACATCTGAAGTGAAACCGTCGTAGAACAGGAAGGGTACATTTCCGGACATGTGTTCCTTTTCAAAATATTATGTACTCACACTCCTCTAACAAGTCCTAGAGACTTGTAACTTGAATTCCCGAACACACTGTAGATATGTGGCACTATTCAGCAATGTGAAGCCATTCATTGTATTGCTGACAGTACAGAGTTCCTGTCGCTAACGAAGTCCATCACCTGGCTAACATTCTTTAACTATGTCATTTTATGTTTATTAGAAAATTTTATAATAAAAAAACAAAAGAATTTCCAAAATAATCAAACTATAGCTTTCGGCATGACAATTATTTCCAAATTTCAAGAGATGAAATCAGACGTCCACCATTACACGGCGTGTGCGCCAGCCTGCTATTATCTGTCTTTAATTCGGATTGGCAAAGTGCTTATGTTAATGCAATAAACAAACCTGACAGCTGATGAACCAGTGTGTTGGTGCTTATTGTTGTTTCGATACTTGTTTATGTTTACACCGGGAAGGTGTGATCGAATGCCATTGAACTTTTCCGTGTTAAAAATAATTTCTCTCTCAGTAATCGTGCTAAAACTTAATAGGCAATGGAATTAAATATCATGCGGTTTTAATTTTCTAAATTTTGAGTTCACTGTATTCATAATTAGCGAAATGTTTGAGCCTTAGAAGAGAATAGAAGGTTAATATAAGATCGAACAGTGTGTGAACTCCACTTTATTGTTTATGTTACACTGGAAATTTAAATCACTTCCTAATCAGAGAGATCATATTTCGTAATTATCAAATTTAAATAGTTTAACATTACATAGAAGATGACTTTACCGAGGCATACATGGTCAATTTTGCGTTAAAAATTGTTCGACCATCCCGTTTCGTCTGAACTAATAGGGTCTCTAGCTACCATGTGTATAGCTAACGGCCCTTACTTTGGGGACAAGCAAGTGGCCATAAATAATGTGACTCGGCAGCGTAAGTGATCGTTTATCGTAATTTTGCATGCCGTATAATCTCGAGGGAACCATATTAAGCTCAGCTAAAAATGTAAATGAACTAATTAAGTGACAGGTATCGGAACAATCAATCACCAGTTTGTACGATTCACGATGTAGTGCCATAGGAATACGATACTGAAAACCTGAACCGGGAGTTAGTTCATGAGAGATGATAAATATCTTCGAAATACCAACTTAGAAAATGCACAGATCCTTGTCACAGTGCAATCTTCGAACCCCATTCTTCCCCCTTACCGCTGTGCAGCGACCGTGAAATTACACTAGTAATGGCTCGTGTAGTGGCACAGAAATACTCCTGCTACGTCCGTGAGCGCAGCGTTAACACCTGACAAAAAAAGCTCTCCTCTTGACTACTGTATCGCTCATATGGGTGTTGTAAAACATGTGATGACATGGCATTCCATTTTTCATCACGTGTCTCTTGCAGTAGCTTCCAATACGGGATTCATGTGCTATTTACCTATAGTAACACTGTAAAACGGAAAAACTAGAGGACTGAATGAGCGATTAAACCGTGTTCAAATGGCTCTGAGCACTATGGGACTTAACATCTGAGATCATCAGTCCCCTAGAACTTAGAACTACTTGAACCTAACTAACCTAAGGACAACACACACATCCATGCCCGAGACAGGATTCGAACCTGAGACCGTAGCGGTCGCGCGGTTCCAGACTGAAGCGCCTAGAACCGCTTGGCCACACCGGCCGGCGATTAAACCATGTCACTAGGATAAATGTGCTATAAAGCGTGCAGACTATCCTACGGCTGCGCCATAACTACGTAGTTTAAATCCCGTGAGAAGATCTGACTGCTTGTTCGCTCCGCTTATTTTGTATTTAGTGCTTCACAAACTGCACTCTTGTAAGTACTTGAGCCATTAAGCGCCGAAAGGTTACGTGGAAGACGGGTGCCCCTTCTTCGCAAATATCCATCAATTGAGGAAAGACATCATCATAAATCTCATGGTCTACACCCAAGTCTGCAATCCAGAACATACAAATGTTGAAATTAGTATTCTAAGACGACGAGATTTTTGAGAAAGCAGGAAACGTTTTTGCTTGTCAGACAACCTGCAACAGCAAAAGTGCTGCACGATGTTATAATATCTCTCTAATCTCATCTCTCCTTACTATTTAGACTGTAATAATTTGAAACGGCGTCGCCATTTATTTTTGTTTTCCTCCAGGAAAGTGCTCGAGAGCTGTGTGTAGATATTTTATACAACAATAAAATGTGCAAGATTTGATCAACAAATTGACAATGCGGAAAGTGGTATTCATATTTAGAACTCAACTGTTGACTCAGAGGGAAAGATACAGTTTGCAATGTGGCATAGCAGCGCCTGGAAATGTATGCTCTACAACGCGTCCTTCTTCATGGCATTCCGCAAACAAAAGACAGAAGAGAAGAAAAGAGCAGCAGCGATACGACTGCTCAAAGACAGTATGCTAAACGAAAAATACCATCCTGAAACAACATGATCTCCCAGAAAACTAAACGCAAAGGCTAATGTCACTGATGGGGGACGTGCATACATTACACAGTCTGAGTTCACTACTTAAAGCTTTGTGGCGGTCGTTTTCCTAATAAACTGAATAAGGATTGCAACCTGAGGTCTAAGATCAAGTTTTAATACAGCCTGACTCGAATGAGCCGCCGTTATCTGGGGCCTAAATTATAAATCCTGTGGAAATAATAATTCACTCATGATGGGCCCCTACAATATGCATCTGGCCATGGTCAGTAATATTCCTTCATTCAGGGCTATACTCCAAAGAGTATAAAATGGCAAAACTAAGAATGACCAACCGTCTCAATTCCTTGGAGCAATTAATAGAAAGATACATATTGCAGTCAATTACTGGAACAAAATTAGAACATTTTCAATTGAGTTCTGTCTATAAAGGAAATGACGAAATTCTGAGAACTAAATAGCATACATTCTGCAAATAACATTACAGGCACTAGCCACCGTATTAAAAAATGTTCTGTCTTATTAACAGAATCTTCCGTCGGTTGGTTGCAAACATAATCACGCCAGTCCAAAACGTACGCAAAGCTAAGAGCTGCAAATATGTTTATGTGATTTTTGTTGTTTCCGCATCGCAACGTGGAGCTGTGGACTCGGTGCTCTTTGGGTCAGTGCCCCACAGTTCCCCCACACATTCTCCAGTGTTCCGAGGGACTGAATCCCCCGGGACTCGTCGCTGGTTGGAGGCTCGCAAGTTCTTAGCTGACGACCTGTAGCAAAGTCTTTTTCCGCAAATGATTAACAGAAAGGATTTTTCCCCTTGGTCTCCTTTCTCCCATCATTAAATAACAGTTTGTAATTAATGAGAAAACGTATGGACCGTTACAACTTCTGGGCCTTAAACTTTCTTGAGTAAGTCATTTACAAATAAAAGTTAGTTCAGAAACTTATTCACAATCGAGGAGATTACAAAATGTTGGAATCTATCTATAAAGTGCAGAGTACGGTAACTGAAACCAGAACAGTGAGCCGAAAAAAACGTTAGGTGTTTGGATGATACCATGAGGAAAAAAACTATCGTTACTACTATGCTAAATGAAGTCATTCATTATTTCACTCTCCTGACGGCGGGAGAAGGGCTAGCGGCCTGTGGATATGCCTAAAAACTTATCTATGTGTGAGGGCGTATATATATATATATGTATGTGTGTGTGTGTGTGTGTGTGTGTGTGTGTGTGTGTGTGTGTGTGTGTGTCGAAAAATCTGAAGCAATTTTAATCAAAATTGGCACATATGCCACTTACTACGTGAAAAATGCACTGGGGTTAAGACATACCTCGGACACACCAGGATAGACGTGCGAGTTAAAGCGCCGCTTCCGGGATGGGGGTGTCCGTCAGCGATCGAATCCGCCCGGTGGATTAACGACCAGGGTTTGCGTGGCGGCCGGTCTGGACGCGGTTTCACGGCGGTTTCCCACATTCCACTAGAGCGTTCGTTCCCAACCAGGGGGGTAATTACCCCCTGACGGCTGAAATGAAATTTTCTGAGGGATAAAAACTACATGATTCGTTTCTGTTTGTCACGAAACTAAATCATTTTCAAGGGATATTTACTATTATCATAATTTTATATAAGTTACCAATAATTATTTTTTCTCAATTAGTAGCATTAATGCGGTGGGGTTGTAGGTTCCTCAAGTAGTCCACCTACTACACACATACGTTGCACTTTGTCCCATACATCACTGATGATAAAAGTGGACATATGGGTAACAAATACTAAATATCTGGCACCTGATTGGTAGGTAGTCAGTGAACGCAAAGGATAAGGTTAAGGTTGTGGATGGGGCCACAAACAGTTACTGTGAGTTGCACAATCGAAAACACAACTCTATTTTTCTAAGAACTACTTATTTACACATTGGCTTAAAGATCGCAATTAAACAGTATGGCTGAAGGCCTAGTTAAAGAAAACTTGAGATGCTTCCTGGACTGAAGGCCCAAAACCACACAGCAAACACAAGAACGGCTGAAGGCCTGGCTTAGAAATCAAAAGCGATAAAAAATAGAAGGTATTTAAAAAAACATGCAATGAAAACAATTAACGGCTGAAGGCCTACACTACACGTGTAAAGGACAACTATAATTAAATCACATAATAAACAATTGTTTTCTAAGCAAGAAAATTTCCTTGTAAACTTACAACAGAATGGCCGAAGCCTGATTAACTTATTGCACGGCTGAAGGCCATAAACAAATATGAAACAATAGCTGAAGGCCTGAACAACAAGTCAGATAAATAATGTAGAAAAAACCCTCTTGCTTCTTATTAAAATGTTTCCTTTAGAGAATACACACAGCTGAAGGCCTTATTAAGGGGTTCACGCAAATCCTTGGCAGAAGGCCACACATTACACATGGAACAACTAACGGCTTAGGGCCTGGATTACAAACAATTTCAGACAGAACCATTTCTAAGAATAAAAAAAAATTTCTAAAACAATCAGTGCTCAAAATTTTAATTTAACATGGCTAAAGGCCTTTATGTAAAATTTTAAAAAACTGAATTAATACATGGCCAAAGGCCTCACACAATACTTCAGCTAAAATGAAAATCGCAATCTAAGACAAACAGAACAAGTGGTGCCCAGAAGTGTTCCAAGGGTCGGCCAGGGAAGGTAGCTCAAACTTAAGGTGAGGTGAGACAGGTAGACAAGAGTTGAAGCCGCGTAATCGGATGGCAACCCAAACTAGGGGCTGCCCAAGGACTGACCAACAATTTAACCAATTCCCTTCCGTCCGACCAATGGCACAACGATGGAGAATATCGGCTGAAGATGATAATACGAACAGCACTACGCCTCCAGAAATTGGCGTCTAAAAACAGCCAGGGGAACAAGCAAAATACGAACCAAACAACTTAAAGGGTGTCGAACTACACGCCATGCTAGACAGCAACAACATGACGAGGAAAAGGCACACCACCTACAAACTCAGGTACCTGAAGCGTTAACGGCCAAAGGGCAGAAAATACCGCTGGTGCACTTCACTGATAAGTAACAGTCAATTTAATAATTAATCACAACATAGGAATATGGCTGCAAGATTTCGCCGACTCCAGCACATTATATGATGCTGCTAGCCCAAACGGCCATGGGGGCAACAACCCACAAATGAACGAAGAGATGTCACAATAGGTGAGGTTTCATAACAGATAAACCGATCACTTAACTTCAGCATCCATGTTCAATGGGCAACGAACTTGTCGCTCTCGCAGCTAGCGCCTCACGATCCGACAGCATGTGCACACAACCAGCGGCCCCTGCGTGCCCTCGCACTGCGGAGACTTGCTTGCTGCTCCGTCCCAACCGACTCACTTCAATCCAGCACGCAGACAGCATTAAAATAACTGCTCAGTCAAACCACACAAGCCACACACAGTTCCGCGAAAACACTTCCACAAACTAGTCAAACAATACTAAAACCAGTCACTGTGGAACAACAAGAACAAATCACAAGTCAACACACGCAAAGAGCCCAGAAGCGGTCGGCGACCAAATACACGTCGTCCGATGAGACGACCAACCAAACGACCAAACAAGGTCGTTCACACTCAAGTCATGTACGTTGGCAACGATCGGGCGAGTCATGGCTGTCCGGTCTTCACTGCTGCTCCATCCCGACTCCCTTGATGTCCATTCGCAACTTGAACACACGACGACCCGGAGACACTGGCTCGGACCCAACCATGCAGAGGGAACACTTGCCCATTGGCCACCCGACATCTCTGCACAAGGAAGGAACCGCCCCACGTGCCGCAAGATGACCAAGTGAAGGGGCCCAGAAACGGTCCGGACTTCACTGGCGCCTCGTCCCGACTAAAACTCACGACACACCACGACCCAGAAATACTAGCGGTCGCTTCAAAGATAGTACGACAGTGCTCTTACCGATAAGCGCTGCTGCTGCCACTCACTGGCAGGCAAGCCAGCAACTCAGTGGCGCCAGTAAATCGAATAAGAAACGAGATGGCAGCATCGCAAAGACAAGATGTCAAGCAATAAACGGCACGAACACGAGGCGCGCATGGCTCAATATCTTAAGAAAATGTCTTCTCCAACTTGCAGATAGTACATGCAGTAGTTCAGAAATTAATTAATTGACACCACAACACACCAGTAATTACATAAGGACTAGCATAGTGCTGTACATAGCATTATTATTATTCTTTCTTTTCTCAGACATTATGTCTGGTCAAAAATAAAAGTGACGCGGACCTTGATCAAGCGTGACTTCCTTTTAACTGTACGGTATATGTTACATTGCATTTAGGAACTTTCGGGTTATTGAACATGTATCAATAATTACGGATTTCTGTAGTTGTATATATACGTTTGGATGTAGCTGTATTGCGTTGATGTACTGGTGGATATTGTGTGGTATGACTCCTGTAGTCGATAGTATAATCGGTATAATGTCAACTTTATCCTGATGCCACATGTCCTTGACTTCCTCAGCCAGTTGGATGTATTTTTCAATTTTTTCTCCTGTTTTCTTCTGTATATTTGTTGTATTGGATATGGATATTTCGATTAGTTGTGTTAATTTCTTCTTTTTATTGGTGAGTATGATGTCAGGTTTGTTATGTGGTGTTGTTTTATCTGTTATAATGGTTCTGTTCCAGTATAATTTGTATTCATTATTCTCCAGTACATTTTGTGGTGCATACTTGTGTGTGGGAACGTGTTGTTTTATTAGTTTATGTTTTATGGCAAGTTGTTGATGTATTATTTTTGTTACATTGTCATGTTTTCTGGGGTATTCTGTATTTGCTAGTATCGTACATCCGCTTGTGATGTGATCTACTGTTTCTATTTGTTGTTTGCAAAGTCTGCATTTATCTGTTGTGGTATTGGGATCTTTAATAATATGCTTGCTGTAATATCTGGTGTTTATTGTTTGATCCTGTATCGCAATCATGAATCCTTCCGTCTCACTCTATATATTGCCTTTTCTTAGCCATGTGTTGGATGCGTCTTGATCGATGTGTGGCTGTGTTAGATGATACGGGTGCTTGCCATGTAGTGTTTTCTTTTTCCAATTTACTTTCTTTGCATCTGTTGATGTTATGTGATCTAAAGGGTTGTAGAAGTGGTTATGAAATTGCAGTGGTGTAGCCGATGTATTTATATGAGTGATTGCTTTGTGTATTTTGCTAGTTTCTGCTCGTTCTAGAAAGAATTTTCTTAAATTGTCTACCTGTCCATAATGTAGGTTTTTTATGTCGATGAATTCCCTTCCTCCTTCCTTTCTGCTTAATGTGAATCTTTCTGTTGCTGAATGCATGTGATGTATTCTATATTTGTGACATTGTGATCGTGTAAGTGTATTGAGTGGTTCTAGGTCTGTGTTACTCCATTTCACTACTCCAAATGAGTAGGTCAATATTGGTATAGCATAAGTATTTATAGCTTTTGTCTTGTTTCTTGCTGTCAATTCTGTTTTCAGTATTTTTGTTAGTCTTTGTCTATATTTTTCTTTTAGTTCTTTTTTAATATTTGTATTATCTATTCCTATTTTTTGTCTGTATCCTAGATATTTATAGGCATCTGTTTTTTCCATCGCTTCTATGGAGTCACTGTGGTTATCCAATATGTAATCTTCTCGTTTAGTGTGTTTTCCCTTGACTATGCTATTTTTCTTACATTTGTTTGTTCCAAAAGCCATATTTATATCATTGCTGAATACTTCTGTTATCTTTAGTAATTGGTTGAGTTGTTGATTTGTTGCTGCCAGTAGTTTTAGATCATCCATGTATAGCAAATGTGTGATTATTATTATTATTATTATTATTAGTGGCCATTAACAGTCTGAAGTCTTCCAATTTCTGCTAGTTCAGGAGTTCAGCAGTCAAGTGGTTTGCAAACAGAAATTATAGTGCACACATTTTAACATGGTTGAGTTTAAATGGGGTTGCTGTGTGTAGGTCAATCTAGTGCCGCAATGGACAGGAGTAATGCAGAGGAAGTATGTTTTGTAACAAGTGTCTACCCTCGCTGTGGATAGTAGTTAGCTTTCTCATCTGAGAAGGAGTCGTGAGTAGCACTCTCGATGCACCACGAATTCCTTCGGCATTCATTCTAACACGCACTCACACGCACACAAACTAAATATCATTCATCATTTTAAAAATAAAAGTCTTCCAAGAAAAATCTTTCATTCTTGAATTAGTTAGGCGCTAAAATTGGAGATAGTCTAGGGGTGGGGATGGGAGCAACAGAGAGTATGAGGGAGGGGAGGGCGGGGGGTACTAGCTAATGTCTGATTGCGCTCAGGGGTAAAAATCTACGAAAGCTTGGGAACCACTCCACTAGATGAATATCAGGTTAGTATCTAAGTCAGCTACACGATTCGCAAACGTTTCGAGAACATTCGCTCTCTTTCAGATGAATAACACTACATGCAGATAGGCGGGGTGCACATATTCCCGTACCAGGGTTAACGGCGTGGCGACGAAAGGGTATGCAGCCACCCTTTAAAACCAACCACGCAAAATCCGTTAACTACCGTGCAGACGCTGCGCCGCTGCGGGACAAAGGCACAGGAAAAAGGAAAGGTTAAGACATGCCTCGAGCCGGGCGTACCTTGGAACTGTGACACTGCAACCATATCCTGTCTGAGAAACATATCCCGACATTCGTCTGATGCGATTTAGAGAAACCTAAATCAGAGTGGCTGGACGGATATTTGAATCACAGGACAGCAAGGGAAGGAAAGAAGATTAGGGTGTACCGTCTCCTCGATGACGAATTTAATTTAGCATTTGCAAAAATTGGTTCAAATGGCTCTGAGCACTATGGAACATCTGAGGTCATCAGTCCCCTAGAACTTAGAACTACTTAAACCTAACTAACCTAAGGACATCACACACATCCATGCCCGAGGCAGGATTCGAACCTGCGACGTAGCAGTCACGCGGTTCCAGACTGAAGCGCCTTTAACCGCGTGTCCACACTGGCCGGCTAGCATTTGCCTTATGCGCTTTACAGAAATTGCGGAACAACTAAATGTGAATGCCTGGTTGGTATATTGAACCACTGCTCCCTCGAGTGCGAGACCAGTGTCTGACTGCTGCGCCACCTCAGCAGACTTGATCCCTCCCCCACCTCCGCTCCCCCTCTCGCTCTAGGATTGGGTCCAGTGTCGTAACCACTGCATCACGTGGCGCGGTGGGGCAGGGTGAGGAAGATGGAATCTTCTTAAAGTTGCCTAGGCGTAAGGTAGGAAACGGGGGTGGTGTGGAAAAAGAGGGAATGTACTGGCCAGCGCAAATAGCGGCACAGGGCTGATAACAGCTGAGGAAGCAGCACAATTTACTCATCGAACTGTGGAGACTGTCGAGGGATTTAGTTATCTGGTAGATGATATGAGGGAATAAGGCAAAGGGAAAGGTGATGATTATGGTTTAACGCCCTACTGAAGAAAGGTTATTAGAAGTGGAGAACGAACTCGAAAAAGTAAGGTTACTTCACAAAGACACCATCTCGGCGTTCTCGTAGTCGATTTAGGAAATCCGTGGAAAAGGTGAATATCTCTGTCAGGGAGCTCCCAATCTACCAAATGGAGTCCAGTGACAACAACGACTCGTTGCTCGGTACAGAGAGATAGGATGGATAAATCTGGGAAGTGAATCGATGTGAGCTGCTTTCAAAAACTGTGTGTGTGTGTGTGTGTGTGTGTGTGTGTGTGTGTGTGTGTGTTTGTGTGTGTGTGTTTGTGTGTGTGTGTGTGTATGTGTGTTTGTGTGTGTGTGTGTGTGTGTGTGTGGAGGAGGAGTGGGAAGGGGCGGGGGCGGTGTCGAAACGTGTTGGTGAAGGTGGGAAAGGGTCGGTAGATACTTAATAAAAATCTTTGTAGGTTTCTTATTATACAATAGTCAACGTGAGCCCCTAAGCGACTGGCCGTGGTATCAGGCCGTCACGTGACCTTCCACAGCTGAAGTAAGTCATGGATATGAAGTACTGTGCATGTGCCAGTCGTCTGTACAGAATGAGTACAGTGAGATGAGTGTACGTAGAAACGTGACAGAAGGGCAGAAAGCAGGGTGAATAGAGTAGCCGGATTTACAGGTGAATCAACTCGGACTGCACAGCGTGCCCACAAGGAATGGTGTACCGCTCGCCGTCATGTAACACGGCGTAAGAATAGAGCTCGTGAAAAGGCTCTAACCAGCCAGACATGAGGAAAGAGGAGCTGCAAGCCACGGACATTCCGAGTCAGGTACCTCGGGATAGGGCATTGCTCACAGTGGCACAAAGAGCTGCACGTCTCCAGTGGGTCAACAAACACAGTAGCTGACCGGGGGCTGTGGTGTGGTCTGAACAGTCGCGACTTCGCGACTTTTCAAATGGTGTGAGGCAACGGGAGCACAGACGGTCCAATGGGGCGTTCTCATGTCACAGTTTTCGGGGCATTTTTTGTATCATGACTCGGGCCCACTAACTCAGGATACCGTGAACATGAGCAAAGGTGTTTATTTCTAGAATCTCGAGGAGCATGTGTTCTCGTTTCTTTTACATCTTCATGATGAGTATGCTCTGGATACTCCCATCTTCCATGCCGATAACAGCTTCGTTTACAGGGCTGTACAACATACATGACCGAGCAAGGGGGCCCAGTGGTTAGCACACTGGACTCGCATTCGGGAGAACGACGGTTCGATCCCGCGTCTGGCCACCCTGATTTAGGTTTTCTTTGATTTCCCTAAATCGCTCCAGGCAAATGCCGCAATGGTTCCTGTGACAGGGCTCGGTCGACTTCCTTCCGCATCGTTCCCTATTTCGTTGAGACTGATGACCTCGCTGTCTGGTCTCCTCCCCCAAATAACCCAAACCAATATTCATGTGCTGTGGTCTCCTGTGCTGCTCTCTCTTTCGCGGAGTTTTCTCAGTCCAAACGACTTGCTTTGCGGCGCGCTGGTTGGCGAGCGAACCCTGGCTATGCGGGGTTCGTCACTCTGTAGGAGGGAGGAGGACGGATCGAGTCCGCAAGAGGCATCGCAGGGGATCAGGTGGCGCGTGGTGTTCTGCGGCTGCGTCGCACTTGTGTTGTAGGTACGGCGCCGGTGGCTGTCGGAGCGGAACTGGAGTGTGGCTGCAGTGGCCAGTTAACACAGACTTACGTTCGAGAGTCGTTCCGCCCTCACGCTGTGACGAGACCCCTGGACTTCGGCCTGTCTTGTACATCTACGGCAGCTCCCTTGATCAGTTTTCAAAAGGGGAAGGATTTGTTTGGTGGATCGTCCTCAAACGGTAATTGCTCCGTGTGGCCATTCTGTTTGATCTAGAGGTGCTCTTCTAAATCGCTTGAGTGTTGAGTTTGGATCACTGTTAATCGCGAGTGGAATTAACTGACTTGTGCCGGCGTTCCACAAGGAAGTGTTATAGGCCCTCCACTGTTCCTCATCTATATTAACGACATGAGACAATCTGAGTAGCCGTCTTAGATTGTTTGCCGATGATGCTGTCATTTACCGTCTTGTAAAGCCATCAGATGATCAAAACGACTTGCAAAGTGATTTAGATAAGATATCTGTATAATGCAAAAAGTGGCAATTGACCCTGAATAAGGAGAAGTGTGTGAAGTTATTCACATGAGTACTAAATGAATTCAGCTAAATTTCAAATGCCTCTGAGCACTATGGGACTCAACATCTGAGGTCATCAGTCCCCTAGAACTTAAAACTACTTCAACCTAACTAACCTAAGGACATCACACACAGCCATGCTCGAGGCAGGATTCGAACCTGCGACCGTAGCGGTCACGCGGTTCCAAACAGAAGCGCCTAGAACCGCACGGCCACAACGGCCGGCAGCTAAATTTCGATCAAGCGATAAGTCACACAAATCTGAGGGCTGTAAATTCAACTAAATACTTAGGGATTACAATTACAGATAACCTAAATTGGAACGATCACATAGATAATATTGTGGGTAGAACAAACCAAAGTTCTTGTCTTGTGACAGCCAGAGCGAGAGCACCAGCAGCAGCGAGTACTGTTTGTATAAAGCGTTTATTTAGCATTTTGTTTACGACCTTCCACTAAGGAAGGGATTCTATTTGTGTTTATCTGCTCTGCATAGTAACTAACAGTTCTTGATAAAACTTTACGTATTTTTCGTGTTAGATTTCTTAGTGTTTTCTTGATCGTTTAGAACAGAAAGCGCTCTAAAACCGTCTTTTGTTTCTTTCGCGGCCGTTAGCCACTAGTCACTTGAATCAGCAGTTGTCTTGTGACAGCCAGAGCGAGAGCACCAGCAGCAGCGAGTACTGTTTGTATAAAGCGTTTTTGTACTTATTTGCTGCGCTTAGCTTTTAAATAGTTTTTCTGGGAAAACCTAGCGTAGTTTTCGCGTCTCGTATTTCAGTGAGTGTTTCTTGATTATCAGAGTAGCTCATCAGAAGATTATCTTGGGAATTTGTCACCGTATAGAGTAGGGTAAACATAGTCATGTGTAGGGACTGTGGTTGTTGTGAGCGGACGCAAGGAGAATTGGCCACTCTTCGGGGGCAGGTGGAGGCTTTGTCTGTTAGGCTCATCGAGCTCGAGGCGCAGGCGTCGGCTCGTAGTGGCGTTGGGGCAACTGTGGTGAGACCTATGCCTACTTCGGTGGCCTTGGAATCACATGGATCCCCTGATGTCGCTGCGTCTTCCGGCAGTGAGCATCTTACCGGTCAGCCATCACTCCAGGGTGAATGGCGGACAGTGGTGGGCTCGCGCGTGCCTGGCCGAAAGGCAAAGGTGGGATCTGGCCGCGTGGCAGCTGCCTTACCCCTTTCCAACAGGTACGGGGTGCTTCCTAGTGGTGATGACATCGTTTCCGAGCCACCACAGGATGCCTCGCCTGTTGGGCCAGTGGCCGATTCTCCGGCAAGGTCCCGACAGTCACAGAGGGCGGGCCTATTAGTTATAGGGAGCTCCAACGTTAGGCGGGTTATGGAGCCCCTCAGGAAAATAGCGGGTAGGTCGGGGAAGAATGCCAGTGTGCACTCGGTGTGCTTGCCTGGGGGTCTCGTCCGTAATGTGGAGGAGGCCCTTCCGGCAGCTATTGAACGCACTGGGTGTGACCGGCTGCAGATAGTAGCACATGTCGGAACGAATGACGCCTGCCGCTTGGGTTCTGAGGCCATCCTTGGTTCCTTCCGGCGGCTGGCTGATTTGGTGAAGACAACCAGCATCGCACGCGGAGTGCAAGCTGAGCTTAATATCTGCAGCATAGTGCCCAGAGTCGATCGCGGTCCTCTGGTTTGGAGCCGTGTGGAGGGTCTAAACCAGAGGCTCAGACGACTCTGCGACTATAATGGTTGCAAATTCATCGACCTCCGTTATTGGGTGGAGAACTGTAGGGCCCCCCTAGACAGGTCAGGCGTGCACTACACACCGGAAGCAGCTACTAGGGTAGCAGAGTACGTGTGGCGTGCACACGGGGGTTTTTTAGGTTAGAGGGACCCCCCCTTGGGCGAAACGATAAAATACCTGACGGCTTACCAGAGAGGACATTATCATCGTTGATAAAGAACGTCCGTCCTCAGAGACCAAAAACAGGAAACGTTAACGTAATATTGGTAAACTGCAGGAGTATCCAGGGCAAGGTTCCAGAATTAGTATCTCTTATTGAAGGAAATTGTGCGCATATAGTATTAGGAACGGAAAGTTGGTTAAAACCGGAAGTGAACAGTAACGAAATCCTAGACACAGAATGGAATATATACCGCAAGGATAGGATAAACGCCAATGGTGGAGGAGTATTTATAGCAGTAAAGAATTCAATAATATCCAGTGAAGTTATTAGCGAATGCGAATGTGAAATAATCTGGGTTAAGTATCAAAGGTGGGTCAGATATGATAGTCGGATGCTTCTATAGACCACCTGCATCAGCAACCGTAGTAGTTGAGCGCCTCAGAGAGAACCTGCAGAACGTCGTGAAGAAGTTTCGTGATCATACTATTGTAATAGGGGGAGACTTCAATCTACCAGGTATAGAATGGGATAGTCACACAATCAGAACTGGAGCCAGGGACAGAGACTCTTGTGACATTATCCTGACTGCCTTGTCCGAGAATTACTTCGAGCAGATAGAGAACCAACTCGTGAAGCTAACGTTTTAGACCTCATAGCAACAAATAGACCGGAACTTTTCGACTCCGTGAATGTAGAAGAGGGTATCAGTGATCATAAGTCAGTGGTTGCATCAATGACTACAAGTGTAATAAGAAATGCCAAGAAAGGAAGGAAAATATATTTGCTTAACAAGAGTGATAGGGCACAAATCGCAGAATATCTGAGTGACCACCATCAAACGTTCATTTCTGAGGAAGAGGATGTGGAACAAAAATGGAAAAAATTCAGAAACATCGTCCAGTACGCCTTAGATAAGTTCGTACCGACTAAGGTCCAAAGCGAGGGGAAAGATCCACCGTGGTATAACAATCATGTACGAAAGGTACTACGGAAACAAAGAAAGCTTCATCATAGGTTTAAGAGTAGTCGAATCATAGCTGATAAGGAAAAGCTGAACGAAGCGAAAAAGAGCGTAAAGAGAGCAATGAGAGAAGCATTCAACGAATTCGAACATAAAACATTGGCAAACAATCTAAACAAGAACCCTAAAAAGTTTTGGTCATATGTAAAATCGGTAAGCGGATCTAAATCCCCTATTCAGTCACTCGTTGACCACGATGGCACCGAAACAGAGGACGACCGAAGAAAGGCAGAAATACTGAATTCAGTGTTCCGAAACTGTTTCACTGCGGAAAATCGTAACACGGTCCCTGACTTCAGCCGTCGCACGGACGCCAAAATGGAAAATATTGAAATAAACGATATCGGAATTGAAAAACAACTGCTATCACTTAGTAGCGGAAAAGCATCCGGACCAGACGAGATACCCTTAAGATTCTACAGTGATTATGCTAAAGAACTTGCCCCCTTTCTATCAGCAATTTATCGTAGATCGCTGGAAGAACGTAAAGTACCTAGCGACTGGAAGAAAGCGCAGGTCGTTCCCATTTTCAAGAAGGGTCATAAATCAGATGCGAATAATTATAGGCCTATTTCGCTTACGTCAATCTGTTGTAGAATAATGGAACATGTTTTGTGTTCTCGTATTATGACGTTCTTAGATAATACAAATCTCCTTCATCATAACCAACATGGATTCCGCAAACAGAGATCATGTGAAACTCAGCTCGCCCTATTTGCCCAAGAAATTCACAGTGCCGTAGACACTGGCGAGCAGATTGATGCCGTATTCCTGGACTTCAGGAAGGCATTTGATACGGTTCCGCACTTACGTTTAGTGAAAAAAATACGAGCTTACGGAATATCGGACCAGGTTTGTGATTGGATTCAGGATTTCCTAGAAGAACGAACACAACATGTCATTCTTAACGGTTCAAAATCTGCAGATGTAGAGGTAATTTCGGGAGTACCGCAGGGAAGCGTGATAGGACCTTTATTGTTTACAATATACATAAATGACTTAGTTGACAACATCGGTAGCTCCGTGAGGCTATTTGCAGATGACACGGTTGTCTACAAGAAAGTAGCAACATCAGAAGACTCGTACGTACTCCAGGAGGACTTGCAGAGGATTAATGCATGGTGCGACAGCTGGCAGCTTTCCCTAAACGTAGATAAATGTAATATAATGCGCATACATAGGGGCAGAAATCCATTCCAGTGCGATTATGCCATAGGTGGTAAATCATTGGAAGCGGTAACGACCGTAAAATACTTAGGAGTTACTATCCGGAGCGATCTGAAGTGGAATGATCACATAAAACAAATAGTGGGAAAAGCAGGCGCCAGGTTGAGATTCATAGGAAGAATTCTAAGAAAATGTGACTCATCGACGAAAGAAGTAGCTTACAAAACGCTTGTTCGTCCGATTCTTGAGTATTGCTCATCAGTATGGGACCCTTACCAGGTTGGATTAATAGAAGAGATAGACATGATCCAGCGAAAAGCAGCGCGATTCGTCATGGGGACATTTAGTCAGCGCGAGAGCGTTACGGAGATGCTGAACAAGCTCCAGTGGCTGGTTGGGCGCTAATGACCATAGAAGTTTTGCGCCCTAAAACCACAAACAAAACAAAAACAAAAAAGCTGCAGTGGCGGACACTTCAAGAAAGGCGTTACGCAATACGGAGAGGTTTATTATCGAAATTACGAGAGAACACATTCCGGGAAGATATGGGCAACATATTACTACCGCCCACATATATCTCGCGTAATGATCACAACGAAAAGATCCGAGAAATTAGAGCAAATACGGAGACTTACAAGCAGTCGTTCTTCCCACGCACAATTCGTGAATGGAACAGGGAAGGGGGGATCAGATAGTGGTACAATAAGTACCCGCCGCCACACACCGTAAGGTGGCTCGCGGAGTATAGATGTAGATGTAGATGTAGAAGCTGCACAAGTGCCCGCAGCGGTGCAGGGAGGCTCGTCTTTCGCTTTCGGAAGAAACCAGTTCCGCGAGCCGCGGAGACGTGGGCGGTGGGCGTCGTGTGACAGACAGCGCGGCGGCCGGCGTCTGGCCCGCATTCTGCACTGTGGGGCCTGTGGCAGCGAGGAGGGGCGGGGTCAGGTGTCGGTCTGCGCGGCCGGGCCAGGGGTCGCGGGAACCGCGGCTGGCTCCTTCCTAGGGGTCGCCAACCTGCGGGCGGAGACACCGCCTCCCCGCATGAGCACAGTCCATGTTTTGTTTGGCTATTCCAGGAAGATCAGACGAAAAATTACTCACCCCTAGAAGACACAGTACCTACAACGCGTAACACCGCCTGTAGCCTTCACGTTCATCTAGATCTCCGTTGTTCTCTGCAAAACACCTAATGGTGAGTGGCGGTGGGTATGTTTCGTACCACTAGCTACTACTGAGGAGGTACTGAATAGAACTGGGGAGAAGAGAAATTTGTGGTACAACCTGACTAGGAGGAGGGATCGAGTGGTAGGACGCTTTCCAGTTTAGTACTGGAGGAAAGCATGGGGGCTAAAAATCGCAGAGGGAGTCCAAGAGATGAATGCAGTAAGCAGATTCAGAAGGATGTAGGATGTAGTAGTCACTCGGAGATGAAGAAGCTGAAACCTCCCCTTAGAAAAATTTATGAATTACTGTGCTGGTAAACCGTTACGTTATTTCATACAGAGACTGCTGAGTAAAACTCAACGTACTCGGACATTTCTCTCTTTGTTCCATAAAAACACGGGAGAACTGCCGGATATCAGTAACGTCCTGCCACGATATTTCGGCGCAGAGTCTTCTGGCCGTCTTTAGGTGAGTGCCACTGTAACAGTACTGGCGAGTACGTGCTGAGCTCCGCTATTTAAAGCCGTGCTGAGGTGACATTGCACATGCGCTGCTCAGCGTGCGCGTTCATAACGGCTCCGTGCGCTGCGCCTCGCGCCCTACACTGCAAAAGCCTGGCGTACCGGTGTCAAGTCGATTTCCATCTTTATGCAGATAACTACGTCGACTACGAAGTTTCTCTATAACAGGATTCCAAGCAGAGTTCAGCTGATAACCGCTATCTCGATTGATGAGAGTCTCGTTGTCAGACAATCTCATTTCCACAGATTCATTCATAATCGAGCTCCGAAAGCTTGATGTATGGGCCAAAATTTTTGTGTCGTTGTAATTCATGGAATGGTCTGTGCAAATACAATGTTCGGCGATTGCGGACTCCGGTGAGTTGGAGAAGGCGAGCATGCCGTTGGTGTTTCACAATGCGTTCCTGCACAGTTCGTGTCGTTTGCCCTATATGTGATTTGTCGCATTCACACGGAATTTTGTAAACACCTGATTCACCCAAGCCCAGGTCGTCTTTAACGGATCACACCAGCGATGAAATTTTGGAAGGAGGGCGAAAGATGACGCTAACTTGATACTTTCTCAATATTCTGCCTATCTGTGAAGAAATATTCCCAATAAATGGTAGATAAACAGTCGACTTGAAGCCCTCTTCCTCTTCCTTGTTCCGTCGTTTATAGGTCTTCATCACTCTGTTCACTTGCCTAGGTGAAAAGCCATTCTTCAAAAATAGTGTGGCCTCGTGGTCTGGACCGTCTCCAAGAATTTTTACATCACATGAACTCCATACATGAAAACAAAAAGTTTACCATGGAGATAGAGAATGATGGTTGTCTGCCATTTTTAGACGTCTTGGTGCGACGGAAGAGTGATGGCACACTTGGTCACTAGGTGTACAGAAAGACGACTCATACAGACCTGTATCTACAAGCTACTAGTTCACACCATCCAGCAGAAACAATCGGCGTTCTCAAAACCTTGATCCACCGTGCCCATGAAGACCTACAAACGACGGAACAAGGAAGAGGAAGAGGCCTTCGGGTCGAGTGCTTATCTACCATTTATTGGGAATATTTCTTCACAGATAGGTAGAATATTGAGAAAGTATCAAGTTAGAGTCATCTTTCGCCCTCCTTCCAAAATTTCATCACTGGTGTGATCCGTTAAAGACGACCTGGGCCTGCGTGAATCAGGTGTTTACAAAATTCCGTGTGAATGTGACAAATCACATATAGGGCAAACGACACGAACTGTGCAGGAACGCATTGTGGAACACCAACGGCATGCTCGCCTTCTCCAACCCACCGGAGTCCGCAATCGCCGAACATTGTATTTCCACAGACCATTCCGTGAATTACAACGACACAAAAATTTTGGCCCATACATCAAGCTTTCGGAGCTCGATTATGAATGAATCTGTGGAAATGAGATTGTCTGACAACGAGACTCTCATCAATCGAGATAACGGTTATCAGCTAAACTCTGCTTGCAATCCTGTTATAGAGAAACTTCGTAGTCGACGTAGTTACCTGCATAAAGATGGAAATCGACGCCGGGCTTTCACAGTGGAGGCCGCGAGGCGCAGAGCACGGAGCCGTTATGAAGGCGCACGCTGAGCAGCGCATGCGCAACGACACCTCAGAAGGCTTTAAGTAGCGGAGCTCAGCGCGTACTCGCCAGTACTACTACAGTCGCATTCACCTGAAGATCGCCAGAAGACTGCGCCGAAATATCGTGGCAGGAAGTTACTGATATTCGGCAGTTCTCCCGTGTTTAAAAATCACAGTTCTCTCTTTACTTATTCCACACAATATTTTTAGCGCAACACAGTCTGACTTTCAATAATCCCTACAAAAGAATGGCCCTGACTAACAATAACCTATACCTTTCATGAATAACTTGCCTCACAAAAATTTTCGTTACTCGAACTACTGCAATACAGCGAGCGCCAATATTGCCAGCTAAATAAAAGATTCTAACTATTGAAGGCACTAACTACTGATGGGCATAGTTAGCAAATGAAAGATTTTGATAGAGAACAAACAATGTATTTACCTTAATAATGTTCAAAAGTCGTCATATATATATATATATATCAGTTCATGATATCCAGTATTACAAATTTACTCTTTCTGCTGGACACACGTCCAGATCGTCCGCTCTCAAAATTCTGCCATGTTTCTCCCCACATCCACCACTGCTGGCGGCTCACCTCCAACTGCACAACGCCACGCGCTGTTCACATCCAACTGCCAAACACTACAATAGCAAATATTCCAACAATGGCAACCAGCCACAGACTGTACACAGCACAGCCAGTGACTTTTATACAGAGCGCTACGTGACGTTACCAACATGAAAACCTAAACGGTCTACTTACAAAGCTTGTACAGGATAGCGTAGCATGGAGAGCTGCATCAAACCAGTCTTTGGATTAAAGACCACAACAACAACAAACAACAACTGCAGCCTCCAACCCTGCTCCAGTCACGAATAGCACGTACTCTCCATCACGTTCTGTGGCAGTACGCCAATGTTGTGGAAGAGCATGTATTCCCTGCTGGTAACAGCTCTTGTCCTGTTTTCACAACATGGCTGACACTCTAGTCATCTTCATAGTGTGATCTCCGTACAGAATCTTTAAGCGCCAAAAGCGATGGAAGTCCAAGGCGGCCAGGTCTGAACTGTAGGGTGGATGAGGCAGTGATGTCCAACCCAATTTGGCGATGTCTTCCCGGGCTCTCGTATTTGTGTGTGGGCGTGCATTATCGTGTTGGAGCAAGATTTCAGCTGGATTCTTGTCCGATCGAACGCGTAGGAAACGATTCTTGAGTTTATTCAGAGTCTTCACGTATGCATCTGAATTGATGGTTGACCCTCTTGCATCACATACACGAGAATGACGCAATCACAATCCCAGAAGACCGTCTCCATGACTTTTCCGGCAGAGGTGGTTGTCTTGAATTTCTTCTGTTGTGGTGAATGGGGATGATGCCACTCCATGAACTGCTCAAAAATGGCTCTAAGCGCTATGAGACTTAACATCTGAGGTCATCAGTCCCCTAAACTTAGAACTACTTAAACCTAACTAACCTGTGGACATCACACACATCCAAGCCAGACACAGGATTCGAACCTGCGACCGTAGCAACAGCGCGGTTCCGGACTGAAGCGCCTAGAATCACTCGTCCACAGCGGCCGGCCCATGGACTGCCTTTTTGTTTCCGGCGCAAAGTAGTGCACCCAGCTTTCGTCCCCCGTAACGATCCGTGACAAAAAGGCCTCTCCGTCGGTCTCAAAACGCAATTCAGATGCAGTGGCCTTTCTTTGAATCTTGTGGTCCGCTGTGAGCAGTCGTGGAAACCATAGTGAGCACCTCTATGAATATCCGAGAGTCTCGACCATTGCAGCCGCACTTCCAATCCTGACCGACAATTGTAGAGCCAATTGTCGAGTTGTGATGCGCCGGTCGGCACGAATAATGGCATCCACACGATTCAGCATGTCTGGAGCAGTGGCTGTGACAGGACGTCCCGAGCGTGGCTGGCCAAGGAGCTCTGTTTCTGCGTTTCCTGAGGCTGTGACTTTCTTTACCCGTCGCCTAACTGTGTTCCTATCAACTGCACACAAACGTTTATGGACGTTCACCATGGTTTCTTTTTCTGCACGCTGCTTGTAACGTGAGTCGTATGTAGACGCGATTTTGACGCTGTACTATGACTCTTTTTATCTGCCAGAACGGTTCGAAACTGCACCGGCGCCCAGAACAAACATCAAATGTGAAGCACCAGCGTTTGTCTATGCATATTAATGGCTTTTTTTTTAAAGTGAGGCATTACTTACTGAACGAACCTCGTATCATTGTTGACTTTTTTTTAACACGGTTAGTTTGCTGAAGAGAATTCACTCTCACTGTTTCATTCGTTGACAGTTGTTAAAGAGTTTTAGAGGAACCTGAGGAGGACGGCAGGACGAGAGCGAAGTCCGCGACAAAAAGAAGTCGTTGTACTTCTCGGCGCTCCTCCAGGTGCGGCGGAACTTCTTCGAGTGGTGCGAGACGGGAGCCAGCCTCCGCCGTCGCCGCCTGACAAGAGGTGCGCCGCTGACGGTGCGGGGGCGGGCCGACGAGCGACGAGAGACGCCGTGCGTCGCTGCGCTGGCGTCTCGTCGCCACACACCGACTCGCCTGGGCGGGGAATCCCACGGCTAAGCCACGGGGTCACCCACCGCCAAGTTCACTCCGTCTTCTACACTTACACATCTGCATCTGAATGCATACTCCGTTAAGTCACTGTACAGTGCGTGTACAGTGCGGCCTTGTTGGAAAAAAATGGGTATCTATAAGCCTCTGTAGTCGTCATAATCTCTCTTATCTTATTCCCACGATAAGTTCTCGTGAAATTCTAAGGTGGCAGCATAATGATGGCACACTCTTCCTGGTCGCCCTTATGTATAGGGGATTGGCAAAATAAAGTGAACACGAGTACTTACACTACTGGCCATTAAAATTGCTACACCACGAAGATGACTGCTACAGACGCGAAATTTAACCGACAGGAAGAAGATGCTGTAATATGCAAATGATTAGCTTTTCAGACCATTCACACAAGGTCGGCACCGGTGGCGACACCTACAATGTGCTGACATGAGAAAAGTTTCCAACCGTTTTCTCAGAGACAAACAGCAGTTGACCGGCGTTGCCTGGTGAAACATTGTTGTGATGCCTCGTGTAAGGAGGAGAAATGCGTACCATCACGTTTCCGACTTTGATAAAGGTCGGATTGTAGCCTATCGCGATTGCGGTTTATCGTATCGCGACTTTGCTGCTCGCGTTGGTCGAGATCCAATGACTGTTAACGGAATATGGCATCGGTGGGTTCAGGAGGGTAATACGGAACGCCGTGCTGGATCCGAACGCCCTCGTATCACCGGCAGTCGAGGTGACAGGCATCTTATCCGCATGGCTGTAACGGATCGTGCTGCCACGTCTCGATCCGTGGGTCAACAGATGGCGACGTTTACAAGACAACAACCATCCGCACGAAAAGTTCGACGACGTTTGCAGCAGCATGGAGTATCAGCTCGGAGACCATGGCTGCGGTTACCCTTGACGCTGCATCACAGACAGGAGCGCCTCCGATGGTGTACTCGACGACGAACCTGGGTGCACGAATGGCGAAACGTCATTTTTTCGGATGAATCCAGGTTCCGTTTACAGCATCATGATGACCGCATCCGTGTTTGGCGACATCGCGGTGAACGCACATTGGAAGCGTGTGTTCGTCATCGTCATACTGGCGTATCACCCGGCGTGATGGTATGGGGTGCCATTGGTTACACGTCTCGGTCACCTCTTGTTTGCATTTCAGATGTGTTACAACCCGTGGCTCTACCCTTCATTCGATCTCTGCGAAACCCTACATTT
Source organism: Schistocerca americana (assembly GCF_021461395.2). Taxonomy (NCBI): domain Eukaryota; kingdom Metazoa; phylum Arthropoda; class Insecta; order Orthoptera; family Acrididae; genus Schistocerca; species Schistocerca americana. The sequence goes on from NC_060122.1 coordinate 798,468,394, forward strand.
CAGCACGATAATGCACGATCGCATGTTGCAGGTCCTGTTCGGGCCTTTCTGGAAACAGAAAATTTTCGACTGCTGCCCTGGCCAGCACATTCTCCAGATCTCTCACCAACAGAAAACGTCTGGTCAATGGTGGCCGAGCAACTGGCTCGTCACAATACGCCAGTCACTACTCTTGATGAACTGTGGTATCGTTTTGAAGCTGCATGGGCAGCTGTACCTGTACACGCCATCCAAGCTCTGTTAGGCTCAATGCCCAGGCGTATCAAGGCCGTTATTATGGCCAGAGGTGGTTGTTCTCGGTACTGATTTCTCAGGGTCTATGCACCCAAATTGCATGAAAATGTAATCACATGTCAGTTCTAGTATAATATATTTGTCCAATGAATACCAGTTTATCATCTGAATTACTTCTTGGTGTAGCAATTTTAATGGCCAGTAGTGTACGTAGGAATGGATTATTAATAAGGGTTTGGACACCCCATTTGTCCGTAATACAGCTGCGATTCTTCTTGGAACACTAGCATATAATGATTGTATAGTCTCCAGTGCAATGTTATGCCACTCTTCGATCAGAACCTCTTGTAACTCCTGTAGTAACGAGGGAGGTGGAAATCTGCTCCGGAGTCTGCGCTCCAATACCGCCCACAGTGGTTCCATAATGTTCAAGTCTGGGGACTGTACTGACCAGGGAAGACGCTGCAGTTCAGTTGTATGCTCCTCAGACCACGATTGTGCTGTTCATACTGTGTGAATGGGTGCATTATCGTCCTGAAATATGGCATCATTGTTGGGGAACAACATTTGTATCATGATCTGCACCTGCTCACCTAAAATGTTCACATAGTCGTTGCCTGTAACACGGCCTTTGAGAGTAATGATGGGACCAGCAGAAAACCGTGATGGCTCCCCCACATTCCCACTTCCAAGTCCTTACTTAACCGTTGGAATCGAGCAATCAGGATTGTAGGCTTATTTTTGCGTTCTCCAGACGTAAACCCGGCACGACATTGGAAATAACGAAAACGCTGACTCGTCCGACCATATGACGCACTGATCAGTCGTCCAAGGTTTATGCTCCTGACACTATGTTTTACGCATCTTTACGCCGCGCCGGATTAGCCGAGCGGTCTAAGGCGCTGCAGTCATGGACTGTGCGGCTGGTCCCTGCGGAGGATCGAGTCCTTCCTTCGGGCATGGGTGTGTGTGTTTGTCCTTAGGATAATTCAGGTTAAGTAGTGTGTAAGCTTAGTGACTGATGACCTTAGCAGTTAAGTCCCGTATGATTTCACACACATTTGAACTTTTTTTTACGCTTCTTTGCGTTTGTTGTCGTCACTAATGGTTTCGGTGTAGCAGTTCGTACATGAATATTCGCTTTATGGAGTTCTCTGCGGATAGTGTCGATAGATACGGGGGTCTCGAAGACGGCTGTTGAGCTTTGCAGGCACTTAAGCCGCCGTAGTTTTGTGTTGTTTTGGCACAATTCGTGTTAGCGTACGACGATCTCTGTCATTTAGTTTTGATTTGCGCCCACTATTACATTTACACGATGGTGTCTTTCCATGTTTTGTGTAGGCTGTCATGATTGTTGAAACGGTTGCTCTTGAAACATTCAATTAGCAGGCTGTTTTGGTTACTGATGCTGCAGCTAATCGGCCCCCCGCAATCTACCCTCTTCGGAACTCCGTTATGACTTTCATTGCATGTCGACCTCGTCCTCTGAATGCAGATACCAAGCATGCACTACTGGTAAACAACCTGTACAGATGCCTAGTCTGTACTGAACACGCACAGTCCAGCGCGACACATGTCTTACCGTCAAACACAAGTATCCCATTAGTACCACTGTCCACATTATTTTGCCTGTCCCATGTACTACCCCTGTGGCTACTCGAGTTATCTATACCAAGGCCGGCATGAGGAGGTTATGTTTAACTCGTGCGTTATAGACTGGTCTTTCTCTAAACCTCCTAGATGCGTAGCAGTCTGTGAATAGTTGACTCATCTCAAGGCCGAGTTACTTTCCCATGACGGTCGGGATTTTCCCGACACCAATTGAAAAGAAACGTCTGAAAGTTCTAGGAGGACGTAGCACCTTAATGCAGCTCTAATAGCAGGAACAGGAAATGACCAAGGACTCCATTGCTTACTTTTTTAAAGGAATTTCTGGCTAACATTTTAGGAAAGTTGCTTTCAAGTACTGACATAAATGTACTATGGATTTTATTCGAATTTCACAGTAGCATATCTTTCTATATTTACCGCATCGCATGTCACGTATCTGTGGCAAAGTGGTCAGCAGCTGCCAAGTGGAGAATCCGGCTTCGATTTCTGCCCCTGCTAAGGGTTTTTCTGTGCTAATAGGACTGGTGCGGGGTGCACTCAACCTCGTGATGACACTTGAGGAGGTGGTGGTTAGCGTTTAACGTCCCGTCGACAACGAGGTCATTAGAGACGGAGCGCCAGCTCGGGTTAGGGAAGGAGTGGGAAGGAAATCGGCCGTGCCCTTTGGAAGGAACCATCCCGGCATTTGCCTGAAACGATTTAGGGAAATCACGGAAAACCTAAATCAGGATGGCTGGAGACGGGATTGAACCGTCGTCCTCCCGAATGCGAGTCCAGTGTGCTAACCACTGCGCCACCTCGCTCGGTGGAGGAGGTGTTCGACCGAGTAGTAGAGGGGCCAAGGCCTACCTGGCAAAAAAAAACGGAGAACGATATGCTGATAACGTGACCCTCCATACAGCATGCGCGTGCCGCAGGACGAAGGATGGCATGGTGGGCGGTAGATATCCGTTGGGACTTCATGCCCTGAACGAGCAGCTCGTTTTGTACCGCCTTTGTTTTCCTTATTTCGTCACCTCTCACGCTGAACGTGCACGTATACACTGAAGCGCCAAAGGAACTGGTACAGGCATGAGTTTACAGAGATATGTTAACAGGCAGAATACGGCGCTGCGGTCGCCAATGCCTAAAAAGACAACAAGTGTCTGGCGCAGTTGTTAGATCGTTTACTGCTGCTACAATGGCAGGTTATCAAGATTTACGTGGGTTTGAACTCGGTGTTATAATCGGCGCACGAGCGATGGGATATAGCATCTCCGAGGTAGCGATGAAGCGGGGATTTTCCCGTACGACCATTTCACGAGTGTACCGTGAATATCAGGAATCCGGTAAAACATCAAATCTTCGACATCGCTGCGACCGGAAAAAGATCCTGCAAGAACGGGACCGAGTACGACTGAGAGAAGTACAACCGTTCTGCAAATTGCTGCAGATTTCAGTGCTGGGCCATCAACAAGTGTCAGCGTGCGAACCATTCAAGGAAACATCATCGATATGGGCTCTCGGAACCGAAGGCCCACTTGTGTACCCTTGATGATGGCTGCACGACACAAAGATTTACGCCTCGCCTGGGCCCGTCAACATCGACATTGGACTGCTGATGACTGGAAACATGTTGCCTGGTCGGACAAGTCTCATTTCAAATTGCATCGAGCGGATGGACCTGTACGGGTATGGGGACAACCTCATTAATCCTTGGCCTCTGCATGTCAGCAGGGGACTGTTCAAGCTGGTGGAGGCGCTGTAATGTAGGGTGTGTGCAGTTGGAGTGATAGGAGTCCCCTGATACGTCTAGATACGACTGTGACAGGTGACACGTACGTAAGCATCCTGTCTGATCACCTGCATCCATTCATGTCCGTTGTTTATTTCGACGGACGTGGACAATTCCAGAAGCACAATGTGACACCCAACACGTCCAGAATTGCTACAGAGTGGCTCCAGGAACAATCTTCTGAGTTTACAGACTTCCGCTGACCACCAAACTCACCACACATGAAGATTATTGGGCATATGTGGGATGCCTTGCAACGTGCTATTCAGAAGAGATCTCCACCCCCTCGTACTCTTACCGATTTATGGACAGCCCTACAGGATTCATAGTGTCAGTTCCCTCCAGCACTACTTCAGACCCTAGGCGAGTCCATGGCATGTTGTGTTGTGGCACTTCTGCGTGCTCTCCGGGGCCCTGCACGATATTAGGCAGGTGTACCAGATTCTTTAGCTCTTCAGTGTATATACAGGGAGTCTACATATAGAGGGAGATACAACTACAAACAGGAAGCGTAAATGTTTCTACGTGCTGTTGCAGTGGACAGTACCATGAATTTTCTGAAAAACTGAACTAATTTTTAAGTTTTAAACTTCCCCTATTATGAAACCGACTTTTTAAAAAATATATTATACAAATTTATAATACTCCGTTCATTCGTTACTTTCAGTTATTATCAAAAAGCTCAAGCTCCTAATTGTTGCCAGCCGGGGTGGCCGAGCGGTTCTAGGCGCTACTGTCTGGAACCGCGCGGCCGCTACGGTCGCAGGTTCGAATTCTGCCTCGGGCATGGATATGTGCGATGTCCTTAGGTTAGTTAGGTTTAAATACTTCTAAGTTCTAGGGGACTGATGACCTCAGAAGTTAAGTCCCATAGTGCTCAGAGCCGTTTGAACCATTTTTATCCTAATTGTTCTGTTCATCCGAAAACTTATTTTCATGACACCGGTATTAGCCACATTTTCCTCGAAATATATCCGTCGACTTTAATCTTATCACACACATATGAACATGGCTACCTTTATAGAGAGTAGTTTATCGAGATTGCAGTAGTCGACGTTCGGAGCAATTGTTGCACGTGGAAAGAGGCACTTATTAACTAATTCGTAATTTTCCTTTGTTTTGCTTTACAAAATGGGTAGAAAATAATAAATATAATACATTACTATTTAAGGATTCGGTAAGATGATGCCGGAAATGGTAGGATTTATGCACAGAAACACTCAGCTTACATCACTGGCCAGTCTCGCTCATTCGAGGTGAAGTTGTATTTATCAGCAACTTCATGTTAGAAAAGTACGTTGTGGAAATAAACCTGGGCGTACTAATACCAAACTTTCGTACTTCTATTTTTTTTTCTTGCGTTCAAGGAAATAAGCACCTACCACACTGAAAACTAGACATATATTTTTAACAATTTCTGTAGAAACACACTGGTAACGATCTTGCAGCTGTACTAAATTTATGAAATTTATTTGCAACGGTGTAATCTTTCTGACGTTAGCTGCATTAGGTATGAAGATATTGCCTATTGGTGACAGACGAAAGTTTGGATCGGTCCTCGAAGAGTGCTCGGATAGCCGAAGTGGTTAAGGCGGCCGCTCGCGACGAGCGGCAAATGCTGGTTCGACTTCTAGTCCGGTACAAATTTTCAAGTGTGACCAACAGGTAATATTTCCATGACTAATGCAGCTAATGTCGGAAATATTCCACAACTGCGAATAAATTTCATAAAAATAGGTACAATAATCCAAAGTTACGATTGCACCTTCGAGTATAATGTTCGCACTTGTCTATTTCTGTCAGTACGTCATCAGCATGAAACTGGTACCAAAAGGCGTGGAACCGAACAGGAGAGTTTTCCCAGCTGACGTGAAGCCCCACATTTCTAGCATTCCGGGCAGATCCCCCAGGGCGAAAGTTTTGGCGGCAGTAGCATTGTTCTTTTGCACAATAGGAAGGTAAATTAACATTCCTCCCTCTACATCGAGCGGTCCTTTGTGTGGAGAGATTCTTACGCCCAAGAGGTGCAGGAGGAGCAAACAATGCGCGTGATATCGCGGTGTACGGGCGGGGGGGGGGGGGGGGGGGCGAGGGGGAGGGGGTGGATGGCAGGATACGGGCTGTCACAGGCTGCCGGCCCGGCGCGCTGCGGCTGGAGAACCGCCCTGCTGCTGCTGCTGCCATCTGGGGCTCCCAGGCAGCCGATAACGGACACGGTCTGTTGTCGCGACCGTCACCATCCAGCGTGAGCGAGATACTATTCTCGCACTCCAAGCTGACACTCGCCAATATGACTGACGAGAGCTGTTTCATCGATAGAAGTCGGAAGAAGGTGGACGACTTCAGACCAATATTCTGGTGTTTTCGGTCTCTAACAACCTCAGATAGCGCAGTATGTCCTGCCACAATACAAAATGAAGAATTACACATGTTAAAACAGCATTCATTAAGAAGAAGAAATTAGAATAATCGGAAATGAATAAATTAAAATACAAAGAAGTACGTGGGGCGCTCAAAAATGTTTAGCACTATAATCTTTATATGTTCACAGGAACCATTTGCTGGACAAACAAATACGGATATTTCAGGTATTCCCCACCAATTCACCAATGTCTCTGTACTCTTGCCATCCTTCTGGTAGCTTCCGTATTTGCGAAGCAAACCATGTCTTGCGGGTATCCCGATACCACTGATGGGCAACTGCTTGAAGTTCGTCATCGGTGGTGAATTTCTTCCCTTGCACGACCTCTTCGTTCGTCGAGTAGCAGAGTAAAACCTAATTCGCGCATGGTGGTAATGGTCTGGACAATGGCATGTGGCCACACATGTCGTGTTGGAGTATGTAGTCTCCCGCCTCCATCCTTCTTGCACCCACTGTCCACATTAAACAGTGCCCAGTTGAAACACCCCGTTCAAATTCTGTATTGGGTTTTGTATAATTTACCGAAGCCGCCAAACAGTTAATTATTATGATTATATGACCGTGTGCTTAATGGATGAAAGGCTATCGGTTTTTCTGCTGTGGCTTCGGGGGTATTTCAACCGTGTGCGGCTGTTCTGAGACGGAATAGTTAATGATTGAAAGTTTGTCTATTATTAAGGACCACAAAGGTTGCGATGTACAAACTGATATGTATTTCCAACTAACACACAATTTATGAGGCAGTTGCTACCTTCGCCTTACACGTCTAATTACGGTTATATCTTTTATTGATTGTGGCTTTTAAGTACTTAGTCACACGCAATGACGATGGTTAATATTCACAACAATCCTCACTGCAATCCATGGTTGTTGCTGGCCGACGCGGTTGACGCGAAACACGTAATTCGGCACTTGCCACTTTTGGTTTCATATCACTCGCGAATCGGTATCGATGATGGTCCACCCCAAGACGATTAGGGGGACGCGCTTATCTGTCACACTCCGGTGAATTTACCGTTTACAACTCACTCGACCACCAGTCTTTCCCGTCTCTCCAGTACCACCGCTCGCTCGACGCTAATCTCACTGCCTCCTGCAGCGCTCGACAATCGACTCCTGTGCACTATCGACCTGAGTGTCGGATACTAGCATCTATGTACGTGGGATCACGGATCACTTACACAGTCCAAGTAATTAACAAGCAAAGTCTTTTATGAAGATTTGAGAGGAGCGAAGATTACAATAAACTTTCAAGTTTAGTTACCTTGTCATGCTGAGATGGCAGGAGTTCTTCTTGTCTAGGGGTCTGATTCTTGAAGCTGAAAATCTAACATCAGGTCCTCACGGTTGGTTTGAACTAATTAAATTGGAAGATTGTTGGCGCAGAATTCTTTACGTAAATATATTTTCCATTGATTTTCTCACATTTTAGTATATCATACAGAATTTTGATTATTCACATTAACAAAGCCGAAATTACGTTGTTCGCACCTATTATACAATAATACGTCCGATCACATCAGAGGCAAGCTTACACTCTGCGGAAATAACCATATTCCAAAGGGGTTACAATTTTCTTAATAAATGAATTCCTACTAGTTTTCGTTACATTATTAATTTCGATTATTATTTCGTAAATGAATCCAGAAATAAACATAGTAAACAGTACAGGATTGCGTAATTAATAATAGAAATTTAAATGTGCAGATAATTCATAACTCATAAATTTTCGCTTGAAATATAGCATACTGTGTATTAAATTATAGGAAAGTTTTCAGAGAAGCAACTGAGATAATATTAACCTGTTCAAAATTCGAAAAATAATACTGGTATCGACAAATACTGTTGACGAAAAGTAATGCTAGAGGAGGATGTCCCGTTACCAGTAGAACGCCACGGCCCCATTTTCCGTGGCTGTTCAATGCGTCGACGAAGTTCGTGCAGTGAGCTGCAGTACCGATGACTGCTGAGTGTCCTATTGGGAGGGAGCCAATTCACCAGCAGTATCTCTTTCTAATCCCAGACTACAGTCGTCATTTGTTTCAGCAAGAATATTCCCGGTGTGGCCGAGCGGTTCTAGGCGCTTCAGCCGAACCACGCGACCGCTACAGTCGCAGGTTCGAATCCTGGCTCGGGCATGGATGTGTGTGGTGTCCTTAAGTTAGTTAAGTTAGTTATGTTTAAGTAGTTCTGAGTTCTAGGTGACTGATGACCTCAGATGTGAAGTCCCATAGTGCTCAGAGGCATTTGAACCATATTCCCGATCGCGACTTCTTGGGACGATGGCTCCCAGTAAGTTTCCACTCCATAGACTGGCGTCTCTTTTCTGGAGTCTGATGGGAAGACCATGGGTCGTCGATGGTGACCAGACGCTCATAAAACTCCGCTGGATCTGTCCTGTACTGTTGGGCCAGCTATTGACACCTCTCCACACCCTTCTGTTTATGTGTGGTGGTGAGGGCATCTGGTACACATTGTGGCACACACCATCTTGATCGTAAAGTGATCAGGGACGATAGTGTGAAGGGTTCCCCATGATAGGCCTGTTGTCTTCTCTAGCTCATCAAACGTGATTCGCATGTGCCCCATTATCAGGTCATTGTCATGCTGGGCATTGTTTGGTTAGCATTCTGTTGCTGGACACCCAGTGCTTTTCAGCACAGTCCTTGCCGTCTCTAAACTCTGATACCCAACGAAACACGGCTCTGCAAGTTGGTGCTCTTCACCCACATACGGCTACTGACCTCTTGTGCGTGTCTGCAGCAGTCATTCCTTCCTTCCAGAGAACCCACACTGCCCACCGTTGCCCATGCTTGTTGCTTTCATGTTGTCCTATACATGCCCACCAGCGTACTCACAAGCCTGAACAACAACTGCTGCTGCAATGTTCCACTAATGGCAAGCAGCAACACCATCTGGTGCCAATAGACAATGCTATCGTTCACCTTCACATATACATCGACCCATACTTCAAACTGTTACCGTGCCGTAATTATTGGGGGAGTGCCAATTAATACTGAAAGAACTAAATAGTTCGAAAAAACACGCGTTTGGAGCCTTGCCCTCTTTGGTCCAATCAAACAATTGGAAAGACCGATATCACAAAGAAGGAGTACGTCTTCGAGGCTTACGCAGCGTGTCCCCTAAGTTGTTAATGTTACCTCTTTATACCACGCAGTGTTGTTATTGCAACCATCAACAATGGCCCAAATACATCCAAACTCTGGGAAAATCCCAGCGATAAATCATTAAGACTGTAGAGAACTGACGTGGCAAAGCCTTCTCCTGTGATTCAGAAAGGCTATTTTTACCCCAAATGTAGGCAGTCAAGTGCTATTAAACGAGTGGGAGGAGTAAAGGAAAAGTGCCAGTATACTTCGTCGATATCAAAGGGCATAAGTATTTGGAGGACTACGAACGGGGACTCTAGAAAGTCTGTTTTGCTATAACGTATCATTTCGGCTCGTTGTATTATGACGATGGAGTGTACTTACAAGGGAACCTCCCCATCGCACCCCCCCTCAGATTTAGTTATAAGTTGGCACAGTGGGTAGGCCTTGATAAACTGAACACAGATCAATCGAGAAAACAGGAAGAAGTTGTGTGGAACTATGAAAAAAATAAGCAAAATATACAAACTGAGTAGTCCATGCGCAAGATAGGCAACATCAAGGGTAGTGTGAGGTCAGCAGCGCCGTGGTCACGTGGTTAGCGTGAGCAGCTGCGGAACGAGAGGTCCTTGGTTCGAGTCTTCCCTCGAGTGAAAAGTTTAATTTTTTATTTTCAGACAATTATTATCTGTCCGTCCGTCCGTCCGATGCGAGGTAACTGCGTATGATGGAGACACTACACCTAAACAAACATCGAGACACACATATTACTGTCATGTGACGCACATGCCGTCACCAGTGTCGTATAGAATACATCAGACGTTTTTTCCTGTGTAGGTATTGATTGACCTATGACCCTGCGATCAAATGTTTTCGGTTCTCATTGGAGAGGCACGTCCTTTCGTCTACTAATCGCACGGTTTTGCAGTGCGGTCGCAAAACACAGACACTAAACTTATTACAGTGAACAGATACGTCAATGAACGAAGGGACAGATCATAACTTTGCGAAAATAAAGAAAGTACACTTTTCACTCGAGGGAAGACTACAACCAAGGACCTCTCGTTCCGCAGGTGCTCACGCTAACCACGGGACCACGGCGCTGCTGAGCTCATACTGATGTTGCTATCTTGCGCATGGACAACTCAGTTTGTATATTTTGCTTATTTTTTTCATAGTTCCACACAACTTCTTCCTGTTTTCTCGATTGATCTGTGTTCAGTTTTTCAAGGCCTATCCACTGTGTCAACTTATAACTAAATCTGACGGGGGTGTGATGGGGAGATTCCCTTGTTAGAACCAGAGAGCCGTTCACAGGGACTACAAAATTTGACGAGACGACCGCCACGTTGTCCGCATCGAAGCATCGGACCGAACAGCTTCGTCCACAGTGTTGGCTCATCGCTGCGGCACTGTGAAGGGATTCGACCCGTCTACTGCGGGCCGCACTGCAGTTGTCTTTCATTGTCCAGAAACTATGTAAGCTGGCTATAATTTCGGACCTTACAAGCACCCATCCACATACTTTTCTGTGAACTACAACCACAATTGGGTATCATTTGATATCCGGAGCGGGAAGGAGCGCGTGGTCCCCGGCACGAATTCGCCCGGAGGACTTGTGTCGAGGTCCGGTGAGCCAGCAAGTCTGTGGATGGGTTTTAGGCGGTTTTCCATCTGCCTCGGCGAATGCCGGCTGGTTCCCCTTATTCCGCCTCAGCTACACTATGTCAGCAATTGCTGCGCAAACAAGTTCTCCACGTACGCGTACACACCATTACTCTACCACGCAAACATACGGGTTACACTCGTCTGGTGTGAGACGTTCCCTGGAGATGTCCACCGGGGGCCGAACCGCACGGTGTTGGGCGGCGGAGGGGTGAAGTGGACAGCGGTAGTCGTCGTGGGGTTGTGGACCGCTGCGGCTGCGGCGGGAACGGAGCCTGTCCGTCGTTTCTAGGTCCCCGGTTAACATACAACATACAACATCATTTGATAGGTTGTATATCGTATACATGACTATTTAAAGGAGACTGACATCGTCTGCCTTGTAAATAACTGTTAACGCTTATTGCATGAAAGGTAACGGAGTGTCTTTATTAGCAGAACGGCGTAATGAATGATTGCGTATACTAGTAGAGGTTGGCACGCCAGTGGAGATGAAACGGCAGGCAGAACTCAAGCTCTGGGTGGGAGACCCGCTTAAAAACAGGAAGTAGCTAAACGGAAGTCGTGGCACCTGAGCTCTGGAGCACAACAGGGTGACGACCTGCCACTATTGTAGCAGGACCGGAAGGATAACCGGGAACTCTGCAAATATTGGACGCAGTTAAGAGGAACGAAGAAGCGGCACCTCGGGAACCACACAGGCTGGGTTATTTCCAAATGAGTACTCAGAAGCGCACAATTGTACGAGTAAAGGTTTTACTTTCCGACTGGTTGGTCGGCGTTCGGAAGAACCTGTAGAGAGGGAGAATATTCCGTGGTTTCGGGAATATGATTCGTTTTCGGAATTACGAAGGTGGGGAGCCGAGCCTTGCTGGAAAGACAGCAGTGGAGAGACGCGGTCTTCCGTTGTGAGCGCCCGCGTTGACGGTCGCTCGGTATCAGGTTTGTTGGTACAGACGGACTTGCTGTCTTTGCTCTCAATAGAGTTATAGTTAGAACAGTTAGGCAAAACAGCTGTGACCACGTTAGTTTATTTCCACTGAGGTTCCACACCACTGTGGACTGGCTTTGCTTGTAGTGTCTTCTAGTGCTTGGTAGGTAGATGATGTCAGTCATTTCGCGCTGCTGACATTAGACCGCGCAGTCATAATAAGGGGCAGAGTTGGGCAATTGATTAATAATTTTAGTTAGGAAATATAGACAACTGTACTTAAAGGGTGATTTAAATCTATAATAATAATAATAATAATAATCTATAATAAATCAACTGTGTGTTAGAAAAAGTTATTAGAGAGTGGAGGAAGAAAACGACTGAAGAAGGAATACAAAAAATCAGATTAGGAAGAATAAAGGATGGATTAGAAGTAGATTGCCTCGCTTTTGCTGATGACTCAGCGATTCTGGCAGGAAGTTTGGAAGAAGCAGTCAAACAGATCAATATTCTGAATGAAACAGCAGAAAAAGCAGGACTGAAAATCTCCTTTGAAAAGACAGAGTACCTAACCAATGTAAAAGAGGCACCGAACAATATGATTACAAAGTATGGCCAGATAAAGAAGGTTTCTAATTTCAAATATTTAGGGGAAATCATCCAGCCCAATGCTTCAGATAAAGAAGGAAATAAAACAAGAACAAGAAAAATGGAAATGGCATTCCAGCTAACAAAGAATGTGTACAACAAGAAGTCAGTATCAATTAACGCAAAAATAAGGCACTACAACACTGTGATTAAGCCAGAGTGACTGTATGCATCTGAATGTTTAGCAATGAACACTAACAAGGAAATGGAAGCTATAGCAAAAAAGGAGCGAAAAATCATTAGAAGAGTACTTGGGCCGAGGTTTGAGAATGGGACTTGGAAGCTCAGAAGTAATAGAGAAGTGTATGACAAAATTGAGAAAGTGGGAGATACTATGAGGAAGAGAAGAGTAAGCTTTTACGCCCATTTGAAAAGAATGAATGATGAAAGGCTGACAAAGAAAATATTCATGTTTTTTGACAAGAACCCCAGAACCCAAATTACCTGGTTCAAAGAAGTCAAAGCAGACCTAGAGCAGATGGGTATAGGAGAAGATGATATAACCAACAGAGACTTAATGAGAGACAAAATTCAACATTTTGAAGGATTTGAAGTGAAGAAGAGAAGAACTGGAGGAACAGTGTGGACAGAAGACCGAAGGGAGCAGCACAGAGAGAGGATGAAGACATATTGGCAGAAGAGAAAAGAGGAGGAGCGCAGTAGGAGAAATGTACATTGAAAAATAGTTGTTTAACGCGGTCCCTAGACGGCCAAAATCGAATTTAAAAAAAAAATGTATTGAACAACAACGTTTATCATTTAGTAGTATTAGTTTCCTTCATCATTCATTTATGTTTAGACTGTAATTTATATGTAAAAAAGAGCGTTAAGATATCCTAAGATCGGCTTCAGGGGGTAGTCAGACAGGGGCAAATCATCATTTTAGCGTTTATTATTTTCCGTTGCGCACGTTCATTTTTACACCCGCCTGGAGTAGCATCTTGGAACTATAAAGACATCATAATACAAAGGGAACGTGACAGGCGTCGGTCACATGCTAAGTGAAAGAATGTACTGACTGTTCTAGGACAGAGTTTCGCTTCAATCTGTCCTACACTGGAGGCCGCTTTGTGTTACTTGTTGCCGTGGTGACATCGCAGTCTGCCAATCCCCATTGTTAAGCAGTATAGGAGAAAACACGCGTCAAGTGATGTAAGTGTCGACCTCGACTCCTGCTCACTGAAGCCAGTTTGCGAAGGAACGCTACGTAGGAGAGATTTTCGAGCCTGAGGTACCGCTCTCCCTCTGCTGCGGCTGTCATGTTCCAACACGAAATGCCTGGCCACACATCGGGTGGGATGTGCACGTCTTCTTTGAAGGTTATTCGTCACGATCCTCCACCAGACACGTTTGGCGCTTTATGGACTCTCAGGAAAACCCTGCGGTAGGATTATCGCTGTCCACGTACTCTTTGATTTCACAACACAACGCCTAGGGACAGAGATGCACGAAAATATCTCATATCGTAATGCTGAAGTTTTAATATCGAATATCGTCCACTGGTCAGTAAGCCAAATCATTGTGTATTGACAACTAACTAACCAGTGACATCCATTCATTCATATGTCACTAGTGTCATCTTTAATTTTGTTAAAAATTTTGACTTATGTGGCGGAAAGCGAAGATTAGAATTTAACGTCCTGACTACATCCCTACTTAGTTTAAATTCCCGTTTGGCTATTCACAATTTTGTTCCTTTTAAAAGGTGATTATTATTTATTATTATTTTATGGACAAAGTAAAAGCACGAAATCGGGGAGAGGGACCAGTGTCACCTTTTAAAACGAACAAAATTGTGAATAGTCAAACGGGAATTTAAACCACTGTCTTACCGAATAGTTGTCTCATCCACAGCGTTCTGTAGATGTTTATTTTCGTTCTGCGCCTCTGAACATTGCTGGTTTATTAACGAATGGAAAGGAAATCATTATACCGCCTTTTTGGTTTATGCCATTCATGCTGTTTCTTTTGCTACCTTAAACGCCTTGCATGGCGATGTTCAGTCGTTCGTGGTAAAGAAAGCAGAATTTGATGAAGTATGAAAACATAACCCTGTGTGTTGCCTGAATATGCAGCATAAGTTTCAAGGTAGCGTGAAATTAAAAGTGGAAAAGAAAGTCTTTTTCTGGTTACGGTTCATTATCCTCTTTGTGCTGTTGAGCTTACATTTACGGCTACACTACACAATCCTTTATACAGAGCATAGTGGAAATTTTTTTTATTTAGTCGTGTGGCTAAGCTACGTCTTTCTAGATGGATGAGTTGCTTGTCAAACGTTGTCATTGTAGGTATATCGCACAAGTAAATGCGAAGAGTGTACGTGTTGGGTTGATCAGAGAATGGAGAGAGGGGACCCAGTCCTAACTCATACCCTGCTCCTTTCCGCTATTACCTGTTAGTTTGGCTTTTGTCGCCTTTTACTATTCCAGATGCAAGCAGTGTCCTTCCTATACATCTATCATCATTACGGGTCATTGCAATTTTTGCTAATGCGTTGACGAAGATCTTCCTTTGCTGGAGTGGTTTGACTGCCAAACAAACGCCTATCGCAAAACAATACACATCCAGAAAGTTATCTACAGATCTACACTGAAGAAGATTTGTGTCTGTACTTTAGCCGCCCGTGTATCTGCCTGCTACGCAGAGGAACCGGGTTCGATTCCCAATACCGTCAGGGATTTTTTCCTTGGTGAGAGGACAGGAATGGAGTGCACTCAGCTTCGTGATGCCAACTGAGGAGCTGCTTCATTGAGAAGTGGTGAGTCCTAACGTCAAGCAAGCCAATAACGAACGGGAGAATGGTGCGCTGCCACGATGTCTCTCCATGTGGCACGAAAATGAAGCCATTGACAGAGGATGACATGGTGGTCTTTCGGTCCACATTGACCCTTCTGCGCCAGAACGGGGAATTCTTCTTTTTCTTTTTTTTCAGTTAAGATGCCAGTAGAACAATGTAACAGAGGTCAGCTGTCACTCTGCAAGGTCTAACAAAAAGATACCTACAAAATTAAAGGGGCTGCAGACGATCAAAGTGATATTGGGCACACATCACCCAACGATGCCTGTGGGGGTTAACGTCTGCCACTAGGCCACCCATCCAGCAGCTAAAATGAGGTTTTAGTGTTGCAAAAGTAACGACTAAATTTTATACCGTATTTATTCAGTAGTTTCGAGACAGAGACGTGTTACAAAATATTAGTTACTATCGATACTGAACATCATTACAGACGAACCCACTACAAATAAATAATTTTTTTTGCTACCCTAGTGAGTTGTGGATATAAAAGTGCTCGTGGAAAAGCCGTTTGAGTGGATTATCTTTCCTAAACACATTTTTCGCTACTACATACTGATAAACAGCCACCATGTCTATATCGGCATTAATGGTAACATCTAATGTGTAAGAATTGAACTCCTCTACGTATCAAAGTAAGGCAAAACTGAGTCGCCGCGGTATTGCCTCACGTAGTCCACTACGGAAGGCACGGTAATACTGGTCTGTAGGCGTCGTGCCATCGACTTGCCTTTCGGCGGAAACCGTTGGGTGTATAACGGAAGAGATGGAGGTTTACTGCCGCTCTGCGGGGTGTGACACGAACTGGGTGCTGAAAAGAAAACATGGTGAGGGACAAAATGGGTTTGGTTTCCGTGTCACTAACGACTTGCTGCCCAGAAAATAACAAATTGGAGGAAAACAAAAGCCACCAACTTGCCCCGACCCATGCACGGACTGCCAGCGGGGAAGAATACGTGCAAGTGATGGTAACGAAATTGTATCTCGAGTCTCGAGGAATACTTGTTACTGAGTAGCGAATGTATACGACGCACCTGCGTAAATTGTAGGCGTACCGCTTTTGAAATTTCGTTTATTAAAGCCTAAACAGTATGTAACAGAATTATTTAAACAATGCCCCCCCCCCCCCCCCCATCGACTGCTCGTTGCTGTTCTCGGTATCTAATTTGAAGACTTGAAATTGTGAGGTAAGTGAACACACTGCCCTTAATTTTCTAGAAGTCTACAAGTGGTAAATATCACGAACCTGGTTTCTTAATTTGTGCCAGTGGGTGTATAAATTGTACTACCCTTACGAGCTATGTCCATGAGCATAAAAGATATGGAGTGGTTTATGTCTGAAGGAATTTCCATATTTTACTTCTTTATCAATACAGGGCTATTACAAATGATTGAAGCGACTTCATAAATTCACTGTAGCTCCATTCATTGACATATGGTCACGACACACTACAGATACGTAGAAAAACTCATAAAGTTTTGTTCGGCTGAAGCCACACTTCAGGTTTCTGCCGCCAGAGCTCTCGAGAGCGCAGTGAGACAAAATGGCGACAGGAGCCGAGAAAGCGTATGTCGTGCTTGAAATGCACTCACATCAGTCCGTCATAACAGTGCAACGACACTTCAGGACGAAGTTCAACAAAGGTCCACCAACTGCTAACTCCATTCGGCGATGGTATGCGCAGTTTAAAGCTTCTGGATGCCTCTGTAAGGGGAAATCAACGGGTCGGCCTGCAGTGAGCGAAGAAACGGTTGAACGCGTGCGGGCAAGTTTCACGCGTAGCCCGCGGAAGTCGACGAAGAAAGCAAGCAGGGAGCTAAACGTACCACAGTCGACGGTTTGGAAAATATTACGGAAAAGGCTAAAGCAGATGCCTTACGGTTTACAATTGCTACAAGCCCTGACACCCGATGACAAAGTCAAACGCTTTGAATTTTCGGCGTGGTTGCAACAGCTCATGGAAGAGAATGCGTTCAGTGCGAAACTTGTTATCAGTGATGAAGCAACATTTTTTCTTAATGGTGAAGTGAACAGACACAGTGTGCGAATCTGGGAGGTAGAGAATCCTCACACATTCGTGCAGCAAATTCGCAATTCACCAAAAGTTAACGTGTTTTGTGCAATCTCACGGTTTAAAGTTTACGGCCCCTTTTTCTTCTGCGAAAAAAACGTTACAGGACACGTGTATCTGGACATGCTGGAAAATTGGCTCATGCCACAACTGGAGACCGACAGCGCCGAATTCATCTTTCAACAGGATGGTGTCCGGCCCCGGTAGCTGAGTGGTCAGCGTGACGGAATGTCAATCCTAAGGTCCCGGGTTCGATTCCCGGCTGGGTCGGAGATTTTCTCCGCTCAGGGACTGGGTGTTGTGTTGTCCTAATCATCATCATTTCACCCCCATCGACGCGCAGGTCGCCGAAGTGGCGTCAAATCGAAAGACCTGCACCAGGCGAACGGTCTACCCGACGAGGGGCCTTAGCCACACAACATTTCATTTCATTTCAACAGGATGGTGCTCTACCGCACTTCCATCATGATGTTCGGCATTTCTTAAACAGGAGATTGGAAAACCGATGGATCGGTCGTGGTGGAGATCATGATCAGCAATTCATGTCATGGCCTCCACGCTCTCCCGGCTTAACCCCATGCAATTTCTTTCTGTGGGGTTATGTGAAAGATTCAGTGTTTAAACCTCCTCTACCAAGAAACGTGCCAGAACTGCGAGCTCGCATCAACGATGCTTTCGAACTCATTGATGGGGACATGCTGCGCCGAGTGTGGGAGGAACTTGATTATCGGCTTGATGTCTGCCAAATCACTAAAGGGGCACATATCGAACATTTGTGAATGCCTAAAAAGCTTTTTGAGTTTTTGTATGTGTGTGCAAAGCATTGTGAAAATATCTCAAATAATAAAGTTATTGTAGAGCTGTGAAATCGCTTCAATCATTTGTAATAACCCTGTATTTACAGGCACTCTAATACAACGCTTTCACTCCTCCCCCCTCCCCTCCGCCACCCCTCTGTCTCTTCCTCCTGCTCACTTTGCACGATTCCATAATTTCCATTTCAAGTATCTGATCACCTTTTCCACTCGCTATTCCTCGAAAAACTCGCTGTACTGTTTTACGAATGAGTTTCTGTGATGGCTTCGCGGCAGAGTCTCTGTAAGACTTTCTTTTCACAGGTGGACCTGTACTTCTAGATCTCTCCTTCTACCCTTCGGTTATCTTTTTTGGGTACGCTGCTCGTCACCTCACAGCCTCCTTGGCTTGACGTTGAAGTTTTGCTTGGCACTTTCGTCATTTCCTTGGCATCCGGCGATATTTCTAGGATGGCCTGTTCATTGAAATTACGACGCAATCCGTTTCGTTCGGCAATGTCGAACCCAAGTTTTCTTGCCGGCCGGTGTGGCCGTACGGTTCTAGGCGCTACAGTCTGGAACCGAGCGACCGCTACGGTCGCAGGTTCGAATCCTGCCTCGGGCATGGATGTGTGTGATGTCCTTGGGCTAGTTACTTTTAATTAGTTCTAAGCTCTAGGCGACTGATGACCTCAGAAGTTAAGTCGCATAGCGGTCAGAGCCATTTCAACCATTTGAACAAGTTTTCTTACGTTCGGCATTATTCAACCGAATGTGTAAGAATATGCTCTTTCAATTCGTTTTCAACTTCGTTGGAAAGCACTTCAGTGGGGCCAAAAATTTTTATATTCCCGTTTGCATTTTTGGTTTTATTTTCAGCATGCATCTTAACTGTTGGCTTGGGCACATTTTATATGCGTACAAATTCATTTAACCGATGATTCCTATTCAGATACACTCTTGCAGCTAAATCCGTGCTTCACATTCCACAACCCCTTCCTCTTGCCCTACTTTAGTACAACATAATTATTTAATAACTTAGGATAAAGAAGGCATCAGAAAAATTCACTTCATATCTAAACATTGTGTTGTAGTAACAATGCTAAACGCATTTATAAAGCTCACTATACAAGCAAGTTTCTTAAGTTCTAACAGTACAATATCGCAATTTTATAGCGGTACATTTCGGGCAGAGTCACTACTTTTTCTCTTTGTCAGTTTCCTACAAACGAACCATAACGAATACAAATTGATGGCTGCCTGAAAACTGAAGTTATTTCATATACGGGGGAGTTGTGCAGTATCGGCCGGCATAGGTTTTTTGACTTCACTGTGTAAGTGTGGTGGTAATCGGAATGTTAATATACTATTTTCGCAGCTCAAGGCATGTCCTATGAATAGCTCAGTGTAATGATTTTTATTTTTTATTACATAGAAAGTAAAAGAAACACAATTAAAAGGATTGTAAAAAGTGTATTGCAGTAGCGGCCTTTATCTTTTCTGTGATAATGTAGCTTGTTAATAATACACTGCATTGGTACTTATTGATAATAGTAGAGCACATAGCCATGGTAACTTAGTGTTACTATTTCACCTCAATTTACCAATGTCTATCTCACTGTTTTACAGAGATCACAAATAAAATACGAAATATCCACATATCCAAAATGTGCCCAGTCTCTAAACTTCATAGACAGCACCCTGTCTTCTTGAAATGACTCCAGACACATAATGCAGTTTACAGCCTCTTCTGGTGAGCCATTATTTTCAGCAAATTCCAGTTTTCTTCACCGCTCTGTAAATTACTTTCCATGGCCACCCTTTGAGCGTTTGTTTTATTTCGGAACTTCCGAGTTAAGTTCTGCTTTCTTCATACTTCATTTTTTCTGCTTTTAATTTCGTCTCTTCGGTGGCGATCTTTTTCTTTTCTAATTGTTGAAAAAGCTTCAGCTACCTCCCTCGCGGTCATTTTGTTAGACATAACCTTGCTCACTGCCATTTTCATGCATTCTTCATTCCATTTTTCTCTTTTTTTCAGATATTCCGCCATTTCAATCTGAAAAGAAGTAAGAAGAAGGAAATGCAATTTAAAAATTGAAATTACTTTCGGCCGGTACTATACGACAAACACGCGGTAGGATCTAGTCATGTACGTTCTTTCATAGAAATTATCATGAAACGTTGTAAATGTAAATGCCGTGTGGCTAGGGCCTCCAGTCGGGTAGACCGTTCGCTTGGTGCAAGTCCTTCGAGTTGACGACACTCCGGCAACTTGCGTGTCGATGGGGATGATATGATGATGATTAGGACAACGCAACACCCAGTCCCTGAGCGGAGAAAATCTCCGACCCAGCCGGCAATCGAACCCGGGCCGTTAGGTATGACATTCCGTCGCGCTGACCACTCAGCTACCAGGGACGGATATCATTAAACGTTTGTCAGACATCATTCCTTGCATAATATAGATAACTGAAATATGGCAATGAAATTAGCCACTCACCTTCAGAACAGGTACCACAGGCCTCAAAATATCTTGGGTGCGCTAGGAGCTGTAGTAACACTATCAAGTACTCAGCACTGAAGAGAGGAAAAAGATATGCGATTCCAGTGCACATGGATACACAAGCTTGCTTCTCCTTACTGCACACTCTTGCCATTTGGAGAAAAAAAGGGAAATCACGGTAGTGACCGGTACTGTAAGCCGGCTGATAGTGCGTGACTCTCCCATGTATTCACCCATAAATATAACATTACGTGCTGGTTGTCATATAATAATAATTCTCTTCACCACGTACACACAAAGTTGATAAAAACTGCAATTCTCGCTGACGTACACTGTGTGTTCCGCAACACACAGGACTAACAGCTGACAACAGAGTGCAAGAAATACACTCCTGGAAATGGAAAAAAGAACACATTGACACCGGTGTGTCAAACCCACCATACTTGCTCCGGACAATGCGAGAGGGCTGTACAAGCAATGATCACACGCACGCCACAGCGGACACACCAGGAACCGCGGTGTTGGCCGTCGAATGGCGCTAGCTGCGCAGCATTTGTGCACCGCCGCCGTCAGTGTCAGCCAGTTTGCCGTGGCATACGGAGCTCCATCGCAGTCTTTAACACTGGTAGCATGCCGCGACAGCGTGGACGTGAACCGTATGTGCAGTTGACGGACTTTGAGCGAGGGCGTATAGTGGGCATGCGGGAGGCCGGGTGGACGTACCGCCGAATTGCTCAACACGTGGGGCGTGAGGTCTCCACAGTACATCGATGTTGTCGCCAGTGGTCGGCGGAAGGTGCACGTGCCCGTCGACCTGGGACCGGACCGCAGCGACGCACGGATGCACGCCAAGACCGTAGGATCCTACGCACTGCCGTAGGAGACCGCACCGCCACTTCCCAGCAAATTAGGGACACTGTTGCTCCTGGGGTATCGGCGAGGACCATTCGCAACCGTCTCCATGAAGCTGGGCTACGGTCCTGCACACCGTTAGGCCGTCTTCCGCTCACGCCCCAACATCGTGCAGCCCGCCTCCAGTGGTGTCGCGACAGGCGTGAATGGAGGGACGAATGGAGACGTGTCGTCTTCAGCGATGAGAGTCGCTTCTGCCTTGGTGCCAATGATGGTCGTATGCGTGTTTGGCGCCGTGCAGGTGAGCGACACAATCAGGACTGCATACGACCGAGGCACACAGGGCCAACACCCGGCATCATGGTGTGGGGAGCGATCTCCTACACTGGCCGTACACCACTGGTGATCGTCGAGGGGACACTGAATAGTGCACGGTACATTCAAACCGTCATCGAACCCATCGTTCTACCATTCCTAGACCGGCAAGGGAACTTGCTGTTCCAACAGGACAATGCACGTCCGCATGTATCCCGTGCCACCCAACGTGCTCTAGAAGGTGTAAGTCAACTACCCTGGCCAGCAAGATCTCCGGATCTGTCCCCCATTGAGCATGTTTGGGACTGGATGAAGCGTCGTCTCACGCGGTCTGCACGTCCAGCACGAACACTGGTCCAAATGAGGCGCCAGGTGGAAATGGCATGGCAATCCGTTCCACAGGACCACATCCAGCATCTCTACGATCGTCTCCATGGGAGAATAGCAGCTTGGATTGCTGCGAAAGGTGGATATACACTGTACTTGTGCCGACATTGTGCATGCTCTGTTGCCTGTGTCTATGTGCCTGTGGTTCTGTCAGTGTGATCATGTGATGTATCTGACCCCAGGAATGTGTCAATAAAGTTTCCCCTTCCTGGGACGATGAATTCACGGTGTTCTTATTTCAATTTCCAGGAGTGTACTTGGTTTACGCTGACCTCACTAAAAGTCGGATAGTACGAGAGGTACGAATGTTATATTAGTGGTACAAATTAGGAGCCGGTACAATACGAGGGGCGTTTGAAAAGTCTGTGCAAAAATAAAAACTACTTACGTGTTTGGGGTAAGCCTTTTTTTTATTTTCCGACATAGTCTCCTTTTAGACTTATACACTTCGTCCAACGCTGTTCTAATCTGTTGATCCCTTCCGAATAATAGGAATTGTCCAACTCTGCAAAATAGCTATTAGTTGCTGCAATCACCTCTTCGTTTGAATAAAATCTTTGTCCTGCCAGTCATTTTTTCAAATTGGGGAACAAATAATAGTCAAAGTGAGCCAATTCTGGAGAATAGGGAGGATGTGAAAATAGTTGGAATCCAGTTTCCATTCATTTTGCGCCCACAAATGCTGAGGTGTGTGCTGATGCATTGTCGTGATGGAAAAGGACTTTTTTGCGGTCCAGTCGCCTGCGTCTGTCTTGCAGCTGGGTTGTCAAACAGTCCAATAACGATGAATAATATGCACCTGTAATAGTTTTACCCTTTTCCAGATAGTCGATGCGGATTACCCCTTGTGAATCCCAAAAGTCAGTCGCCATAACATTTCCGGCCGAAGGACTGGCCTTCGCCTTTTTTGGTGCAGATTCTCCCTTGGTAATCCATTGACTGGATTATTTTTTGGTCTCAGGAGTATAGTAGTGTATCCATGTTTCATCCACAGTGACGAAACGACGCTTAAAGTCCTGCGGATTCTTCCTGAACATCTGCAAATCACCCTTGCAACACTTCACACGATTCCGTTTTTGGTCAAGCGTGAGCAATCGCGGAACTCATCTTGTGGATAGCTTTCTCATGTCCAAATGTTTATGCAAAATATTATGTAACCGTTCATTCGAGATACCCACAGCACTAGCAATCTCAGGCATCTTAACTCTTCTGTCACCCATCACCATATCATGGATTTTATCAATGATTTCTGGAGTTGTAACCTCCACAGGGCTTCCAGAACGTTCAGCATGACTTGTGCCCATATGGCCACTCCAGAAATTTTGAAACCACTTATAAACTGTTCTAATCGAAGGTGCAGAGTCACCGTAAAATTTATTAAGCTCCTCTTTACTCTCCTGAGGCATTTTGCCTTTCATAAAGTAAGGTTTAATCACCACACGAAATTCTTCTTCGTCCATTTTTTGACAATCACTCGACTTCCTTGATTCACACGAATGCCAAACACAAAGAAATAGACCAATATGGCTGAAACTTGGTGTGCGTTCTTTCCTAAGACGCTACTAACTAAGCATGACCTCGAGACGCGCCGGTGGTGCCATCTCTCGGACTTTGCACATGCCCCTCGTATAGGCACCTCTGGTCTACGATGTCTAACGTCGAAGTGGTGGCGTAACGGCAGCGGCTAACCCCTACAACTTGAACGATCTGCAGTGTCATTGGACGACGTTTCCGGGTGTGTGTTCCTATTCTCGATTAGTTCTTCGAGAAGCTGTTTACAACTATCCCAAGTTTTTTGGTATCGCATCGCGCAACACATTGTTTATACCACTCCTGAATGTTGGCGAACGCACTGTGTGGAGGGGAGTGTGGCGCTGGGAGTGGCGTAGACAGCCGCGGCGGGCCGGGGCGGTGACCAGCCGGCTGCCCGCCTGCGACAGGTAGCGGCCGAGGCGGCTGGGGCGGCTCGCCAGCGTCCACTCCAGGTGGGCGGCAGGCCGGCCCACACTGCCACCTGCGTGGGCGGCGCTCAAGGCGGCCGCGATTCTTAAGGCAGTACCAGCCGCGGCTGACGCACTGCCACCCCACACACTCTCTATCTCTCCTCACTATCTGACGTGCTGCAATTCTCAGCAGCGGCGTTTGCAGCGATGAGCCAAAACACGTTTAATACAAAAACGAAAAATATACCAGGTTCACTATTACCAGTCACCGTTTTATTTATTTCCACGACGCGTTTCGAAGGTTTAAACGTCCATCATCGGGTGGATTTACATTAGTTAGTATTACATTTGGGTGTGTGTTGTGTTACGATTTTTGGAGGAACTTGTGGCACTGCCTGGTGGAGAAACAAGACAATATTTCAGAATATGGTTTAGGATTACTTTTGACAAAAGTTTAATTTTTTGGTTTAGGATTACTTTTGACAAAAGTTTAATTTTTTGTCAAAAGTAATCCTAAACCATATTCTGAAATATTGTCGTGTTTCTCCACCAGACAGTGCCACAAGTTCCTCCAAAAATCGTAACACAACACACACACACACACACACACACACAAATGTAATACTAACTAATGTAAATCCACCCGAAGATGGAGGTTTAAACCTTCGAAACGCGTCGTGGAAATAAATAAAACGGTGACTGGTAACAGTGAACTTGTTTCATTTACTGTCAGTAACAGTCACGGTAAAGCCTAACCTAAAAATGTTCGCATTTAAAGAAAAATATACCTATTCGAAAACCAGATAACAATTCACTTGACGCCTCCCTGAGAGACAATCTCCACTCCTTCCAGATTAACAATGTAAGTGTGGCTTGAATTCAAAAAAACAGTGTCGACAGCAGTTGAGAGATTTATACCAACTAAATTAACAAACGACGGAGCTGATCGCCTTTCGTTCACAAAACGGGTCAGAACACTGTTGCAGAAACAACGAAAAAAGCATGCCAAATTTAAACGAAAACAAAATCTGTAAGATTGGCGATCTTTTACAGGAGCTCGAAATGTAGCGTGGACTTCACTGCGAGATGCTTGTAATAGTTTTCACAGCAAAACTTTATGCCGAAACCTGGCGGAAAATCCAAAGAGATTCTGGTCGTATGTAAAGAATGCTAGCTGCAAGACACAAAAAAATGTTCAAATGTGTGTGAAATCTTATGGGACTTAACTGCTAAGGTCATCAGTCCCTAAGCTTACACACACACCCATGCCCGAGGGAGGACTCGAACCTCCCTCCGCCGGTACCAGCCGCACAGTCCATGACTGCAGCTCCGTAGACCGCTCGGCTAATCGCGCGCGGCCGGCAAGACACAATCAATGCCCTCTCTGCGCGATATTAATGGAGATACTGTCGAAGACAGTGCTGCCAAAACAGCGTTACTAAACGCAGCCTTCCGAAACGCCTTCACAAAAGAAGATGAAGTAAATATTCCAGAATTCGAATCAAGAACAGGCACCAACCTGGTTCAAACGGTTCAAATGGCTCTGAACACTATGGGACTTAACATCTGAGGTCATGAGTCCCCTAGACTTAGAACTACTTAAACCTAACTAACCTAAGGACATCACACACATCCATGCCCGAGGCAGGGTTCGAACCTGCGACCGTGGCAGTAGCCGCCAACATGAATAAGTTAGATGGAGAAATTCTCGGATTAGTGAAGCAACTTAAATCACTTAATAAAAGCAAGCCTTCCGGTCCAGGCTGTTTACCAATTAGGTTCCCTTCAGAGCACGCTGATGCAGTAGCTCCATACGTAACAATCGTATAAAACCGCTCGTTCGACGACAGATCCGTACCCGAAGACTGACATGTCACACAGGTCACACCAATATTCAAGAAAGGCAGTAGGAGTAACCCACTAAATTACGGCCCGTATCATTAACGTCGATATGCAGCAGAATTTTAAAACATATGTGTTCGAATATTATGAATTACCTCGAAGAGAACGCTCTATTGACACACACTCAACATGGATTTAAAAACCATCGTTCTTCTGAAACATAACTCGCTCTTTACACAGACGAAGTGTTGAGTGCCATTGACAAGGGATTTCAAATTGAGTCTGTATTTCTAGATTTCCTGAAGGCTTTTGACACTGCACCACACATGCGGCCCGCAATGAAATTGCGTGCTTATGGAATATCGTCTCAGTTGTGCGACTGGATTCGTGGTTTCCTCTCAGTGAGCTCACAGATAGTAGTAATTGACGAAAAGTCATCGAGTAAAACAGAAGCGATTCATGGCGGTCCCAAAGGCAGTGTTATAGGCCCTCTGATGTTCCTTATCTATATAAACGATTTAGGAAACAATCTGAGCAACCGTCTTAGGTTGTTTGCAGATGACGCTGCCGTTTATCGTTTACTAGAGTCAACAGAAGATCAAAACAAATCGCAAAACGATTTAGAAAAGATATCTGTATGGTGTGAAAATTGGCAATTGACCCTAAATAACGAAAAGTGTGACGTCATCCACATGAGCACTAAAAGGAATCCGTTAAACCACGGTTACACGAAAAATCAGTCAAATCTAAAGGCTAAATCAACTAAATACCTGGGAATTAAAATTACGAACAACTTAAATTGGAAGGAACACTTAGACGTTGTGGGGAAGGCTAACCAAAGACTGCGTTTTATTGGCAGGACAGTTAGAAAATGTAACAGACCTACTAAGGAGACCACCTGCACTACGCTTGTCCGCCGGCCGGAGTGGCCGTGCGGTTCTAGGCGCTACAGTCTGGAGCCGAGCGACCGCTACGGTCGCAGGTTCGAACCCTGCCTCGGGCATGCATGTGTGTAGAGTCCTTAGGTTAGTTAGGTTTAATTAGTTCTAAGTTCTAGGCGACTGATGACCTCAAAAGTTAAGTCGCATAGTGCTCAGAGCCATTTGAACCATTTGAATTACGCTTGCCCGTCCTCTTTTGGAGTACTACTGCGCGTTGTGGGATCCTTACGTGACAGGGTTAAAAGAGTACAGCGAGATAGTTCAAAGAAGAGCAGCGCGTTTTTTATTGTCATGAAACATGGGAGAGAGTATCACTTACATAATAAAAGATCTGGGATGGACATCATTAAAACGAAGGTGTTTTTCGTTGCGGCGAAGTCTTAACAGAAAACCAGCAACTTTCTCCTCCGACTGCAAAAATATTTTGTTGACGCCTACCTACGTAGGGAGAAATGATCATCATAATAAAATAAGGGAGATCAGACCTCACACAGAAAGCTGTGTTCGTTTTCTCCGCGTGCTGTTCTAGAATGGAATAATGTAGAATTATTGTGAAGGTGGTTCGATGAACCATCTGCCAGGCACTTATGTGTGATCTGCAGAGTGTCCTTGTAGATGTAGACTACCGTATGGGTCCACCTTCGCGAGGTAACGCAGCAGCAGTTCCGAATGGTATGGTTTCGACAGTTCGTTGTTACGTTTCCCGGGGTATATGACATCAGATACTGACGTACAGCTTTATTTAACAAAGAAACACCATAAAAATCAAAACTTTTTCGCAAAATTGCAGGGTTTTGTTTGAATAAAACGTTTTCGGGTTTCCACCCGCTTCAAGTGAATAAAATTACACGAGCTTCCTTCCAAGTACTCTTCGGCCAATGTCAAATGGTATGACTGCCAGCAGACTCCTGGTACGCCCCATATATACACTAGCTGCCAACTGCGATGTGCTTGCGGCATCGCCATGTATGCGCTTTACTCGGCGTGGGATGCGCCCGCCTTAAGTTCAATGGCTTCTTTAATTACACAGTCCCAGAAGCCGTTAGCGCGAGCCACGACACAGGTCTCGTGGAATCTGATCCGATGATCGTTTTCTTAAGCATGCGCAGCTAAAGCAGATTTCTCGGGGTAGCGTAGGGGACAGAAACTTTGATGCTCCTCCCTGCGTTGATGTGCGGTGCGTAACGTTTGTCCGACATAAGCTTCGCCAATTTCGCAGGATGTCTTGTACACCCCAGGCGTTCTGAGACCTGCGTAGAAGCGCACTGTGATTTGGTGCAACATGCAAGAATCACATCAAATCCCGATAACCAGCCACCAGAGCTGAGCCACCTTCTCGAAGTCTTCAGAAATAATGGCAACGACGTTCAACAAATAAATAAAGTGATTTCAATCAAGAATCACAACACGGCCACCGACGAGGAGCAGGACAAGGAACTTGCTTCCTTGCCGTTCTGTGGCTGTGTCTGAAACATAATGTAATAACTAGGCACCCGCAGCCTTCAAGGAAATACTTGTGTGTATGATCGGATCCCACATCTACCTTATTCATTGGAATTAAATATTCGACTGCCTTAAAAATGATAATTGCAGTTTGAGTAATACGCTGAAGAGGTAAATAAACTGGTGCCCTGCTTACTATCGTGTAGGGCCCCCGCAAGCACGCAGAAATGCCGCAACACGACGTGGCATGGACTCGACTAGTGTCTGAAGTAGTTCAAATGGTTCAAATGGCTCTAAGCACTATGGGACTTTATATATGAGGTCACCAGTCCCCCAGAACTTAGAACTACTTAAACCTAACTAACCTAAGGACATCACACACATCCATGTCCGACGCAGGATTCGAACCTGCGACTGTAGCAGTAGCGCGGTTCCGGACTGAAGCGCCTAGAACCGCTCGGCCACAGCGGCCGTCTCTGAAGTAGTGCTGGAGAGAACTGACACCATGAATCCAGCAGGGCTGTGAGAGTACGACGGGGCTGGAGATCTCCTCTGAACAGCACGTTGCAATGTTTGGGGAGTTTGGTGGCCAGCGAAGTGTTTAAACTCAGAAGAGTGTTCCTGGAGCCACTCTGTAGCAATTCTGTCCGTGTGGGGTGTCGCATCGTCCTGCTGGAATTGCCCTAGTCCGTCGGAATGCACAATGGACATAAATGGATGCAGGTGATCAGACAGGATGCTTACTTCCGTGTCACCTGTCAGACTCGAATCTAGACGAACCAGGAGTCCCATATCACTCCAACTGCATACACCCCACACCATTATAGAGCCTCCACGAGCTTGAACAGTCCCCTGCTGACAAGCAAGGTCCATAAATTCATTACGTTGTCTCCATAGCTGTACACGTCCATCCGCTCGATACAATTTGAAACGAGACTCGTCCGACCAGGCAACATGTTTCCAGTCATCAACAGTCCAATGTCGTCGTTGACGGGCCCAGGCGAGGCGTAAATCTTTGTATCGCGCAGTAATCGAGTGGGCCCTCGCCTCCTAATGCCCATATCGATGATTTTTCGTTGAATGGTTCGCAAATCTGCAGCAATTTGTAGAAGGGTTGCGCTTCTGTCACGCTGAAAGATGCTCTGCAGTCGTCGTTGGACCCGTTCTTGCAGGATCTTTTAC
Source organism: Schistocerca americana (assembly GCF_021461395.2). Taxonomy (NCBI): domain Eukaryota; kingdom Metazoa; phylum Arthropoda; class Insecta; order Orthoptera; family Acrididae; genus Schistocerca; species Schistocerca americana. The sequence goes on from NC_060122.1 coordinate 798,497,857, forward strand.
CGGTCGCATCGTTGTCGGTGATTGATATTTTGCCGGATTCCTGATATTCACGGTACACTCGTGAAATGGGCGTCGGGGGAAATCCCCACTTCATCGCTACCTCGGAGTTGCTGTGTCCCATCACTCGTGCGCCGACTATAACACCACGTTCCAACTCATTTAACTCTTCAGAGCTGCCGTTATAGCAGCATTAACGGATCTAACAACTGCGGCCGCGTGTGATTAGCCGAGCGGTCGCAGGCGCTGCAGTCATGGACTGTGCGGCTGCTCCCGGCGGAGGTTCGAGTCCTCCCTCGGGCATGGATGTGTGTGTTTGTCTTTAGGATGATTTAGGTTAAGTAGTGTGTAAGCTTACGGACCGATGACCTTAGCAGTTAAGTCCCATGCGATTTCACAAACATTTGAACATTTTTTCAACAACTGCGCCAGACACTTTCTGTCTTATATAGGCTTTGCCGACCGCAGTGCCGTATTCTACCTCTTAACATAACTCTGTATTTGAAAAGGCATGCCTGTACCAGTTGCTTTGGCGCTTTGTCAAAGTTAGTTAAAATTATGATTAGTATTGTGTTTGTACAGCCTACGATAAATCACTGTACTCAGCTGAGTGAAACACAAAACGAACAGTTTTGTAAATGGCTTGCGGTGAGAGCAGGATTTTAAGTTACTCCGTGCTCTGCGCTCACTGGTGTTAACACCGCGTCCCGTACTTGTCCAACTCAGCGCTCAGGGTCGCAGCATAAAGTTATAACAAATGATGATGCGCATGTAAGAGCCCGAAACCGGTCGTGTTTCAACTACTGAAAATTATAAAAAGAAAAAAAATTTAAAACTGAAGCGGTGTTTTTAATCTCTGTTACAATGGATTTGACTTAATCCTCAAATTATTCCGAACATCAGACGATTCTAAATACTAATAACTGCTACGGAGGAACCAGATGTCGCCGGCACATCGTAGTCAGGGGCGTTAATCAGTCGGTGGCCCTCGCGCCAACACAATCGCGCACGGTGTGTGACGTCGGCCTGCTGATTGCTCGTGTGAAAGAATACCGCACGGGCGGTACGTACTCGTCCCCACTGGCCAAGGCTAGTTATCTCTCGGGGTAGCGCCGCTGGGAGATTCATCACGGCGTGTGCCCATCAAGGCACAATGACTCGTGTCCGCTGTCGTCAGGCAGAAATTTGTCTGACGTTTATAAACACGTCTTTGTCATCCCCACTGGCTGCCGAGATCGACTGTCGTAGCAAGGATCGATATCTTTGCAAAGCGAAGTTTGGCAAATACTTTGTTCGTGGGATGTGACGTCGCGCGAGTTTCGCCCCCCCAAACAACTAGGCAGCTGAATAGGGCGCGTTTGCAGCGGTCGCTGGTGGGGCAGTGCAAGGGCCGGACGCGGATCGCAGTGCGCAGCCAGCCCAAGGGGTGCTCCGTACAAGTTGTAAGGGCGAGGGTTTGTTTTTGCTCGCTTATTCTTGAATTGAGAACAACTGTGTGAGGTGAAATGAAAAGTTTAATGTCGCAATATTTCTCACCAAATTACAGCTTTTCACACAGTTTTCAACTCGCCAACATAAAAACAGCGCAATGGATAACGCATCTTGCCAACATCAAAAAGTGAAATAAGTGTATGCACAACAGTGTTAATAATTATCTCTCTGACAGAACATTAATCTTAAGCACAGTAATATGAAAGTTTAATTGGAAGTTTCTTTACATTAATCCTAAGCACAATAATATGAAACTGGACGTTTCTTCACAAAATTGCTCCTACACATACGTTATGATGTTGGTCAGTACTACGAAAATCGTCCGATTCCGGTTCAAAGTTCAGTACTATTTAGGATGACAATCAAGTCTACGATGGATGGTTAGTCAAGGGTCAAATTTGAGCGCAAGATTAGCGAAGGCCGCTCGAGTTTACAGTGGACGCAAGCTGGTGAACCAACAAAGTTTACGCCTCTGCATGCAGTATTTACCTTAAGCTGCGACGTGCTGCTTTCCGCAAGGCCGCTCTCAGCCGCTGAAATTCCTACAAAACTAATCTGGCCTTTGCTGAACTTTCCAGCAGAAACTTTCCCTATGTTTCTCGTTATGCGAGGAAACATGTACTCAGCCCTAGTCTTACTATGTGGCGATATACACGCGCATGGTTGGAGCAGCTTGCATATTATAGTGGCCTCTCAGTTCTCGCAAGAACAATTAACTAATTTGGCTGGTTCGTTTCTCCACAGTTGGAGCTAAACGTTGCTACAGCTAATTTTAGCTGGAGTGCAGCTGCTGTGAACTCAGTGTCCACACCAATTTCTTCTCTGCGTTGTACGGAGCGTTAAGCGATCCGTTCTGCACTTGACGCCAGTTCAAAGAAGAGTCCTCACACAAAATTTCTCGCTTGTCCTACTCATGGCAGAACTGCCTCCCTCCACTTGGGTTCCTTTTTCACGTCACGGCTTTTTTCGACCAATAGGAGCGATCCTCTTATTTTGTAGAAACACCCTCTACCAATCGCAACGTCCCTTCTATCAAACTGCGTCGAAACTTCAGTAGATTTCTCCTTCCTAGTGAGTTTCCGCCAATCGGACGTTTTGTGCCCGTTCTAGACGCCTAAAGTACATTGACCTTTCCGTGTGTTGCACTCACTGGACGATAATGCGTCACGTGCTTTTGTTCGTATCCCGTTGGATTTCGAAACGCAGTTTTCTAAAGCTTCTCTGACCTTGCAGCCGGCCAGTGCGGCCGAGCGGTTCTAGGCGCTTCAGTCTGGAACCGCGCGACCGCTACGGTCGCAGGTTCGAATCCTGCCTCGGGCATGGATGTGTGTGACGTCCTTAGGTTAGTCAGGTTTAAGTAGTTCTAAGTGCTAGGGGACTGATGACCTCAGATGTTAAGTCCCATAGTGCTCAGAGCCATTTGAACCATTTTGACCTTGTACCGATGCCCTCGCTAAAGGTGGCCCTCCAGCTTGAAGCACCTGGCCCGGGTTCGCTGTCCTCCTTCCTGCTACCCCCTTAAGTGGTTTCTGGCGTAACTCCCACAGTGCGGTTTCGCTACTCCGTTGTGGAGCTGGCATTTCTAAACTAAAAGCGACTCGACTCGCGTTCCCTGTTCTACCTTCAAAAATGGTTCAAATGGCTCTGAGCACTATGGGACTTAACATCTGTGGTCATCAGTCCCCTAGAACTTAGAACTACTTAAACCTAACTAACCTAAGGACATCACACACGTCCATGCCCGAGGCAGGATTCGAACCTGCGACCGTAGCAGTCGCGCGGTTCCGGACTGCGCGCCTAGAACCGCTAGACCACCGCGGCCGGCTGTTCTACCTTCCGCTCAAATACGTGCATTGTATAGGAATGGTGTGTTAATTACCGTCGATTAACTGTCATCCCTTTTTGCATTACATACGGATGGGCAAATGTTCTCATAACTGTCGATTTACGTTAGGTGTCATCTTCACTTTCTCATTGCGATTTGTAAAGGTCTCATTTAAGGTGTGAATCTGACGATTTATTCTGCCACCTTACAAGGTCCTGTGCAGATCTACCTCAAACAACGCAATACTGGCAAATTAAGATCAGTGCATTCATAATCGTGCTCATTTAATAGTAAACTGGTTTCGGTTTATTTCAAAAACTGCCAATAAGAGTGTGTAAGAGCTTTGGTTATTCAGGTAAATTAAGTCTGTAAATTTCCCTGTTTTCAAATGATACACACCTTCAGACAAAAATGAGTAAAGCATCCATAAGTGGAGGAAGAAACTTAGTTAAACTTCACAGGTTGACAGGGTATCTGGTGTTATTGCTGTGATCATAAAATCGACTAAAATTCATAAAGAATGGCCAAATTGTGAGAGAGATGTTGTACTCCGTCTACCCGGGGTGCATGCACTGATTCGGTTGGGAAGTGTGTCATAAAGCAATTCTATCCTCTTCAGAGGCAAGATGGGCCACAACTGTTGCAATCGATCCTTAAAATTCTCGATACTGGCACTGAGACGGAGTCGAGGTGCGAGCTGCTCCCACAAATGTTCTACTGGGGACAGATGAAGATGCCTTGATGGCCACAGGAGTACCTCAATATGACGCACATCATTCATAGGGACACCTGCCATATGTGAAGAAGATTATCCTGTCGAAAAATGGCACCACTGTTCTGTTGCATGACAAACAACACGTACGGACGCGGGATGTCCATGATGCACCACTCCGTCAATCACTATCAGTCGTACCATGACGTCACACCCGATGTCTGCCCGCTTAATGACGCGAGGAGTAACAGCGATGTGCCTCTGCAAAAGATTGGAAGAATGGAACCTCTCACCAAATTCGGCGACGAACATCATCTGGGGCATTACAGAGCCGCGATTCATCGCTAACACAATGAGATGCCGACAGCAGTTCTTGCTTCAGTCACAGCATCACTCCAGACCCAGTCGTTTTTGTTGTGGCGTTAACAGCAGTCTAGACATGGGACGGTGGTTCCCCTGTCCGCCTCCTGGTACTATTCGGTCAATAGTGCCCAACAACAGGCCACTGCTCTATCCTGATCACCCACGAGTTTGGATATTGCACGAGTCGACAATCCAGTAAAACGGAGGCCATGACATCCTATATCGTAGGAACCTAATGGATCATGAAATATTGGACGGGCTCTGAGCAAACAAGTGGGACTTCTGTATTCGATCAGTTACTCAGCTGTAACCTTTTTTCAAGGAGATTCATGTCAAAATGTATGACACAGTCACATAACCAGTAATTGTATGTGGCACTGAAACATAAAAACTTAACCCAGCAGATGAAGAGGAAACTTAAGTCCTTCGAAAATGGTGTCCGCAGGTAGAGGGTGTAATAAGTAGACCCTAATTGAACAAATTTTTTCTATGCCAATTTTGGTTAAAAAAAGTGAAATTTGTTGTGACACATCGTGGATCATTCCCGCTTCAGCCCCTATATTTTCATGAAGTTCCAACAGGCGGCGGCGCTATACGTGACCTTCAAAATGACGTCTGTAACCTGGCTGCGTTCCAAGCAGAGAGCAGTCACTGAGCTTCTTTCGGCGGAAAACCAGAGCATGACAGATATTTATAGGCGCTTGCAGAGTGTCTACGGAGAAGTGTCAGGGAGCAAAAGCAGAGTGATTCGTCTATCATCATCACAACGAGGTCTCGTAAACTCCCACGCGCCGGCCAGCTGCTCACAGCTGTGACTCCTGAAATGTTGGAGCGTGCGGACACTCTCATTCCAGGTGATCGACGGATGACAAACACCTCGCTGCTCAACTGGGCGTTGGTAGTTCGTATTTCGTGTTGGTAGTGCCGACACACTTTTCCACCAGTTGGGGTTCTCGAAAGTGTGTGGCCGCTGGATTACTCGTCACTTAAAAGAAGACCGGAAAGCCGGCCGCTGTCACCGAGGGGATCTAGGCGCTTCAGTCCGGAACCGCACGGCTGCTGCGGTCGCAGGTTCGAATCCTGCATCGGGCATGGATGTGTGTGATGTCCTTAGGTTAGCTAGGTTTAAGTAGTTCCAAGTCTAGGCGACTGATGACCTCAAATGTGAAGTCCCATAGTGCTTAGAGCCATTTGATTTTGAAGACCGGAAGGGGCAAAGGAGGATCACCTATGGGTAACTGCTTGCGTGTTACGAGGCTGATCTTTACAATTTTCTGTCGAACATCGTCATAGGCGATGAAACATGGGTTCATCACTTGGAACCGGAAAAACAACTTTTCTTGGAATGGCGTCACACCACCTCTCCTCCGAAGGAAATGTCCAAAGCCGTACCGTCAGCCGCTAAAGTCATGGCGCCGGTCTTTTGGGACTCTCAAGGGGTTATTACGTTTGATGTTCTACCTTATGGCGCAGCGATCAGATATGAAGTGTATTGTATTACACTCAGGAAACTGGAGAAACGACTTCAGTGTGTTTGTTGCCACAAAAATGCAAACGAAATTCTCCCTCTCCATGACAGCCCAAGGCCTCACACAAATCCGCGCACCCGAGGTGAGCTGACAAAACATCATTCGACTGTTCTTCCTAATCCACCCTACTGTCCGCATCTTGCACGTTCAGACTTGCATTTGTTGGGGCGAGTGAAGGATGCACTCTGCGGGAAGCAGTACGTGCGTGATGGGGGGGGGGGGGGGGGGTTATTCATGCAGCAAGACGTTGGTTCCAACGTCGCCTAGTGCAGTGATACCATGCGGTCGTGCTGGCCTTCCCAGTAGAGTGGAGTATGACCATCGTACTGAATAGAGATCATGTTGAAAAAAAGAGTTTTCAAGTCAAAAGAACGAGGAACACTGAATAAAACCGACATGCTCTCAGGAATAAATGTGTTGCATTACTTATTGAACACCTCTCGTACTTGCTGTTAGAGAAACAGACCACCTGGAATGCATTCATCGTTGATCACACTTGAAACTAATCTTTCTTTCTTTCTTTCACTGGTGCCGTGTCCCGCGCTGACGCAGGGTCGGCATTGTTAGGAATGGATGTGGCAAGGTTAGTGGAAAGGGGTGGCTGGGTGCCCTTCCAGCTCCCGTATCCCCTCGGACGGAATTAGTGTACCCCAGCTGTCGGCGACTAGTGTAATTCATGGAATAGTGCGAACGTGTTCAGATGTCTGCGAGCCGTGTAACTCAGGCGGAACGTGGGGACCAGGCCGGTATTCACCTAGCGGGATGTGGAAAACCGCCTAAAAACCACATCCAGGCTAGCCGGCACACCGAACGACGTCGGTAATCTGCCGAGCGGATTCAATCCGGGGCCGGTGCTCCTACCCGAGTCCAGGAAGCAGCGCATTAGCGCTGTCGCCTAACCTGCCGGGTTTGAAATTAATCTTACATCTTTTCCATTTATTATTGAGAAGAGATAAGAGGAGATGAATGAAAAACGGAAAGCTGCAGTAAATGAGTAGAATGCTCGGCGCATTAGCACAAAATGGATGACAGTAAATGTAAATGTCGGGTAGACCGCTCGCCGGGTGCAAGTCTTCCAATTTGACGCCACTTCGGCGACTTGCTCGTCAATGTGGATAAAATGATGATGATTAGGGCAACACAAAACCCAGTCCTTGGGCGGAGAAAATCTCCGACCCAGCCGGGAATCGAACCCGGGCCGTTAGGGTTGACATTCTGTCGCGCTGACCCCTTTTTAAATCTCATTTTGTTCGTTTTCGTTTGTTGTATCTGCTCGGGGCGGACGTCGCAAGACACCCGTTTCAGTTCGTCGTTGATCCATTAGCTCAGTTTTTTTTATTACAGAGGGCAGCTGACCCTCTGACCAAACACGCCGAGCTACCGTGCCGGCACCACTCAGCTACCAGGGGCGGACGATGGATGGCAATGATAAACATGGAATGGGCACGTAGGGAGAACAGTTGAAGAAATTGCAAGGGAAATGTTGACCGGAAACTCGGACAGTATAACACAGAACTCAGTGACAGGAGAGTGTTGAAGGAAGTAATTTGTTGCTTGACTGTTCTTGCAACGTACGCTCTCAGAATTTTAACTGATTTCGACACACCTCTCTTGCAACGCCTGTCCACGAAGTTGGACGAACGACTCCTTGACGCTTCCGCGCTGACAAACGAACCGCGATAGCACCAGGAACGACAGGAGCAGGACAGGAAAGCGAGGAGCAGATGGGGAGGATTACATCGAGAGGAACAGCAAATGGTTGAGGCTCGTTGATAATCGAGTGACCAATTCGGGCGCGAGTGGTCATCGTTGTAAGGAAGCGAGCTTGCCTTCTGTGTTGCCCCTGTTCGCAGCGAATCTCTCCCACTCTGACACGAGTGGTCGGTGAGTGAGCCGCTGAACTTGCGGAAGGCAACCGGCGGTGCGCGGCCGGATGCGGCGCCACTAATTCGCCGGCCTTGGCTGCGGGGACGGCTGGCTTGTTCCGCGGAAGAGCTGACGGGCTCTCAGCTCAGTCGCCACACGCGCAGACCAGGCAGTAAATTCGCTGACGGAAAACATTGCAACACCAAGGAGGATTTGTGCGTCAGAAACGATAGTTCGTACTAGAGATGGGCAAAGTCGTCCATCCTTGGGAACTACACTACTGGCCATTTAAATTGCTACACCAAGAACAAGCAGTAAAGGAAACAAAAGAAAAATTCGGAGTAGGTATTAAAATCCATGGAGAAGAAATAAAAACTTTGAGGTTCGCCGATGACATTGTAATTCTGTCAGAGACAGCAAAGGACTTGGAAGAGCAGTTGAACGGAATGGACAGTGTCTTGAAAGGGGGATATAAGATGAACATCAACAAAAGCAAAACGAGGATAATGGAATGTAGTCAAATTAAATCGGGTGATGCTGAGGGGATTAGATTAAGAAATGAGACACTTAAAGTAGTAAAGGAGTTTTGCTATTTAGGGAGTAAAATAACTGATGATGGTCGAAGTAGAGAGGATATAAAATGTAGACTGGCAATGGCAAGGAAATCGTTTCTGAAGAAGAGAAATTTGTTAACATCGAGTATAGGTTTAAATGTCAGGAAGTCGTTTCTGAAAGTATTTGTATGGAGTGTAGCCATGTATGGAAGTGAAACATGGACGATAACCAGTTTGGACAGGAAGAGAATAGAAGCTTTCGAAATGTGGTGCTAGAGAAGAATGCTGAAGATTAGGTGGGTAGATCACGTAACTAATGAGGAGGTATTGAATAGGATTGGGGAGAAGAGAAGTTTGTGGCACAACTTGACTAGAAGAACGGATCGGTTGGTGGGACATGTTTTGAGGCATCAAGGGATCACAAATTTAGCATTGGAGGGCAGCGTGGAGGGTAAAAATCGTAGAGGGAGACCAAGAGATGAATACACTAAGCAGATTCAGAAGGATGTAGGTTGCAGTAGGTACTGGGAGAAGACGAAGCTTGCACAGGATAGAGTAGCATGGAGAGCTGCATCAAACCAGTCTCAGGACTGAAGACCACAACAACAACAAGAAGAAATGCAGATGATAAACGGGTATTCATTGGACAAATATATTATACTAGAACTGACATGTGATTACATTTTCACGCAGTTTGGGTGCATACATACTGAGAAAGCAGTACGCAAAATAACCAACTCTGGGCGTAACAACGGCCTTGATACGCCTGGGCATTGAGTCAAACAGAGCTTGGATGGCGTGTACAGGCACAACTGCCCATGCAGCTTCTACACGATACCACAGTTCATCAAGAGTAGTGACTGGCGTATTGTGACGAGCCAGTTGCACGGCCACCATTAAGCAGACGTTTTCAGTTGGTCAGAGATCTGGAGAATGTAATGGCCAGGGCAGCAGTCGAACATTTTCTGTATCCAGAAAGACCTATACAGGAGCTTCAACATGCGCTCGTGCGTTATCCTCCTGAAATGTTGTGTTTCGCAGGGATCGAATGAAGGGTAGAGTCACGGGTCGTAACGTCGTAACGTCCACTGTTCAAAGTGCCGTCAATGCCAACAAGAGGTGACCGAGACGTGTAATCAATGGCACCCCATACCATCACGCCGGGTGATATGTCAGTATGGCGATGCAGTATACACGCTTCCAATGTGCGTTCACCGCGATGTCGCCAAACACGGATGCGACCATCATGATGCTGTAAACAGAACCTGGATTCGTCCGAAAAAATGACGTTATGCCATTCGCGCACCCTGGTTTGTCGTTGAGCACACCATCGCAGGCGCTCCTGTCTGTGACGCAGCGTCAAGGGTAACCGCAGTCACGGTCTCCAAGCTGATAGTCCATGCTGCTGCAAACGTCGTCGAACTGTTCGTGCAGATGGTTGTTGTCTTGCAAACGTCCCCATCTGTTGACTCAGGGATCGAGACGTGGCTGCACGATCCGTTACAGCCATGCGGATAAGATGCCTGTCATCTCGACTGCTAGTGATACGAGGCCGTTGGGATCTAGCACGGCGTTCCGTATGACCCTCATGAACCCACCGATTCCATATTCTGCTAACAGTCATTGGATCTCGACCAAGGCGAGGAGCAATGTCGCAGTACGATAATCCGCAATCGCGATAGGCTACAATCCGACCTTTATGAAAGTCGGAAACGTGATGGTAGGCGTTTCTACGCCTTACGCAAGGCATCACAACAACGTTTCACCAGGCGACGCCGGTCAACTGCTGTTTGTGTATGAGAAAGCGGTTGGAAACTTTCCTCATGTCAGCACGTTGTAGGTGTCGCCACCGGCCCAACCTTGTGTGAATGCTCTGAAAAGCTAATCATTTGCATATCACAGCATCTTCTTCCTGTCGGTTAAATTTCGCGTCTGTAGCACGCCATCTTTGTGGTGTAGCAAGTTTAAAGACCAGTAGTGTAGTTCACTGGTGACCGCTCTTTTTTGGGAACTGATCATTTTTACTCGTTCACCGTTCATTGTGCTTAGTATATGGTACTCATGAAAAACTGAAAATTAGTAGCATAGGTGACTGAAGATGGAAGGCGCCAAGAAGCGGCACTTGCCTCCCTCCTCGAGTACAGAGTTTATATTCATAACAGAATTTTCACACACTTGTAATTTTCGTGATTCTGCAAAACATCTCGTTTAGCAACTGTAGCGTTATGTGGCTGATCGCAGTGAACTCATATCAGGTGGCGCACGAAAAACCGGCCCCGAGTACAGACTGCTCGCCAATTACGCACGATTTGTTGACCGCTACGGGCAGAATAAGTAAAAATGTAATAATTAGGCAGTGAAGAAATGACAAATATGCTAAAGCAAACAACTTCGAAACAATAGAGGTGCCAGAGTGGGAGAGATTCGCTGCTGACAGGGGCAACACAGAAGGTAAGCTCGCTTCCTTACAATGATGACCACTCGCGCCCAAATTGGTCACTCGACCATCAACGAGCCTCAGCCATTTGCTGTTCCTCTCGATGTAATCCTCCCCATCAGCTCCTTGCTTTCCTGTCTTGATCCTGTCATTCCTGGTGTCATCGCGGTTCGTTTGTCAGCGTGGAAGCGCCAAGGAGTCGTTCGTCCAACTTCGTGGACAGGCGCTGCAAGGGAGGTGTGTTCAAATTATCACAGCATTAAAACAATTAAAAGGTAAAGAATGATGGCGTGTTTCCAAAAGCCGCATAGCTGTTTGAAGGTGCTTTATTTTCAGCTGCCGGTTTCACGTCAGTATAGACGCATCTTCAGGTTTATAATGGTCACATTTCCACAATGCAGCTGGACATTAGAGCACGTCCTGTGTGTCTAGCACGCAGACAGGTTGGTTGCAGAGCTTCAGAGGGGGGCGGGGAAATTGCCGCAGTCGTCATCGTCAAGGGCTAAGTACGACTGCCGGGAAACTGGGGAGGCCCTCACTTTTATACACACGTCCGTAGAGTTAGTTTGCTCTCTCTATCCAGTGTTGCTTGCAGCGGCGTTCCTCGCATCAGTCGAAAAACTGCGATAAGTCTACCTCCGGTGTCTCTATTGAAGTTGTTTTCACAGTTTAATTTCAACTGCATCGCTGGCCAGTGTCCTTATAGTTCGAGGCGCGTGAACAAATATACTCGTTTGCTCAAATAAAATCTTGCCCCTATCTAACAGTTGTGCTCGTCCGCGGTTGATTTTTCCAAGTAGCCGTATTTCAAGCGCGCTCATGCTCAACGCAGCGGCAACAGTCTGTATAGACTGGCCCACATGAACTGCAATGCATGGAAGCGTGCACTTGACAGGCGGTCACAAAGTAAGATTTGTCGCAGTTTACCGCCTGATGGGGAGGGGGAGGGGGGGGGGGACGCAAGCAACGCTGAATAGAAAGAGCAAACAAAACGTCTGACGTAGGCGGAGCCACCGCAGTAGCGTCATCTCCGTGCCGTCATCACGCCGCTATCCAGACAAGCAGATGCTGGATTCTGGTTACAGGATGTGGCAGCGTCGCCAGTTTAACGATAGTCAGGCTTAGCCGCTGCCGCCGATGGCAGAGTCAGTCACCGGAAACTTGGGCTTTTATTCGAATTTGATGCAGCTATTAAATGAAGAACTTTATATACTAGGACGTCACGAAAGATTTCATAGCCAACAGTGTTCTAATCGGACATTTTGAGGAAGCTCTGATGAAACTAGAAATCGGAAGCGCGTTTCCGCTTAGCTTGTCGCTTGTAAGCTGCATACGGAACGTCCTCAGCAGTAGTCCACTAGTAGTCTGTCAAAGTAGAAAGAGACCACTTCCGCGCATACCTATTTTCCACGACAGCAATGTCCTGACGAGATAGCGCGCAATATTCGCCTGAAACTTCTCCACAATTATCACGTAAGAAAGTCGAGACGGGCATGAAGTGTATTTCAGAGGCGCGTTTCATAACATAACAGTTCACCCACAGTTTCCTTACAGTTTTCGCTAATACACTGAAACAAACATTTGTAAAACTTTCCCAGGCAGCTTTATCAGGGTCATGCAACATTTAATCACATTAATTGTCTCTGGTAACAATTTTGAAGTTTGATTTACGCTCCAGTCATGCGAGTTTTCTATCATAGTACTTATAGGCGACGCCTTCGTGATTTATTTATTTTACAAAATTTTTCAAGAAACATTCAAACTTGCTGGAGAACGAGACGACAAATTACAATCCCTACCTCCTATAATCCTAACTGACGCAGCATATGGAACTGGTAGGACCTGAACACTGAATCATATTCCATTACATTACTTCATTCCTGTCAAAATATGTAACAGTTATTCATATGTTGTCCACAAATATCTTCCGTTTTTCTTTATGGATGAAAAAGGCTTTGTAAAGCAAAAACTAGAGCTAAGTTTTAATTGTCTTTGTGATATTCGTCATCACCACAATGGAACCGATGAGAATTGGTTTCGTGGAATTTACCTTCTCACCTGTCACAGCTTCGGCACGCGGTATTAATCGTCAGGAAACGTCAAAAAAGTGCTCACTTCACTGTAGAGTGAAATAGTGATTCTGAAAACAAAATATTGTTTTCTCTGGGAAAGCTGTCATGAGCTTGGAGCATAACGAATTAAAATATTTTTGTCAGTAAATAACATTTTACGAAATTTTCGACAGAGATTTGGCTGTCGCCCAATGCGCAGTTGCCGCCTATGCACGGGAAAGATTCGTCAGAACCTGAAGGGATGTCCAAAACCCAATGACCAAAAATAATATTCTCTATCGGCAATGCAGCGGTGTAGTACTGCACGCAAATCATACTTGCAGCTCTGCTCGCATCACTTCATGAAAAGCAGAGGACTGCAGTAATATAACTGAAGAGAACAAAAATAACACTGTCATCTGCTTGTAACGATTAGTCTGTATTGCTGTACTATTGTCGTGTATCAACGAAGTCTTCTCGAACTTCCATTCTGGTGCCTACATTCAAACTCTGCGGTATTTCGATGAATGTCGTTCTCATCTGGCAAAGTGTCGAGATCACGCGGGCATCACACATATACAACTCCAGAAAAAACTGGTACATCCTTTTAGATGTTTCCAGTTCACTCAATATTTATTGTTACAAAAGTGCTTATAGAGTATATGAAATGATTACATTTACAAATCAATAGCACAAGCGGTTTTGAGATACCAGGTACAGAGACATTAGTACGTCGTATAGACTCCACATGCGGCGATGCAAGTGCTGACTTCGGCACCCACTCGATCTTACAGATGGTGAATGCCGTTATGATGCGCTTGACCTTTTCACGTACTTCTATAAGAGTTTCTGGCTGACGACTCCAATCATATCCCACACGTGTTCGATTGGAGACAAGTTCGGAGTTCATACTGGCCAGGGGATCTGCTGCACGTTTTGCGAAGCTTGTTAAGTCTCACGGGCAGTGTGCGGGCGAGCATTATCCTGTTGGAACAACACATCACTTTCCTGCTGCAAGAACAGCAAAAGAACGGGTCCGACAACATTCTGCACGTACTGACGACCATAAGATCTGGGATGGGTCCAGCGTGTCTTAGACGAATTCAGTCCACGAGAAAGCGCTCACCAGGTCTACGTCGCACGCGCAAACGCCAATCACTTGTGTCTAGACAGCATCTGTTTTCATCGCCGAAGACCCTGGCGCGACTTCCATCTTCCAAGTGATCTTCTGACAGCACCAACCGAACGGTGCACGTCGATGCTGTGGCATATCTGGAATTCCAACTAGAAGTGTGCGTGCCCTTAGTCTCACTGTTAATAACCAGTTTGCAACAGTTCGTGTTGACACGCCTGAGCTCATAAGCCGTCTTACTGTACTATGGTAGCTGTACGATCTGCCACTGCTCCCCTTATAATACGACGATCCTGGAAGATGTCTGTGCTGCGTGGATATGCAGCACCTAGTCTAAGGTTGTGGAAATGTTCACATGACCACTGGTACCAGCACTGTTCCATACATGACGCAGGACGTCCAACTTGTGTGGCGATTCTCCGAAAGGACCAAACTGGCACTATGGAGGTTACAATCTGACGCGTTTCAAGCTAGCTCAGTTGGATGTAGGAAGCACGAGTGCGTCTCCGTGGCATGGTTGTCTGCATTTTTTCACACGTTTGCGCCACACTGAGCCTTCTGGCTGCGAGCATTCCTTATCAAAGGGTAGACACAAATGGTTCAAATGGCTCTGAGCGCTATGGGACTGAGTTCACCAGACCCCTAGAACTTAGAACTACTTAAACCTAACTAAACTAAGGACATCACACACATCCATGCCCGAGGCAGGACTCGAACCTGCGACCGTAGCGGTCGCGCGGTTCCAGACTGTAGGGCCTAGAACCGCTCGTCCACTCCGGCCGGCCGGGTAGACACAGATTGCGCTCTAGTAGCTATCATTGGGGGAAGTGGCAACAAAACGACTATTCACGTTGGTGTGTGGAATATATGAGTCTGGCGACATACCATCTGACTTTCGGAAAAGCATCATCCACACAATTCCGAAGACGGCAAGAGCTGACAAGTGCGAGAATTATCGCACAATCAGCTTAACAGCTCATGTATCGAAGCTGCTTACAAGAATAATATACAGAAGAATGGAAAAGAAAATTGAGAGTGCGCTGGGTGACGATCAGTTTGGCTTTAGGAAAAGTAAAGGGACGAGAGAGGCAATTCTGACGTTATGGCTAATAATGGAAGCAAGGCTAAAGAAAAATCAAGACACTTTCTTAGGATTTGTCGACCTGGAAAAAGCGTTCGACAATATAAAATGGTGCAAGCTGTTCGAGATTCTGAAAAAAGTAGGGGTAAGCTATAGGGAGAGACGGGTCATATACAATATGTACAACAACCAAGAGGGAATAATAAGAGTGGACGATCAAGAACGAAGTGCTCGTATTAAGAAGGGTGTAAGACAAGGCTGTAGCCTTTCGCCCCTACTCTTCAATCTGTACATCGAGGAAGCAATGATGGAAATAAAAGAAAGGTTCGGGAGTGGAATTAAAATACAAGGTGAAAGGATATCAATGATACGATTCGCTGATGACATTGCTATCCTGAGTGAAAGTGAAGAAGAATTAAATGATCTGCTGAACGGAATGAACAGTCTAATGAGTACACAGTATGGTTTGAGAGTAAATCGGAGAAAGACGAAGCTAATGAGAAGTAGTAGAAATGAGAACAGCGAGAAACTTAACATCAGGATTGATGGTCACGAAGTCAATGAAGTTATGGAATTCTGCTACCTAGGCAGTAAAATAACCAATGACGGACGGAGCAAGGAGGACATCAAAAGCAGACTCGCTATGGCAAAAAAGGCATTTCTGGCCAAGAGAAGTCTACTAATATCAAATACCGGCCTTAATTTGAGGAAGAAATTTCTGAGGATGTACGTCTGGAGTGCAACATTGTATGGTAGTGAAACATTGACTGCGGGAAAACCGGAACAGAAGAGAATCGAAACATTTGAGATGTGGTGCTACAGACGAATGTTGAAAATTAGGTGGACTGATCAGGTAAGGAATGAGGAGGTTCTAGGCAGAATCGGAGAGGAAAGGAATATGTGGAAAACACTGATAAGGATGATAGGACATATGCTAAGACATGAGGGAATGACTTCCATGGTACTAAAGGGAGCTGTAGAGGGCAAAAACTGTAGAGGAAGACAGAGATTGGAATACGTCAAGCAAATAATTGAGGACGTAGGTTGCAAGTGCTACTCTGAGATGAAGAGGTTAGCACAGGAAAGGAATTCGTGGCGGGCCGCATCAAACCAGTCAGTAGACTGAGGACCCAAAAAAAAAAAGCTATCATATTACACTATCTCTTTGTGTACGACGTTGACACCATTATCAGTACATCTGCTACGACATAGATGGAATATGCCGTCACCGGATAAAAACCGACGTAGTCTTTCCTGGTGCACTAATTTTTTTTCTGGGTGAACATTCTAACCGACACACTGCAGGGACGTATTCCTGGCTGGAAATGAAGGAAAAGAGGTCTTATGCACATGTGTCTGGAAATGCATCGTTGCCACGGTAGATGGCGCTGACGAATGAAAGTTCATATGACCACGTGTCATGTGTTCCTTGTTTTCTGCAGGCTGTAAGCAGTCCAGAATTCGTATCGGGAACGAAACGAGATGGTCGAGATGGTGTTGGAGTATGGTGAAGCAGATGCAAAAGTTCGAGAGGCACCATTTCATAAAAAAAAACAACAAAAAAACAAAAAAAACTAAGTATCCTCACAGACACCAACCACATCACACAACATTTCAAGCCCTTTTTGGGCGTTTGTGTGATCATGGTTCCTTTCAGACTGACGAACGTGCAGGGAGGCGGCGGACTGTGCGTACTCCAGACTGTGAGGACCGGCTTCTAGGGGATATGGAAATGAACCATACTACATACTCCAGGCCAGCGGCTCGCCAACATGGCGTAAGCCAAAGTACGATTATGTGCATCGTGTATGTCCGCTACTACCCTATCACCTGCAACAGCAGCGGATTTCCCTCTGCGGGACCATCAGAATTATGGAATTTCTGTCATCGGTCCTGTTTACCGACGAAGCAACATTTACCAGAGTTGCAGTCACTAGTCTGCACAATCGTCCTCTGTGAGGATTCTCGGGGAATGGTTGAGGCGCCTCTTCACTTCGGTTCAGCATCAATGAGTGTGCAGGGAATCTTGCGACAGCATCCTTGAACCGTCTATTATTCCACAACGCCTCAATGGAGGAATACTCTGCCTGGACTACTTGACAATGCGCCTTTGGCAATGTAACGGGTTACGTGTTTTCTGCATGACGGAGGAACACTCCACTTCCGCATTTAGAGTTGGCCGACACCGCAACACCATCTTCCCTGGACGTAGGATAAGATGCGGAGGCCTTGTAGAAAGGGCTCCAAGACCACCAGACTCTAACCACCTGGATGCTCACCTCAGGAGGCATCTGAAAAACGTTGTCTATGCTGAATCAGTTTCTGATGCGCAGACCATTCAACAGTGTGTTCACGACGCCTGTGGCGCTATTAACAGGTAGGCTGAAGTGTGCGAAAAAGGGCGGCATTCCGTGGTGGGACCTGTGAACGCTTGCATTGCATCGCGTGGAGACCACTTTAAAAATCTGTTGTGACGTGGGTGTGATGCAACTCTGTACTGTGTTCTGGGATGATTTTTCGTCGTTGCACGCACGCTGTCCACTTCCGGACAAGTGTTCATAGGCCCTAGTTTTCTCAATTTGCAGTCAGAAATCCGTTCCTGCAGTTTGTCAGTTCTAATGCTGTTCATCCTGTATATACAGGGTTATTACAAATGATTGAAGCGATTTCACAGCTCTACAATAACTTTATTATTTGAGATATTTTCACAATGCTTTACATACACATACAAAAACTCAAAAAGTTTTTTTAGGCATTCACAAATGTTCGATATGTGCCCCTTTAGTGATTCGGCAGACATCAAGCAGATAATCAAGTTCCTCCCACACTCAGCGCAGCATGTCTCCGTCAATGAGTTCGAAAGCATCGTTGATGCGAGCTCGCAGTTCTGGCACGTTTCTTGGTAGAGGAGGTTTAAACACTGAATCTTTCACATAACCCCACAGAAAGAAATCGCATGGGGTTAAGTCGGGAGAGCGTGGAGGCCATGACATGAACTGCTGATCGTGACCTCCACCACGACCGATCCATCGGTTTTCCAATCTCCTGTTTAAGAAATGCCGAACATCATGATGGAAGTGCCGTGGAGCACCATCCTGTTGAAAGATGAAGTCGGCGCTGTCGGTCTCCAGTTGTGGCATGAGCCAATTTTCCAGC
Organism: Schistocerca americana; assembly: GCF_021461395.2. Classification (NCBI taxonomy): domain Eukaryota; kingdom Metazoa; phylum Arthropoda; class Insecta; order Orthoptera; family Acrididae; genus Schistocerca; species Schistocerca americana. The sequence goes on from NC_060122.1 coordinate 798,516,051, forward strand.
ATGTCCAGATACACGTGTCCTGTAACTTTTTTTCGCAGAAGAAAAAGGGGCCGTAAACTTTAAACCGTGAGATTGCACAAAACACGTTAACTTTTGGTGAATTGCGAATTTGCTGCACGAATGCGTGAGGATTCTCTACCGCCCAGATTCGCACATTGTGTCTGTTTACTTCACCATTAAGAAAAAATGTTGCTTCATCACTGAAAACAAGTTTCGCACTGAACGCATCCTCTTCCATGAGCTGTTGCAACCGCGCCGAAAATTCAAAGCGTTTGACTTTGTCATCGGGTGTCAGGGCTTGTAGCAATTGTAAACGGTAAGGCTTCTGCTCTAGCCTTTTCCGTAAGATTTTCCAAACCGTCGGCTGTGGTACGTTTAGCTCCCTGCTTGCTTTCTTCGTCGACTTCCACGGGCTACGCGTTAAACTTGCCCGCACGCGTTCAACCGTTTCTTCGTTCACTGCAGGCCGACCCGTTGATTTCCCCTTACAGAGGCATCCAGAAGCTTTAAACTGCGCATACCATCGCCGAATGGAGTTGAACTTCGTCCTGAAGTGTCGTTGCACTGTTATGACTGACTGATGTGAGTGCATTTCAAGCACGACATACGCTTTCTCGGCTCCTGTCGCCATTTTGTCTCACTGGGCTCTCGAGCACTCTGGCGGCAGAAACCTAAAGTGCGGCTTCAGCCGAACAAAACTTTGAGTTTTTCTACGTATCTGTAGTGTGTCGTGACCATATGTCAATGAATGGAGCTACAGTGAATTTATGAAATCGCTTCAATCATTTGGAATAGCCCTGTATAGTATGGTGAAGAGGAAATGTACATGCTTTCACGGGTGGTAATATTATTAATTCTGAAAAAAAAACTTCCTATAGACATATGCCCTATTACGAATGGTTTCTGAAGCAGAACACAGGTAATATCACTTTTGCATGTGCGTTTTGATTAATTCGAAAACTGCACTCTTCGGTGAAAATGTGTCGCAGTACAAAATTGAACTGCATTAATTTTTCTACAAAACAGGTCCCATTCATTTTTCTCTAGGACTAATAGTTTGCATGAAGAGAATACGAGAAAACTGAAAACTTTGTGCGACATGCATGCGCTGTAGCTTAGGTAGTTTTTTGTAGGCCAGTTTGAAGTAGTTCCCCGATTTGATAGACCACGAGTGTCCCATATCAAATTCTTCGTCTCAACTTCCTCTACGCTACAGCGGTACGTTGTAAGTAACGACAGGAAAATAAATAACAATGTACATTAAATGTATTCTACCTCAGAAACCATTTGAAGTGGGTCATACGTAAGTCTGAAGTTTTTTTGTTCGCCATCACTGATATTCTCACCCCTAAAAAGATGTACCTATCCTCCTGACTCACCCTGTATGAGTAGGATGAACATTAATGAAATCGATAAACTGCAGGGACGGATTCTTTACTGGCAATGGAGGAAACAAGGTCCTATGAACTTGTGTCTGCAAAAGTATGGTGTGCGTGCAAAGACAACAAATCCTTCTGGAACACAATATAGGGCTACATCACATCCACGTCCAACAGATGTTCTACATCTACATCTACATTTATACTCCGCAAGCCACCCAACGGTGTGTGGCGGAGGGCACTTTACGTGCCACTGTCATTACCTCCCTTTCCTGTTCCAGTCGCGTATGGTTCGCGGGAAGAACGACTGTCTGAAAGCCTCCGTGCGCGCTCGAATCTCTCTCATTTTACATTCGTGATCTCCTCGGGAGGTATAAGTAGGGGGAAGCAATATATTCGATACCTCATCCAGAAACGCACCCTCTCGAAACCTGGCGAGCAAGCTACACCGCGATGCAGAGCGCCTCTCTTGCAGAGTCTGCCACTTGAGTTTGTTAAACATCTCCGTAACGCTATCACGGTTACCAAATAACCTTGTGACGAAACGCGCTGCTCTTCTTTGGATCTTCTCTATCTCCTCCGTCAACCCGATCTGGTACGGATCCCACACTGATGAGCAATACTCAAGTATAGGTCGAACGAGTGTTTTGTAAGCCACCTCCTTTGTTGATGGACTACATTTTCTAAGGACTCTCCCAATGAATCTCAACCTGGTACCCGCCTTACCAACAATTAATTTTATATGATCATTCCACTTCAAATCGTTCCGCACGCATACTCCCAGATATTTTACAGAAGTAACTGCTACCAGTGTTTGTTCCGCTATCATATAATCATACAATAAAGGATCCTTCTTTCTATGTATTCGCAATACATTACATTTGTCTATGTTAAGGGTCAGTTGCCACTCCCTGCACCAAGTGCCTATCCGCTGCAGATCTTCCTGCATTTCGCTACAATTTCCTAATGCTGCAACTTCTCTGTATACTACAGCATCATCCGCGAAAAGCCGCATGGGACTTCCGACACTATCTACTAGGTCATTTATATATATTGTGAAAAGCAATGGTCCTATAACACTCCCCTGTGGCACGCCAGAGGTTACTTTAACGTCTGTAGACGTCTCTCCATTGATAACAACATGCTGTGTTCTGTTTGCTAAAAACTCTTCAATCCAGCCACACAGCTGGTCTGATATTCCGTAGGCTCTTACTTTATTTATCAGGCGACAGTGCGGAACTGTATCGAACGCCTTCCGGAAGTCAAGAAAAATAGCATCTACCTGGGAGACTGTATCTCATATTTTCTGGGTCTCATGAACAAATAAAGCGAGTTGGGTCTCACACGATCGCTGTTTCCGGAATCCATGTTGATTCCTACATAGTAGATTCTGGGTTTCCAAAAACGACATGATACGCGAGCAAAAAACATGTTCTAAAATTCTACAACAGATCGACGTCAGAGATATAGGTCTATAGTTTTGCGCATCTGCTCGACGACCCTTCTTGAAGACTGGGACTACCTGTGCTCTTTTCCAATCATTTGGAACCTTCCGTTCCTCTAGAGACTTGCGGTACACGGCAAGTGTTCTCCATGGGATGCAGTGCACACGTTCACGTGTCGCGTCAAGGACTGCCGCATCCTTTCGCACGTTCCAGCCTCTCTCCAAATAGCCTCTCAGGCGTCGTCAACATGCTGTTGAAGGGTCTGCCCATCAGGAACTGGTTGAGCACACACAGTGCTTTTCAGATGCCCCCGCAGTAAACCTCCAAGGGTTTAAGTCTGGTGATCTAGCAGGGCATGCTACAGGGCCTCCGCATCCTTTCCACAGTCCTGAGAACATGTTTTTGAGGTATCGGCGAACTGTAATGCTCAAATAGGGTGGTGCTCCGTCGCGCAGAAACTACGTGTCCTGTCGTATTGCCAAAGGCACGTTCTCAAGCAGTCCAGGCAGAGTATTCTGCACGAAGTACAGGTACTTTTTCTCCGTCGAGGCGTTGTGGAATAATAAACTGTTGAGGTATGTGGTCAAGAACCCTTGCTCACACATTGACGCTAAACCGAAGCTAATGAGACGCCTCAACCAATCCCCAAGGATGACGATTATGCAGATTGATGATAACAGTTCTGGTAAGGTTACTTGTTGGTAATCAGGACTGATGACTGAAATCCCATAATTCTGATGATCTGCTGCAAAAACATCGACAAAATCCTTCCTGTAGAGGGGAATCCACTGCCAATAATCCTTGCACTTGTTGCAGATGAGAGAGATGGTAGCGGTTTCCATGTAGGATACACGTCTTCGTACTTTGGCTTACACCATGTTGCTGGGCCACTGGCCTGGGGCTTGTACTAGGGTTCATCTCAATATCCTGTGGAAAAGGATCCTCCTAATATGGTGCACGCACAGTCCGCCGCCTCCCTGCACTTTCGTCTGTCTGGAAGGAACCATGCTCACACAAACACCAAAATATGGCTTGAAACATTGTATGATATGGTTGGTGCCCGTGAGGGTACTTGTTTTTTTTTTTTATAGACGTGCTACCTATCAAACGTTTCAATTTGGTTGACCATACATGAACATCTCGCCTTGTTCCCGACATGAATACCGGGCCATTGTGGTGCTTACAATGATCTACACGTGATCAAAGGAACTGTCATTCGTCGGTGCCGTCTCCTGGGGCAACGATACATTTCCAGACACATGGTCGAAGGACCTGTTTTCCCCATTTCCAGTCAGGTATCTGACCCTGTAGTTTGTCGGTTTAATTAATGTTCCCGCTGTATATATTATTATTATCATTGTTATTATTTTTTTCGATTTTGGCCGTCTAGGGACCGCGTTAAACAACTATTTTTCAATGTACATTTCTCCTATTGCGCTCCTCCTCTTTTCTCTTCTGCCAATATGTCTTCATCCTCTCTCTGTGCTGCTCCCTTCGGTCTTCTGTCCACACTGTTCCTCCAGTTCTTCTCTTCTTCACTTCAAATCCTTCAAAATGTTGAATTTTGTCTCTCATTAAGTCTCTGTTGGTTATATCATCTTCTCCTATACCCATCTCCTTTAGGTCTGCTTTCACTTCTTTGAACCAGGTAATTTGGGTTCTGGGGTTCTTGTCAAAAAACATGAATATTTTCTTTGTCAGCCTTTCATCATTCATTCTTTTCAAATGGGCGTAAAAGCTTACTCTTCTCTTCCTCATAGTATCTCCCACTTTCTCAATTTTGTCATACACTTCTCTATTACTTCTAAGCTTCCAAGTCCCATTCTCAAACCTCGGCCCAAGTACTCTTCTAATGATTTTTCGCTCCTTTTTTGCTATAGCTTCCATTTCCTTGTTAGTGTTCATTGCTAAACATTCAGATGCATACAGACACTCTGGCTTAATCACAGTGTTGTAGTGCCTTATTTTTGCGTTAATTGATACTGACTTCTTATTGTACACATTCTTTGTTAGCTGGAATGCCATTTCCATTTTTCTTGTTCTTGTTTTATTTCCTTCTTTATCTGAAGCATTGGGCTGGATGATTTCCCCTAAATATTTGAAATTAGAAACCTTCTTTATCTGGCCATACTTTGTAATCATATTGTTCGGTGCCTCTTTTACATTGGTTAGGTACTCTGTCTTTTCAAAGGAGATTTTCAGTCCTGCATTTTCTGCTGTTTCATTCAGAATATTGATCTGTTTGACTGCTTCTTCCAAACTTCCTGCCAGAATCGCTAAGTCATCAGCAAAAGCGAGGCAATCTACTTCTAATCTATCCTTTATTCTTCCTAATCTGATTTTTTGTTTTCCTTTTTCAGTCGTTTTCTTCCTCCACTCTCTAATAACTTTTTCTAACACACAGTTGAATAGGGTAGGTGACAACCCATCTCCTTGTCTTAATCCTGTTCTGATTTTGAATGGTCTGGATACCTCACCACGGAACTTTACTTTTGCATAGGTATCCGTAAGTGTTTCTTTGACGATTGCGACTGTTTTCTTGTCTGCTCCAAACTCACTAAGGATGTTAACCAAGGTTGTTCTGTCAACGGAGTCGTACGCCTTCTTGAAGTCAACAAACGTGATAAAGATGTCTTTTCCTCTTAATCGCCTATATTTAATAATTAACTTCAAGTTTAAAATTTGCTCCACACAAGATCTTCCCTTCCCAAAGCCTGCTTGGTATTCACCAATTTCTTGATCAAGTAGTTTCTCCAATCTGTTTTGTAGGGCCTTAGATAGAATTTTATACGTTACCGGAAGTAAAAATATCCCTCTGTAGTTATTTGCATCGGTTTTATCCCCTTTCTTGAAGATGGGGTGGATTAATGCAGTTTTCCATTCTTCTGGTATACGTTCCGTTCTCCAAATCTCATTGATTATTCCCAGTAGTTTTTCTTGAGTTAGATTATCCACACTTTTCCACATTTCTGCAATTATCATGTCTTCCCCTGGTGCTTTATTGTTCTTAAGGTTTTTAATGATTTCTCTGATTTCTATAAGGCATGGGGGTTCAGAATTATTGTTTACTGTGTTTGGGGTGTTGGCTGGTAATTTTTCAATAGGTTCCTGACAGTTGAGGAGTTGTTCAAAATATTTTGCTAATATTTCACAATTTTCTTCATTATTCATTGCCAGTTTTCCACTGGTATCTTTAAAACACAGATTTGGTGCTACATATTTTTGTAGTTTCTGTCTGAATGTGCTGTAAAAGGATCTGTTATTGTTTCTCTTAAAATCTTTATCCATTTGTGTAAGTTGGTTCTTTTCAAATAGTCTTTTTACTGATCTAATAAGTTTTGCTGTAGAAGATCTTTGCTGTTTGAACTCCAGGTAGTCCTTATCACTTTTGGTTGAATGCCATTTCTTCCATGCCTTCATCCTTTGTTCTATTGCTTCCTCACATGTCTCATCCCACCATTCGTGTTTCTTTCTCTTTTTCATTTTTGCGACTTCTTGAGCAGATCTTATCATTCCTTCTTTTATATCTTCCCATTTATCCGAACATATAACTATGTTTTGACAGAATTCTTCTCTTTTCTCTTTCAAGATGTTTGCGTTTATCTTTTGAGTTCTCCTGTTTTGTATTTGTTTCTTTCTTTGTGGTATGAAATTTAATTTGATTGTCGATAAGTAGTGGTCAGTTACAATGTTTGCCCCTTTCCGAACTCTCACATTCATTATTTCTTTTTGATTATAGTGTGTGATGGCTATGTGATCTATCTGGAACTCTCCAATACTTGTGTTTGGTGATTTCCATGTTTTCTGTTTCTTAGGAGGTTTTTTGAAATTTGTAGACATTAAGTTTAAGTTATGACCCTTGCATAGTTCTATTAATCTTTCTCCATTTCTGTTTGTCCTTTTGTGAGCCGGGTAGTTTCCTACTGTTTTTTTGTATTTTTTTTCTTGGCCTCTCTGTGCACTGAAGTCCCCAAACAGTATTTTCACATTTGATGTTGGGATTTTAGAAAGTTCGTGGTCTAGATATTCCCAATATGTATCTACTTTCTGAGAGTTTTTCTTATTGTCATTGTTGATGAGTGCGTGGCAATTAATAAGTGTATAGGTTTTATTTAGGGCGCGGAATGTGAGAAAAGACAAGCGTTCATTAGGTGACTGGAAGTCGGTTATTGAGTTTACCCAATTAGATTTCACGATGAAGCCTGTTCCAAGGTGGGGAAGGCCTCTTCCACATGGGTTCCAGCCTTTCTTTCCTTTAAATATCCTGTATCCTTCATAATCCATTAAATCTTCATCTGTAAATCTGGTTTCCTGCAGCGCACATATTTGGATTTTATATACCTTCAAGACTTCGGTGAGCTGCTTCAGTTTTCCCGGCTTCAAGAGCGAGTTAATATTTAGGGTTCAAAGAAATGTACGTTGTTTTTCTTCAGTTTAGAGGATTTTGAATTCCTTGAACGACATGGTGCTTCAGGCTCTCCAGAATCCTTAGGCCTGATTGCGCTGCTGTTAGCGGCGGAGGGTTGGTTACCTCCTGGAGTAGTTCTATCTAGAGAAATTGACATCATGCATAGTTGTTTGAAATTCAGGGGGGAGATGGCTTTTGGGGCCATTCCGAGGTTAAAACTGGGATTGTAAGTTCCAGAGTGTGTGTTCAGCCGCTCCTAACATGGAGAACAGACGCTGTTTGCAGCAGCTCCTCTAGGAGTTCAGACGCTACATTTCGTTAGTTTTTGGTCCGCCCTGGGTATTTGATTTCCCCAGTACCACCTATATCTAGGAGGCATTCCCCTATCCGCCACCTGGGGAGGCGCCCGATGGGGGTACGAACAACCCCACACGGGATTATTATTATTATTATGTAGAATTCTGCCTAGTGGCAGGTCCATGTCTTCGTACGGAGAATTTCTGATTCCACTGTTCCCTGTCTTCAGCTTCTTCCTTCAGTCTGTTGTATCTCCTTCCATCTTTCATGTCGTCCGGATGTTGAATTATTCTTCTTCCTCGTCCTGCGTTTCCTCTGAGTTTCCCTTCGATGACATCATATATGAGTCTCTCGTGTCTAAGTACATGTCCAATCCAGCTGGCCTTTCTCTGAAGAATTGTACGCAGAATACTTCTCTTCTCTCCTACTCTTCGCAGTACATCGTCATTTTCTATGCGATCTGTCCGCTTGATCTTTTCCATTCTCTTCCAGCACCACATTTTAAAGCTCTCTAAGTATTTTTTCTCCTTCTTTCTCATGGTCCATGTCTCTGCTCCATTCAGTGCAATGCTCCAAATGTAGCACTTTATCAGTTTTTTTCTCAATGCCAAACTCAAATTGTTGGTCAGCAGAGTCCTCTTCTTGTTGAAAGCAGCTTTGGCCATGGCGATTCTTGCTCGGGTTTCGTTGGTGCAGTGGGCATTCTTTGTGATAAAACTTCCCAGGTACTTTAACTGATTCACATTTTCCAGTTCCCGATTGTTAAGTTATCTTCAAGTGTTTCTCACGTTTTGATATGCGCATCACATTTGATTTTTCGATGTTGATTTCCATGCCCTATTTTCTTCCCGTTTCCACCAAATTGTTCATCGTGTGTTGCAGCTGTCTCTGATTTTTGGCGAGCACTACCAGGTCGTCTGCATACTTGATGGTGTTGATGAGATGTCGTCCTACTTCGAAGTTTCCGCTTCCTTTCAGCGCTTCTCTTGCCAGCATTTCTCCATACAGGTTGAAGAGACTTGGCGACAGAGAACATCCTTGTCTCACTCCCCTTCCTATTTCCACACTGCTCGTTTCTCCATAGTTCAGTCGTACCTTTACCCTTTGTCCCAGGTACAAGTTCCTTATAAGTCTCCGATCTCTCCAGTTAGTTCCTATTTCTTTAAGGATGTTCATCAATATATTCCAGTTGACTCTGTCGAAGGCCTTCTGACAGTCTATAAAACAAGCGCAAACTTCTTCGTTAACGGCCAAAACTCTCTCTTACAATATCCTCATCATGCCAGTGGCGTCTCTGGTCCCTTTTCCTTTCCTGAAGCCAAACTGGTCTTCTCCCATCATTACTTCAATTTTGTTTTCCAACCGTCTATTTAGTATTCTTACAATGATCTTTGGTACAGGCGATATCAGACTAATTGTTCTATAATCACTACACTTCTAGGCTTGCTTTTTCTTCTCAAGAGTAACCATTGTGACGTAAAAATTTTCAGGCCATTCTCCAGTTTCATAGATTTTGTTTATGAGTTGTGTCAGAACTTTCAAACTTTCATTTCTGATTTCTTTAAGCAAATCCACTGGTATGTCGTCATCTCCTGTAGCTTTCTTACTCTTCATGTTCTTTATCACCTTCTCTACTTCCCTTGTCAGTATACTGGGCCCCTTTTTCATCTTCGTCAATAGCTTCCTCTGGCTCCATATCGATGTCATCTGGGTGATGTTCTGTATCATATAATTTCCTTATATATTCTTCCCATGTTTTCAGTACTTCCACTTGTTCAGTAACCACTTGTCCTCTAGAATCTTCTATTCCAAACGTCCTTACACTTTTGTTCTCTCCTTCTCCCAGTTCCTTCGTTTTCTGGTACATGAGGTCGTACCTTCCTCTTCTTTGTAGTTGTTCTATTTCGTCACACATTTCTTTTCCTTTGCTTTGTCTGTTTCCCTCCTGAGGGCGTTGTTAAGTCTTCTGGATTCTTCTTCATTAACATTTTTACACTCTCTCCTTTCCTCCATCTTCTCCAGCATCTCAATGGTGATTTAGTGTTTTCTCGCTCATATATATATATATATATATATATATATATATATATATATATATATATATATATATATTTCCTGGGGCTTGACCCATGTATGCGTTCGACACATAATTATATTGAAGACACCTCTTGTCTCCGCCTCTCTGTGTCCACCTCTTATTCTCTTATTCTCTATGTCCGTCCACTTCATCCTCCCATCTGTAGCTGTCTGTTTCCACCCCCCCCCCCCAGTCTCTCTGTCTCTTCACCATCTCTCCCCCTCTTCTTTGCCCATTTCCTCTTTCCCTCACTCTGTCTACTCCCTCTACTCATCTCAACTTGTCCCAATTATACTCATCAGCACGTGTAGCCCTTGCAATACGATTCAATAAATCAGGCTGATAGTACTCTCACAATGTGCCTGTGATGCATGCAGCCTAAATGTCATAGCCCAGAAAATGTTTTCTTGATACTAACATGTGGGCTAGCCTGATAGCCACATTGATTTGGTACGCCAATAATGTCTCCACACAACATGCATGTCATGCAGGGCAGCCTATACGCCAGGGGATGGAAATAACACATTTTTTGCCTGCATCTATGTTCCTATTGGAGCTACAAGGTTATAAAACTCACAGTGCTGCTACTTGTGAGGCCTGCTGTTTTTATGCCAGTTTTGGTTGGAATCAGTCCAGGGGTTTGGGAGGAGACTGTGCATAGACACGTGTGTGTGTGTGTGTGTGTGTGTGTGTGTGTGTGTCTGCACTAGGCAGTTGTATACCGAGGTCGTGCCCAGCAGTTCACGTTCTTGATTCTGGGCAAGACTGGAAGTGAATGGCAATATATATTTTGGACGTGGGATCGTGACACTTCACCAGAAGATGATGATAGCGACACCCAATTAAACGTCGCGGAATTTCGATGCGGGCATCTGGACGGAAACCAAAGAAGATCTCATCAGGAATTTAAGCCAGGAAAATCTATGTTCATGTATAATATGTCAGTTTTCAAAGCTTCGCATTTCACTTTTGCAAAATTATTACATTATGTAGGTCGTATCCAATACCTCTATTCGCAAAATTTATATATCCACTTTATTTATGCTATACTATTTCCTCTTCTATTTTGATCTTTATCTGTTTTTATATTTATATCAATTATCGAATCTTAGCTCAGTTTCTGGAACGCTAGCATGTCACTGTCATACTGAGCTTTTGGCGTGTTAGGCTCTTATTTCATAAAGCGTCAGTGTCAAAATTTGCTGGTAACATTCGGGCAAGTTGTAGGACACTGTATGTGCTCGTTTTGTTGGGCGTTCAACAACGAAAGCGAGCACATATAGTGTCCTATAACGAGGCATTAGTTATAAAGATGACTACAGCTGCATGCAGTAACCTCTTTCGCTTTGATTCCAGCGCTTGCATGTTATAAGCTAGCATTTAGATCGGTTACGTCCGCCATTTAATAACAAGATGGCCGATATTGGCCAATCGTGCAAGATATTCGGTAATAAATATAATACTTGCGAAAAACAGGCCGAGGTGGAAAACTTCAAAATTTCGCGGCTGTGGTACCACACATGTAGAAAATGATCGGAACAGGAACTATATGGAAAAAATTTTCCCTGGACCCTTAGGTACACCACGTTGAAGTTACGACTCTTGTTTTAAACGGTTTCTAGCTTATTTTGTAAGGCTTCCCGACTGTCCAGCTCATCGTTCAAACATTCTCTCGGGTCAATACCGTCACAGAACACTGAAGGTACGTATGCAGAATGAGTCACGTAAATCTCTCGTGACTCACAGCAATAAGTAACATAAAAACAAAACAGATAAGCGACTGCCGAGTATGTGTGATGAGTAACAGAATCCTGTTTAGAACTAAAACAAAAATATATTTCTTTTGCGTTAATACAACTGTCCAATGAAGCCTAAAATTCCCTCTCCAGTTCATTACCGTCGGTGCTTACTCGACTACTTTGATTAGCTAGCCAACTGATTTCCAGGTAACTCCATAGTTTCATCATGCGGCTGCCCGGAAATTGTAGGAGAAGCAGCAACAAGCCAGATAGAATCTCTCCAAGTTTTAAGCACGTTTTTTCAGGTGTTCCGTGTGGCTGCTTGATGAATGCCTCAGTTGCCGTACAACATTTTAACTCCTGCCACACATGTCTCAACATGCTATGATCGCAATAAAGGAATGCATTCACGGTTTTCCCTGCTAGTTACTTTCAGTCGTGTGTTATTGGATGCAAAATACATGATTTTTATGAGCCGTTGCAAGGGAAACAACGGATGGAATTGCAGAAGTACGACATTTAGATGACGGCAGATATCTGAATGGAAGTGGTGTGGTGTCTATCACGTTACAAAATTATGCAGCTTGTCCATGTAGCACATGAAATTAACAACTGTTGACACAACAAAGAAGGAAGGAAGGAAGATTGGGGTTTAATGCCCCGTCGACATCGAGGTCGTTAAAGATGGACAAAGAAAGAGGTTTCTCAGTCTTTGGAAGAGGACGTACAAGGCCAAGATGAGTAGATCACATCCTAGCACACAGGTGGTATGCATGTAATACAAATTTTCTTTTTCTACGTCAGTGGATACTTCGCAACAACTAAGTCAAATGCCAACTTGAATTATGGAACGTTTTTGTTTGTACAGCTTTTTGAAAAAATGGCCGTGATGTGTTTCTGGAATATAGTGCCACCATAAAAGTCTTTGTCTTGATCAGTTTATGCCCGACGCTGGTGAAAGCTTGCAAGGACACAGATCCTTCATTTTCGAAAGTTAAGAAATAGGTGGCTAATTTCAAATGCTGCTATACTCGATTCAGCTGAAGGACGTGATGATCCAGCTGAAGGACGGGCGCGCAACACAGCAATAAAATGCACAAAACGACAGTAAAAATCTCATTCTGGAAACCTCCTCCAGGCTGTGGCTAAGCCATGTCTCCGCAATATCCTTTCTTTCAGGAGTGCTAGTTCTGCAACGTCCGCAGGAGAGCTTCTGTAAAGTTTGGAAGGTAGGAGATGAGATACTGGCAGAAGTAAAGCTGTGAGTAGCGGGCGTGAGTCGTGCTTCGGTAGCTCAGATGGTAGAGCACTTGCCCGCGAAAGGCAAAGGTCCCGAGTTCGAGTATCGGTCGGGCACACAGTTTTAATCTGCCAGGAAGTTTCATATCAGCGCACATTCCGCTGCAGAGTGAAAATCTCATTCTGGAATTGTGGTTTGCTTCTAGGTCTAAAAACTGTTCGTTTCAATACATATTTAAGTGTGATGTTTACTTACAGCATTTTTATCTGTTGTATGTAAAAATCACATTTTTTTAGTTTTTATCTGCCGTAATTAAAAGTCACAATTTAACTGTAATTAAAACGAAGTGTTTGGTTCTGGAAGCAAACTAGGATTGTAAACATGTTTCATTCCAGCTCAATGGTGATGTTTTAAATGAATAAAGCGAACCGAGTGTGATAAAATAAATACACATTCAGGTGCATATGGGGTACTTGAATAAATTTTTAGGCTGTCTTCGTCGCGGAATTGAGACCATACCAAAGTAAGAGGCGGTGTTGGTGGTACGACGTAGTGTAACGTGTCCTGCGGCTGGTTAATTATTTGTGTGGTGTGCTTATAGATACTAAAACTAAGTCTTCAATTATTTTTATCATTTAAACCCTGACCTACAGGATTTTCCCAGACAAGGACAACCCAAACTTAACCTAATGATTTATTACCCACAATATGCAAACCCAACGCAATCTGACTGCTATACAGTGACAACACGACTTCCAATAATTAACACAAAAGAATAGCCCTGTATTGCAAGAAATCCTAACAATAACCTGTTCTTTCTCATAAGTCACTTACCTCACAGAAAATCTTCATAACACGAATTACAGCAAGTAGCAACAACAGCCAGCTAAATAAAAAGATTCTAACTACTATAGACTCTAGCTTCTAGGAGGCATATGGTTAGCAAAAGAAAGATTTTGTTGAAGAGCAAACAATTTATTCAGAAAATTTAACTTATGTATGTGACATCCAATTCTAAAAATAATGTAGTTGTCAATAATTCCACTGCACAAACATTATCAACAACGTCCATTATCCTACATTTTCTTGCGTCTCACTTTATAAGTCTCCACTAAGCAAAACATGTTCATGCACTTCTATATCCACTCGCCAGCTGCTAGTCCGTCCGTCCAACCACAGATGTTCTTGCCGAGGGCGCAGAGCGCTGTCAGCGATATTAACACAGTCTACAGCGCTGCCAACTTACAAACAAGCTACTTACAATACTTACGGCGAATCTGTGAAGTGTCCCATAACGACAGGAGGGTTTTCTACGCGACTGTTTATCCATCACCATTTCTTTGTCCTTTTTGCTTACTTCGAGTGACGTTCTCCCGGCGTTAATGCTGATCGCTGCACCCTATGACGTAGGTTATGAATTGAAGTGGGTAGCGGTGGTGTTTGCCCTCACTGAGAAGCGAAGGTTCTGGGTGGCACGGCTGCTCACCGTTGGCCTTTATGCGACATCAAGTTCTCGTGTGATTACGTGCTCTGTGGCCCGTGTGCTCATTGTTGCAATCCACGATTATCTGCGGTGAGCTTATCATCAAGTTCTCGCCCACTGCTGTTGACTTTGAATCCGAATACTTATGGTGCACCTTTTCGTACTGCGGTCTGTGAAAAGTGTAGTACCGGTACGACCACCAAGATGGAGTATAGTCTTCCTCGAGCAACCACGATTAAACCGTAATCAAATGAGCTGATAGCTCTCGTCTTACGCTCCTTGTGCTTCTTTATAAGGTCTGTTAGGAGCGCTACGTACCGAACTTTGCAGATATCGCTAGTTAAATAGCTGGGGAGAGTAGTATTTTATTAAGGACGGGCGTTTTGTTTGAGAGGATGGAAACACACGACGTATGGAGGCGACACAGGTTCCAAACGACATAAAATAGTAATCATACATCATAACCTGCTACCTAAGCTAATTAGTGGGCTTTGTAATTAATACATTAACAATTGCAGCTACATACTTACATAGATGGCTGTTGCTGTGGAAAGGTTAGTATGTTTACTATTTTACTCTAAAACTGTACAAAAGTTGTAATTCCTGCAGAGTTACCAGGTGTACCGGTATGAAGTGAGCGTTAAGAAACAAATGTGTCGATAGGGAACATTTGTTGTGAACGAGCCTTAATTTTTTTTTTTTGGTTGGTATGACATCTGTCAAATGTATTTAGTATACATCAAGTAATGGAACAAACAATATCGTATGTTTTCATCGTGTTAACAATGTCGAATTTCGTACCAGAAAGTGATGATGTGCGGAAAGCATTAATTTTTTGTTTTCATTTGAAAAAAAGTGCTGCAGAGTCGCATCGAATGCTTGTCGAGGCATATGGTGATCCTGCAGAACCAACATGCAAAAGATGGTTTCAACGGTTCAGAAATAATGATTTTGATGTAAGAAATGAAGAACGTGGAACGCCACCAAAAAAGTTCGAAGACGCCGAATTGCAAGCAATATTGGATGAAGATGATACTTGGAGTCAGAAGCAAATGGCAGCAATGCTAAATGTTGCACAACAAACAATTTCTGACCGTTTGAGAGCTACAGGAAAGATCCAAAAGTGTGGAAAATGGTTGTCACATGAACTGAATGAAAGACAGTTGGAAAACCGAAAAACCATTTGTCAAATTTTGCTTCAAAGACATGAAAGAAAATAAATTTTGTATCGAATTGTTACTGGCGATGAAAAATGGATTTATTTTAAGAATCCTAAACGGGAAAAAACGTGGGTTAATCCGGGACAACCGTCAACATCGACTGCAATACCAGATCTATTCGGCAAGAAGACAATGGTCTGTGTTTGGTGGGATCAGAAAGGTGTGGTGTATCATGAGCTTCTAGAACCCGGTGAAACTGTGAATACTATTCGCTACAGACAACAAATGATCAATTTGAACTATGCATTGATCGAAAAAAGACCAGAATGGACCAGAAGACATGTTAAAATAATTTTTTTACACGACAGTGCACCTGCACACAAAGCAAAACTGGCTCAGGATACAATCAAAACACTTGGCTGGGAGCTGCTACCCAACCCGCCGTATTCACCAGACTTGGCCCCTTCCGACTACCATTTGTTTTCATCAATGGGACACGCATTGGCTGAGGAACACTTCGATTCCTACGAAGAAGTCGAAAATTGGGTGTCTGATTGGTTTGCTTCAAAAGACGAACATTTCTATTGGCGTGGTGTCCACAAATTGCCAGAAAGGTGGTCAAAATGTATAGAAAGCAATGATCAGTACTTCGAATAAAATGTTTTTACTTTTCAATTCAAAATTAGTGTTTCATTTTCACAAAAAAAAAACGCTCATTTCATACCGGTATACCTGGTAAATGTATGCCAGAAAATCTTATAATTACTTGAACTCGCTGCAGTCGCTATCATGTTAGTGGTTGCTAATTAGTGTCTACATTCGATTCTAAAAGCTGTTAGTACCTAATAACTACTATACAAGCGCTGGTTGTCAGATCGGCGACACACCTGCCTCCCTGATCCAGGAGCGCGGCGGATCTCTGCCGTAGCGGCGATTGGCCAGTCCGCGCCGCCGGTAGTGGGCGGCTGCATCTCAGTCTTCGTCGGTTCTTCTCATTCGGCGACCATTGTGGTCCATCATAAACTCCCTCAGGTTCTTTTGTGATACCTCGTTTGCTAAGGAGTTACGGGTGTGAAAGGTATCGTCGCGTCTTAGTACGGAAAAGGTGTCACGGTTGGGTAGTTGTTGTCGTAATACGGTCGCCACATTGTTGTAGGTCGGGAACTCATAGATCATTTGATAACGAGCACCTTCTTCAGCGCCACAGTCACATACGGGTGTATCACGCTTCCTAAAATGACACGTCCTGTAAGGAAGTGCAGCAGACGCCTACTCGGCTTAAAATAACCATCTGTAACCTATCCCTAATATCAGGCAACAGTTGAAAAACCCTCCACCCTGTTTCCTCATTTTCCCATGACTGTTGCCATAATTCTTCCCCTCTTCTTCTGACTGTAAATGTATCTCCCACCCGTACCCCCGTAATCTTCATAGTCCTTTCAATGCTCCCTTTGGTTGCCAAATACCATGCTGCCTGTTCGCGGATTCTAATGTCTAGAGAACACTCAGTTCTTAACTATGGCATTATGTTTTGGAGAACAAATCCACAAAATATGAACACAATTTTCAAACTCCAGAAAAGAGCTATAAGAACAATAACCAAAAATAGCAGTCGAGCTCATTGTAAAGATCTGTTAAAAGCACTGGGGTTTTTAACTGGACCATGTGAACACTTTTACCAGTCAGTTGTACACATAAAAAATAACATTGGTAATTACTGTACAAACAGCTCTGTCCATGACCATGGAACAAGAGCTAGACTCAACTTACATTTACCAAGAAAAGATAAACATAAAACAGCACTTTCTACCAAGAAATAAAACTGTACAATAAATTACCAAAAGAGATTAAAGAAATTGCAGAAATACACTTATTTAAAAAGGCAGCTAAAATGTACCTGTTATGCAATGCATTTTGTACTTTGAAGGATTACTTAGATAAAACAGAGTAGTGGTTTGGAAAAAAAAAGTTATACAAATAAATAATAATAATGATTATAAAACATCCAACATTTCACATAGCACACTATGTTTTTTTTTCCTTTTTTTCCCTTTTCTATACTTACCCCAAGCTATGCATAACACAATACTAACACAAATGTGAAGTTGTGGTACGGAAAATGGCCCAGAGATCACCAGTGTATGTGTGTTTATGTGTGTAGTGAGTGAAGTGTTACGAAACAATGTGTGAATAGTGTGGGCAGTGACTGGTAGTGAGATATGAGCGAACAGTGCAGCATTACATTATTTAATAAGTTACTTGTAAAAAAAAACTATTGTATACCAGGAGTAAATCTAATAATAGTGTCTAACTTTAAGTCTGTAAGTGTATATGTATACGAATTAGCTTATTTTAAACTGGTCTAAACTTGTAAATACTTTGACATGTCCTATATCCTCGTAATAAGAGATCAACGGATGAATAAAGCTGCTGTTGCTGTTGCTGCTGCTGCTGCTGCTGCTACTACTACTACTACTACTACTATTACGCAGCCCCACCAACACCAGCAAAGCCACCCCCCCCCCCCCAAAAAAAAGTACAGACACGTCCCAACAGAGCCTAACACCATATTCCGCTGCACCCTCCTCACAGCCGTGGCAGGCATCAGCCTCGTGAGGCTGTGCACCCAGACTCTCGCCCCGTATCCCACTAGAGAGGATAATATGCTGTTGTGGTAAAGTCTGATTCAGTCAGGTCGCAAATGGAATCTTTTGTACCCAGTGTTAATCCGATTATTTAAAACTTCTAAAGATCGTTGGGCTACGGAGCCTACATGGGCTGTATAGTCCCATTTTTCCTCTATAATTACCCCTACATATCGAGCCTCGCGGCGCCGAAGAACTGGTGTTCCCTCTATCCTCACAGTGGGATTCCTAATTAGACTACCTTTAAGCAGGAAATACCTTGACTTATTTGATGCGATTTTAATTTTGGATTTGTGGCACCATTCAGCAAGTGATATCATGGCCCGTTCCACTTTGGGATCTAACAAGGGAACCTCCCCATCGCACCCCCCTCAGATTCAGTTATAAGTTGGCACAGTGGATAGGCCTTGAAAAACTGAACACAGATCAATCGAGAAAACAGGAAGAAGTTGTGTGGAACTATGAAAAAAATAAGCAAAATATACAAACTGAGTAGTCCATGCGCAAGGTAGGCAACATCAAGGACAGTGCGAGATCAGGAGCGCCGTGGTCCCGTGGTTAGCGTGTGCAGCTGTGGAAAGAGAGGTCCGTGGTTCTAGTCCTCCCTCGAGTGAAAAGTTTAATTTCTTTATTTTCGCAGTTATGATCTGTCCGTTCGTTCATTACGTCTCCGTTCACTGTAATAAGTTTAGTGTCTGTGTTTTGCGACCGCGCCGCAAAACCGTGCGATTAGTAGACGAAAGGACGTGCCTCTCCAATGGGAACCGAAAACATTTGATCGCAAGGTCATAGGTCAACCGATTCCTCCACAGGAAAACACATCTGATATATTCTATACGACACTGGTGACGGCATGTGCGTC
This sequence comes from Schistocerca americana, assembly GCF_021461395.2. Taxonomy (NCBI): domain Eukaryota; kingdom Metazoa; phylum Arthropoda; class Insecta; order Orthoptera; family Acrididae; genus Schistocerca; species Schistocerca americana. Next base: position 798,534,786 of record NC_060122.1, read on the forward strand.
ACATGACAGGAATATGTTGTCGACCCACCTAACTTGTACACTTGGCGAATGGGTAAAAAGATTCTTCTACCTTGCCCGATTTAGATTTTCTTGTGGATGTGATAATCACTCCCAAAAAAGTGATGAAAACATAAGAATTTGTCACAATAAACTGCAACAAATGAATGAAACAGTTTCACAGTCGCACAGTTTTCCCTGTGCTCTGTCAAAATAAATGTTTTTAACGTTTTCAAATTTTTCCGTGTGTAGACCGTCAAATCCTGCATATGTCCAAGCAAATCTGAACATGTCCTGGAATTTTGGAGAGCGAAGTTGATTGTGTGTGTGTGCCTGAACTTTGATAATTGTCTGAAAATAAAAAATTAAAATCTTCACTCGAGGGAAGACTTGAACTAAGGACCTCTCGTTCAACAGCTGCTCACGCTAACCACAGGACCACGGCGCTATTGAACTGGCACACTCCTTAATGTTGCCTATCTTGAGCATGGATTACTCAGTTTGTATATTTTGCTTATTTTTTCATAGTTCCACACAACTTCTTCCTGTTTTCTCGATTGATCTATGTTCAGTTTTTCAAGGCCTATCCACTGTGCCAACTTATAACTAAATCTGAGGAGGGTGCGATGCGGAGGTTCGCTTGTAAGTCCTCGCAGCTACAGCCACCCACCAGCACGGGGAGGTCGTCCGTGTAGGCTATCACGTCTAGCATGTCCTCACTAAGATGTAGTTTATTCATCAAGGGCTCCGTATTTATATCCCAGAATAGTGACCCCAGGACAGAGCCCTGTGGACACCCCTTGGTGATCGTTTTACTTACTTTTTGCTAGGGGGTGATAACCTCTCCTCACAACAGCTCCTCAGACAGCCATAGAGCGGCCCCGGACACCCTTTCTCCCGTAAGCAAGCGAAGAGCGAGGTCCACCACAGGTTGTGAAAGGCGCCACTGATATCCACCATGATGCCCACCACATACTTGCGCGGGGTTGATTTGCAGACCTTGGCAGCCAGGGCTATTTCGTCAGACGGTGATCGCCCCGGTCGAAAGCCAAACTGCCTGTCGCTCATCCCGCACAGCACACTGTGTGCCGCCAGTCTGCAGCTAATAGCCTCTCAAATATTTCCCCCAAAACATATAGAAGACATATTGGCTTATACGACTTGGCTTCCATTGGATCTTTATCGTTTCCCTTCTTTACGATGACAACATTTGCCTTCTTCCAGATTTTTGGAAATTTGCCAAGCCTAAGGCATTCGTTATTCCTTGCCTGGTACAGAGCTTGCATAATTTGGAAGACAAACTGTTAAGTTACTTTCCAGAGCTGAACTCTGACGCTGACAATGGTCATAGATGGATACGAAATCCCTTTTTACATTCGTCAGTGCAACTGGCTGATCTGAGCACGATGACAAAAGAAACACTTATAGATTTAGCAGCTGACTGGATGCTTAAAATGGAATTTAATTTGCAAAACATTGTCGTCTTCTGGATGAAGAGAAAAGAGTATCCACAGGTGGCAAAGGAAGGTTTGAAATTATTAGTGCCATTCGCGACTTCCAATTTTTGTGAATTAGCGTTCTCTTCAATTGTGAACATAAAGATTAAGAAGAGAAATAGACTTCAACTATAAAATGATTTGGTGTTTTGCGTCTCAAAAATAGAACCGCGATTTGACAATTCGTTAATAAATAAACAGGCACAGCCTTCGCATTGAAACGGTTGTATTTTTATTGTATTCTAGGACCCATATCCCTTGCTTACCCTTAACTCACGAAGTGACTTTTCTGTAATGTATACTACGTGGTGTGGTCTCTGAGACCCCTATCTTTAAACCAAGTTTTAAGCTGTAAATCATTTGAAAATTTAATTTATGTTATATAACATTTATGGTTACAACTATATAAGTGTTTAAATACTCCTTGTTGATTTTATTGCACTAAATGAAGTCAACAATATTTTATTTTTGTATCGCGCAAAAATCACACACTTTTGTAAAGCTTTTTCAATAGCACAAATGAACGAACTGTTAGAGTACTGAATTTTACGTTCAGATAAATTACGGTATATCTGTAGAAAGCAAATTATCGCATAAAACCAATTTCCGGGGTTTAAACTTGCATATAAAGACTGAACTCGATAGTCAGAAAAAGAAAGGGCGGAAAATTAATATTTAGTAGTGAGATCAAAATCTTTCTTTACCACCACTCAGGACACATTTAATTTTAATTAAAACCTTGAGTATTTTGATGGAGAAACAGAAAGGTCCATTGTCCTAAAGTTCTTCCTCTGAATGGTCCTCTTGTTCGCTAGCAGAATTGTGATCACTAGCTATTGAAAAATCGTTGTCTCCTTCGTCTACTTCTTGTTCTATATCATTGACATAACCCTCCATCCATTGACTAAAGATTTCATCAGACTTAGAGTGCGTAAAATTGTCACATTCTTGCGAACACATTTTGTACAGAGCTCACGAAAATAGGTGCGTAGTTCACGAGGCGCGGTATAGGAGACCGCATCACATGTCAACAACACATGTCAGCAACAATCAAATAGGGCGATAACGCAACTTGTAAGAGGTCCATGATTAAGGAATTTGTTGCTAGCGCACTCGAGCAAATGTAATTTCGATGGATTGCTCACGCGCTGCTTGCGATATGGAAGCTATAAGAGAATCTCAGACCAGAGGCAGTGTTGTCAGCAGTTGGAACTGTGTGGCAGTAGGAGTAAGTAGTAGCTAGCTGTCGTGTGCATGGAGTTGGCTGGGCCAGTCGTGGGGAGCGATGGCAGAGCCTGAGCGTTGTAGTATAAGGTAAAAGCAGCCTCGCGCGTATGTAGTATTGTTATATCAAGTCCCATGTAAATGTTTTAAAAAAATCTCTTAACAGTAATCTTTCTCATAAAAAGTAACTTTTGACAATCACTCATTTTAATTTAAAGAATTTACTAATTTCTCCAATCCTTGCTCATCCCGATTATTGAAAAGAAAAATCAGTTGTTTCTTTTTATACATGACAAATCTATCGGCCAGCATTGCACTCGGCTGTGTCAGAAAAAATTCTTATAGGAGCAGATATATATGCGTTATCCGTGACCTTATTGAGGTAAGAATTTTCAATTTATTCAGAATGATCTTTCAGGGCCATGACGTATCACTGCTGACGTCGAAAATTTACTAGTTTATATTCACAGTCAATTATTGAAAGGTTATAATTGAGAAGGTATCAGATAGATTATATAATGGTAAGACAGAAATTTAGGAACCAGGTTTTAAATTGTAAGACATTTCCAGGGGCAGATGTGGACTCTGACCACAATCTATTGGTTATGAACTGTAGATTAAAACTGAAGAAACTGCAAGAAGGTGGGAATTTAAGGAGATGGGACCTGGATAAACTGAAAGAACCAGAGGTTGTACAGAGTTTCAGGCAGAGCATAAGGGAACAATTGACAGGAATGGGGGAAAGAAATACAGTAGAAGAAGAATGGGTAGCTCTGAGAGATGAAGTAGTGAAGGCAGCAGAGGATCAAGTAGGTAAAAAGACGAGGGCTAGTAGAAATCCTTGGGTAACAGAAGAAATATTGAATTTAATTGATGAAAGGAGAAAATATAAAAACGCAGTAAATGAAGCAGGCAAAAGGGAATACAAACGTCTCAAAAATGAGATCAACAGGAAGTGCAAAATGGCTAAGCAGAGATGACTAGAGGACAAATGTAAGGATGTACAGGCTTATCTCACTAGGGGAAAGATAGATACTGCCTACAGGAAAATTAAAGAGACTTGGAGAAAAGAGAGCCACTTGTATGAATATCAAGAGCTCAGATGGAAACCCAGTTCTAAGCAAAGAAGGGAAAGCAGAAAGGTGGAAGGAGTATATAGAGTGCCTATACAAGGGCGATGTACTTGAGGACAATATTATACAAATGGAAGAGGGTGTAGATGAAAATGAAATGGGAGATACGATACTGCGTGAAGAGTTTGACAGAACACTGAAAGACCTGAGTCGAAACAAGGTCCCGGGAGTAGAAAACATTCCATTGGAACTACTGACGGCCTTGGGAGAGCCAGTCCTGACAAAACTCTACCATCTGGTGAGCAAGATGTATGAGACAGGCGAAATACCCTCAGACTTCAAGAAAAATATAATAATTCCAATTCCAAAGAAAGCAGGTGTTGACAGATGTGAAAATTACCGAACTATCCCTTTAATAAGTTACAGCTGCAAAATACTAATGCGAATTCTTTACAGACGAATGGAAAACCTGTAGAAGCCGACCTCGGCGAAGATCAGTTTGGATTCCGTAGAAACACTGGAACACGTGAGACAATACTGACCTTACGACTTATCTTAGAAGAAAGATTAAGGAAAGGCAAACCTACGTTTCTAGCATTTGTAGACTTAGAGAAAGCTTTTGACAATGTTGACTGGAATACTCTCTTTCAAATTCTAAAGGTGGCAGGGGTAAAATACAGGGAGCGAAAGGCTATTTACAATTTGTACAGAAAGCAGATGGCAGTTATAAGACTCGAGGGGTATGAAAGGGAAGCAGTGGTTGGGAAGGGATTGAGACAGGGTTGTAGCCTCTCCCCGATGTTATTCAATCTGTATACTGAGCAAGCAGTAAAGGAAATAGAAGAAAAATTCGGAGTAGGTATTAAAGTCCATGGAGAAGAATCAAAACATTGAGGTTCGCCGATGACATTGTAATTCTGTCAGAGACAGCAAAGGACTTGGAAGAGCAGTTGAACGGAATGAACAGTGTCTTGAAAGGAGGATATAAGATGAACATCAACAAAAGCAAAACAAGGATAATGGAATGTAGTCTAATTACGATGAAGCGACAGATTTACGAAAATAGAAACAACGTCAACATGTAGCGTGTGAATTAAAATCTGAGTTGAGCTCAGGCATCATAGATCCACTCGGTAGAAACTGCTGTACTTCGTGCTTTGTCTCACTGCTGCCAATCCTAGCGATTTATTGTTTGATTCGAAGCTTGTTGCTGAAATGCAGTCTAGTAACTGTGATGCCAAATCTGTGAGCTGCGTGCGTATTGTCGCAGGCATTTTGTACCATATTTGAACGTGAGCATCTCTTAAATGCGCTTTCATAAACTGTACTCGTTCCGTGTGTTATTTTTATCACAGCAGATGATTGGCAAACTAAGTTGTCAGTAATACACAAGACGCTGCCACTGCACCGCCGTTCCAGCCCGGAAGTTGATGTGATCCTTTCCCTCTCCCTGCAAACCTCTCAGAGGTAAATATTACCCCTACAAGACTTAGTGCCTCTTGCCGCCCTAGTTCCATTCCGCTGAAGTGGGAAGAGACCGATAGATATCGTATTGCTTCTCACTCCTGGAAGTGTTTGCATATTTGAACTCTTTAACAGGTTTAAATTAACTTCGTATTCATCATTATAAATAAGTACCAGAATTGAAGGTGGGCGAATTTGCAAGGTGCTTTCACAAAACCTTGTCACGTCCGTGTGACATTTATACCATAGCAGATGATCGTCATGAAACATACGTTACCAGTCATGCTGCAGCTGCTTTCCCCTGCGACCGTGACACCCCCCCCCCTCCCCCCCCCCCCCCCCCCCAAGGGGTCGCGACCCACAGGTCGAAAAACAAGGATCTAGGTGATCTTCAAAATTACCTCCATATTGGAAGTACATATCTACCATGCAGTTTGCGCTCATGTCCTCAGCGCAATAACAGAAAGGGGACAGAGGGTCGGGTGACATAAAGGGCAGCCAGAGAGGCGCAAAAGCCGAACTGAGTGTCTGGTAAGTGCAAGGCTGTCGGGAAATTGCAGGTCTCATTGGTGCTGTGGCCGCTTCCTTGTTCACGCCACTAAACGCTTAGGATTGCCCTTAAAAAGGTTAAAAGCAAGATCGCTGCGGTCGGAACTATAAAAGTTAAGTACCGACATAAAGTACTGCGGGATACCTGCGACTGTCAAACTCTGAGCACGTCTTTATTATCACCGCTTTATCAGGTCGCTAAAATCAACAGATCACTTGATGCTAAAATTATATTCGCTGACACATTATGGGAGTAGCCCATCATCAGAACTCCTACCCGATGAAACATATCTACCATGAAAGTACAAGCAATACGCTGACATGATATTAAGCGTAAAATATTTAGAAACGTTCACAGTAAAGTTTACATGCCGTATAAAATGCCTTAATAGATTCTATATGTGTCACATAATTACAGTCTCGACATCGGCCTCCCCAGGGGGCTCGCCACTCTTTGGTAGGTTCGTGCTTGGCTACCACGAGGCCCCAGCCTTTGCAGCAGTTTTTCCCTTCCGTGCTGCATGTCGTATCCTCTAGCTATTCTTTTCCCCCTCCCTTGGGGAACGTGTCTGGGGTGTTATTGGGAATGTTCTGCAATGTCTGTCACTGACGTAAGAACAGTCTTACTATTGTTTTTCTCTCCCTTTTCCTTTCCTTGTTTCCCTTCTCCTCTCGTTCCTGAGATTCGGCGTTTGAGGTTCCTCTTTTTCTTCTTCCTCCCTGTGCGCTCCTGAACGCCATCCCACGCATCCGGCGTGTAACAGTTGACTGGGTAACGCATAATTCCCACCCCGGGTTGGCAGGCCAGGCCCAGGGAGAGGTGATTCCCTAAGCTGCAACCTTCCCGAACTGCCGATTGGTCCCTCTGTCAGGTAATCGGAAGGTGTGACCTGAGACGTGAACAATCACCTAAGGCGGGTGTGCCCCCTTGTGGAGGGGACCCCCAGTTGGAAGGGGCGCGCCATCGGAGATGCTGGCAATCGTGGGGGATTTCCTCACGATGAGTCAATCATCTTCACAATCAATGTCTACAAAATGTAAACGTACTGAGGCTAATGCTTCAAAGACCCTTACCGCTGCACCGCGGTTCCTGATCGTCTCACGTACTGAAGACGGTCAATCCTTCAATACGGTAAATACGTTTATTATTCAGAAACGTGTTGCCGGCCCTGTGAAATCCTGCTCTCATTTACGGAATGGCACTTTGCTTATGGAGACTAATTCTGATTCTCAAGCACAACAAATGCTTACTTCTCTACAGCTACCTTGTTCGTGTCGAGGCCCACAGAACTTTGAATTCTTACCCTGGTGTTATTTACAGCAGGTTGCTCGACGGTCTAACCGAGGCTGAAATCTCAGCTTACCTCTCTGATCATGGTGTCATTGCCATCCATTGTGTAATGAAAAAGGTAGATTCCTCCTTAGTGCCCACCCGCACTCTTTTTCTCACCTTTGATAGAGTGCTGCTTCCGTCCAACTTCAAAGCAGGCTATGAAATTATCACAGTCCAGCTGCTACGAGTGTCAGCGATTCAACCACACTAGAACTTCTTGTCGACACCCAGCCAAATGTGTCACATGTGGTAGGGATGCCCATGAGGGCCATTGTCCACCTCCTTCTCCCCGCTGTATCAAAGGTAATGGCGGCCATGCCGCCTCCTCTCGGGATTGTCCCATGTTTCTTGATGATCAGGCACTCCAAGAGAACTGGGTAAAGAAAAAAGTGCCTTTCCCAGCCGGTCGCTAGCCGCAAACCCTGTGTTCTCAAGTCCGGCACCTACAGTTCTGTTCTTGTTACCCCTCGCTCCATGAAGGACATGGCCACGTGCATATGCGACCTCCACTTAAGTTCTGAGGTTACGAAATCGCCCAGTGTCAAGGTAGCATCGCCATTCCCGCGTCCAGATGTGCAAGAAGCCATCAAACTCTCGCCTCAAGGGGCGAAGCCACTAGCTACACAACCAGTAGGCCGGAAAGGACAGAAAGAATACTCCCATGGAGACTTCCTACGTCCCTACAGCCAAACAACACCCGAGTCTTCCTCTAACCGAAGACAAATGGTCTTTGCCAACTCGAAAATCCTCTTCGACGGTATCGCCATGTGAAGCCTTAGCCCGCCCGGCCCCTGTGTCGCCAGTGCTCACTATAGGTGGAGTTGGACTCCACAGACCGACCGCACAAGCAAGCCAATGCTTCTGTGGACCCCACGGAGCAGGATCCTCCTGCTCATACGCCCTGTCACTCGGCAGCCGCCGTGGTGCCACCCCTACATCTCTTCCTCATCATGGCCCTCCTCCAGTGGAACGTTCGCGGCCTTTGGTCCCACAAAGAGGATTCATGGCTGCTTTTAGCATCGCAGCGTCCCCTTGTACTCTGCCTTCAGGAAACGAAATGCGCCCTTTGAGCTTTCACATTTGTTACTGGGTCGTTTTGATCTTCCCCCTGAGTTTGGCATTCCATCTCATGGGGGCGTCATGCTGCTCATATGGGATGACATTCATAGTCAACCCATCTCCCTGACTACCCATCTTCAAGCTGTTGTAGTTCGCCTTTTCCTTCCCCACCTTCTTCCCTCTGTACCATTTATGTCCCTCCTTCATTCAATGTCACTAGGGCAGACTTCCTTCAGCTTACTGGACAGCTACCTCCCCCATTTTTGCTACTTGGTGACTTTAATGCACGTCATCCCCTTTGGGGTTATCCCAGGACCTGTCAGAGAGGTGCCCTCTTGGCTAACTTTCTTAACCAACTTAACCTCTTCTGCCTTAACATTGGGGCACCTACTTTCCTTTCCAACTCCTCGCACACCTATTCCCTTTTGGACCCATCCTTCTGTACTGCCCAGCTTGCCCATCGTCTTGTGTGGTCCGTTCTTTCTGACACCTACTTGAGCGACCATTTCCCATGTCCTATCCGCTTTGCTGACTCCTACCCCATCTGCGTGCACACCCAAATGGCAGCTTACTAAGGCTGACGGGCAGCTTTATTCCTCCCTGGCGACCTTCGAAGACCAAGATTTCCTCAGTTGTGATGACCAGGTGGAATATCTCACAAACGTCAACGTTACTGCTGCAGAACGTTCCATTTCTTGCACTTCCTCTTTACCACGTCGCGTCTCAGTCCTTTGGTGGACTGATGCATGCCACGACGCAATTCGCGCACAGAGACGTACTCTCCGCGTTTTTAACCGTCATCCTATGATGGCAAACAAATGGTTCAAATGGCTCTGAGCACTATGGGACTTAACATCTGTGGTCATCAGTCCCCTAGAACTTAGAACTACTTAAACCTAACTAACCTAAGGACAGCACACAACACCCAGCCATCACGAGGCAGAGAAAATCCCTGACCCCGCTGGGAATCGAACCCGGGAATGATGGCAAACAGCATTCATTAATAACAGATGCGTGCAAAGTATCATTGCGTTCTTCGTGATAGAAAAAGAGCTAGCTGGATTTCATTCACTAGTTCTTTTAACAGTTGCACTCCTTTCTCTGTCGTGTGATCCAACCTCCGGCTCTCTGGGACCAAAATCCATTCTCCAATTTCCGGCCTGACAGCAGCAGACGATGTCATCGTGGACCCTACTGCTATCTCCAACACCTTGGGCCGCCATTTTGCGGAAATTTTGAACTCATCCCACTATCACCCTGCCTTCCTCCATCGGAAAAGAGCGGAGGAGGCTCGGGTGATACCCTTCTCTGCTCCGAATCGTGCCGCCTTTACTATGAGGGAGCTAGATCATGCTCTCAGTTTATCCAGATCCTCCACCCCAGGGCCAGACGCCGTCCACATTCAGATGTTGCAGCACCTTTCTCTTGCGAGCAACCACTTCCTACTTAACACGTACAACCGCATCTCGGCACACGCACAACCGCATCTCGGCAGAGGGCACATTTCTCGGACACTGATGCGAATCCACCGTCATACCCATACCTAAGCCCGATAAGGATAAAAACCTTCCTTCTAAATACCGCCCCATCTCTCTCACCAGCTCCGTTAGCAAGGTGATGGAACGTATGATTCATGCCTGGCTGGTATGGTGGCTGGAGTCTCGCAATTTACTGACGAATGCACAGTGTGGATTTCGAGCACGGCGTTCTGCAGTTGACCATCCCGTCCGCCCATGTCATGAATGGTTTTCTGCGGAAATCCCAGACTGTGGCCGTGTTTTTCGATTTGGAGAAGGCCTACGACACCTGGTGGAGAACTGGTATCTTCCGTACTCTTTTATAGGTGGGGATTCTGTGGCCGCCTGCCCTGTTTCCTTCAGGAATTTTTAATAGACCGAGTTTTCAAAGTGCTTGTGGGTTCTGCCTTGTCGGACACCTTTATCCTGGAAAACGGTGTGTCTCAGCGTTCCGTCCTGAGCGTCGTTCTCTTTGCTGTCGCCATTAAACTTATAATGGCCTGCCTCCCGCCGGTCATCTCGCACCATTTTTGTTGACGATTTTGCCACCTATTGCAGTTCTCCACGGACCTGTCTCACTGAGCGGCGTCTTCAGCGATGTCCTGAACGTCTTTACACCTGGGGCATCGACAATAGCTTTCGCTTTTCCCCTGACAAAACCGTCTGTATCAATTTCTGGCGACGCAATTGGTTTCTACCACGATCTTTACATCTTGGGCCTGTTGCCCTTCCGTTCGTTGAAACTAGGAAATTCCTGGGGCTCATGCTCTTTAGGAAACTCTCTTGGTCCTCCCATGCGTCTTACTTGGCAGCCCACTGTGCGCGGTTTCTCAATGTACTACGTGTCCTCAATGGTACCTCCTGGAGTGCCGATCGAACCACCCTCCTCCGTTTGTACCTGTCCCTTGTCCGGTAAAAACTCGACTATGGGTGCTTTGTTTATGCGTCTGCACGTCCATCCCTCTTACGCCGTCTCAACGCTATCCACCATCGTGGCATCCGTTTGCCCACTGCCGCGTTTTAGACTATCCCAGTTAAGTCAGTATGCTGAAACTGCTGAACTACCATCGTCCTACTGCCATGATTTTCTCCTCATCAGGTATGCATGCTGTTCGTCTACACGCCTATGCCTCCTTCTCCGATGATTCCTTTGATAGCCAGTACGGGGCACGTCCCTCTTCTCTGTTATCTCCTGGAGTCCGCTTTCGGCACTTGCTATGGCGGCTTAAATTCACACTACCTGCAACTTTCCCGTTGGATGTGAACCTTTCACCACCTTGGCCTTCATTCGCTTCCTAAGGACACTACTGCAGCCTCGATCTATTGCCTTCAGTTTCACGACCTTCGCATAGAACTTCGCGATGGTACCTTTGTATACACTGGTGGCTCTCGGACTGACCATGGGGTCGGGTGTGCCTTCGTAATTGGCACCCGTGTCTTTCGATATCTGCTTCCGGCACACTGCTCAGTATTTACAGCCGAGATCTTCGCCCTGTTTCAGGCAACGGATTACATCTGGCGACGGAGCCTTTTCGATTGTGTGCTCTGCTGAGACCCACTCAACGCCCTTCAAAGTCTATGTGCGCTCTACACTGGCCATCCCTTAGTGCAGCGGGTCCAGGAAAACTATCTCTTGCTCACTTTTGGTCGAGCCACTGTGATGTTTCTTTGGGTTCGTGGTCATGTCGGTCTGACAGGAAACGAGGCCTACCTTCCAACTCGAACTCGGTACCTGTGCCTTTCGCGGGCAAGTGCTCTGCCAATCTGCCAAGAAGTTTCATATCAGCGCACACTCCGCTGCAGAGTGAAAATATCATTCTGGAAATTCCCCTAGGCTGTGGCTAAGCCATGTCTCCGCAATATCCTTTCTTTCAGGAGTGCTAGTTCTGCAAGGTTCGCAGGAGAGCTTCTGTAAAGTTTGGAAGGTAGGAGACGAGATATTGGCAGAAGTAAAGCTATGAGGACGGGGCGTGAGTCGTGCTTGGGTAGCTCAGATGGTAGAGCACTTGCCCGCGAAAGGCAAAGGTGCCGAATTGGAGTCTCGGTCCGGCACACAGTTTTAATCTGCCAAGAAGTTTTATATCGAGACTATTGGAACTTTTATAAGCCGATGTCGTTGCTGCCTGGACATGGGCCTCTCCTTTTTGTCTTGTAATATTTTCAAGGATATTGACGTTTTTACGGTATATTGATAGTTTTTACTTATGGACCGTCTGACAGCAACTGAATAAAACACAATTTTAGTGCCATACGCGTTTCGCCTTTATTTTCTGCAAGGCATCATCAGTGGCAGGTTGCGTGGACAATTTCTTACATATTACGCTCCTGTTGCATTTTTGGTGTTGTTCTCCTTCTTATGAACGCCAATTTGCGTTTTTTTTTCACATTCCACAGCACTATGCACTGAACGCTTGTTTTAATGCAATGTTTTGGTTTCTGTTGCCGACTACAAAATATTGAAGTTTTTGTTTATGTGTATTAGAAACAGAACAACCTGACTAGCATATGGACAAAGGAGATTGGTTCAAATGGCTCTTAGCACTATGGGACTTAACATCCATGGTCATCAGTCCCCTATAACTTAGAACTACTTAAACCTAACTAACCTAAGGACATCACACAACACCCAGTCATCACGAGGCAGCGAAAATCCCTGACCCGGCCGGGAATCGAACCCGGGAACCCGGGCGTGGGAAGCGAGAACGCTACCGCACGACCACGAGCTGCGGACTCACAAAGGAGAAAAATACGTTCTAGTAGATATAATATAGGAATTTTACGCCTGCGCATTTCGTAAACATTGTGATTTACGAGCCAGTAGAATTGACAGCTGCCGCTGGAGCGCATTGCGATCGCGTATACCACGTTGGGGCCCACGTTCAGTGTGTACAAGTCGCATCGTTTCTAAATGTTTAGCAGCTCGGCACGCTCAACGTTGACGTACGAGAGTACGGTCCGTGTGCCGACAGCTTTACTGAAGGAGTCCTGTGGAGAGGCGTTTTGGGTGGGACCGGCCACCTGCAGATTGGGCTTCAACGCGCCACCAATAGAAGCTCGTGGAGTGGGGGTGTGAAATTTTAAGGGACTTAACTGCTTTAAGGTCATCAGTCCCTAAGCTTACACACTACTTAACACACACGCCCATGCCCGAGGGAGGACTCGAACCTCCGCCGGGACCAGCCGCACACTCCATGACTGCTGCGCCTGAGACCGCTCGGCTAATGCCGCGCGGCGAAGCTCGTGGAAATGGGGCGTATCGCAAGCACAGGAGTCACCGTATTTGTCGGGTGCAGACGGCGACACAAACGCGACGGCGGCAGGCCACACCGCGCCGCGCCGCCGGAAGGCGCTCCGGGGATGGAGGGGGCGCCGTGGCCGTGGTGGGGGCTGCGCGGCACGTGGTCGCTGGAGCGGCCGGCGGTAGTGTCTGTCCGCACCTGGGCCAGCTAGCAGCAGCCGCAGGTTGCCGCGCGCCCTCCGCGAGTGCAGCCGCGCGCGAGTGAGTGCGAGTCGTCTGTGTGACAGTGTGTGTACTAGCTCAGTGACCGGCGGCCATGGCCTACGTCATCTGGAGGGTGTTCATGAAGAAGTACGCCAAGATGCGGCTCGGCATCCAGCGCGGGATAGCAACGGTGAGTGTGTGCGGCAGGCGGCGCCGTCACGTGGGCGCGCGACGCGTCAACCGTGCGGACGACCCGGAGCGCTTATCGCCGGCAGCTCGCTCGCGCAGCGGGCAACCTGTCACGCGAGGCGACGCGCTGCCGGAGATAACAGCGCAGCGCGCCCTACGTACACAACTACTGCAGCACTCCCTGTTTTATACGCTTGCGTTAGTGGAGTCGTCAACAGCATTTCGGTGCCGAAACAGCCCGTCGAGTTATAACCTTGCGAGTCTAATATTGGCGACTCCATGTTGTCTTGTGCACTACGACCAGATAACAGGTATACTTGAAAAAAGAGACAGCATTGGTCGTATATTTTTTACTATTGCAAAATCGATTTTCTGTCACTGAGTGACCATCTTCAGTGCTAGAAGTTAAAATTTTTTTTTCACATTACGATCAGAGAGTACAACATAGAAAATCACAATTCCATCTGCATATGAACATAACACTTGTTAGAAACAAACCTATATTGTATGACTTAAATTGGGATGCACTGTTGTCACTAAGCTTACGGCAATCACATAGACTGAGGTCGCTGTTTACCTGGACTTGTTCAGCAGACCTCGGTGTGACGGGGCTTGACACGCCCTCTATGTGACATGTGTCACGTGAAGACATAGTATTATTGGTTTTGCGAATTATTAACACTAAATAACTCTTGTACTTTTGTGAATGGTGTAGTAATTCAAATTTAAAATGTACGTACAACACATAGCAGACGCAGGAGAATATCTAAAATACATTGGCATATTGTTTTTTATAAACTATAAAACATAAAATAGATAGATGATAAGTTATTAGAGTGCAGAACATATAAAAAGCAAAAGATAATGCCAAAGAATAATAAATGAACAACATAAAAAGAGGCGCAACACAGTCTTTCTTAAAAAACGTCACTCAGTGACAGAAAATCGATTTTGCAATAGTAAAAAATATACGACCAATGCTGTCTCTTTTTTCGAGTCTAATATTGTCACTAAACTTCCCCTAAGTGTGTACACCCCTTTGAACGCATGAAAAATAGGTCATTTCCGTTTCATTTAAGTCCAAAACTATTGCTAATTTTGATGGTATAGTAAGGAGTATACACTACTGGCTATTAAACTTGCTACACCACGAAAATGGCGTGCTACAGACGCGAAATTTAACCGACAGGAAGAAGATGTTGTGATATGCAAATGATTAGCTTTTCAGAGCATTCACACAAGGTTAGCGTCGGTGGCGACACCTACAACGTGCTGACATGAGCAAAGTTTCCAACCGATTTCTCATAAACAGCAGTTGACCGGCGTTTCCTGGTGAAACGTTGTTGTGACGCCTCGTGTAAGGAGGAGAAATGCGTACCATCACGTAGCCTATCGCGATTGCGGTTTATCGCATCGCGACATTGCTGCTCGTGTTGGTCGAGATCCAACAATCGTTAGCAGAACATGGAACCGGTGGGTTCAGGAGGGTAATGCGGAACGCCGTGCTGGATACCAACGGCCTCGTATCACTAGCAGTCGAGATGACACGCATCTTATCCGCGTGGCTGTAACGGATCGTGCAGCCATGTCTCGATCCCTGAGTCAACAGATGGGGACGTTTGCAAGACAACAACCATCTGCACGAACAGTTCGACGATGTTTGCAGCAGCATGGACTATCAGCTCGGAGACCGTGGCTGCGGTTACCCTTGACGCTGCATCACAGACAGGAGCGCTTGCGATGGTGTACTCAACGACGAACCTTAGTGCACGAATGCCAAAACGTCATTTTTTCGGATGAATCCAGGTTCTGTTCACAGCATCATGGTGGTCGCATCCGTGTTTGGCGACATCGCGGTGAACGCACTTCGGAAGCGTGTATTCGTCATTGCAGTACTGGCGTATCACCCGGCGTGATGGTATGGGGGGCCATTGGTTACACGTCTCGGTCACCTCTTGTTCGCATTGACGGCACTTTGAACAGTGGACGTTACATTTCAGATGTGTTACGACCCGTGGCTCTACCCTTCATTCGATCCCTGCGAAGCCCTAAATTTCAGCAGGATAATGCACGACCGCATATTGCAGGTACGGGCCTTTCTGGATACAGAAAATGTTCGACTGCTGCCATGGCCAGCACGTTCTCCAGATCTCTCACCAATTCAAAACGTCTGGTCAATGGTGGCCGAGCAACTGGCTCGTCACAATGCGCCAGTCACTACTCTTGATCAACTGTGGTATCGTCTTGAGCTGCAAGATCTGTTTGACTCAATGCCCAGGAATGTCAAGGCCGTTATTACGGCCAGAGGTGGTTGTGTTGGGTACTGATTTCTCAGGATCAATGCACCCAAAGTGCGTGAAAATGTAATCGCATGTCAGTTCGAGTATTATATATTTGTCCAATGAATACCCGTTTATCATCTGCATTTCTTCTTGGTGTAGCAATTTTAATGGCCAGTAGTGTATAAGAAATTGTATTTGTGTCCACATCGGACGCTGCCTGTAACCGCTGCACCAGGTGGATGGACTCCTTGCAACCAGAGCACTGGACGTCGGCCAGAATTCCCGAAGTCCTGTTATTGGTTCGACAACAAACTAATTCTGTACAAGTCAGTTTCGATATAGTTTCTGTCAGGATACATAGGATAACGGCAAAATAATACGTGCTATGAAAATGATGACTTGCTGAAACGAAAGTCAGTATCTTGCCCACAGAATCGAGACAAAAGCGTGCACCGAAAATAGACTTTCGAACATATAGTAAAACCGCTAGGTACGCCGATATATTCAGCTTAGAATGCAGGCATCGAATTCCGATCGAAATCGTATGCACCTTTCTCAGGTTATGTAGCCGCCATTTTTAACAATACGTTTTCTACAAACACACATTTGAAGTTTTGGGTTAAGTCAAACGTACCCCTAGTCAGCGATCCCTGGAGCATACGACAATCCTTCCAGATTCAAAAGAAGGTCCTCCTCCACCTTCTTCGCGGCCTTGATGGTCCTGCGAGCCTCTTTCGCAGCTCCTGTCATCTGTTGCTCTGCTCACTCGATACGCTTTCCATCCGCTTTGTGCAGTGGTTGCAACAGGCTGATCCGATCTCAAGTTAGAGCACGTTCATGATTTCCATAAAGCCTGTTAGGCGCTCGTCGACTTCTTCTTTCCGCATTGTGAATGGTTTCTGGAGACACTTTTTCAGAAACCGCCTTGTAATACGATAATGGACTTTATGGCGAAATTGCGATGACCGCTACGATCCCAGAGAACATTTTAAGCAAAAAAAGTCGATTTTTCTAAGTTTTCAATCTACAAAATTACAAGGCTTGTCAACCGATGGAGACACCAAGACTTGTGAAACAATACTGTCAGTGAAAACCTCACATAGAGATTAGCGCTTTCCTTGAAACGTCTGACAGCTTAGCCACAAAATCGTTGTTAACGAAACATACCACTCTTCTTGTCGCTGTAGGTACGACTGTGTACCTTAGCTAATTATTTCCATGTGCGCGCTATCTCATTACGACATGTACTTGCTCTAGAAAAACAAAATCATTACTACAGTCAGCACATGCCCCACTCATCAACTCAGGATGAGTTATTTATGTCTCTTGTGGACGTGGCATGACGCTACAGTTGTGGCTTAAATTAACACAGTTCGCGAAGAAGCTGCACCTAGTAATGTACGTTACCTGAGACATTTATTTACGAAGCAACTTGTTGGACATCCTCATTACGAGAGTAGTCATAAAGTTTTAATTACCACATCGAAAACGTAAAGTTACGTAATTAAGCTTTTGTTGGTGTGCAGGTAAATGTGTGAAGTCCCGTTACACTTTGAATCCCGCGCCCCAGAGTAGCATAGCACGCCTCCAGGGAAGAGACAACCAGATGTCGCAGCCCACGGCCTCCGTCATTCGATCGTGGCGCCCCTAGTGGAGTGCTGCGCTTCTCCGACACCGGGATTTCAATGTGTAGCGGCACTCAAGGCGTTTACCTGCATACAAACAAAAACATGGTTATGTAACTTGGTTTCTTCGGTGTGGTAATTAAAATGTTATGGCTATCCCTCGTATATTTACAAGAGTTATATCGTTAACATTGAGCTGTCCGTGGTGTTCTACAATAGAAATTTATGCAGTAATAAGGACTCTGGCTTGTTCAGCAGCAGTGCCCACAAAACTGTAATCCCCACCTGTCGTTACCAGCATTACGCGATTTTCGACGATATGCTCCACGTTCCGACTGTAATTCTCGTAAATGTAGACTTCTGACGATGACTCCTGAGGGTACGAAACTAGTTAATGAGTGACTGACCTTGTCAAGTAACTCACGTCACTGGTTGCAGTTTCTTCAAGCACTGAAGACAAAAAGCATCCGGGGCACTGTTCTACTTCAACGAAACTCATTAAAATGGTAATCATCACCTTATACAACTCTGTAGAAAGATAGGTTTCAACCAAAACTTGTCCTAAACGAAGTCCTTATTCTTTTCTATTTCCTTCAGTCTTTACTTCAAATCTTACAGAACGGCGTATATTCTTCTACTTTTGCTCCTTTTTCCTCATATTTGTTTTACTTCAGTGGTACATGCCAGTACAAAGTAAGACATGGCCTCGCAACAGCGACGGTGTGTAGTTCTTCTGACCTTGTCGCCGCATCAAATAAAACGAACCTTGCTTCTTACTTCTGCAGATAGCGTTCTTTAGTACACTGGTGAACTCCGGTGGGAAAATCGGTCATAATCAGGGGAAATCAACTCTCTTTCTCTTGTTCCATCTATCATGTAACATCCGAAGTTCCACGACTTTTCTCAAAATTGGCAGGATTGAACCACAGTGAAAAGTTACAGCTATCCGTCCCTGTGGCTTTGTGAAACTGCACAGCTAGTAATTCTAACTTTTGTAATTTGATGTAGCCACACGATCTCTTAAATTCCACATTAAACGTCCAACTTTCTCCAGACTTTCGGTATACATCAGCTAAACTAACTAACGATGAATAACTTAAATTGGACCGATCACATAGGTAATGTTGTGGGGGAAACCAGACCAAAGACTGAGATTTATTGGCAGAACACTTAGAAGATGCAACAGGTTTACTAAAGAGACTGGTTACATTAAGCTTGCACGCCCTCTTCTGGGGTGTTGCTGCAGTGTGGGATCCGCATCAAATAGTATTGACGGAGAACATCGAAAAAGTCCAAAGAACGGCAGCTCGTTCTGTATTATCGCGAGATTGATGCGGATATGCTACGCAAATTGTAGTGGCAGTCATTATAACACAGGCATTTTTATCTGTGGCAGAATCTTCTCATGAAATTTCGATGAGCAACTTTCTCCTCAGAGTGTGAAAATATTTTAATGGCGTCAACCTACACCGAGAGAAATGACAGTCGTCAGAAAATAAGAGAAATCAGAGCTCGCACGAAAAAATTTAAGCGTTCGTTTTTCCATCTATCCTGAAACATTCGAAGTTCCACGACTTTTCTCAAAATTGGCAGGATTGAACCACGGTGAAAAGTTGCAGGGAAATAGCTTGAAGGTGGTTCGATGAACCCCTGCGAGGAACTTGATTGTGAATTGCTAAGTAATCGTGTAGATATAAATGTGCAACTAAAGTGATGCTGCAGTGTATGTTTTAGATAGTTCTTTACGCAATTGAACAGTACAAAATGCGTAATGCGTCATCACACCAAATTATGTGCCATAATGTTTCGACAACACACTGAAAAAAATGTACTCACTCATACATCGATCATATTTATCGCGTATACAGTTGGCCACGTAACTGGTTACTTTTTATAGTTTATGGGAAAAGAACTAGAACGACCTTAATGGCGCATTTAAATTGAGTAATTTCTGATCATCTGGTCTTTTTTGATGAGTATTTGTTTTTTATATACTTTAACCCTTTGATCACCAACGGGCATATGTGTCCCAGGATAGGTTATCAGATAACCAAATGAAATTTGTTGTATGTTATTTGCTATGTATCAATGTCCCACTGGTAAAGGGGAGTCTACTAGTGGTTAGCAGGATTCAAATTCAAATGTTCAAATGTGTGTGAAATCTTTTGGGACTTAACTGCTAAGGTCATCAGTCCCTAAGCTTACACACTACTTAACCTAAATTATCCTAAGGACAAACACACACACACACACACACACACACACACACACACACCCATGCCCGAGGGAGGACTCGAACCTCCGCCGGGACCAGCCGTAGCAGGATTCTTATAGTTAGAGGTTACACTTTTAC
Organism: Schistocerca americana; assembly: GCF_021461395.2. Lineage (NCBI taxonomy): Eukaryota > Metazoa > Arthropoda > Insecta > Orthoptera > Acrididae > Schistocerca > Schistocerca americana. Next base: position 798,554,389 of record NC_060122.1, read on the forward strand.
GTAATGCTGTCCTCAAATTTGATTGTTAAGCTTCGTTTCCGTATTGTCACATCAAATTAGTTCGCGCCTGCAGATGGGCAACCAAATATCAGATTCGCAAAGCGGGCTGCAGTAGCGCCTTCTACATCTACGTGATTATTCACAATTAAGTGTCTGGCAGAGGGTTCAATGAACCACCTTCAAGCTATCTCTCTACCGCTCCACTCTCGAACAGCACGCGGGAAAAACGAGCACTTAAATTTTTCTGTGCGAGTTCTGATTTCTCTTATTTTATCGTGATGATCATTTCTCCCTATGTAGGTGGGTGCAAACAGAATGTTTTCGAAATCGGAGGAGAAAACTGGTGATTGAAGTTTCATGAGGAGATCCCGTCGCATCGAAACACGCCTTTGTTTTAATGATTGCCACTCCAATTCAGGTATCATGTCTGTGACACTATCTCCCCTATGTCGCGATAATACAAAACGAGCTGCCCTTCTTTGTGCTTTTTCGATGTCATTCGTCAGTCCGACCTGATGCGGATCCCACACCGCACAGCAGTACTCCAGAATAGGGCGGACAAGTGTGGTGTAAGCAGTCTCTTTAGTAGACCTGTTGTAGCTTCTAAGTGTTCTGCCAATGAATCGTAGTCTTTGGTTTGCTCTACCCGCAATATTATCTATGTGATCGTTCCAATTTAGGGTATTTGTAATTGTAATCCCTAAGTATTGCGTTGAATTTACAGCCTTCAGATTTGTGTGACTTACCGCGTAATCGAAATTTAGCTGATTTCTTTTAGTATTCATGTGAATAACTTCGCACTTTTCCTTATTCAGGGTCAATTGCCACTTTTCGCTGCATACAGTTATCTTATCTAAATCATTTTTCAAGTCGTTTTGATCATCTGATGACTTTACAAGACGGTAAATGACAGCATAATCTGCAAACAATCTGAGACGGCTCCTCAGATTGTCTCCTATGTCGTTAATATAGATCAGGAACAATAGAGGGCCTATAACACTTCCTTGGGGAACGCCCGATATTGCTTCTGTTTTATTCGATGGTTTTCCGGCTATTATTAGGAACCTTGACCTTTCTGACAGGAAATCACGAATCCAGTCGCACAACTGAGGCGCTACTCCGTAGGCACGCCGTTTGGTCAGAAGACGCTTGTGAGGAACGGTGTCGAAAGCCTTCTGGAAATCTAAAAATATGGAATCAATTTGACGTCCCCTGTCGATAGCACTTAATACTTCATGATTATAAACAGCTAGTTGTGTTTCACAAGAACGATATATTCTGAAACCGTGCTGACTACGTGTCAATAAATCGTTTTCTTCGAGGTACTTCATTATGTTCGAATACAGTCTATGTTCCAAAACGCTACTGCAAATCGACGTCAGTGATACAGGCCTGTAATTCAGCGGATCACTCCTACTTCCCTTTTTGGGTATTGGTGTGACCTGAGTAATTTTCCAGTCTTTAGGTACGGATCTTTCTGTGAGCGAGCGGTTGTATATAATTGCAAAATATGGAGCTATTTTATCAGCCTTCCCGGACACATCGTGTAAGCGACGCTTGTCACTTCACAAACGAAGCCGATATCAAGTAGCTGCAGAGTGAATAACAGACTTGGTGAGATGCTCTGTCCTCTGTTGTGTGTTTGTTTGCAGTATTTCTTGTAGTTTTTGCTCAGTCACCTTCTGTAACCTTGCTTGTACTTATACAGGCTGTTACAAAAAGGTGCGGCCAAACTTTCAGGAAACATTCCTCACACACAAATAAAGAAAAGATGTTATGTGGACATGTGTCCGAAACGCTTAATTTCCATGTCAGAGCTCATTTTAGTTTCTTCCACCTACGCTCAATGGAACACGTTATCATGATTTCATACGGGACACTCTACCTGTGCTGCTAGAACATGTGCCTTTACAAGTACGACACAACATGTGGTTCATGCACGATGGAGCTCCTGCACATTTCAGTCGAAGTGTTCGTACACTTCTCAACAACAGATTCGGTGACCGATGGATTGGTAGAGACGGACCAATTCCATGGACTCCACGCTCTCCTGACCTCAACCCTCTTGACTTTCATTCACGGGGGCCTTTGAAAGCTCTTGTCTACGCAACCCCGGTACCAAATGTGGAGACTCTTCGTGCTCGTATTTTGGACGGCTGTGATACAATACGCCATTCTCCAGGGCTGCATCAGCGCATCAGGGATTCCATGCGACGAAGGGTGGATGCATGTATCCTCGCTAACGGAGGACATTTTCAACATTTCCTGTAACAAAGTGTTTGGAGTCACGCTGGTACGTTCTGTTACTGTGTGTTTCCGTTCCATGATTAATGTGATTTGAAGAGAAGTAATAAAATGAGCTCTAACATGGAAAGTAAGCGTTTCCGGGCACATGTCCACATAACATATTTTCTTTCTTTGTGTGTGAGGAATGTTTCCTGAAAGTTTGGTCGTACCTTTTTGTAACACCCCGTATGTAAATGACGAATCCTGTATGTCCTATACACTCCCCCCTCCCACACGCACACATACACTAAGCTCCTCGGGAAACGAAACGGCAGGAAATATTTGTTCCATGCTGTTACTTCTGACTAAGACGTTAATTAAAATAACCATACATTAGTGATTTTGAAATGAAATTGGTAGTCAAGGGGTTAAGCGTGCTTCAAGCTTTTCCCGTCGTACTTAACATCATTGCACGGTGCTTCCCAAATGCGTGTAGGTGTTTAAGAGAAACATAGAGAAACAGATTCGTTTCCCGTGCGAGTTGCTGATTAGCAGACGCCTGAAGTGATCCGCTCAGAGCGGAAAGCGTCGCCGCTGTGCGCCGTGCCTCGCCCTGCACGAAGCCGCGCCGTGTCTGCACCCAGCACTGCGCTTCAGCAGCCAGCCAGTCCGCAAGGTCAGCCATTGTCGGGCCGCGCTGCGCGGAGCGGAGCGGACCCAGTGTTGGCGCTCCTCGCCCGTAGCGTCCCACTGTGCGGACGCGTCCGACACCATGCAGAGATTTCTTGCCCAACGCCACATTCCGGAGCGACCGATGGCCGTCTTCACCTGTTTCGACACACTGTTTTCTTTTTCTGCCGAAAACAAAAAGAAAGTTGATCCGGAGAGCGAAACTCAGCATTCCGTGGCAACTACATACACTGTGCCAAAGTTAACTTCGATACGCAGTGTTTATAGTGCTGCACAAATATAATGTATTCTTATGATCATTTCGAAAGATACTTAATTTACATGATTTGCATTTGTCAGATTCTCTTCATACGATGGAGTACTCAAAAAAACCAGAATTCTTTTAACAAGTATGTATTTTCAAATTGTTTTCAACCTTATCCCCTTCAAAGTACTCTCCATTACAACTAATTTATTAATCAAAATATCCACGGGTGTGCTGCCGGTCTATAGTGTTCAACGGGCACAATATTTCGGCGATCATACATGTCCCCATCATCAGGTGAACTGACGGACTGAGCTCCTGTGAACGAGCCGGCACGGAGATCCGTACGCTATGGCTGCTCAGAGGGAACTGGGTTCGGTCGCGGCGGCGGCAGATTTAAATACCCTCCGCCCGCGGCGCGCTCCCTCCGCCGTCCGCGCCCCGCGCCACGGTCGCGCGGTGGAACAGATTGCGACGGCGTCTGAGATGACGTCGGTGTGATGGCTCGGTCCGCCGTGGTCGTCACAACTATACGTTTGCTCGATTTACTCTTGATTAATCCGATCGCTGGTTCCCAAGCCTTGCTAAGATTATAGCCACAGTCACGGTTTATGAGGTCGTCATTGGTGCGAATTTCGATGGCCTCTCTAACAACGCTGTCCCAGTATCTCGACGTCTGTACCAGAATCCTCGTGCGTGTCGGAAAATCACGCCATGGAGTATGACCGCACGAGGATTCTGGTACAGACGTCGAGATACTGGGACAGCGTTGTTAGAGAGGCCATCGAAATTCGTACCAATGACGACCTCATAAACCGTGACTGTGGCTATAATCTTAGCAAGGCTTGGGAACCAGCGATCGGGTTAATCAAGAGTAAATCGAGCAAACGTATAGTTGTGACGACCACGGCGGACCGAGCCATCACACCGACGTCATCTCAGACGCCGTCGCAATCTGTTCCACCGCGCGACCGTGGCGCGGGGCGCGGACGGCGGAAGGAGCGCGCCGCGGGCGGAGGGTATTTAAATCGGCCGCCGCCGCGACCGAACCCAGTTCCCTCTGAGCAGCCATAGCGTACGGATCTCCGTGCCGGCACGTTCACAGGAGCTCAGTCCGTCAGTTCACCTGATGATGGCGACATGTGTGATCGCCGAAATATTGTGCCCGTTGGACACTATAGACCGGCAGCACACCCGTGGATATTTTGATTATCAAATACGCCGGGAGAAACTCAAGAATCACAACTAATTTATTTGTTGCATCGGTGCTCTGTTCAAAACGTTTTTTGTAGTCATCTTTAGGAACGGCAGACAGTTACTCCCTCATTTTTTTCTTGACTTCTACAATGTTGTCAAATCGGCTACCTGTCATGCCCCTCTTCGTGAGTGGAAATGAGAAAAAGTCGCACGTAGCCAGGTGAGGCGAGTAAGGTGCGTGGGGCAACGGAACCACGCCATTTTTAGCCAAAAACTCTCTAACAGAGGTGGCTGTGAGTGCAGGTGCGATGTCGTGGTCAAAGAACCAGTCCCCTGACAGCCACAAATCGTTATTTATTTATTTATTTATTTTTCGAACACCGAGCTGCAAGACAACCTACTAATCTCTGACAGTTGAACAATTGTCTGTCGACGGTCTGTGAGCACAGACTCTAGAATTTTTTCAATATTTTCGTCGATTCGGGCAGTTGACGGACGTCCAGAACGAGGTTTGTCATCAGTCGACATGTTGCGTTTTTTAAATCGACCAAACCACTCGTACACATGAGGTTTTCCCATAGCGCCTTCTTGGTGAGGTGTTTACAACATTAAAGCAGTTTCAGTATCATTTTTACAGAGTAGAAAACAAATTTTCACAGCTGCACACTGTTCACTTAAACTCGCCATCATAAGAAACGAATCAAGAACAAAAAAGCGCTAGCAAAAACAATCACTGCGGAGGAACAAAACAAGTAAGGCCAACAACATATCCGGCAGTGAATTGGCTATGAGTTGCGCTATATACAGGGCTATTACAAATGATTGAAGCGATTTCATAAATTCACTGTAGCTCCATTCATTGACATATGCTCACGACACACTACAGATACGTAGAAAAACTCATAAAGTTTTGTTCGGCTGAAGCCGCACTTCAGGTTTCTGCCGCCAGAGCGCTGTGAGACAAAATGGCGACAGGAGCCAAGAAAGCGTATGTCGTGATTGAAATGCACTCACATCAGTCAGTCATAACAGTGCAACGACACTTCAGGACGAAGTTCAACAAAGATCCACCAACTGCTAACTCCATTCGGCGATGGTATGCGCAGTTTAAAGCTTCTGGATGCCTCTGTAAGGGGAAATCAACGGGTCGGCCTGCAGTGAGCGAAGAAACGGTTGAACGCGTGCGGGCAAGTTTCACGCGTAGCCCGCGGAAGTCGACGAATAAAGCAAGCAGGGAACTAAACGTACCACAGCCGGCGGTTTGGAAAATCTTACGGAAAAGGCTAAAGCAGAAGCCTTACCGTTTACAATTGCTACAAGCCCTGACACCCGATGACAAAGTCAAACGCTTTGAATTTTCGGCGCGGTTGCAACAGCTCATGGAAGAGGATGCGTTCAGTGCGAAACTTGTTTTCAGTGACGAAGCAACATTTTTTCTTAATGGTGAAGTGAACAGACACAATGTGCGAATCTGGGCGGTAGAGAATCCTCACGCATTCGTGCAGCAACTTCGCAATTTACCAAAAGTTAACGTGTTTTGTGCAATCTCACGGTTTAAAGTTTACAGCCCCTTTTTCTTCTGCGAAAAAAACGTTACAGGACACGTGTATCTGGACATGCTGGAAAATTGGCTCATGCCACAACTGGAGACCGACAGCACCGACTTCATCTTTCAACAGGATGGTGCTCCGCCGCACTTCCATCATGATGTTCGGCATTTCTTAAACAGGAGATTGGAAAACCGATGGATCGGTCGTGGTGGAGATCACGATCAGCAATACATGTCATAGCCTCCACGCTCTCCCGACTTAACCTCCTGCGATTTCTTTCTGTGGGGTTATGTGAAAGATTCAGTGTTTAAACCCCCTCTACCAAGAAACGTGCCAGAACTGCGAGCTCGCATCAACGATACTTTCGAACTCATTGATGGGGACATGCTGCGCCGAGTGTTGGATGAACTTGATTATCGGCTTGATGTCTGCCGAATCACTAAAGGGGCACATATCGAACATTTGTGAATGCCTAAAAAACTTTTTGAGTTTTTGTATGTGTGTGCAAAGCATTGTGAAAATATCTCAAATAATAAAGTTATTGTAGAGCTGTTAAATCGCTTCAATCATTTGTAATAACCCAGTACGTATAGGGGCAGAACTGTGTACTACACAAGCTCCACGCACGGCAATGTTATTGCGGTATTTTTTTTTTTTTTTTAAAGCAGCCAGCCAGCCAGCCTCTCGTTTCGTGCTTTGATCGAATTAAAGGATAACATCGCTATCTATACTCCGCAATACACCTTACGATGCGTGGTGGTAGGGTATTTTGTGTAGCACTTCCACTTTCCCTTTTTCCCTGTCTCAGTCGCGAATGTTTCGCTGGAGTGAGAAGTGCTGCTAAAACCCCGTGTGAGGTCCAACCTCCAACCCGTCTAATTAATTTTACCTAGATGATCTTTTCGCGACATACACCTGCGAGGGAGTAATATACTGGTCGACCCTTCCAGGAACGTGCGCTCTCGGAACATTATAACAGTAAAGCACACAGTGATGAAGAACGCCTCCCTTGCAACGTCTGCCACTGAAATTGCCCCAGCATCTCTGCGGCGCTCGCGCGTTTACTAAATGAACCTGTAACGAAACGCGCTTATTTGTATCTTCTCCATTTTCCTTTGCCTATCCTATCTGGTGCGGATCCCATAATGACGAGCGATACTGAAGTATTTGGGTTTTGTAAGCTACCTTCTTTGTTGATTGACTACATTTCATGTGCATTCTTCCAATGAACCTGTCTGGGGTCTGCCTTATCTGAGGTTGCTTTTAAGTGGTCCTTCCACTTTAAATCACTCTGTTCGCACACTCCTAAAAATTTATGGATCTGACTGCTCCCAGAGATCGTGTAAACATACAGTAAGGAGTCTTTCTGCTGTTTGTGCGCACTACGTTACATTTGTTTACGTCGATGGTCAATTGCCAAGCTCTGCACCGAGCGTCCATCACATGCAGATCTTTCTGCATTCATTACAATTTTCTGGCGTCGCGATTCCTCTGTATACAATAGCTTCATCCGCGAAAAGCTTCACAGAACCTATTCTATAGGTCATTTATATCTGGCGGTTATAATAAAACTGCACCTACCCACAGAGGTCCAGTATGACCTGTAGTTATCGTATGGCAGCGAAACTTTGTGGATGTTCTAATGCTTCAATGTGGAACCAATTTACGCTTGTGAAAATTAGTTCCAATTCCGGCCACCAGGTGCAAATCTGGCGCTGTGAATGCAAGAACGACGTACAGAAATGTTTCCGCATGTAATGGATTATGTACAGGACTTGGGCAGAAAAGGTCAAACAAGGGAGAAGGGCACAATGCTGACATTATTAACAGCCACTTACACAATTTGTGCAATACGAGCACCAGAGAACGTCAACGATATGCCGTACACCACCAGATTTTCACCTGGTGACCAGAATTGGAAGAAATTTTTTCCAACATAAATCGGTTTCGCACTAACGCATTAGCATATCTACCACGTTTCGCGGTTCGAGAATAATACAGCCCATGTTGGATCTCCGTGAGGAGTTACACTTTAATTAGAACCACCTGGTATATTCTGTGACAAGCAATGGTCCAATAACACTCTCCTGGCATACGTCCCAAGTTACTTTTACGTCTGAAGATTTCTCTCCATTGAGAATGACATGTTGTGTTTTGTTTGCTAGAAACTCTTCAGTCCGGTGACATCGCTGATCTGATATTCCGTACGAGGTACAGCTGGCTTCGGGATCTCGTGTCGCTTCTGGGCTGAACTTCTTGTCTTAATAATATGCGAATCATACGCCTTGCTCCAGAAGCCGCTTAAGTGTCCAGCGATGGCTCAGTGTACGCTCCAGTTCCCGCGTGATGCGTTGCCCTTTAACGGGGGCGCAACGCTCTCTGACGCAACAGTAGGGGCGTATCGATTGTCACCGCGGTCGACGACGATGGGGGCGTAAACACATGTTCTGCCCGCCCACGCCGATGCGTTCATTTCTGCTCGGAGCAACTCTTTCCGCTGTCGGCAACTGAGAGATCTTTCAGACCAGCATACAAGGCGGTCTCCAAAAGTACAGTAATGTTACACTCTTAGACGACTCACAATCAAAATTCACTAATTATGGCGAAGGATTCCATTTCGGTATTCACGTCCGCAGAAGAAGCTTGAATGAGCGCGTCGTGTGATGAATCTCGCTGCATACGAGTGTCGGCTGGGCTGTATACCGACATTTTTATCTGGCAGGTTCTGAGGGTGATAGCTGACTCGGTTGTGTAACACTAATGTTCCGATGTGGCGTGGCGCCGCACTCCGGTAATGGAAGAGCTCTGCTTGTTTATCTCCGGCTGGCTGTGTTTACCTTATTCTTTGTGAGATGTTCCGGGTACTGACTCCCACGGCAGGAGGAAGGGTCATATTTGGGTTAACCGGTTGTTGAACTGCTGTGTTCCACTGAAAGAATAATGTTGTTAGTGTAAAATTTATGGCGAAAATAGGAAATCAACAAACCTTATTCAGCTGGTAACGTGTCCCGCTTCAGTTTGCATTAATAGATATTACGGTCCTTCCATGCTTCCCACATATACATACAAAGTGCGTTACGTTGCCTTCAAAGTAGAAAGTAAGAGCAGCTAATGTATCCATGGCTGTTGTTCTGAAACTGGTACACTGTTGACAACACAGAAAAGGATTTATAGTTTTGCCAGTGGACATAGCGGCTACAAATAGGGCATTCTAGAAACTCGAGAACTGTCGCGTACAAAATACATTAAGAAATCACATTCTAAATGGAAAGGGAGATACAGTTATACAGCCTTTTTTTTAAAAAAAAAAATCTTCTCCCTTTCCTTCTAAAACCAACATATTTCATCAGCATTTCATAAGCATTATCATAAGAAGTCTTCATTATGCTATTTTACCGTCAACATCATTAATCATTTTTCAATAAAATTGTTAAGCCATTAAAAGCAATCCTGTTTCCACAGCTTAAGAGACCTACTTTAAGTGAATATCTTTGGAAGTATGCCGTCCACGTTGTGCATGTTTTCATGTGTCTTCAAAAAATGACGACATTTGTGTGATAAAGATGAAATTACATCCAGGAAATTCACTATGCACGACCAGAGAAACAGATTATCCCAAAGTTTAGGTTTAGTTCGACATAATTTCGACTTTGTCTTACACACGTACCCACTTAATAACATAACTTCCCTCATGTTCGGCCACTTCACCTGATTACGTAATTACGGACGATGATTGTAGAGTTTTCACTCTGAAACACTTTTGTGTAGATAAAATACCGAAATACTGACATTTGCCGACATTAGTTCATAAAATATCTGTCTTTTACTGTATACTTTGACCAAGTGAAAGAATCTGGATTCACTATCATAGTTTTAATCCTCAACGTCGTCTTCTATTCCTTCATTCCAATAGGGATCATATCATATATACACACACCAAAAAAAGTTTTGCATCAACTCGGTTCCGAGAGTTCCGGAACCTGTACAGTAAATTGGAATAGAGATCAACAAAAAACATCATTTCTGCCCTTTTTATTGCTCATGGAAGCCACACATTGCATTTTGTACCACCATACAGCGAGACCTTCGGAGGTGGTGGTCCAGATTGCTGTGCACACCGGGCCGGCCGGTGTGACCGAGCGGTTCTAGGCGCTTCACTCTGGAACCGCGCGACCGCTACGGTCACAGGTTCGAATCCTGCCTCGGGCATGGATGTGTGTGATGTCCTTAGGTTAGTTAGGTTTACGTAGTTCTAAGTTCTAGGGGACTGATGACCTCAGATGTTAAGTCCCATAGTGCTCAGAGCCATTTGAACCATTTTGAACCAAACACATCTCCGACGATTGTGTGGTTGACGGCATATGCGACACTCATCGGTAAAGAGAACGTGATGCGAATCCTGTGCGGTCCATTCGGCATGTTGTTGGACGCATCTGTAACGCGATGCATGGGGTCGTGGTTGCAAAAATTGGACCTCGCCATGGACGTCGGGAGTGAAGTTGCGCATCATGCAGCCTATTGCGCACAGTTTGAGTCGCAACACGACGTCCTGTGGCTGCACGAAAAGCATCATTCAACATGGTGGCGTTGCTGTCAGGGCTCCTCCGAGGCATAATCCGTAGGTTGCGGTCATCCACTGCAGTAGTAGCCCTTGTGCGGCCTGAGCGAGGCATGTCATCGACAGTTCGCGTCTCTCTGTATCTCCTCCAAGTCCGAACAACATTGCTTTGGTTCACTCCGAGACGCCTGGACACTTCCCTTGTTGAGAGCCCTTCCTGCTACAAAGTAACAATGCGGATGCGATCTAACCGCGGTATTGGCCGTCTAGGCATGGTTGAACTACAGACAATACGAGTCGTGTACCTCCTTCCTGGTGGAAGACTGGAACTGGTTGGCTGTCGGACCCTCTCTGTCTAATAGGCGCTGCTCATACACGGTTGTTTACATCTTTGGCCGGGTTTACTGACATCTCTGAACAGTCAAAGGCACTGTTCATACAATGTAAGTCAAAGGGACTGTGTCTGCGATACAATATCCACAGTCAACGTCTATCTTTAGGAGTCTGGGAACCGCAGTGTTGCAAAACTTTTTTTGATGTGTGTAGTACTGTTATTTTAAATTTCGTCTTTACTATTGCAATACAACGGTCGTTATTTGAATGAGGCAAGTACCGCGGAATGCAGCTTATGCCGTGTTTGGTTTATACTGTTGTTTGAATATAGTGTAAATGATTCACGTCATAAAAGAAACGAAGTAATATTATCGTCGATGATAATTTTGGACGTTGTGAGAATGTTGCGTTGCTACAATGAGCTAGACATTTGTGGAGCTTTTTCGTCTTTACCTTCCCTCCGACCTGCGAGTGAGGAATCAACTGTCTAACTCCACGGTAGACTATGTAACTAGTGCAATATTTTTATACATGACAAAAGTGATAGAACAAGTATGAAAGAGTTAAATGAAATAGACAGTCTAATGTTGCTAATTATACAGTAAGATAAAGAAAGAAGAGATGAATGAACTGCAGCTGGAACGGGATTAGTGGCTGTTTAAACATCGAATCTGGGGAAAACACAACAGTAGAGCTAACGAAAGATTTCTCTTATTTACAAAAGACAGCTAAAATACTTGTGGTATCAAAAGCAGATTGAGAGAGATAATGGAAAAACTAGTATCAAGTAGTGACATGATGCTGAGAATGGAGATTCCGTAAATTTGCTTCTTCAAACAGATATTCCGGAACTGTGAGATAGTTTTACAGCTACGTCTACAATCCGCAAGCCACTTTATGGTGTGTAGAAGAGGGTCGTATGTGTCATTTACCCCATATCATGTTCCATTCGTGAATGGTCCGCAGCAAGAACGGTTGTTCGTAAACCTTCATGAAAGCTCGAATGTCTTTAATTTTACCTTCGTGGTCTTTTTGCGAGATGTATGTAGGTGGAAGCAATATAGTAGTTGACTCTTCTACGAACATACGCTCTCTGAATTTTAAGAATTAAACACACTGTTAGTCATAATGCCTCTGTTGTAGCGTCTGCAATTGTTGGGTAATCATCTCCGTGAGGCTTTCGCGCTTACTGTGTGAATCTGTAACGAAACGCGCTGCTCTTCTTTACATCTTTTCAATTTCCTGTGTCAATGCTGTCTGCTACAGACGCCAGACTCATCTCATGGGTACAAGGGTTTTTTTTTTTAAGTTACACAACAGCATAATTCTCAAAAGCCCTCATGGAGCTTCCCCCGTTATCCATTAAGTACTTCATATATGTACTCCCTTGGGGTACACTCAAAGTTACTTCTATCCATTACGAATGACATGGGTGTTCTGTTTACTGGACGCTCTTCCGTGCAGTCATAGAGCTGGTCGGATATTCCGTACGCTCGTATTTTGTTTACTAGGCCGCAGTGCGGAACCGTATCGAAGTCAGGAATCACGGCAACTACCTTGGTGCCAGTATCTACTGGTTTATGGGTTTCGTCGACTAACAGAGAGATCTGGATGTCACACGATCGTTGTTTTCGGAACCCATGTTGATTCTTTTTTTGGGGTGGAGGGTGGGGGGGGGGGGGGGGAGGGAAACCTCAGTGGTCTGACTGGCATGATGCGGGCTACCACCACTTCCTCTCCTGAGCCAGCCTTTTAATCTCAGAGCAACAACGGTACCCAACACCCTTAAGTATTTGTTGGATATAATCTACACTACTGGCCATTAAAATTGCTACACCAAGAAGAAATGCAGATGATAAACGGGGTATTCATTGGACAAATATACTAGAATTGACATGTGATTACATTTTCACGCAATTTGCGTGCATAGATCCTGAGAAATGAGTACCGAGAACAACCACTTCTGGCCGCAATAACGGCCTTGATACGCCTGGGAATTGAGTCAAACAGAGCTTGGATGGCGCGTACAGGTACAGCTGCCCATGCAGCTACGACACGATACCACAGTTGATCAAGAGTAGTGACTGGCATATTGTGACGAGCCAGTTGCTCGGCCACCATTGACCAGACGTTTTCAGTTGGTGAGAGATCTGGAGAATGTGCTGGCCAGGGCAGCAGTCGAACATTTTCTGTATCCAGAAAGGCCCGTACAGGACCTGCAACATGCGTTCGTGCATTATCCTGCTGAAATGTAGTGTTTCTCAGGGATCGAAAAGAGTAGAGCCACGGGTCGTAACACATCTGAAATGTAACGTCCACTGTTGAAAGTGCCGTAAGTGACAAGACGTGCAACCAATGGCACCCCATACCATCACGCCAGGTGGTACGCCAGTATCGCGATGACGAATACACGCTTCCATTGTGCGTTCACCGCGATGTCGTGAAACACGGATGCGACCATCATGATGCTGTGAACAGAAAAAATGACGTTTTGCCATTCGTGCACCGAGGTTCGTCGTTGAGTACACCATCGCAGGCGCTCCTGTCTGTGATGCAGCGTCATAGGTAACCGCAGCCATGGTCTCCAAGCTGATAGTACATGCTGCTGCAAACGTCGTCGAACTGTTCGTGCAGATGGTTGTTGTCTTACAAACGTCCCCATCTGTTGACTCAGGGATTGAGACGTGGCTGCACGATCCGTTACAGCCATGCGGATAAGATGCCTGTCATCTCGACTGCTAGTGATACGAGGTCGTTGGGATCCACCACGGCGTTCCGTATTACCCTCCTGAACCCATCGATTCCATATTTTGGTGACAGTCATTGGATCTCGACCAACGCGAGCAGCAATGTCGCGATATGATAAACCGCAATCGCGATAGGCTACAATCCGACCTTTATCAAAGTCGGAAACGTGCTGGTACGCATTTCTCCTCCTTACATGAGGCATCACAACGTTTCAGCAGACAACGCCGGTCAAGTGCTGTTTGTGTATTAGAAATCGGTTGGAAACTTTCCTCATGTCAGTGAGCACGTTGTAGGTGTCGCCACCGGCGCCAACCTTGTGTGAATGGTCTGAAAAGCTAATGATTTGCATATCACAGCATCTTCTTCCTGTTGGTTAAATTTCGCGTCTGTAGCACGTCATCTTCGTGGTGTAGCAATTTTAATGGCCAGTAGTGTAATTTCGTTGTCCCGCTACATCTCGTTATCCTCTGACCTCTTAACAAACATGTTAGCATTCTCTCCCTTCTTCTTGTCAAAGTTTTGCACGTGTTTCTATCCTTCCGATTCTGTGGAGAAACTCTTCATTTCTTAGTGCTTCTAATTTCCAGCATCCTTCTGTAGCACCACATCTCAAACGCTTCGTATCTCTTTTTCTCGGGTTCCTTCACAGTTGATTCTTATTGAGGGGAGTTTTTACCTCCGGAAATGTCACAGTACGCGAGGATAAAACATTTCGAAAATCCTACGACGTAGTGGCGTGAGCGATATAGCCTGCCGTGCTTTCTTCAAAACGGGAATGACCCGTACTTTTTTCCCAATCACTGGGATCTGTTTGCTGCTTCAAAGACTTAAGATAACCCGCTGCTGGAAGAGGGGCAAGATCTTTCGCATAATGTAGGTAACCCATTAGGTCCACTCGCTTTTCGCCTGTTGAGAGAGTTCAGTTAGCCGGCTCGTTTGTTCAGCTGCACGCACGTGCCCGGCCCTGCAATCAGCGGTTGCTGCAACGTCGGCAGAGTGTTCCCCGCCCACGCCGTCGCCACGTCCGCCGCCTGCTGGTGACGTCGCGGCTTCCCTGGAAACGACTGCGGGGCGCTGCTCGTCTGAAAGGGCGCGGCTAAGCGGCGATGAAAGGGCGAGCTAAGTGGCCAGGCCCGCCGCAGCGCCAGCGGCCGCGCCGGGCCCCGTCCAGGCCGAGCTGCCTGCCACTGCAGACAGCGCTCTTCAGCCACTCGTAATTTTACCTTTTCGAAGTCATAAACGGCATTTGTCTCAGTTGATCTTTTGTTGACGGGATGAGAAGGCGCACGAACTGTAATTGCCAGTAGTGCGCGACCAGAGTTAAAGCTAATTCATAAACACGTCGTCGTCGCCTTTGACTGTTGAAAGTATTTATCGATAAAATCAACTGTTGCATTTTCGGCTTTTAGCCATTTTCAGATCGAACACAACGAAAATTTCATGCTTCGGCACATGTCAAAGCACGAAATTTTCCCTAAATTCTGCTAGAAAATGGCTTAAGGCCGAAATTCTTACTGTGGATTTTATACATGAACCAGCGAACCCGGAAATGCTTCGCTGTTGCTAAATATGTATTTACACATACATCCTAGACTCCCCCCCCCCTCTCCGCCTCCCTGCCCATTACCTCCTCTCCACCTCTTCGTCTATATCATCATCATCCTCCTCCTCCTCCTCCTCCTCCTCTTCCTCCCACCCCTCCCTCTGTGCATCGCCTCATCCCTCTTCTCTCTCTCTCTCTCCATCTCCTCCACCCCCTCTCCGTCCTCTTATACCTCTCCTTGACGTCGGGTCTTGTTTATTGTCATTGCAAACGAAACCTTGATTGGGACCTGAAGTCGCATAAAATGAATGGATGAATCGGTTGGGTGCGGGGTATGAGACACACCTTTCCAGCTGATGAATCTGTATACATGTTACATTTATATATTATGTATATTGAAAATATAAAACCTATGTGCGGCCGAATGTTCATTAGATTATCGTGTAAAAATATGAAGAAAATCAGTCAAAAGTACTTTCAAGATTTTTGGTAATAACATTTAGCCTTTATATATTACATATATTTAAAAAAAATTGTGCTGTATGTCTGTTTGAATTTTCGTTAGAATATCATGTAAAAATCTGAAGAAAGGGCTTGCCATACGAAAACGTGACAAGCTACCTGTAATAAATAATACACAAGTGGCCCTCGAAAAATCATGTATACCAAGTGTAAAGATTAAATAAAACGGAAACCCACTGATGATGGCACAGTGGTGCTGAAACATATTTGGGTACTGAGAAAAATCGGTGTTTTGCATAATTGGCGGACCTCACCTCCTAAAATTTTAACTGCAAACACGGTAAACACAAGGAGGTGGAAATCCAAATGATGAAGAGAGAAGATTGTTCAACGAAGATGAATCAAGAAAATGAGAGTGTTGCAATGAGTTCCGAAATACCATCACGGAGACAGGAGCCAAACGACAAAGCTTACCACATTACGATCACTGGAGTCGCGAATCTGTATACTCACAGTGCAGATGGCGTGACTGCACTCACTTGTTTGGTGCGAGTTTCCTATCTTCAAACATGCTGACCAAAACTAGACAGTCTTTGCGAAAGGTTGCTCCCAAGGTAATGGAAGACAACACCTGCATATCAAACTGGTAGTAGCTACCGCACTACTACTATCCGCGATGTGAAGTCGTCTAGGATCTGCAAAGGAATGGGGTCGGGGTGATTCTATTCGAGCTTTTGGGGATTTTGGGTGCCACACTGTACTCTGCAGCAACCAAAAGTGAAAACATTCCTGCAGCCAAACTGATAGGAGCGGAGGCAGAAAGAACTGTTGTTGCTGCCTCTGCCCAGTGGGGTGGTTCGGACTTCTGGCGCTCAATCCGCGAGGAGTGGCCGCGCGGTTAGAGGCGCCATGTCACGGATTGCGCGGCGCCTCCCGCCGGAGGTTCGAGTCGTTCCTCGGGCATGGGTGTGTTCTTAGCATAAGTTAGTTAAAGTAGTGTGTACGTCTAGGGACCGATGACCTCTGCAGTTTGGTCCCTTAAGAATTCACACACATTTGAACATTTTTCTCTGGCGCTCAAGTTGAGACAGCTGTCTGGACGTCTGTTCTCCAACGGGGTAGGAATTAGTGTGCCTCCGCGAGACAGGTTGGCTTCATCTTAAATTCAGAAGTAACGGCTCTGGAACTCAGCCGAATGTCGACATCTTGCAAACTTTCTAAATTAATAAAATAGGTGAGTGTGAAAATTACTTCACCCGATCCAACCCATGCAGGCAAGCCATCGGTGGTATACGTTAGTCTGCGAAAAAAATTCATCTACTTATATGAAATGATTGATTTAGTTCGGGGCTGCGGGGCTGTACAGTCTTTCTAGTACTCCATGCTGCAAACAGCCCCCTCCCCCCTCCCCCCTCCCCATTGGTTACTACCTAATGGACGATAACAAAATTACATAATTTGTTTCATAAGTATTATCCGGTTGTTTGGTTGGTTGACTGGGGGGAGGCGACCGAACGGCGAGGTCATCGGTCCCATCGGATTAGGGAAGGATGGGGAAGAAAGTCGGCCGTGCCCTTTCAAAGAAACCATCCCGGCATTTGCCTGAAGCCATTTAGGGAAATCACGAAAAGCCTAAATCAGCATGGCCGGACGCGGGTTTGAACCGTCGCCCTCCCGAATGCGAGTCCAGTGTGCAAACCACTGCGCCGTCCCAATAATATTATCCGGTCGGAATACGCCATTTAGTAGTTTCCACAAGAGCGCGCAGTCTCTCTTCCAGGAGAGAATGAAAGATGATTAAAAAAAATTGCTAGAACGAACAGTGAAGGGCAGGTCGCCATCAGACCAATGCAGTGCAGCATGCAACACGTGGGCCGCAGTCTACCCACCTCTTGATTTAGTTCAATGACTTTATAGCTAATTAACTATCTTGTCTGAGATTAGTATCGATGAACCCGGAATTTTGCAGGCAACTCGAATCTATCACTGAAATTACTAAATTGAATTTATTTGGCTCCCTTTCTTTGTGATATGGACTGGCCAGCACAGCTACCGTAGCCTCGCCACATGCATTATAGGTCTTCAAAAAGTGTCTATGTTTCACAGTAAGCATTCAGTTCCTATTCGATCGTCCATCCCTAGTGTGACATATGCTTAATGTTTATGTATTCTGATGGTTTATCCTGGCAAAACCATAAAGAAGAGACAGGGCGTTCAAATGCTTCAAATGGCTCTGAGCACTATGGGACTCAACTGCTGAGGTCATTAGTCCCCTAGAACTTAGAACTAGTTATACCTAACTAACCTAAGGACATCACAAACATCCATGCCCGGGGCAGGATTCGAACCTGCGACCGTAGCGGTCTTGCGGTTCCAGACTGCAGCGCCTTTAACCGCACGGCCACTTCGGCCGGCAGACAGGGCGTACTAAACGACAAATAACTGAGAGAAATCTGTTATGAAGCCATAGTGCAACTCTACCGCGATATCAGTAAGGAGATTGAGAAGCACCAGTCGTCCAAATGTGTGATTTATTTAATTTAAAAATACAGTATATTTCGGGACAACATGATTCCATTGGAAGTTAAAGGTCTTAGAGCATAATACACTGACGAAAAAAAAAACCGCAAAACCAAGAAATAATTAACGCAGATTAATCAGATTTCGGGAATACATTTTAGTAGATAAAATATTTAAGTGATTGACATCGCAAGTTCACAGGTTAATGTAAGCGCGAGACAAGCCATTGCAAATGTGGAATGCTGGTACATTAATAACCTGTATAACGACCAGAATGTTGAATACATGCATGCAGGCGTGCATGCATTATGTTGTACAGGTGGCGTATGTCAGTTTGTGGGCTGGAGTTGCATGCCCGTTGCACTTGGACGGTTACTGCTGTTTGTGGATGACGCTGGAGTTGTCGATGCTGTCCCACATGTGCTCGATCAGAGACACATGTGGTGATCGAGCACGCCAAGGCAAAATGTCGATACCCTATAGAGTATGTTGGGTTGCAACAGCGGTATGTGGACGAGTAAATGCTGATCAGGAATGGCAGCACAATAGGCAGAATCACCAGAGTGAGGTAGAAATTTGCAATTAGGGTGCGTGGGATAACTGCGAGAGCGTTCCTGCTACCATACGAAATCGCACCCCTGACTGTAACTCGCAGCTATAGGTCCAGTGTGTCTAGCGCGCTGACAGTTTGGTTACAGGCCCTCAACTAGCCTCCATGTAACCAACGAATGGTCATCACGGCGCCGGCCGAAGTGGCCGCGCGGTTCTGGCGCTGCAGTCTGAACCGCGGGACCGCTACGGTCGCAGGTTCGAATCCTGCCTCGGGCATGGATGTGTGTGATGTCCTTAGGTTAGTTAGGTTTAACTAGTTCTAAGTTCTAGGGGACTAATGACCTCAGCAGTTGAGTCCCATAGTGCTCAGAGCCATTTTGAGTCATCACGGCAACTTTCATCTGATGGTTCAAATGGCTCTGAGCACTATGGGACTCAACTGCTGTGGTCATAAGTCCCCTAGAACTTAGAACTACTTAAACCTAACTAACCTAAGGACAGCACACACATCCATGCCCGAGGCAGGATTCGAACCTGCGACCGTAGCGGTCGTGCGGTTCCAGACTGTAGCGCCTTTAACCGCTCGGCCACTCCGGCCGGCCTTTCATCAGAAAACGCAACAGACCCCCATCCTGCCCTCTAATTTGCTTTCGCTTGACACCACTAAAGTCGCAAATAGCGGTGGTTTGGAGTTATTGCAATGCGCACTGCCGGCCAGAGTGGCCGAGAGGTTCTAGGCGCTACAGTCTGGAACCGCGCGGCTGCTACGGTCGCAGGTTCGAACCCTGCCTCGGGCATGGATGTGTTCAAAAATGGCTCAAATGCCTCTGAGCACTATGGAACTTAACATCTGAGGTCATCAGTCCCCTAGAACGTAGAACTACTTAAACCTAAGTAACCTAAGGACATCACACACATGCATGCCCGAGGCAGGATTCGAACCTGCAACCGTAGCGGTCGCGCGGTTCCAGACTGAAGCGCCTAGAACCGCTCGGCCACTGAGACCGGCCATGGATGTGTGTGATGTCCTTAGGTTAGTTAGGTTTAAGTAGTTCTAAGTTCTAGGGGACTGATGACCACAGATGTTAAGTCCCATAGTGCTCAGAGCCATTTGAACCATTTTTTCCACTTCCCAGCGAAAACAGAGGTCCGGATTCGACACAGCTTAATGGTTAAGAGAAAAGACCAGTTTTCGGTAGGAGAGTTGTGGTGATCCGTCTCCTGCCATCGCTATTCAGGACTTCTGAGTTTTGCCTAAGTTATTTCAGGCAAAAGCCGAGATGATCAAGATATGACGACCTGCTTTGTTTCCCACATTGGTTCACTCCAAGCTAGTTACCTTGTCTCTAACAGCCGGGAAGCAGAAGAAATATAAACTAAGTCATACTAGTTGTAAATAATGTTTACCAATGTCTAGTGGAGGAATCTCGTGCGACAGTGGCCCTTGTTGAACAGGTATTACTACACCCATAGGTTTATTTCCAATTGCTACAGCTGCTTGCAATATTATTTTCATATTATTTATTATTAGTCGAGACCTCCTCAGTCAGACGTTTTCGTCCTCCCAAATAACAGTAGCTCAGAAATTTTAACATACTCTCGCACAGCTGTTCAAGACTGCCTCTTCAAGAAGTTCCTCGGTCTCTTTCGATCGTATATATCGCCTTCTTCTGTACCAAGTCTTCACGTTATCAGCTGTACGTTTTGGTGTTGGGTGCTCATTGGTAGACATCTTGTCTTCTTCCTTCAGCTTCCCATTGCAGTATAAATTTTAGTATTATTGTTTCCTCCATTCTTCTTAGACGTCCATACCACTGTACATTCCTTTTGTCCAACGCATCATACATTCCTTCGTTAACTTTGATTCTCTTCAAAACTTCAATGTTACTTACTTTTCTTTTCGTGAAATTCTTGTTGATCTTCGCCACAAGTCCATCTTCAATACCTTCAGCTTATTAATAGGTTTCTCATTACTTGTCCAAGTCTCTGCTCCCTTCAAGACTGTAGCCTCTAATATCCACTTGAGTGTGATTATTTTAGTTCTGCGCATCTCATTCCTGCTCTGTTAGATTGATTTGCGCATATCGGTGACCTTACTAACTAGGTTATTAATTTTAAAGTCTGATATTACCTCTTTATTCAAAATAGATCCCACGTAGTATACCTTTTTGTTCTTTTGGGTTTACCGGTCGGAGTGGCCGAGCGGGTCTGGGCGCTACAATCTGGAACCGCGAGACCACTACGGTCGCAGGTTCGAATCCTGCCTCGGGCATGGATGTTTGTGATGTCCTTAGGTTAGTTAGGTTTAACGAGTTCTAAGTTCTAGGGGACTAATGACCTCAGCAGTTGAGTCCCATAGTGCTCAGAGCCATTTGAACCATTTTTTTTCTTTTGAGTTTTTTTCACATCTATATACAATTCATTAATCTTCAGGCCCCAGTCTCAATATATGATTGCTAACTGATAACATATATAATTTGCATTTTCCCATTCTTGTGCCATGACGACTTGGTCATCAACAAAATTATTAAATTATGTAGATACATATATAAATATATAATTTTTATCCCATTCTCCTGCATTTACGAGACCTCTATATTATTTGTAAATAATGTTGGTGACACCTCTGGAACAGATCTTGACTGAGGTAAATTTCTGCAAAAGTGTACTACCGATTTCAGCTTGGCGTGTGTTATATTTATATACTTCTTGTATTACTTCAAGTAAACAGTCTTCTAAGTTTGCCAAATATAGTGATTTACAAAGTAGGTTCTTGGGACAGCACCATATAGTTTTTCTAAACCAGTGAATACTAACCTAATGAAAACATTAAATTCGCAAGTTCCAAAAAAATGTATCTACTGCACGTCAGTCACCGTAAGGAGCGTTGGAAAGACGAATGGTGTCAACAACTGCAGTTAGAGCAATTTTCCCAGTGAGACACTTCGCCAGAGCACCGCCATTTTCCGCCGTGTTACCGGCCGCTGGCAGCGCGCATATTGAGCTGGCTGTCCTAGATCCCCCCTGGCTCTCTCACCGACTGCGGAAAGTCTTCAATGCCGCGACGAAGTACGAACACCGGAGCTCCGGCTGGAGGCCGACCTTAGCTCGTAATTGCAGAAACCGGCGCAGCAGCTTCATTTTGCACCATCTGCACGTCTCGAAAGTCCTTCCTGAGCATCCATTAATGTACCAAGTACCCTGTCAAGGTTCTAACACACTTTCCGTGCATTTCCTGCTAGGAGGCAGACGCCTCACTTGAATGGGAACTATCATAGCTCGAATGGCTTAAACGAAGCAAAAATAGTTTTGCAACACAGAGGAGTGTCTGTCCTACCACCTGTCAATGTCATATACAATGAGGCGACAAAAGTCATTGGACAATGATATGCACTTATATAGATGGGGGTAGAATCGGATACACAGGGTATAAAAGGGCGATGCATTGACGGAGCTGTCATTTGTGCTCAGATTATTCGCGTGAAAAGCTTTCCCAAGAGATTATGGCCGCACAATGGGAATTAACAGGCTTTGAACGTGGAATGGTCGTTGGGAGTTAGACGTATGGGACATTCCATTCCAGAAATCGTTAGGGAACTCAATATTCCGAGATCCTCAGTATCAAGGGTGCCCAGAATATCAAATTTCACCTCTCACTGTGGACAACACAGTGCCCGACGGACTTCACGTAGCGACCAAGAGCAGCGGCGTTTTCGTAGAGTTGTCAGTGCTAACAGACAAGCAACACTGCGTAAAATAACCGCAGAAATTAATTTGGAACTTACGACGAACGTATCCGTTAGGACAGTGCGGCGAAATTTGGCGTTAATGGGCTACGGCAGCAGATACATGGAAATGACGTGCGGCTGGGATCTCCCATCGGGTAGACCGTTCGCCTGGTGCAAGTCTTTCGAGTCGACGCCACTTCGGCGACTTGCGTGTCGATGGGAATGAAATGATGATGATTAGGACAACACAACAACCAGTCCCTGAGCGGAGACAATCTCCGACCCAGCCGGGAATCGAACCAGGGGCATTAGGTATGACATGCCGTCGCGGTGCGACCCAGCCGGGAATCGAACCCGGGGCATTAGGTATGACATGCCGTCGCGGTGACCACTCAGCTACCACGCGCGGACTACAGCAGCAGATGACCGATGGGAGTGCCTTTGCTAACAGCACGACATTGCTTGCAGCTCCTCTCCTAAGCTCGTGACCATACGGTCGTGTTCATATTATTAGATAAAACAATTATTTTTGATACCCTTAAGTTTTCTGGTGTAAAATAGGAGAGAAAAGCGTAATAATTGATTTGTTTTAATGGTTTGGTTGATGCCACGAAATTTCGCTTCCAAGCACCTCACAGATCACTGAATTTTTCACAGTTAGTAACATTCGTCATTTTCCCTCCAAATCATGTTGGTCTTAGTTGTCTGTGTACATGCTTTGAAACTGTGTACACAGTGTTTCTGTGGCGTACTTTAGTTTGTTGTTTGTTCTATCAACTTCTTGCTACATTGACAAGACATTATATAGCTTGTAAACTTGCATGTTTTTAGCTGTGGGAATGAATCGTGGAGTTTCCAAAGAAAGTGAGGTTATGGAGAAGACAAAAGACGTTTCACTTACGAAAGTTTCGGCTGTGGTAGCATATCTTGCTGAAAATCGTTATACACAGCAAGAAATTGCTGACAGAATGAGAATATCACAGAAAACTGTCAGCAGAATCATACTTTCAGTGCGGGAAAGTGATGAATACACACCAAACAGGAAAGGGAAATGTGGACGTAAAAGAAAAATCAGTCCTAGAACAATGAGGAGACTTACAAACATGGCAACAATGAACTGCAAACTTACTTCTACGAACATGAGCCATCAGATGAGAGGTTTGGGTGTTGAAGTTTCACCTGTGGCAGTGAGGAGGAGGCTGTTTGATTGTGGTTTGAAGGCATACTGACCAAGGAAAAAACAGAAAGTCACACTGGCCGTGAAAAGCAAAAGATTGCAGTGGGCTAAACAACTTCAGGAGTGGACGAGTGAGGACTGAGCTAAGGTATGTGCAATGATGTGGTAAATAAAGTGGGTCTGGAAAGTTTCAAAGTGGGTCTGATCCCTAAAGTTATGAGTTTAGGATTGAAATTGTGATGTTTTATTGGTACTGAAGAAATGCACATTTGAACTTTGGGACTGTTGAGATCTCCTATGCTACTGTTCCCAACTTTTCTTACTTGCATTTTATAGACATGCTTCAGTGATGAATCTGCATTCACTGTGATGGAAGAAAGTAACCAGTATATTCGTCGCGGACCTGGATAACAGTTCAAAGCTGAGTGTGTGAAGCATCCAACTTCCGTTATGGTCTGGAGTGTGATGTCCGTGAAAGGTCCTGGCAGAATCCACATTGTTGAAGGGACAATGAGGCAAGAAAAATATAAATATATCCTTGAAAAGGAACTTTTCCCTCATATATGAGTGGGTTCCTAATAAAGATGCCATTTTTATGAATGATGGGGCGCCCTGCTGCAAAGCCGAAAGTGATTCCAAGTACTTGGAAGAAAAGCAACTGAAAGTGTTGGCCTGGCCAGAGAACAGCCCTGATATGAACCCAACGGAAAATTTATGGGCTATTGTGAAACAGAGGACAAGGAAATTTACAATAACCACCAAACAAGATCTCAAGGAGAAACAAGAGGAAATCTGGTACAATGACAATGATATTAAAACGTCATATGAAAAGTTAATAAGAACTATGCCGAACAGGATAAAAATATTGATTGAGAACAAAGGCATGCATACAAAGTATTGAATGAGCAAATACAATTTGTATGTAGACTTAAATGTGTAATAAATGTAAAGTTTTGGAAAAAATGTCTTTACTCTAAAATTTGAACATGTCTGTATCTGTTGGACGCAATACGACTGGAAAACCGTGGCCAGGTCAGAGAGGTTCAAATTTTACTTGGTAAGAGATGATGGTAGGGTTGAGTGTGGCGCAGACCCTCCAAAGACGTGCACCCGGTTTGTCTCCAAGGCACTGTGCAAGTTGGTGGCGGCTCCATAATAGTGTGGCTGTGTTTACATGGAATGAACTGGGTCCTGGTTATGTCCAGATACTTAAAGACCATTTGTAGCTCTTCATGGACTTCGTGTTCCCAAACAACAGTGGAATATTTGTGGATGACAACGCGTCATGTCACTGTACCACAACTGTTCGCGATTGGTTTGAAGAATATTGTGGGCAATTCGACCGAATGATTTGGGCCACCCAGATCGCCCGACATGAATCCCATGGAACACTTGTGGGACATAATCGAGAAGTCAGTTCGGGCACAAAATCCTGCGCCGGCAGAAAAAAAAATTAATTAATTAATTAATTCTTTCTTTTTATTCCCGTTCAAACCAAATGGCTCCAAGCACTATGAGACATCTGAGGTTATCAGTCCCCCAGAACTTAGAACTACTGAAACCTAACTAACCTAAGGACACCACACACATCCATGCCCAAGGCAGGGTTTGAACCTGCGACTGTAGCGGTCGCGAAGTTCAAGACTGAAGCGCCTAGAACCCCTCGGCCACGCCGGCAACAGCCACGCAGTTATGGCCGGCTATAGAGGCAGCATGCCACGCCAAGTTGCTACACCACCCCGGTCAAAAGTAGGTCCGACACGATATTCTGACGTATCCCATGACTTTTGTCACCTCAATGTGTGTGTAAAACTTTGCAGTTGAGTAGACTCGAAGTTTGATGTTTAACAAGTCTGAATACTACATGAGCGTAGGCTGTGATGTATTGTAGCGGGTCTAGATTACTCCAGGAAGAGGTCGAGCAGATACTACAACACACACGCAAATTATGAGCAATTTCTCAAAACTTGAGGATGGCAAATGCTTGACTTTGGCAATAAATAGTGTCCACACAGATGACAAGTTATCTGACACTGTACTGACACTTATAGCAGCATTTCGCACTTCGTCCATTGCAGAATGACAATTTCACGTTAGAATACACATGTGCTATGTTACGAAAGCGAAAGGAACCTGTGACCACAGGAGGCAGTGGCACAAGTTCCTCCAAAAAATCGTAACACAACACACACACAAATGTCATACTAACTAATGTCAATCCACCCGATGATGGAGGTTTAAACCTTTGAAACGCGGCGTGGAAATAAATAGAACGGTAACTGGTAACACTAAACTTGTTGTTTCATTTAATGATGATTACATGTTGTCGCTGACTACATTGAGACTCGGCCGAGCAGCACTGCGCTCGAACATAAACTTCCGGCTGCGGCGGCGTAAGGAAACCTTGGGGGTGCGTCTACGCCGACGTGTCCAATTGGTTGCGTATGGCAGCGATTGTCTTTACTCTTGGTGGCGTCACGAGGTGCCAACTTTTCCACGAGACTTCGTTCCGCGGACAACACCAGACAAGCCGTTGGAGAAACAATACTGTGTAACAGACAATTATCATCACCAGATACACAGAGTCATAAATAAGGCATTACTTAGCAAATGAGGCGTCAGGCGCTAATGTTTGATTGTTAGAAACCACAGATATTGTTAGCATTTTCTTTCGGTATAAACGTTAGCTTGAAACAACGAATGTTACACATGCGCTGCTTTCAGAGTCACGTTTCCCGGAATAAACTTCGCTGCCTTGTTGTACGTTTTCCATTGTTTGTCATCGAAACGCAAATGCGGAGCTTCAGTGCAGGGATTGAAACACACCGGTATGGAACAGGAGCCCTCTTGAAGAGGGCAGTATGTGGACGTGGCACCACTATACAGAGCCACGGTATTCATATCGTCCAGACCTATGACACGAGCTGCTCCATTCCGTTGCGTTTTAATCGCTTCGTTGTACATGAACATCGCCACGCTGCAATTCACACTTGAGTGCCTGCCATAGGTTTCTTTGAACCACCTTCAGACTATTTCTCTACCCTTTCACTTTCGCGCAGTGCGTGCGAAAACTGTACACTCTAATCTTTCTCTACGAGCTCTGACTCCCTTACTTTATTAAGCCTTGCAGACAAACAAAAATTACGCGAAGCGAAATGTAGTGTGAGGAGGGCTATGCGAGAGGCGTTCAATGAATTCGAAAGTGAAGTTCTATGTACTGACTTGGCAGAAAATCCTAAGAAATTTTGGTCTTATGTCAAAGCGGTAGGTGGGTCAAAACAAAATGTCCAGACACTCTGTGACCAAAGTGGTACTGAAACAGAGGATGACAGACTAATGGCCGAAATACTAAATGTCTTTTTCCAAAGTTGTTTCACAGAGGAAGATTGCACTGTAGTTCCTTCTCTTGATTGTCGCACAGATGACAAAATGGTAGATATCGAAATAGACGACAGAGGGATAGAGAAACAATTAAAATCGCTCAAAAGAGGAAAGGCCTCTGGACCTGATGGGATACCAGTTCAATTTTACACAGAGTACGCGAAGGAACTTGCCGCCCTTCTTGCAGCGGTGTACCGTAGGTCTCTAGAAGAGCGTAGCGTTCCAAAGGATTGGAAAAGGGCACAGGTCATCCCCGTTTTCAAGAAGGGACGTCGAGCAGATGTGCAGAACTATAGACCTATATCTCTAACGTCGATCAGTTGTAGAATTTTGGAACACGTATTGTGTTCGAGTATAATGACTTTTCTGGAGACAAGAAATCTACTCTGTAGGAATCAGCATGGGTTTCGAAAAAGACGGTCATGTGAAACCCAGCTCGCGCTATTCGTCCACGAGACTCAGAGGGCCATAGACACGGGTTCACAGGTAGATGCCGTGTTTCTTGACTTCCGCAAGGCGTTCGATACAGTTCCCCACAGTCGTTTAATGAACAAAGTAAGAGCATATGGACTATCAGACCAATTGTGTGATTGGATTGAGGAGTTCCTAGATAACAGGACGCAGCATGTCATTCTCAATGGAGAGAAGTCTTCCGAAGTAAGAGTGATTTCAGGTGTGCCGCAGGGGAGTGTCATAGGACCGTTGCTATTCACAATATACATAAATGACCTTGTGGATGACATCGGAAGTTCACTGAGGCTTTTTGCGGATGATGCTGTGGTGTATCGAGAGGTTGTAACAATGGAAAATTGTACTGAAATGCAGGAGGATCTGCAGCGAATTAACGCATGGTGCAGGGAATGGCAATTGAATCTCAATGTAGACAAGTGTAATGTGCTGCGAATACACAGAAAGAAAGATCCCTTATCGTTTAGCTACAATATAGCAGGTCAGCAACTGGAAGCAGTTAATACCATAAATTATCTGGGAGTACGCATTAGGAGTGATTTAAAATGGAATGATCATATAATGTTGATCGTCGGTAAAGCAGATGCCAGACTGAGATTCATTGGAAGAATCCTAAGGAAATGCAATCCGAAAACAAAGGAAGTAGGTTACAGTACGCTTGTTCGCCCACTGCTTGAATACTGCTCAGCAGTGTGGGATCCGTACCAGATAGGGTTGATAGAAGATATAGAGAAGATCCAACGGAGAGCAGCGCGCTTCGTTACAGGATCATTTAGTAATCGCGAAAGCGTTACGGAGATGATAGATAAACTCCAGTGGAAGACTCTGCAGGAGAGACGCTCAGTAGCTCGGTACGGGCTTTTGTCAAAGTTTCGAGCACATACCTTCACCGAAGAGTCAAGCAGTATATTGCTCCCTCCTACGTATATCTCGCGAAGAGACCATGAGGATAAAATCAGAGAGATTAGAGCCCACACAGAGGCATACCGACAATCCTTCTTTCCACGAACAATACGAGACTGGAATAGAAGGGAGAACCGATAGAGGTACTCAAGGTACCCTCCGCCACACACCGTCAGGTGGCTTGCGGAGTATGGATGTAGATGTAGATTAAGATGATCATTTCTCCCTCTGTAGGTTGGCGACAGTGAATTATTTTGACATGCAAAGGAGAGAGCTGGTGACTGAAAGCAACCGGTAAGGCGCCACGCCACCACTTAAATGAAGCATGCCATATCCGTTCATTACTACGTCGACATTCCGCAGATGCGGAAAGAAGGCACAATAAAAACTAGAAGACACTAGGCGATAAAATCAGTGGCGTCAAATCATAAAATCCGTGGATTCTTCACTGAAAATAAAAGTAACGACACGTAGAATAATGTAGCAGACACTGTCAGAACATAGGTACCTCACACATCTACAGAGTCACCTGTTGTCAAATAATAAAAAAATTGCATCGTGATTCATAAAAACGTGCAGAACAGTGCAGTGCAGTCATACATATTATATTAACAGTCATCAGAGGCATTCTACACACTGTCGAGTGCGTAGCGGATTACTGTTAACAGTTGAACCAAAGATGATCTAGAGGTCAGCACACATTGATAGTCGCAGTACGATTCGTGTGACAAGAATCTTACAAATATTTATGTTGCGTGTCATATGTTCTTCTGACTATATGTGACAATCATAACATTTTATACGTTGTATACAACAGCAAATTGCATGTATTAACAAAAACAGCTGCGGTGACGGAAATAAAATGCAGAAAAACAACGACTTATATTTATATATTTACGTCTGTGTGAAAGAAGCTGCACCTACATTTACTATGCTCATTGTTTTTGTCTACAAGCGACTTTTGAGAGATAAACAATAATCCAGTTAAAAGTTAAGTGTGGTACCAAACAAGAAAGTTTGAAGTACGAGAAGTCATTTACTCCATACAACATGCAACAACAATATGGTTCAAATGGCTCTAAGCACTATGGGACTTAACATCTGAGGTCATCATTCCCCTAGACTTAGAACTAATTAAACCTAACTAACCTAAGGGCCGTACCCCCATGAACCGTTGACCTTGCCGTTGGTGGGGAGGCTTGCGTGCCTCAGCGATACAGATGGCCGTACCGTAGGTGCAACCATAACAGGGGGGTATCTGTTGAGAGGCCAGACAAACGTGTGGTTCCTGAAGAGGGGCAGCAGCTTTTTCAGTAGTTGCAGGGGCAACAGTCTGGATGATTGACTGATCTGGCCTTGTAACACTAACCAAAACGGCCTTGCTGTTATGCTACTGTGAACGGCTGAAAGCAGGGGGAAACTACAGCCGTAATTTTTCCCGAGGGCATGCAGCTTTACTGTATGATTAAATGATGGCGTCCTCTTGGGTAAAATATTCCGGAGGTAAAATAGTCCCCCATTAGGATCTCCGGGCGGGGATTACTCAAGAGGACGTCGTTATCAGGAGAAAGAAAACTGGCGTTCTACGGATCGGAGCGTGGAATGTCAGATCCCTTAATGGGGCAGGTAGGTTAGAAAATTTAAAAAGGGAAATGGATAGGTCGAAGCTAGATATAGTGGGAATTAGTGAAGTT
This sequence comes from Schistocerca americana, assembly GCF_021461395.2. Classification (NCBI taxonomy): domain Eukaryota; kingdom Metazoa; phylum Arthropoda; class Insecta; order Orthoptera; family Acrididae; genus Schistocerca; species Schistocerca americana. The sequence goes on from NC_060122.1 coordinate 798,584,363, forward strand.
CGGTGGCCGGAGGAACAAGACTTTTGGTCAGGCGAATACAGGGTTATAAATACAAAATCAAATAGGGGTAATGCAGGAGTAGGTTTACTAATGAATAAAAAAATAGGAGTGCGGGTAAACTACTACCAACAGCATAGTGAACGCATTATTGTGTATGATGAATAAAAGAAATTATTCAGGTAGTGAAGAGAGACGAAGATTTAATAGTCATGGGTGACTGGAATTCGAGAGTAGGAAAAGGGAGAGAAGGAAACATAGTAGGTGAATATGGATTGGGGGTAAGAAATGAAAGAGGAAGCCGTCTGGTAGAATTTTGCACAGAGCATAACTTAATCATAGCTAACACACGGTTCAAGAATCATAAAAGAAGGTTTATACATGGAAGAATCCTGGAGATACTAGAAGGTATCAGATAGATTATATAATGGTAAGACAGAGATTTAGGAACCAGGTTTTAAATTGTAAGACATTTCCAGGGGCAGATGTGGACTCTGACTACAATCTATTCGTTATGAACTGTAGATTAAAACTAAAGAAACTGCAAAAAGGTGGGAATTTAAGGAGATGGGACCTGGATAAACTGACTAAACCAGAGGCTGTATAGAGTTTCAGGGAGAGAATAACGGAACAATTGACAGGAATGGGGAAAGAAATACAGTAGAAGAAGAATGGGTAGCTCTGAGGGATGAAGTAGTGAAGGCAGCAGAGGATCAAGTAGGTAAAAAAACGAGGGCTAGTAGAAATCCTTGGGTAACAGAAGAAATATTGAATTTAATTGATGAAAGGAGAAAATATAAAAACACAGTAAATGAAGCAGGCAAAAGGGAATACAAACGTCTCAAAAATGAGGTCGACAGGAAGTGCAAAATGGCTAAGCAGCGATGGCTAGAGGACAAATGTAAGGATGTAGAGGCTTATCTCACTAGGGGTAAGATAGATACTGCCTACAGGAAAATTAAAGAGACCTTTGGAGAAAAGAGAGCCACTTGCATGAATATCAAGAGCTCATATGGAAATCCAGTTATAAGCAAAGAAGGGAAAGCAGAAATGTGGAGGAAGTATATAGAGGGTCTATACAAGGGCGATGTACTTGAGGACAATATTATGGAAATGGAAGAGGATGTAGATGATGATGAAATGGGAGATACGATACTGCGTGAAGAGTTTGACAGAGCACTGAAAGACCTCAGTCGAAACAAGGCCCCGGGAGTAGACAACATTCCATTGGAACTACTGACGGCCGTGGGAGAGCCAGTTTGACAAAACTCTACCATCTGGTGAGCAAGATGTATGAGACAGGCGAAATACCCTCAGACTTCAAGCAGAATATAATAATTCCAATCCCAAAGAAAGCAGGTGTTGACAGATGTGAAAATTACCGAAGTATCAGTTTAATAAGTCACAGCCGCAAAATACTAACGCGAATTCTTTACAGACGAATGGAAAAACTGGTAGAAGCGGACCTCGGCGAAGATCAGTTTGGATTCCGCAGAAATGTTGGAACACGTGAGGCAATACTGACCCTACGAGTTATCTTAGAAAATAGATTAAGGAAAGGCAAACCTATATTTCTAACATTTGTAGACTCAGAGAAAGCTTTTGACAGTGTTGACTGGAATACTCTCTTTCAAATTCTAAAGGTGGCAGGGGTAAAATACAGGGAGCGAAAGGCTATTTACAATTTGTACAGAAACCAGATGGCAGTTATAAGAGTCGAGGGGCATGAAAGGGAAGCAGCGGTTGGGAAGGGAGTGAGACAGGATTGTAGCCTGTCCCCGATGTTATTCAATCTGTATATTGAGCAAGCTGTAAAGGAAACAAAAGAAAAATTCGGAGTAGGTATTAAAGTCCATGGAGAAGAAATAAAAACTTTGAGGTTCGCCGATGACATTGTAATTCTGTCAGAGACAGCAAAGGACTTGGAAGAGCAGTTGAATGAAATTTACAGTGTCTCGAAAGTATATAAGATGAACATCATCAAAAGCAAAACGAGGATAATGGAATGTAGTCGAATTAAGTCGGGTGATGTTGAGGGAATTAGATTAAGAAGTGGTACACTTAAAGTAGTAAAGGAGTTTTGCTATTTGGGGAGCAAAATAACTGATGATGGTCGAAGTAAAGAGGATATAAAATGTAGACCGGCAATGGCAAGGAAAGCGTTTCTGAAGAAGAGAAATTTGTTAACATCGTGTATAGATTTAAGTGTCAGGAAGTCCTTTCTGAAAGTATTTATATGGAAGTGAAACATGGACGATAAATAGTTTGGACAAGAAGAGAATAGAAGCTTTCGAAATGTGGTGCTACAGAAGAATGCTGAAGATTAGATGGGTAGATCACTTAACTAATGAGGTATTGAATAGAACTGGGGAGAAGAGGAGTCTGTGGCACAACTTGACAAGAAGAAGGGACCGGTTAGTAGGACATGTTCTGAGGCATCAAGGGATCACAAATTTAGCATTGGAGGGCAGCGTGGAGGGTAAAAATCGTCGAGGGAGACCAAGAGATGAATACACTAAGCAGATTCAGAAGGATGTAGGTTGCAGTAAGTACTGGGAGATGAGAAAGCTTGCACAGGATAGAGTAGCAGGGAGAGCTGCATCAAACCGGTCTCAGGACTGAAAACAACAACAACAACAACAACCTAAGGGTATCACACACATCAATGCCCGAGGCAGGATTCGAAACTGCGACAGTAGCAGCAGCGCGGTTCCGGACTAAAGTGCCTAGAACCGCACAGCCATAGCGGCCGGCGAATACAATAAATGTAGTCTATATTCCTTGACGACGCACGGTCATCGAACAGGAATGGTAGTGCTAAAACTGTGTACTCGGTGTTCCTGACGCAGAATTCTAGTGTTAAACATTTTATTTTGCTGTATTCAGATGGGAGAAGTGCTACCCCAATTCAAAGACCGTGCGGGCATCTAGGAGTATAGAAGCTCGTCACATGCAATCTTGCTCCCTTTGTTCTAAAATGATCAGTTCAGCTCAATACTTATTCGTGACAAATCTGCGCTACCTAGATCACAAGTGTGACATGACCTTCTGTAGGGCGGCAACAGGTAGCAGCGGAAGCCAGCAGACACGAAAGGGAAAGCCTCGACTGCAAAGAAATCCCCCATTTTGTCCTTAGACGCTGGCCACTGAGCACTGCTGTGCAGACACCAGATGTACGCAGGTGTTGCGTCATTCTGGAGCTCTCAGGCAGTTGCAAACTGTAGTCATCCAAAAGTGTCCATCGGAATGGCGCCTATGCTGACATCTTCATGTTTCCATTTCACTGAGGCAACATCGTGGATACTTGCCTAGTGTTAAACTGTTTTAGTTGCGAATGGATATCAGATGCGCATTATTGAGAGTTTTCAAATTTAACACGTAATGAAGTATTACCCGATTAGGTTATTTCGTTTTGATTAATTATTACGTAACATTGTCTTCTGCATAATTAATGGCATATTCTCCTGTCTTCGTGAATGAATACGGAAAACAGAGTATTCCACTTGCCGTGCGAAAACGCGAATGACATGTCTGCCAAAATCACAATCCACAACGCACGGAATAAGCACGGCTGCCGTGTAACAAACATTCGCAGTAATTGCATTGGCCGCATTCTGAACCTCAGAACGAAATGAGAGAGGAATGCTATAGCGTTTGACGTTTCTTATAAAATTACTTCCTTTGCTACAGATTTTCCAAGCACCTGATATGAACATGTTTACTAAGACTGTCGGTAAATATTACAGTTTTCTGAGGATGAAAAATCATAAAATCCTACTATGTGCGTTAAAATAATTAACTATCTTTTATTAGGTTAAGCAAATCTACATTATGCGCAACACACAGATAGGTATCATAATACTTACTTCTAAACTAATAAGGGCACCCGACAATCCTATAAAAGCCGTTTCTTCCTAAATCACTAAACATCTGTTGAATGGTGTGGCACTGCATTCAGTTAAGAAGGAAATCATGTATTAGCAACAAACACAATATCCACAGTCTCTGCCATTCAGACTCTCTTGGACGCTGTCCCTTACAAACAACGGTGCGAATAATAACGCAAGATAGAAACGAAAGCGAGCTGCTACTGCGGATGTTCCCGCGTAGCACAGTGGGCTGTCAGCATGTGCTGACACGTCGCGATGCGGGCACCCTCTCTGAGAACTGCTGCTGCTGCCACGTCGGGTTGTCCAGGTAGTCTTTTTCCTCGCAGCTAAACGGTCCTGATGTCATTGACATGAGTATACAAATACGAGAAATACGTGCCGAAACTAGGATAATGAAAACTCAATAATAAGTACTATAAATTGCTGCTGAACAGTAGAACGGAGTAAGGATACAACACACCCTCAAAAATTGCTCAACTCTCGGGTCAGGAGCGTCGTGGTGCTCTGTGCAGTTGGCACCAGCTGGATCCTACCAGCACGACGATCTGAGCAACCGGTGTATGACATTCTCTGGAGTGTAGCGGTAATTAGTTCGTGTTATCGCGGAGTCACGGAAGTACTTTGTATTTCTCAAGAGTTATAACAGACTTTTAAGAGTGCAGGATACATACCTGATAGCTATACTGCGGCAACGCGTCGCCTTTGTGGGCACATAGCTACCGTAATCCAGTGATCGGCATAGCAGTAGCGACACACAAATCAACAGCTGTTCGTCCCAAAGACATCCATTTAAACATTTGAATCTACAATGTCATTTGTAACTATTGTAATTTTGGTCTTCAGTTGAATATTTCCGCTGACACACTGACGGGACAGTAAAGCATACTTTTCATTCCTTTCCTTTTACATCATGTACCTTGTCTCACAATGGCAATATTCTCAGTGGGTCTGGGCACATGTACCAGGCTAAGTGATTAAAAAACAGTAATTTTTAGTAACTTCCTTCAAGCTGCACTGCCCGCTATTGGGAAGAATGTACCGGACAGGTAAAAAACATTTTCAACAGGGTAGTTACCTTAACATTGTAGCTGTGACAATTTCTCAGATCCGAGCGATGTAAATATGAAGTCGACTCACCTAGCCAGCGTCAAATTCTCCATATCTGTTTCTGTTGTATCAGCAGATGCTACACAAATAGTTAATTAATACTAGCACTCCCTTAATTATTGAAGTTCAATCTTTCGTTACAATACACGTTTCATTTTATTAAGGGCTTTCTCGTCAATGTCTTGTTCGTGATGGGGATGTGATGTCATATCTCAGTAAAATTTTCCTCTCTGACAATGGCGTTGTAGAAATGCGCTTTATATTTTGTATTCACCAAATGTTTTTGACGTCCAATGTAAAAGGTAACGGGCAATATAAAAGGTAACAGGAAGTGAAAGCCCCCCGCCACCGAAAAAAATAAAATAAAAAGAATATCCCTTACTACAGAAAAATAGTTTTGCGTATTTAGGTGGGGCGCTTGCACAGTTTCATTGATCTCATCCACATTTTCAACTCATTCCAACCACACGAGCGCTGAACGAAATGCGCTAAATTTCGGTTACGCGATAGATCACACAAATCTAAAAGCTGTAATTCAACTAAATACTTAGGGACTAAAATTACGAATAACTTAAGTTGGAACGACCATGCAGATAATACTGTCCGGAAGGCAAACAAAAGATATCGATTCACGGACAGAACACGCAGAAAGTGCAAAGGTCTACCAAAGAGACTGCCTACACCACGCTTGTCCTCCCACATCTGGAGTACTGCTGTGCGGTGTGGGATCCGCATAAGAGGAGACTGACGGGGGACATCGAAAAAGTTCAAAGTAGGGCATCTCCTTTTGTACTTCCGCGAAATAGGGGACAGATTGCCACGGACGTCATACGTGAATTGGTGGATTAAAACAAAGGCGTTTTCGGCAGGATCGTCTCGTTGGTTTTCAATCACCAACTATCTCCTCCGTTTGCGAAAATAGTTCGCTGGCGCCCACCTACATGGGGAGAAATGATCATCATAACAAAATAGAAGGAATTAGAACTCGCACAGAAAGATCTGAGTGCTCGTTTTTCCCGCGCGCCGTTCGAGAGTGGAACGGTAGAGAAATAGCTTGAAGGTTCTTCGATGAACCACAGCCAGGCACGTAATTGTGAATTGCACAGTAAGCATGTAATGTACATGTAGATCTCGTCACAGGGCTATCGTAACTAAAACGCAAATAATGTTTGCAGCACCACAAATAACAATCATTTATTAAAATAATGAAAAAAGTAAACTGCGCCCTCAGGCCCTGGCGCGCCCATCGGTACCGACCGACCACCCTGTCATCCTCCGCCAATGGTGTCACTGGATACGGTGCAGAGGGGCGTGGGGTCAGCACGCCTCTCTCTACTACTAGATCAAGTAGCTCCTCAGTTGGCAGCACGAGGCTGTCTGCATTCCATACCTGACCTCCCACCTAGATAAAATCCCTGGTAGTACCGAGAATCGAACCTGGCTCTTCTGAATGGCAGTGGGATGCTACGGAGGCGGACTTATTAAAATAGTTTACAAGCTAAAGAGACATTTTTAGTTTGAGGATGAACAGGAGTGCTACTGTAGTAAAAGGCATCAACAGTAACCCACTTGTCGTATACAGTTTAGCACACAATGGTACGGTGAGTTGGGCTACGGAGTGGTGCAGTAACTGTCAATGTAGAGCTGGACAGGAGCAGAAATTACTAGTGAGTAAATTAACACCATAAACAGAAGATTTAGTTAACCTATATTTCTTTAAGCATATGAAGACTCATCACAAATAACGTAGCAAGAAATAAAGTCTAGCTATCAAGGTTCAAAATGGCTCGGAGCACTATGGGACTTAACATCTATGGTCATCAGTCCCCTAGAACTTAGAACTACTTAAACCTAACTAACCTAAGGACATCACACAACACCCAGCCATCACGAGGCAGAGAAAATCCCTGACCCCGTCGGGAATCGAACCCGGGAACCCGGGCGTGGGAAGCGAGAACGCTACCGCACGACCACGAGATGCAGGCAAGGTCCACAAAGATGAGGCTCCCTGAAGTAAGCGCGTACGATGGTGTCGTAGCTGCAAGTGTAAGTGGGATGCATGGCTGCCGCCGGCCCCCCTGTACTGCGGCAGCAGATGGCGCTCGTGGTACGGAGCTGCCGGATGCGTGGCTTAGCCGGCGTGCTCCATTGGGTCCGCCTGTTACCGCACGGTCGCTGTCGGCGTCTGACGGAAACTTGCAGTTTCGTTACCAACTCTGATAGGTGAAACATCCCCTTAGAAAATTTAATGAATTACTGTGCTGGAAAACCTCTACGTTATTTGATTTTCAAACAGCTGAGCAAAACTGAATGTACTCAGACAGTTCTCTCTTTACTTATTCTGATCATCACTAAACTGACATACAACATTTGTTTAGCGCAACGCAATTTGACTTTCAATAATCCCTACAAAAGAATGGCCCTGACTAACAATAACCAATACCTTTCATCAATCACTTACCTCACAAAAATCGTCGTTACTCAAACTACTGCAATACAGCGTGTGCAAATACTGCCAGTTGAATAAAAGATTCTGAAAGTACTAACTACTGATAGGCATAGTTAGCAAATGAAAGATTTTGATGGAAAACAAACAATGTATTTACCTTAATAGTGTTCAAAACTCCATGACATCCAGTCTTACAAATTTCCTTTTTCTGACGGACACACGTCCACATCGTCCGCTCTCAAAATTCTGCCATCTCTTTCCCCACATCCGCCACTGCTGGTGGCTCACCTCCAACTGCGCAATGCTACGCGCTGTTCACATCCAACTGCCCAACACTACAACAGCAAAAATTTCAACAATGCAAACTAGCCATAGACTGCACACAGCACAGTCAGTGATTTTCATACAGAGCGCTACGTGGCATTACCAACATAAAAACCTAAACAGCCTACTTACACAGGTCCTTTGGGTGGCATCCATATGGGATACCAGTGATCATTAACTAATCTGATGTTTGTCAAGTCGGAAGTGTCCTAGACAGTTTGTTGTTCAGCTTCAGTTTACGATAAACACTTCGACACTCGGTATTAACTGTCCGATAACAACTCGTTAATGGTTACTAGGCTGTAACTGTAGTAGATCTATGACAACCGGTCGATTACTGTAACCGGCCGAGTGAAGGAGTGCTGCCGCTTCTATCCGTGATTAGCGGATAGATTGTCACCCGTGCTCCGTTTGGCTGGTGTAGGAAATGTTTCCTGACTTCAGCGCTCTCTGTGGCGTCAGACATAACTACCGGCCCATAGACAGGACTGTTTCAATGTCTCGTTGCTGAAGCGTAATAAGGGTCCTGTTAGACGTGCCACCCACGTGGCGACTGATCACAACTACATCGTGCTACTCTGGAGAACGGTGTGCACTGCAATGGGAGACCGTAAACGACGAACAATAAAACACAAGATGACGATGCAGTTTACTTGTATGGTAATATTTCTCAGTTGGCTAATAATACAGACTACTGGGAGCTAGGTGGCAGAAAGGAGCAAGGTGTTTACTATACGCACAGTGCAATTTTGCGTTGCGGGACCAAACTGATCCACATATGTGTCCGAATTACCGAGTATTTATGCCCGTGCGGCACTGTCAACCGGCGCCATTTTAGAACAACGAGGTTTTGTTCTTTTCTTCCTTTTTATGCTTAGAGAGAGTTAAACCGTCCTAGACTGGGGTAGAGCCGGCCCATGTGGCCGAGCGGTTCTAGGCGCTTCAAAAAATGGTTCAAATGGCTCTGAGCACTATGGGACTTAACTTCTGTGGTCATCAGTCCCCTAGAACTTAGAACTACTTAAACCTAACTAACCTAAGGACATCACACACATCCATGCCCGAGGGAGAATTCGAACCTGCGACCGTAGCAGTCGAGCGGTTCCGGACTGAGCGCCTTAACCGCGAGACCACCGCGGCCGGCTAGGCGCTTCAGTCTGGAACCGCGCGACCGCTACTGTCGCAGGTTCGAATACTGCCTCAGGCATGGATGTGTGTGATGTCCTTAGGTTAGTTAGGTTTAAGTAGTTCTAAGTTCTAGGGGACTGATGATAGCCGGCCGAAGTGGCCGTGCGGTTAAAGGCGCTGCAGTCTGGAACCACAAGACCGCTACGGTCGCAGGTTCGAATCCTGCCTCGGGCATGGATGTGTGTGATGTCTTTAGGTTAGTTAGGTTTAATTAGTTCTAAGTTCTAGGCGACTGATGACCTCAGAAGTTAAGTCGCATAGTGCTCAGAGCCATTTGAACCATTTTTGGACTGATGACCTCAGATGTTAAGTCCCATATTGCTCAGAACCATTTGAACCACTTTGAACTGGGCAGTCAGTCGACAGTGCGGCTTCAGATGATTGAATAAAGGTAGAATGTATGAATGAACGGTAAGATTCGTAAACGGAAGGTAAATTCCCAGCGGTGAACAAAGGAATGGAACGCTTGCGAACTGACACAGAGAAGTAGAGGATAGACCAAAGAATCCGTGCTAACATTGGTGCCAACGTTAATCTCACTGGCGCCGAATTTAATGGGAACCACAGTCGTGCGTGCAGCGACAAACACGAGGCTCTCGGCTACGGGCAAGTGTGTGATCGATGCGTTCCGAGACAGCCGACTGTCCATCTCTGGCATACGCGGCAAGCACTGTTAACGAGCCCTCGCACCGCTGTGCTTTCGTCGGTCGAATTTTGCCACGAGACAAACATGTCGTGCGCCATTGCGAATAATAAAGTAAGAGAGAGTCTATTCATTCCCTCCAGTCAGTATAATGTCAAGGCAGAGGCATCCACTGGGAAAGCCATGCTGACGAAATTTTCGATATCAGGGAGCCTACAGCGATGAATTTCCTGCAGAAGGCCAAAATAAGATAGCGATCACTGCAGAGTGTTGTTGGCAGAGTAGCTGAAACTTGGAATTACTGTTGGAAGCTTCTCTCACTTGGGAGCTCTGCAGCTTTATTTTCTTTTATTTTTTTATTTTATTTATTTATTTATTTTTTTATAACGCACAGCTTCGTACGACTAATGATTCACTGAATAAACTGCAGTCTGAGACGTTCTAACATCCACCATCATATTATAGTTATGCGCAACGCTTAACAGTTTATTTACCTGGAAGGAATGCTTAACCTTGTAGACACGTGGGCTATGTGTGTTGTAAAACAGGGCGTTCACGAAGGGTAAATCTGATGCTCATTGAAGCAAGTAATAATCTCATCGCCTTTGATGAAATCGAGAATGCTTCAGATTCATTCTTAAACGAGTAAACGAACGAGGGCTGCGGAGGTGGATAACGGCTTTTGTGATCCGCTGGAGGCCGACGGCCTGCGGACGCGAGATCTGGGGAGTCCCCCTTTCGAGCCCCGCGCGCACACAATGGCCGCCTTTGTCCCGACCAGCCGTCTGCCTGCGGGCCTGCGATCGTAAAGCCCGGCCGCCGCCTTTGTCTCATTGTTGCCTACCGTAATGGAAACGCGGTTACCATGCGACGGCCGCCGCCCTCACTGTCTTCTCAGCCCCGCCGCCTGCCGCAAGTGAATCACCTGTCTGACATTTCTGTCGCGCCACTGCCTCACCTGTAGCTCTGGTCTCAGCGGGAAGCCGTGCACCAACATTTACAAACATTTGGTGCACCTCTGTTTGGTGAACTCAGTTGGCGCGGAGCTGAGTGCTGTACAGTTTCGCAGAGAACGACAAGTGACTCTGAAGGATCCATTTTCAGTGTCCCTCTGCCAAAGTGAGTGTAGTCTGAGAGTTTTTATGTCCTGCAGGTTACTTACAGGGTGTTTCAAAAATGACCGGTATATTTGAAACGGCAATAAAGACTAAACGAGCAGCGATAGAAATACAACGTTTGTTGCAATATGCTTGGGACAACAGTACATTTTCAGGCAGACAAACTTTCGAAATTACAGTAGTTACAATTTTCAACAACAGATGGCGCTGCGGTCTGGGAAACTCTATAGTACGATATTTTCCACATATCCACCATGCGTAACAATAATATGGCGTAGTCTCTGTATGAAATTACCCGAAACCTTTGACGGAATGGCTTCACATGCAGATGAGATGTACTGCTTCAGCTGTTCAATTGTTTCTGGATTCTGGCGGTACACCTGGTCTTTCAAGTGTCCCCACAGAAAGAAGTCACAGGGGTTCATGTCTGGCGAATAGGGAGGCCAATCCACGCCGCCTCCTGTATGTTTCGGATAGCCCAAAGCAATCACACGATCATCGAAATATTCATTCAGGAAATTAAAGACGTCGGCCGTGCGATGTGGCCGGGCACCATCTTGCATAAACCACGAGGTGTTCGCAGTGTCGTCTAAGGCAGTTTGTACCGCCACAAATTCACGAAGAATGTCCAGATAGCGTGATGCAGTAATCGTTTCGGATCTGAAAAATGGGCCAATGATTCCTTTGGAAGAAATGGCGGCCCAGACCAGTACTTTTTGAGGATGCAGGGACGATGGGACTGCAACATGGGGCTTTTCGGTTCCCCATATGCGCCAGTTCTGTTTATTGACGAAGCCGTCCAGGTAAAAATAAGCTTCGTCAGTAAACCAAATACTGCCCACATGCATATCGCCGTCATCAATCCTGTGCACTATATCGTTAGCGAATGTCTCTCGTGCAGCAATGGTAGCGGCGCTGAGGGGTTGGCGCGTTTGAATTTTGTATGGATAGAGGTGTAAACTCTGGCGCATGAGACGATACGTGGACGTTGGCGTCATTTGGACCGCAGCTGCAACACGGCGAACGGAAACCCGAGGCCGCTGTCGGATCACCTGCTGCACTAGCTGCGCGTTGCCCTCTGTGGTTGCCGTACGCGGTCGCCCTACCTTTCCAGCACGTTCATCCGTCACGTTCCCAGTCCGTTGAAATTTTTGAAACAGATCCTTTATTGTATCGCTTTTCGGTCCTTTGGTTACATTAAACCTCCGTCGAAAACTTCGTCGTGTTGCAACAACACTGTGTTTTAGGCGGTGGAATTCCAACACCAGAAAAAGCCTCTGTTCTAAGGAATAAACCATGTTGTCTACAGCACACTTGCACGTTGTGAACGGCACACGCTTACAGCAGAAAGACGACGTACAGAATGGCGCACCCACAGACTGCGTTGTCTTCTATATCTTTCACATCATCTGCAGCGCCATCTGTTGTTGAAAATTGTAACTACTGTAATTTCGAAAGTTTGTCCGCCTGAAAATGTACTGTTGTCCCAAGCATATTGCAACAAACGGTGTATTTCTATCGCTGGTCGTTTAGTTTTTATTGCCGTTTCAAATATACCGGTCATTTTTGAAACACCCTGTATGTGCGTAGCCTCGGCTTTTTCCTCGTACTTGTCGTTGAGCAACTGTGCACATGTTTGTAAGTGAATGGCGCGTCGCAGAACAGGTCGTGTCACCAGCTAGGACGAAGATGTGGCCTGTGTAATGCAATCAGGACTTTGACGACAATGTGAGCTGAGACCCACTAGGTCCCCTTTAATGGAGTCAGGGGGAGAATGTCTCCTATGTTAACCGAATTCGGAAAACGGGAAGTGGCTGTATATCTTTGCAAATCAGTGAGTACACTCCGCTAGCACACACATTAGGCCGCTCCAATAACTCCCGGTTAGTGAGTTCTACATTTTGCTTTCAGCGACCAGTACTCTGCTTGTAATCCGTTCCAACAATACACAGTCAATAAACAGGGTGTACATAAAGTCCGGGAACACTTTCATTTATTTATTGCACAAGAAGTAAACACTGTACAGATATCATACATATTTTTGAAGAGAAACGCTGAAAGTTTCTTTTACAAACATTTGATATGCGAACCATGAGTGACACGGCAGACGTCAATACGGTAATCGAATTCTTGCCATGCCCGTCCCAGCATGGCATCGTCGACTGAGGCATCACGCAGCCCGTATTCTCTCCCGAAGCTCTGCTACATCACGTGGTAGAAGCGGTCCATACACCAGATCTTTAATGTGTCCCCACAGAAAAAAGTCACATGGAGTGAGATCTGGTGATCGGGGAGGCCATTTCATGAAACAGCTCGCTCTGCACCTGAACTCGCGATGTTTGCGACTAGCGCTGACTATCGACAAATTAGCAAACTACGCTGTGGTGGTATAAAGAAAAAAACTTTCAGGGCTTCTCTTCAAAATGACATATGTATGACATCTGTACAACGTTCGGTTCTTGTGCAATAAGTAATTGAAATTTTCCCGGACTCTATGTACACCCTGTATACCTTAACCACAACTGGGGACAAGTGCGAGAAAGCACTTGCTCATTCCTATATTCTGACATACAGAAAATTGTTATATTTATAAAGCAAAGTGTATGTGTGTCCAGGACCTCCTACCAAACCCCTGGATACATTTCATCCAAATTTGGCACACATTTTATTCCAACATCTGGCATTTAGGCTGCTATGCACAATGGGTATGTTGTGTGGGAACAGTACTAGCCTGCCAAATTAACTTGCTTCACATGGTAGTGTACATGGCAGGAACAAGAAACAGTTTTCCACGCCTCAACTTGGAGACTGCCCTGCATGACAGGCATGTTGTGTTGGTATAGTATTGCCCTACTTTATCAGTTTGCTTTGTATGGTGGGCTGTACATCAATGGCAAAAAATTGATTTTGAAACCCCTGAGTGTGGTGCATGTCATGTGTGACTGGTGAGTTGTGACAGAAGTATCAGCTTGCTCTATTGAACTGTATTGCAGGGGCTACACAAGCCAATGAGCAGGGTTGAGCACAGGTTGAGAGGGATAGAGCAGCAGATGGACAGAGCGAAGGAGAAGAGGAAATGGGCCGTGAGAGGGAAGGGGGGGGGGATGCATGAGGCAGGTGAAAGGTATAGAGGGGTAGTGGGCAAGTGGAAAAGAAGAGGGGGAGGCAGACATGGAAAGAGAGACAGGAGGAAGATGTGGTCAGAGGGAGGTGGGAGGAAGATAGAGAGAGAGAGAGGGGGGGGTGGAGGAAATGGAAAGAGAGAGGGGGAGGAGGAGATGAAGAGAGAGTGGGGAGGAGGAGGTAAACAGATAGACATGGGAGAATGAGATGGACAGATAGTGGCAGGAAGAGGTGGGCAAAGAATAGGGGAAGAGGTGGTGGGTTGGGTTGTTTGGGGGAAGAGACCAAACTGCGAGGTCATCGGTCTCATCGCATTGGGGAAGGATGTCGGCCATGCCCTTTCAAAGGAACTATCGCGGCATTTGCCTGGAGCGATTTAGGGAAATCACGGAAAACCTAAATCAGGATGGCCGGACGCGGGATTGGACCGTCGTCCTCCCAAATGCGAGTCCAGTGTGCTAACCACTGCACCACCTCGCTCGGTAAGAGGTGGTGTGTTCAATACATGTATCGAACACATATGCGGGTGAAGCTGCAAGGAAAAGCTGGGTTGAGATCTCAAGTTGCCATGCGTCGTTTACCGTTGACAGTATAGCACGGACTACAGAGATCTCCATGGTGTAGAGTGGGACACTGAGTGGCGTTCTGTGGTGTTCGCCGATTAGTCTCGCTTCTGTATGTGGCTGTCAGATCAACGCCAACGTATACATAGGCTACCTGCTGAAAAGTCAGACGGAGCAGCGACTGTCGCGACCTATAACTCTCCAACTCCTGAAATAATGGTGTGACAACGGAAATAATTCGGTAGTTGTTGAAAATAACCTGGATGCACTCCAATATATGACAAGAACTGCAAACCTTGTTGCATACCCTTCATGACCAGAGTTTAAAATGGCATATTCCAACAGGATAACGAGTCACGCTGCAGTTCGCGTTACCAATGGATTCCTGGATGACTGGTTTGCCCAGTCCCCTAAGCTATCACCCATATAGAATGATTCGCGTGTGATGAGAGGACGCATACTTTCATAGCAGCCTCCAGCATGCCGTCTTATGAACTGACACGGTATACGAGTATGTTTCAGGTGTGGCTAGAAATTTCTCAACACGACATTTGGAGATTGTTTCCATGTCATAACAACTACAATTCGTGCTCAACGTCGTATTAATAACCAAGATGAACATCAGCTCGGGATGGAATGAATCATTCAATACCCGCTATCTGATGAACATCGTCATAAAGCTTGATAAATATCGGAGTGAAGCTTCATGGTACAACACTTTCAATTTCTGACACTTACCTTTGTTGGGTCTTGAATGTGGACAACTACCTGTTCTTTGGTTTCTTGTCATTTGAGTACGTAAGTGAGGGTGAAGGAACACTTACTAGAAACTAGAAAGCATGGTCTTAATTTCAGATTACAGCAGCGATACCTTAACAAATGGTTCAAATGGCTCTGAGCACTATGGGATTCAACTGCTGTGGTCATCAGTCCCCTAGAACTTAGAACTACTTAAACCTAACTAACCTAAGGACATCACACACATCCATGCCCGAGGCAGGATTCGAACCTGCGACCGTAGCAGTCGCACGGTTCCGGACTGCGCGCCTAGAACCGCGAGACCACCGCGGCCGGCGATACCTTAATATTTTTCTACCAGGGTTCATTAAGTACCTTATAATATCGGTGATACGCCTTCCAGGTTTAGCCTCCTCATTGCTCATTTCATCGCTTTCGTATTTGCTAAATTCTGAATACATGTTTTTTTCATTAATAACAAACACAACTGACGACTCCTGACAAATATTGCAATCTGTTGATTACAGATCGCCACTCGAGCTGTTTGTCTGTAGTGTAGTATTCATTATATGGCAGCGAATCATGGGAAATGAAAAAGAATGAGGAAAATAGTCGTAAATTTGGTAGTGAAGAAAAATACTTGACGTTAGCAGCAGATTAAGTGAGGAGCCTGCAATCGATAGGGTAGATGGGGGGGGGGGGTCAGAGCTAAAACAAAAAATGTCCGTTTTCCCGTACAAAATGAGGTAAAGCAGCCCATTGCGGTTCATTGCCTCATTTCCGATAAACTTGGATAAAAATTGATGATTTCATAATAAAAACACTTGAAAGAACACTCTGTAACATTGTTGTAATGTAACCACGTCATCCAACACTGTCCTGAACTGAAATGTCTTCGTAAATTTGAATATAATGCTTAAAAATACTTGAACAAAAATAAAAATTTCGTCTCCACGAAAAGAGGATTAGTAGGGTAACCTGAAAGAGTTCAAATGGCTCTGAGCTCTATGGGACTTAACATCTGAGGTCATCAGTCCCTAGAACTTAGAACTACTGAAACCTAACTAACCTAAGGACATCACACACATCCATGCCCGAGGCAGGATTCGAACCTGCGACCATAGCAGTCGCGCGATTCCGGACTGTGAAGCGCCTAGAGTTCAAATGCTGAGGCTAAGCTATGTAGGTGGCTAGTAAACGGTGTACTTTGCTATGTCCTCTGATTCTTCCTTCAAGTCCCAGGCTCTTGTCCTTCTTCTTCTTCTTCCTCTTCCTCTTTTTTTTCTCCTTCGGATACTTCTTCGCGAAATAGTAGGTCCACATTTACATTTGTGCTACTGTCGTCATGTGAGAAGTCTGAATGTGACTCTAAAGAAAAGTCAATGGCCTTTTTTTTCCACTGATGTAATGAAATTTAGCTTATGTCGGTTTGATCGTATAGCACGCTCTTCTCTTTCTTTGCCACGTCTTTCCTTCTCAGAAGCTTCCATTCGTTCGTTATTGGGTGTTGACGCTAGAAGCACGGATTTCAATGTTTTTCCAGAGAGTTCCCCTAAGTTTTTATTTTAGACAGCGGAATTACATTTTCTGATGACATAATTCTTTTTCAGGGGTTATCGTTGAAGAATCGTCGTCACATTGTTGGAGCTGCAGGAATTTATCCCAAAACACCTGCGGGGATTTATTCCATTTCATCATTTTCTGACAACTGCGCCATTGTTGAGTTTAGGAACCAGCTGGAACAATTATTTCCGCATGAAAGCGAAGCTTAAATGCAGCCATGTCAACGAGTATTTTCGTTGATTCTTCTTTTCAAACCCTACATTATACAGTGTTCAAGCAGAGATACACGTGGGTAGTAAAAAACAGACTTACCTCACTCACCTCCGGAGCGACCTGTCTGGACGAACTTTAATGGAGCAGTTAAGTTAAAATAAGAGAAACCTGCTTGCTGGTGGTCAACTGCTGAATCGATGACAGTCGTTCAAAATCTCGGTGCGGGTGCTTTAACCCTACCTACCTTACACGTCATAAAACAGATACACCACAGGAGAATAGTAGAGGGAATCACGGCATTCACCTAGTCCAGATGGACATCTCTCTCCAATGCGGAGGCGCTTTACCCGGGGGTAGCAAACGATGGTGGCGAAACTAAGTCCAACCACGACTATTTTGGGCGTTAAGAAAGGGAGAGTCTGTGGCGGGCAGTCGCTGTGGCGCGACGAACAGCCCAAGCGTTTGATGGGGTTCTAAGCTATCTGTTGAATTTGGTTTTAACCACAGCCTTAGAAGTGAGATACTGAGCTGCTTTAAATATACACACAGCAATGAGTCGCTATTCCAGCGACTTAGCGCCAGAATCTCCGTCGAGTTTGTAAGATGTGTAGTGAAGCGAGTGAAAAGTTGAAGTTGTGAATCGCTCGGTGAGGCGTGCGCAACTAGTAGCCACGGCTCGTGAAACCTAAGGATCCGGGTTCTATCCTCTGGAGGGCACATTATTTTTGATCGCCACAAACGAATAGAATAATTACTTAGAAACGATCAATGAAAGGATCTGGATACCGTAGCAAACCAACGGACAGTACAAACGGCCCTACTGTGCTCTTTGTAAACCATCTAGATTATCTCGCAAGGTATTGAGTTTATGCTGCCGTGAAAGCGGCTTTCAGTGGCTTGTTCGCTAAGCTGTCTGCCTCGGCATGAAATTGTTTGTCGCCGCTGCTAGTGAATTCCGGAGTCAATTACCTGAGGCCAGAGCAGGAGGGTAGCCTATCCTAGATGTGCGGCCGCTTTCGCCACGCTCTGATACCCCCTGTTGTTGGCCTGCTGCCGGTGTCGCCCCCTTTTTTTCGGACTGGAGTGCCTGTCGGAGGAGGTGGGTAACGGTAAGGCGAGCTCAATGGCCACTCTCTTCATAGTCGTCGTTCTTGCCGATAGTGCTGTTCCGGTAAGCGGGGTTAACGACGTGCAGGCTGGAGACAATCTCCTACCCAGCCGGGAATCGAACCGTGCCCTTAGGATTGACATTCTGTCACACTGGTCACTCAGCTTCCGGGGGCGAACAATTGAAAAGTTATTTTATTTTCGCTACTACTTTCGGCAATTCATTATGCCATCTTCAGGTCCCACATGAAACTCTCAAAAATAATCGGCATTGGCACATTGAGCGATATGTTTCTGGATGTCGTGAATTCTCAAGCGCTTCCTTCGAGGCCTTGATTGCAACTTACTTCGAAGACTTGACTGCAAGTTGGAGTTGCAATCAAGTCTGTGAGGGAAGCACTTGAGAATTCACGACATCCGAAAACATATGGCCTAGTGTGCCAATATCGATTATTTCTCAGAGGTGCATATGGAGCCTGAAGATGGCATAATGAATTGCCGAAACTGGTAGCGAAAATGAAATAAAATAACTTCTCAACTGCATGGCAGTTTGGCGAATTTCGTTGTTAAATATTTGACCAACCGCTGACCGACGTCTACAACGGATCAGCAGAGATTGCTGATGTCTGTGCAGTTTGCAAACAGGGAACTTCGGCACAAAAATTCATCTCTGACACAACATTGTAACGGACTACGACTCGCTCTGGCTTTTCACGTGTCGCACTAAGTATCTGCAGCCGGTTACTAGAGGTAATAAATTACACACACATATCTTCCTCGTGAATCGGTCTATCTGTTAGTGAAAACCGTATCAAAACCCTTATAGTACAGGGTGATTCAAAAAGAATACCACAACTTTAAAAATGTGTATTTAATGAAAGAAACGTAATATAACCTTCTGTTATACATCATTACAAAGAGTATTTACAAAGATTTTTTTTTCACTCAAAAACAAGTTCAGAGATGTTCAATACGGCCCCCTCCAGACACTCGAGCAATATCAACCCGATACTCCAACTCGTTCCACACTCTCTGTAGCACATCAGGCGTAACAGTTTGGATAGTTGCTGTTATTTCTCGTTTCAAATCATCAATGGTGGCTGGGAGAGGTGGCCGAAACACCATATCCTTAACATACCCCCATAAGAAAAAATCGCAGGGGGTAAGATCAGGGCTTCTTGGAGGCCAGTGATGAAGTGCTCTGTCACGGGCTGCCTGGCGGCCGAACCATCGCCTCGGGTAGTTGACGTTCAGGTAGTTATGGACAGATAAGTGCCAATGTGGACTCTCCATACAGTTGATTGTGGAATTTGCAGCTCTCTGCTAGCTCTGCGAGTCGATTTTCCTGGGCTGCGAACAAATGCTTGCTGGATGCGTGCTACGTTTTTATCACTCGTTCTCGGCCGTCCAGAACTTTTCCCTTTGCACAAACACCCATTCTCTGCAAACTGTTTATACCAACGTTTAATACACCTCCTATCAGGAGGTTTAACACCATACTTCGTTCGAAATGCACGCTGAAGAACTGTCGTCGATTCACTTCTGCCGTACTCAATAACACAAAAAGCTTTCTGTTGAGCGGTCGCCATCTTAGCATCAACTGACGCTGACGCCTAGTCAACAGCGCCTCAAGCGAACAAATGTACAACTAAATGAAACTTTATAGCTCCCTTAATTCGCCGACAGATAGTGCTTAGCTCTGCCTTTTGTCGTTGCAGAGTTTTAAATTCCTAAAGTTGTGGTATTCTTTTTGAATCACCCTGTATTTCTTGAGATTAGCCTCCACGTGCAGACGGAAAAACGCGATGGGGAACTTTAATTTATAATGTGTACAAGTGTTGCAGTAATATTATCTCTATTATAAAAGGCAATGTCCCGATTGATGACCGGCCGGCCGCTGTGGCCGAGCGGTTCTAAGTCTAGGGGACTAATGACCACAGATGTTAAGTCCCATAGTGCTTAGAGTCATTTGAACCATTTGATTTTTAATTTAATGGCTGCAAAAATATGTAAAGAATGAATACGAACACCAGTAAAATCCCCAAACTGTATGATGGAAGCAAACTAGCTGGTTCCGCACGTTAAAATTGTACTATTAGCCTCTGGTAAAAGTTAACTAACATCACATCCCTAACAAATTGGTAACTGCATCGCCAGCTCATTCTTACCACACTCATACAGCATGAAACAGGAAGGCGGCGGCGTTAATAGCTCGAGATTCAGAGTCCAACTCGCCTTCTGTTCTCAGTAATAAAGTGGAGACAGCCACCTACACGACAGCAAGTCTCTGGCAGGAAGTCATTACTCTATAATCATTTGTCCGCAAGTGTTTACTCATCAACCGGCTGTCTGGAAGTCTTTATTCATCGATTGCCTACCAGCAAGTTTTCTCCACATTAACGATCTGAAACTAGGCTATTTCCGCCAGTGTGGAAATCCCGCCGGCCAATTACAACAGACCTTGCAAGTTCCGTTCAGTATTAATTTTTTAAAAAAGTTGAACAAACTGCAGATTTAGTCATCATCATCCAGTGATGGTGTCGGGAGGACGGCAGAAAACCTCTCCCACTCCATGACAAGGTTCTGGAGCTGCCGAATCAAAGAGCTTGCATGTAGGAATACACAAAAGAGAGCGCGCTCTATGGAAATGTGCACTGTCCGCCAATTGGAAAGCTGTTGCATGGGTTTTAAACTAACATTCTTTCGTGCGAAGACCGGGGAGCAACGGCAGACCCCCACGCTTCTCTCGGCCTAGCATGTGTGCACTTGGCTCCACCATCTTTGCCGGCCGGAGTGGCCGAGCGGTTCTAGGCGCTTCAGTCCGGAACCGCGCTGCTGCTACGGTCGCAGGTTCGAATCCTGCCTCGAGCATGGTTGTGTGTGATGTCCTTAGGTTAGATAGGTTTAAGTAGTTCTAAGTTCTAGGGGACTGATGACCTCAGATGTTAAGTCCCATAGTGCTCAGAGCCATTTGAGCCGCCATCTTTCCAAAAGGATTTCTTTAGGTGAGATACAATAGAGTTTTATGACAGACACGGTCCGCCCTTGGACTGTCTGCTGTTGAGATGGCCTGAAATTAATTCTGCGCGGTTTACCTGTGCTGGAAGTCAGTCTTCAGCTCTGAACACGTTTTTAGCCCCTACTGGTCCCTTTGAGTGAGCTTCTGTGTCTCCCCAGCCAGCTCAAAAGCTTTCAGGTCTGCAGAAAAATAACACGTCCAGAATGAGATTTTCACTCTGCAGCGGAGTGTGCGCTGATATGAAACTTCCTGGCAGATTAAAACTGTGTGCCGGACCGGGACTCGAACTCCCGAGTTCGAGTCTCGGTCCGGCACACAGTTTTAATCTGCAAGGAAGTTTCAAAAAACACGTCGTTCACTGTAATAAACAAGAAAGCAAGAGAAGAAGCAGATAGTTGGGCAGTCACAGGTAGCAGTGTAGAATGTCTGCAGTTATCATGCAATGTAAGAGGATGACTACATTGACCTTTGGTGTCTATAATATTATGAAATACGACGCCTGACAGTTCTGGGAAAATAGTGCCATCTATCTTCTGAACCATTTTGGAACAGCTACACTTGGATCCCTTGGGGATCAGTTTCAGTAAATTCTCTATCGATATTCTCTAAGGCAAAGCTTAAGTAGGTGAAATGGTGTCCCTCTTACTCAGTCCAGTGTACAGCTACAAAATGTTGTTTAATTGCCCTGAACGGTATCGCACTTGCTTGGATAAGGGGTCAGCTTGTAGTTTTAGGCTGTGAAAACATTTGGCTTTACTCGACCCAAATGCAAGCTATGCAGACCACTTCGAACAGGTGACGCAACAGGTGCTGAAGCCATCAGCTGCTCGTCCCATCACGCCTCACTTTCTACCTGGCCCCCTTTGCCGCGCGGCCTCACGCGGCCTTGTGGTCGTTTATGACCGGCGCACACTCCCCTCCACACCTCAGGCTATTACCGTCGCATCACACATGTGTCACACAGCCGTTCGCGCTTTCGGAATAG
This sequence comes from Schistocerca americana, assembly GCF_021461395.2. Lineage (NCBI taxonomy): Eukaryota > Metazoa > Arthropoda > Insecta > Orthoptera > Acrididae > Schistocerca > Schistocerca americana. The sequence goes on from NC_060122.1 coordinate 798,606,390, forward strand.
CCTCGTTTTTGCCACAGCTTAGAGATGCTAAATTCCTCTTTCCTGTTCGCGAGCTGCCCCAAAAACTTCAACAGGTGGAGGTGTGATTTTCTTCTTTCTCGCTATTTTCTGAGTAAGGTCAATGTTCAATGTTGACCTAGCTGCTACGGGCGCAGCATATTAGTCGAAGGTGCACAATATCAGCTGCATTACCGAACTAGTGGTATCAAGCACATCGGGCAATAAATTAGTCACCTCCAAATAGCGTGTAACGCTGCCTGTAGCGTTGATAATGGTCCCAACTTGGCGAGAAGGGTCCACGAGTATCATCAGACAAGCGGAAAAATATTCCAGTCGGAACACAAAACTGCCAAAATGTTCCTGTTTATTTCAACGACTCTGACTAAGAAGTGGGGTATCAGCTGCCACATTCTAACTTCATCAGCACCTTTAAAAATCTTCTCAAAAATTTTAGCACGCGAGCATATTCGCGCTCTTTTTAACATCCAACTCACCTCAAATTCCCACAGACCGTCTTAATTGTAGCACGACCACACCCACTAGTCCACTGCTGCAAGTCCCTCATACCCTGACCGCTGCCACTCTCCCATTCTCACTCACTAATTCAGCCCAATTCATTGTCATTATCTCTTTGTGTCTCTCTGTCACTGTCTCCGGTCTCACAGCCACGGTGTGCGGACATTTGCCACGCTGGACATTTGCCACTATTTTACCTGCTCCGAAGGGTTGGGTCCCTTGTCTCCCCCTCCTCCTCCTCCACATCGCTTACTGAGCCTTTCCGCTGATTTACTTAACATAGAACCAGAATCTCTTTGGATTTTCCGCCACATTTCTAGAGAGAGTTTCGTTGTGGAAACTATTAGATGCATCTCGCATTGAAATCCGCACCAAATTTCGAGCCTCAGTAAAACTTCGCCAATCTTGGAGATTTTGCGTTCGTCTAAATTATACGTGCCTTTTTCGGTGCTCCTGCAGCAGCTTCCTGACGTCTTTTGTGTACCATGAGGGACCAGTTCCGTCTCTTAGTAATTTATTTGGTATGAATCTCTCGAGTGCTGTTGATACTATTTCTTTGAACTTAAGCTACATATGGTCTTCACTTACATAGTTTGGAAGAATTGGAGACTGTCTCTTAGAAAGACGTCAACCAAATTTTTAGTTGCTTTTATAAATAGATATATTTTGCGTTTATTTTTGGTGAATTTCTTTATTACGGAACTGAGCCTCGCTACAACTGTGTGTTCACTAACCCCTGTATCCGTCGTGATGCTCAGGATTATTTGTGGCTAAGAGGTCAAGTGTGTTTTTGTAACCATTTACTAATTGTTCAAAATAATTTAAAAAAGCATTTAGAACAATTACGGAAGTTGTTTTCTATCTACAATAGGGTCTGAAAATGTATTTTTGTCAGCATACGGAAGGTAGATTGAAGTCACTGCCAGCTGTATGAGTAGGGTACCAATTTGTGATGAGACTCAAGTTTTCTTTGAACTGGGCAGCAACTGTTTCATCTGAGACCGGGTGTCGGTAAAAGGAGCCAGTTATTAATTTATTCCGGTTGTCGAATATAGCCTCTCCCCATACTAAGTCACAGGAACTATCTGCTTCAATGTCAATTGTGAGCTGGAACACACATTACATTATTTTTCCTTAAGTTGTGCTTCTTGTTCCTGTTGTAGTGCAGATCATTACAATTACGGCTTTTCCCTCCAAAACCTAGGATGTTTTCTCTGTGAACCTGTAAATACCAGAGCTAAACATTGCAGAACAACAACGTATGTTACAAGCATAGCATTCTGTATTACTTCATTTCCTTATTTCTAACATTTTAAAATTGTACGTCGACTTTAGATGACATGTCAATCATAGATGTTCTTATCTCTATTTAGTGAACGTATTTTCAGTCATGTTTCGAACATTGTCCCGCTACACTTTATTAAATAATGTTTCGCCGCAAGAGATATCGCATTTTAGAGAGTAAATTAATATGGAGTATGTCGTTTTTCTTTTCTCACATTCACATACCCATTTCTTCTTTCCTTACTGTCTTTTCGACATGCAGTTGTAGTAATTAAAGTAGGCACAAATGCAGTGACCAAAAAGAAATGATTAGCGTACATTCGCTTTCTCTTTGCATCGTTCCTTTCTTGTTGCTCCCATGGCGATGGACTGTTTCTATCGCAATCAGTAAGCGCGATAGGAAGCTACCGTACAGGCAGAGGGATCTATATTTATACTTGGCAGAACTAATTATATACTGACATAATCGTCGGTATTGCTTTAGTTTCCCAAAAGTTATAAATATTTCGATTTCGGAAAAGAAGCTCTGTATTTGGCTAAGATGTCGAAGAATAAGGTCCCTTACGTACTGGTTGTATCGATTAAGATGTGAAGACGGCTGTTTGAAAGCGGACAGAAGTAGTAAGAGGAAGGGCGTCCATTACCTGAGGGATCGCTACTCAAACTACCTGGCGAAGGGGCAAGTGTGCCAAATGTCCGGCGTGGCAAATGTCCGGCATTCCACAGCCACAGGCACCTTCGTTCTGTCCTCTCTCATACTGCTGCTATCTCATTCCTTCCTTCCTACTGACGCTGTGTCGTTTCACTATCACCGCCTGTCTCCTCCTCGTTTTCATCGTCATATACTTGTCTCTCTTAATCATTGGATCTGACCTACTTCCACGTTCTCTTTATCCCCCCACCGAGCGAGGTGGCGCAGTGGTTAGCACATTGGACTTGCGTTCGAGAGGACGGCGGTTCAAACCCGCGTCCCGCCTACCTGCTTTATGTTTTCAGTGATTTCCCTAAATCGCTTAAGACAAATGCCGGGATGGTTTCTTTGAAAGGGCGCAGCCGATTTCCTCCTCCATCCTTCCCTAATCCGAGCTCGTGCTCCCTCTCTAATGACCTCGCCGTTGAACACTAAGCTCCCTCTCCTCTTTTATTCCTACATCCCTCCCCCGCCTCGCACTGCCCTCTTCACTCTTTTCCTGGTCCCGATCTGTCACTGACAACTCTACTGCCACCGTGTCCCGCTCTTTCTCTTACACTGCCATTGTCTCCTACGTTCATACTATAACACAACCAATGTCTGCTATGTTCCAGTATGTGTTACTTTTCGGTCTCTCTGCCGCTGCCATTGTCTTCTTCTCTTTCAGCATTAAAAAGTGTGAACATGTTGGCGACCGAAAATTTTTAAAGATGCTGAGGAAGGTAGAATGAGACAGCTGGTACTCCACTTTTCAATAAGTGTGTGCTAAATAAACAGGAGCATGTTCGCCTTTTTTGTGCTCCGATAGGAGCATTTTTCAGCTGGTTCCCTTGCTTTCCCTGCCGTAGCAGGGCGTGTCACTCATATGAAAAGGATTTCATGGGACAGTAAAATTTTGATAGTTTACTAATTTGAAACTGAAATAACGCAAAAATAATTTTATACTTCAGATCGGACGTCACGTGCACAAAAGTTTTGCTTACGCTTAACATGGGCCTCGCAGAACTCTTGTGATGATGACACGTCACAGCATATTTCTTGTGCTACGTCTCTGTATAAATACGTTTTTCACGTCACACCGGATTTTACAAGCGTATTTTACGTGTGCGAGAAGGGTAACTTTTAACCTCTGTCTCTCGGAAATGGATAAAGATATAAAGAAAATTCTGCAGGTTGTTCGAAATCGGGCCTTGGGAACATGTCGTAAACATTTCAGCTGTTTCCAGAATGAGATTTTCACTCTGCAGTGGAGTGTGCGCTGATATGAAACTTCCTGGCAGATTAAAACTGTGTGCCGGACCGGGACTCGAACTCGGGACCTGTGCCTTTCGCGGGCAGGTGCTTTACCAACTGAGCTACCGAAGCACGACTCACGCCCCGTCCTCACAGTTTTGGAAGGTAGGAGGCGAGGCACTGGCGGAAGTAAAACTGTGAGGACGGGGCGTGAGCCGTGCTTGGGTAGCTCAGTGGTAGAGGACTTGCCCGCGAAAGGCACAGGTCCCGAGTTCGAGTCCCGGTCCAGCACACAGTTTTAATCTGCCAGGAAGTTTCATTGCAGCTGTTTGTTGTGCACAGGTATCTTGGAATCCTTGGCTGTGTTTTGGTCTGCTGGCGACGGCGAAAGTATAGTAAAGAAAACCCTTTTGCGGGGTTTTCCGACGAACCACCCGTGAGCTAATGATGCCTCCATAAGGTCCATCAAGTCCACCGTAGACCACACCAAATGCAAGAAGAACCAACAGATTTGTTCTATTTGCCGAACCAGAAGGAAGCGTGTAATATTCACACTTCGACCCTGTACTGTAGGGTAGTGACACTGAGACGATCCTTCTGTTGGGTAGAAAAACTGTCCCTACCCCAAGGGTTATCCAAAACACTATCTTTTTTTACCACCTATAGAACCCGAGGTATGACCACAGGAAAATCCCGTTTTTAAGCGAGGTGTTTTGGAACATATTAGACACGTATGGTGCCGCATGCATACCGATACGCCGTATGCAGCTCAAGAAGCTAACTGACGGTTAGATCCCGTTGACTGTAGCGATCTTCATAGCTACGTTTCTCCTGCTGTTTGTAAATAGTCCCATACGTCCTGTATGGGACTAAAAGAGAGGGCAACACTTCGTCACCAAGGAAGTTGGAAAATACGAGTAATCTGTTTCAAGTTGACGGTAGCCTGAACGAATGCGACCAAGTCATGGTACGAAAAGCACCTTCTAGACGTCACAGAACCACCCCAGTCTTAATTACACCCATTGGGCCACGGATTCAGACAACGCTCTGCATGATTTGAAAAGGGCTAAATCGTGAGTGGTGGGACCACGCGCTACGCCTCCAGTCTGTTGTATGGACCATTGAGGATGTGCAGCAATCGCCGTCTACCAGGTGTCTGAGTACAAATGACCGCTGAATGCAGTTCTCTTCACAGTGTTCGCTAGGAAACTGGTTGAGACGACAGCAGCAATTTCTGTCGAACTTAAAACCGCTTGTCATTGCCAAGATGCCACGCTCCTCTGCGGTCGCTGTCGATTAGGATGTTTTACGTGGATATCGAAGGTGACTCAACTAATGGATGTGAATATTAAAGTTTGAAATGGGAAAGAAAAGTGTCCCGCCATCTTCAGGCCCGTACACTTTGATGATATCAATTGTGTGTGGCTGAGTACTAGAAGACCTGTACGTGCTCCACATGGATGGCGGGTAGTTACTTTCGACTGAAATATAGCACACTCACATGTATTGGGGGTCGTTTTAATAGTAAAACCCACAATGCAACACTCGTCTGCAGCTACTGAGGCGTCGTAACGTCCGTCCCACCCAACGAGGTTAAAACAGATTCTAACCTCCTTGGAAGAATAGATTACAACCTAACCTAATCCCACTGACCCCGCCAAAAACTGACGGAGGAGACCGGATGCACTGTGGCCAAGTTATCGGACGAGCACTGGCGACAGGGCCATTGCTGGGTGTTTCGCGAGAGTTAAAAAATGACGCCCCCCTTTTTACTATCAACGGTCTCCCCAGTATTCTCCCCCTCTCCCTTTCTCACCATCACCGTCCAAAGGCACAAGAATGCAAATCTCCTATTATACTTTCAATCACTGAACTAAGGTGACCAGACATCCTCATTTTCTGAGGACAGTCATCAATTTTGATGCTTTACCCCAATTCCTTACGACAACAAATGTCCTAAATTTCTTATTTTTGCCCTCAGATTTTGAAATTTTCCAAAATAATTGGGATAGGAAGAATGCGCTGAACATTTAAAACTAAAACCCAACTCAATAAAGTAGTGCAGCCAAATTTGACATCAATTACTGATTTTATTTAATTGTAAGAAAGTGGACTAATAAAGGTGTGGAACTATTTTCTGGTGCGTATGAATTTTTCCTTGAAATTAGAAATTCTGCTATACTGATTGACGACAGAACGGAGCTTCAAACTAGGTCATGTGAATAATCGTGGTGTTATTTAGTTTGTGTTTTAATTGAGATATTTTTAGAATGAGGAATAAATCTCACCTTCTACAGCATCCGCTACCTTGCGAACCGCGCTGCTGCTACGGTCGCAGGTTCGAATCCTGCCTCGGGCATGGATGTGTGTGATGTCCTGAGGTTAGTTAGATTTAAGTAGTTCTAAGTCTAGGGAACTGACGACGTCAGATGTTAAGTCCCATAGTGCTCAGAGCCAACTTCCTTGCGAATAAGTAAATAAGTGACGTCTTATTTCCATTTTCTATTGAAAGTTCTGCAACTTTTCTTAGCGACCCCCCCTGTTCAGCCCAATGGTCTGAACGACTGGCTTCTGATCATTCTTCCAAAATGAGTCCTGGTTCGAATCCACTCAATACAACAGACGCTTGCCAAATGATCTGAACGGACAAAAAGTAAATGAGGGACTGAGGGAGGTATAGTATCAAGTCACACCATGATGGCAAGCCAACGTTCGTGCCCCGCTCCAGCACTGAACAGAGATTAATCCAGATCATACTTCTTTCCGTTTCGTACTCAGTAGAGGCTGATTTAGTTTTGAGGTAGGTACAAGCTATTTGTTTAGTTTCCTCAAGGAAGTAAAGATTTATTACATAACTGCTCCACATGCTTTCGAAAATGATTCAGTGCTTGAATGTTTCCTAATTTTCATTTTTTCTCCTCATTTGCTCAATATTTTCGCTGTTTGATTTGGAATTAATTTTTTTCCACTCTTTGCGCAACTAAAATTGTGCCGTCCTAGGCGGACGCCTAGTCTTGCCAAATGGTAAAACCGGCGGCCTGTCTGGCGACTGCGTCTGCCGACCGCCGTCAGTGAAGTTGTCAACGCGGCGTAAGCGGCGCGCAGAACTGCTGTTCGCGGCCTGCCTTGCTCCGTGCGCTCGCCGCACGGCTGTTTCGCATCAGGCAAGTGTTAAGCGTCGCCGGGCAGTGAAGCAGCGCTGTCTGCCGCGTCCGACCCACTGTGTAGTCAAGTCTCCCGGGTGCACTGCGTCCCACGGCAGCGTTTATTGCTCCCACAACATAAGGGATTTATGTTAACTTATGAGTGTGCATTTCTCAAGCGGCACGCTTTAATGTGCGTTATTGTTGTTGTGGTCTTCCGTCAAGAGGCTGGTTTGATGCAGCTCTCCATGCTACTCTATCCTGTGCAACCTTCATCATCTCCCAGTACCTGTAGCAACCTACATCCTTCTGAATCTGTTTGGTGTATTCATCTCTTGGTCTCCCTCTACGCTTTTTACCCTCCACGCTGCCCTCCAATACTAAAAAAAAAAAAATGGTTCAAATGGCTCTGAGCACTATGGGACTCAACTGCTGTGGTCATAAGTCCCCTAGAACTTAGAACTACTTAAACCTAACTAACCTAAGGACATCACACACATCCATGCCCGAGGCAGGATTCGAACCTGCGACCGTAGTGGTCGTGCGGTTCCAGACTGTAGCGCCTTTAACCGCTCGGCCACTCCGGCCGGCCTCCAATACTAAATTGGTGATCCCTTGATGCCTCAAATGTCCCACCAACCGATCCCTTCTTCTGGTCAAGTTGTGCCACAAATTTCTCTTCCCCCCAATTCTATTCAATACCTCCTCATTAGTTATGTGACCTACGCACCTAATCTTCAGCATTCTTCTGTAGCACCACATTTCGAAAGCTTCTATTCTCTTCTTGTCTAAACTATTTATCGTCCACGTCTCACTTCCATACAAATACTTTCAGAAACGACTTCCTGACACTTAAATCTATACTCGATGTTAACAATTTTCTCTTCTTCAACGCTTTCCTTGCCATTGCCAGTCTACATTTTATATCCTCTCTACTTCGACCATCATCAGTTATTTTGCTCCCCAAATAGCAAAACTGATTTACTACTTTCAGCGTCCCATTTCCCTCAGCGTCACCAGATTTAATTCGACTACATTCCATTATCCTCGTTTTGCTTTTGTTGATGTTCATCTTATACCCTCCTTTCATGACACTGTCCATTCCGTTCAGCTGCTCTTCCAGGTCCTTTGCTGTCTCTGACAGAATTACAATGTCATCGGCGAACCTCAAAGTTTTTATTTCTTCTCCATAGATTTTAATACCTACTCCGAATTTTTCTTTTGTTTCCTTTACTGCTTGCTCAATATACAGATTGAATAACACCACTCCCTTCCCAACCACTGCTTCCCTTTCATGTCCCTCGACTCTTATAACTGCCATCTGGTTGCCGTACAAATTGTGAATAGCCTGTCGCTCCCTGTATTTTATCCTTGCCTTTTTCAGAATCTGAAAGAGAGTATTCCAGTCAACATTGTCAAAACATTTCTCTAAGTCTACAAATGCTAGAAACGTGGGTTTGCCTCTCCTTAAAGTATTTTCTAAGATGAGTCGTAGGGTCAGTATTGCCTCACGTGTTCCAACACTTCTACGGAATCCAAACTCAGCTTCCCCGAGGTCGGGTTCTACCAGTTTTTCCTTTCGTCTGTAAAGAATTCGTGTTAGTATTTTGCAGCCGTGACTTATTAAACTGATAGTTCGGTAATTTTCACATCTGTCAGCACCTGCTTTCTTTGGGATTGGAATTATTATATTCTTCTTGAAGTCTGAGGGTATTCGCCTGTCTCATACATCTTGCTCAACAGATGGGTAGAGTTTTGTCGGGGCTGGCTCTCCCAAGGCCCCACCGTTAAAAGAATATATACGAATGCAGAAGCTGCCTCGTCAATTTAACCGGTTATGTTCAGAATACTTGTGTATTCTTTTATATTTATACGAAAGCAAGCACACTCCCATGCACTAAGGTCGCTTCGCTAGAAGTGCATCGTTACAAGGGCGAAGGCCACAATAAGACGAAAGCGCGCTGGGTGCTTTTGCAACACGAGTAGTGAACTTCTCGTGGAAAAAATAAACAGTGTCATTGTTAACGTGACAAGCAGGCCAATGTTTGTAGTTCAGGCTGTAGCGTCGGCGTCTGCTGACACATCTGCAAGCTGCTGCGACCTCTCCTGGCGTGGGCAAAGGTAGTGCGTTAGAAGGCAGGGCACTGCAAATTACGATTTCAGATATTCACGTCGCTATATACGGGGGCTGATCGACAAAGACTGAGTCTTTGATCTGTTGAATGCAGTCTGCCACTCTTCGAACACATGGTCCAGGCCATTCTTTGTCGGGTACTTGAGAATCGCCTCAGTTTTCTTGAGCACTGCTTCAGGTTCGTCAAATCGAATGCCCCAAGCTTTGCCTTTAGTGATGGGAACAGAATAATCACAGGTTGCAATATCAGGGCTAGAAGGCAGATGCGGTACCCATGCAATGTTGAATCGAGTCACGTGCTGCATGACTTGAATTGCGACGTGAGGCCGCGCAGTGTCATGATAAAGTCACACCCAGGCTCAGAAAGTACTGGTCGTTTTTTGACAATGCGCTTCCTCAGTTTAGTCAATACTGACGTGTAGTGCGCTACTGTAACAAAGGTGTGAGGGGGAACTGTATGCTGGGAAAACATTCCTTGTCAGTCAAAAGAGGTTACGACCATCACTGTCCTTACAGATGGAACAACTTTCGCCTCTTTTGGTGTTGGAGAACCTGGCGATTTCCACCCAGTTCTGGCTCATTTTCCTTGAGGATCATAATGATCTCCTCCATCTGCAAAGACATGCAGCACCTCAAGACTTGTCTCCGTTTGCATACCCTTTCGTTCCGGCGTCAACAGACGTGGCACCCGACGGGCACAAAAACGTCTCATATGGAGATGACCATGCACGATCGTAAACACACTGCCATATGAAATTCCCAACACTTCACTGTCGCTACGTAATGTTATCCGACGATGATCACGGGTAGAGTCGCACCAGATATGTTGGTGTTGACTTCAGTCGTAGTAGAAGCCGAAACCTCAACCTTGCTTAACACAGACAGTTCGGCATCTTTTGAAGCCCATGAAGCACCTAAACACTGTTGCACGAGGTAGTGCTGCAGTATCTCGAAGTTTCAGTGGCTGTATGGTTTAAACGAACGTAGAATTTTATTGCTCCGTACTGCTAGTCTCGCGTTATCTCGTCACCTAAAAAGGACTTGCAATACGGCGGGCGAACTTCCCAGAATGGGGCCTCCCGGCCAACAATGCCATACCATCATTTGCATTTCCATTGTTTAGTGTGCAAAATGCAAAGAGCGTCTACAAAATACAACTTTACTTCCAATCTACTGATACGAGAGTGCTGCCGCCTACGGACATTACAAATAAAAACCCGCTCTTTTCAAATATTCAGGGTACGGATCGGATACCATCTCCGAAGCTAAAGGAAAAAATCAGTCTCGGTCTTTCATCTACATCTACATCTACATTTATACTCCGCAAGCCACCCAACGGTGTGTGGCGGAGAGCACTTTACGTGCCACGGTCATTACCACCCTTTTCCGTTCCAGTCGCGTATGGTTCGCGGGAAGAACGACTGCCGGAAAGCCTCCGTGCGCGCTCGAATCTCTCTAATTTTACATTCGTGATCTCCTCGGGAGGTATAAGTAGGGGGAAGCAATATATTCGATACCTCATCCAGAAACGCACCCTCTCGAAACCTGGCGAGCAAGCTACACCGCGATGCAGAGCGCCTCTCTTGCAGAGTCTGCGACTTGAGTTTGCTAAACATCTCCGTAACGCTATCACGGTTACCAAATAACCCTGTGACGAAACGCGTCGCTCTTCTTTGGATCTTCTCTATCTCCTCCGTCAACCCGATCTGGTACGGATCCCACACTGATGAGCAATACTCCAGTATAGGTCGAACGAGTGTTTTGTAAGCCACCTTTGTTGATGGACTACATTTTCTAAGGACTCTCCCAATGAATATCAACCTGGCACCCGCCTTACCAACAATTAATTTTATATGATCATTCCACTTCAAATCGTTCCGCACGCATACTCCCAGATATTTTACAGAAGTAACTGCTACCAGTGTTTGTTCCGCTATCATATAATCATACAATAAAGGATCCTTCTTTCTATGTATTCGCAATACATTACATTTGTCTATGTTAAGGGTCAGTTGCCACTCCCTGCACCAAGAGCCTATCCGCTGCAGATCTTCCTGCATTTCGCTACAATTTTCTAATGCTGCAACTTCTCTGTATACTACAGCATCATCCGCGAAAAGCCGCATGGAACTTCCGACACTATCTACTAGGTCATTTATATATATTGTGAAAAGCAATGGTCCCATAACACTCCCTTGTGGCACGCCAGAGGTTACGTCTGTAGACGTCTCCCCATTGATAACAACATGCTGTGTTCTGTTTGCTAAAAACTCTTCAATCCAGCCACACAGCTGGTCAGATATTCCGTAGGCTCTTACTTTGTTTATCAGGCGACAGTGCGGAACTGTATCGAATGCCTTCCGGGAGTCAAGGAAAACAGCATCTACCTGGGAGCCTGTATCTAATATTTTCTGGGTCTCATGAACAAATAAAGCGAGTTGGGTCTCACACGATCGCTGTTTCCGGAATCCATGTTGATTCCTACAGAGTAGATTCTGGGTTTCCAAAAACGACATGATACACGAGCAAAAAACATGTTCTAAAATTCTACAACAGATCGACGTCAGAGATATAGGTCTATTGTTTTGCGCATCTGCTCGACGACCCTTCTTGAAGACTGGGACTACCTGTGCTCTTTTACAATCATTTGGAACCTTCCGTTCCTTTAGAGACTTGCGGTACACGGCTGTTAGAAGGGGGGCAAGTTCTTTCGCGTACTCTGTGTAGAATCGAATTAGTATCCCGTCAGGTCAGTGGACTTTCTTCTGTTGAGTGATTCCAGTTGCTTTTCTATTCCTTGGACACTTATTTCGATGTCAGCCATTTTTTCGTTTGTGCGAGGATTTAGAGAAGGAACTGCAGTGCGGTCTTCCTCTGTGAAACAGCTTTGGAAAAAGGTGTTTAGTATTTCAGCTTCATGCGTGTCATCCTCTGTTTCAATGCCATCATCATCCCGGAGTGTCTGGATATGCTGTTTCGAGTCACTCACTGATTTAACGTAAGACCAGAGCTTCCTAGGATTTTCTGTCAAGTCGGTACATAGAATTTTACTTTCGAATCGCTTCACGCATAGCCCTCCTTACGCTAACTTTGACATCGTTTAGCTTCTGTTTGTCTGAGAGGTTTTGGCTGCGTTTACACTTGGAGTGAAGCTCTCTTTGCTTCCGCAGTAGTTTCCTAACTTTGTTGTTGAACCACGGTGGGTTTTTCCCGTCCCTCACAGTTGTACTCGGCATGAACCTGTCTAAAACGCATTTTACGATTGCCTTGAACTTTTTCCATAAACACTCAACATTGTCAGAGTCGGAACAGAAATTTTCGTTTTGATCTGTTAGGTAGTCTGAAATCTGTCTTCCATTACTCTTGCTAAACAGATAAACCTTCCTCCCTTTTTTTATATTTCTATTAACTTCCATATTCAGGGATGCTGCAACGGCCTTGTGATCACTGCTTCCCTGTTCTGCACTTGCAGAGTCGAAAAGTTCGGGTCTGTTTGTTATCAGTAGGTCCAAGATGTTATCTCCACGAGTCGGTTCTCTGTTTAATTCCCCGAGATAATTTTCGGATAGTGCACTCAGTATAATGTCACTCGATGCTCTGTCCGTACCACCCGTCCTAAACATTTGAGTGTCCCAGTCTATATCTGGTAAATTGAAATCTCCACCTAAGACTAAAACATGCTGAGAAAATTTATGTGAAATGTATTCCAAATTTTCTCTCAGTTGTTCTGCCACTAATGCTGCTGAGTCGGGAGGTCGGTAAAAGGAGCCAACTATTAACCTAGCTCGGTTGTTGAGTGTAACTTCCACCCATAATAATTCACAGGAACTATCCACTTCTACTTCACTACAGGATAAACTACAACTAACAGCGACAAACACGCCACCACCAGTTGCATGCAATCTATCCTTTCTAAACACCGTCTGTGCCTTTGTAAAAATTTCGGCAGAATTTATCTCTGGCTTCAGCCAGCTTTCTGCAGCGATAACGATTTCAGCTTCGGTGCTTTGTTGAGCAGCCCTCGTGGCGTCGAATACAGGGCGAGTCAAAAACCCTTGGACAGCTTCATAAGTTGGAAGATTAAAGGGAAAATTGAAATGTGATGATGGGAAGATAGGTTTGACGTGGGGCCGCAACTTTTGGAGCGAATGTCATTCATGGCCGCCATCTTGAAATCCGCCATTTTGGATTCAAGTCATTTTTTTTTATGGGAAGGGGGGTGTATGATACATTAAATGACACTTGCTTGAGCTCTGGAATTGAGTGGTGTAATTTGTTTTTGTGTATCTTGTACAGTTTAGAAGTTATTAATGTGGTTGTGGCGACTACAGTTGTGCATTACCCGGGATGGACAACACGTAGAACATGTGTTGTAGCAGCCGGTATGGAGGTAATTTCCCAACCTTTAACATTAATAACCTCTAAACTGTACAAGATAGACAAAAACAAATCACACCACTAAATTCCAGAGCTCAAGCGATTGTTATTTGATGTTTCATACACCCCCCTTCCCATTTAAACAAAAAAAAAAAAAGACTTGAATCCAAAATGGCGGATTTCAAGATGGCGACCATGAATAACATTCACTCCAAAAGTTGCGGCCCCACATCAAACCTATGTTCCCATCATATCTCAATTTTCCCTTTAATCTTCCTACTTATGAAGGTGTCCAAGGGCTTTTGACTCGCCCTGTATATTCAACTTTGAAGCAGCGGTTGCTAACACATATTTCTTGACAACTATGACGGGAAAACCTGATGGTGTACCACTCCTGATCATCAGAATGCGATTCACTGGATTGAATCCAACTATGTTGTATTTCGCGGTTTTTGATGTTATACCGCCACTCGTAAGAGTGTTCTGTGCATCAGCCAACTGGCGTTAAGTTCTCTGTATCACGAGCTTCCGTCCTCTTTCTTCCTTTTATTCCCATCTTCAACATGAACATGAAGATAAAAAATAGATATGTATATCTGAAACAGATACGCCGGCTTGGTATCAGACGTTCCCTTTAGGATCGTATACAAGGAATTACAGGGATAGTTCTAATTTTTCATGCAACTCAGACACCGTATTGCTCTTAGTACAGTTTTGATACTGTCCTATAACTTCTGCTGTTCTACAGATCTTTCCGTTTTCCCATGTATATCCCTGCACCCAATACCCTTAATAATTTCTGCTGCATATTCCATTCTCTGTCGTTCCCTTAAGTATTTTGCACTCAGCATTTCCTTCCATTGTCAATTTCAGATTCCCGTGCCCTGAGTAACTCTCATTACTTAGTCTTCGATTATAAAAGCTGTTTTGTTGCACTCTATTTCAGTTGTCTCCTTCCTCTTCGTTTTGGACCGTTACCCAGCTTGATCCAGTCCGAGCTTCTGCTTAGTCAGAATGCGTATGAATGGTACATTTTACGCAAAATATTAAATCTGAAAAGTTTTATCTTAGTTGTGTGCCATATATATAGAATGCATGCAAAAAAGAATATCTCAGCCATGTTCGGACCATTTTAAAACGAATGTGGCTGATTTTGTTCGCCGATTTGCTCACGTGAATGAGACGTGGGTCGAAGACCTCATGCCGAGAAGAAGACAGCAATGAAAATAATGAGAGTTGCGGGTGAAAGCAGATGACGGAGCCCCAAGGAAGAAGAATACATTTCATCTGCTCCAAAGTCTTAACCCAATATTTTCTGCGTTGAAAAACTAGTTATTTTTATTGACCACCTCGCCCGGAGCAAAACAAAATCTGAGTAATAATACGCAACTATTTTGGACCAAACGGATTAAAGAAGCACGTGAAGAGAGGCTTAGATTTAAAAAGAAAAAGACCATCTTTCATCAGTATAATGAACAATTGCAAAGCGGTGCTTAGGCAATGGGAAACAGAGGTCCATCCACCCAGTTCAACATATTTGGCCTGCTTGATTTTCACACATACTACATCAGAAATAATTTGTGACTGAAGATCATTTTGAGTTCAATGATGACGTTACGGCAACTGTAGACCGGAATTTTGCACGCTTCCAGACTCGTACTTGAGGAATGGAATCTGTTGCTAGGGAAAACCTTTTATAATATCCGTTGATCTTTGAAGTGACTTACATCGAATAATGAGCGCAATTTTGACCTGTCAGTATGAGCTGTTGGCTGACAGCTGAGGTGGCGTCTTTTTTTCCTTATTGCCGCTGTTCGCCGTGCGACTATACGACTGTGTATGTGCGTAAAACGAACGTCTTGTTTTATGTGTACAAGAAAAGCTATCTAAGGCCGCCGTGGAAATTGCCACAATCCCTAAAGACTCACTAAAACAAATTTTCTCTTCCATAATCATATTTTGTCAGGTTCCTGGAGGAGAAAAATTTGTTAGTACTGTAAGCATCTAGGCTAGAAGATGTGACAATGTACACCTCAGCACAGGATAACTGTTCTTAATCAATCGTTTACGCTGTTGCTGTAGCTTTAACCAGCGATGTGCTTTATACTCACTGCCTGAGATGTTTAACTTCACTACATTTATTAAATTAATTTTTCATATTTCGTCGTATATTCAGCGCTGCTACATAATTTATCTTTTCTTTTTAATAAAATTTATAATATTCGAATCTCTGTCAGTATCATATACTTCAGATAATTCCATAATTTGCAGACGACTACCTCCGAGATACAGACTCTATCTCCAAGATGTAGGCTTTGCTTTTGTGACTTCATAAAAAAAAAAAAAAATGTTGTGTCACCTGTTACGATTTTACGCTGCTCAAAGGAAATTAGTTAACGTGGTAACAATTCTTCATACACCTTAATATCCTCACATTTCACAAATAAAATATTTACTTTCACTTTCTTGGAGTTATAAAATCGGAAGTGGAAAAGTGTTGTAATCGATGTTAATTCAAACGACAACCAACCTTACAAGGTGATATGCAAACTGTAAGCAATTAGTGCAGTACCGGTGTATTTAGTACAAGTAATTTTCGGTACTATTTTCCTTTGCTTTAAAATTATAGTGTTTCAAATAATGATCGCAGGGAGTGACAAAGTGGCGGTGCCTTCTGGCGGTCGCTGGACGTCGGCTAAACGTGTGGTACGATAATCCGATCCCAAGAGATTATAGTTGGTAGAAGTTCATTATATGGCTTTTGTAAACAAATACTTATGTTACGTCACTCGGCGGTAGAGGCAGCAGTGTGATGGTAGATCCTGTCACACGACAGTGGACACGGATGTGACACGACGTAACGCTTAGGTACAATATCTGCGAGTAGCAAAGGACGGCAGGAGTAGTGTGACAGCGACGAGGGTGTGTCCTCAGCCGCGCTTCCCTCCATGGCGCCTCCATATCGGCTGTCAGCTGTGACGAGGGCCGGCAGCCATTACTGGCGCCAGCAAACACAGGCCGCTGGCCGCTGGAGCGACACACGTCAGGCACAGGCGGTCGGTCGGTCAACACGCAGCCTGGAACGGCGCCCCGTTGTTTGTCCATCGGCTGTCCTCGCGGCGGGGCGCCCGCTCCAGCTCCAGCCATTGCCCCCACGGCCTGGGCATTCCAGTGCGCGGAGAAACAATGCACGCCACGCCAGTGTGCAATCGTCTTCGCCCTCCGGGTACCTGGGTGCTCTTAACGTTGTACTTCGTGTATTCGGAAGTTAGGATTTGCACAAAAAGCACAAGGAAATTCTGGAGAGTGGGTGTTCGCACGGAACTTGCCTTGTGCGTTCCACTTCGCTAGATATTTATCAGATGAACCCTATTTCGTTACCAAGAACACCGGTCAACCATTCGCGTATGATACAGTAACAGAATTTGCAGGAAGAGTGGAGTAATACGTAACATCCCTTTTATTTCCATGAAGGTTCAACTTATCGAAACGAGGTTTCCCGCAATTTATATTATGCACACGGCCACGTAATTAGGTTGTATACGGCGAGTCAGAGAAACGGGAAATTTTGAAATTTGTGTTGGTAGCCCTGGGCGACAGCTAACGCTCAATAGCATACAGGAACAAGCTCACGCTGTCTACATCTATACTGCGCAACTCCCATGCGGTGTGTGGCGGAGGGTACTTTGTGTCCCACTGTCACTTCCCCCTTTCCTGTTCCAGTCGCGAATCGATTGCGGGAAGAACGATTGCCAGTAAACCTCAGTGAGGGTTCGAATCTCTCCAAATTCACGTTCATACTCTTTTAGCGAGGTATGCATAGGAGGGAACTTTACAGTAATCGACTCCTCTAAGAAAGTACGCTCTCGGAAGTTTAATAGTAAACCATACTGTGATGCAGATGCGCCTGCCCCTGGAGTCCGTTGACGCTTTCGTGCTCAATAAAAGAACCTGTAACTAATTGTGCTCCTCTTCTTTGGATCTTGGCTATTTCCTCTATCCACCCTATCTGGTACGGATCCTAGACTGGCGAACGGCATTCAAGTATTGGTCGAACGAGGGATATGTAAGCTAGCTCCCTTGTTGACTGACTACATTTCCTGAGGATGCGGCCGGCCGGGGTGGCCGAGCGGTTCTAGGCGCTACACTCTGGAACCGCGCGACCGCTACGGTCGCAGGTTCGAATCCTGCCTCGGGCATGTTAGTTAGGTTTAAGTAGTTCTAAGTTCTAGGGGACTGATGACCTCAGAAGTTAAGTCCCATAGTGCTCAGAGCCATTTTTTTGAACCTGAGGATTCTGCCAACGAACCTCACTCTGAATGCATTTCCTGCGACTAGCTTCATGTGGTCGTTCCGCTTCAAATCGCATCGTACGCACACCCTTAGATATTTTGTGGAAGTAGCTGCTTCCAGTGATAGCTCTGTAGGCGAGTAATCACACACTAATGGGTCTTTCTGTCTATGTATTCGCAATACGTTACATTTGTTTATGTTGAGGGTCAGTTACCACTCCCTCCACCAAGCACCGATTCCCTGCAAGTCTCCCTGCGTTTCACTACAGTTTTCTAGCAGTTTTAAACACGGCTTTCTCTCAGCTACCGTATGTAACTTTCATCATAGGAATCACACAGCCAACCGGTTGCAAATAACCTTTTGATTCATCGACTTACGTTTCAACACCTTTAAGGGTCTCTTCATCAGAATGAAATTTTAAGAAACCATAAATTTACGTTGCGAGAAGGCATTGGTCAAAGTTTCGAGCAGACGTGCCCAAGTCAAAAATTAATATTAAACACGTTGCAGCCTTTGCCACGTATGCCTTGCTAGGAACAACATATGATGTTCTTCCTGGTAAAGCATAGGTGCCAAAGGCCGGAACGTGTTTAACTTTAATTTTTGACTCGACCATATCTGCTCGAACCTTTGAGCATTGCCTTCTCGTAGTGAAACTTTATGGTTTCTTAAAATTTAATTCTGATGAAGACATCCTTAGAGGTGTCGAAACCTAGGTCAGAGCACCAAACAATTATTTGCAACCAGCTGCTTGTGTGATTCCTGTGTTGGCAATTTTCTAGCGTTGTGAATTCTCTGAATACAACGGCATCATCCGTAAAAAGGCTCATGGAACTTTCGATGTTGTCTGCTAAGCCATTTATACATATGTGAAAAGTAATAGTTCACTCCCTTGAGAATGATGTGTAGAATTCTGATTGCCAGAAACTCTAATACAATCACACAGTGGGACTGATATTCCGCTATCTAGTATTTTGTTCATTAGGCAGCAATGCGGAACTGTATCGAATGCCACCACATCTACCTAAACTCCTCTATCTACTGCTTTGTGGGTTTCGTGGACGAACAGAGCGAGCTAGCTTTCCCGATTGTTGTTTCTGCAAACGATTTTGATTCCTGTAGAACAGATTTTCTGTCTGCAGACACTTGCAGTGCATAACGTGCTTTTACCATCAAAGCAAAAGCAATAGCGGTGTTGAGACTGGACGGACAGAATTGCCGTTACTTCAGTTTAAGACGCCCCGGTCATGTTCCATTAGTACGTGCAATTACCACGTGGATACGTAATTTTGAGAAAACAGGTTGAGCAAAATGGTTCAAATGGCTCTGAGCACTATAGGACTTAACATCTGAGCCGCGCGGGATTAGCCGAGCGGTCTCAGGCGCTGCAGTCATTGATTGGTTCAAATGGTTCAAATGGCTCTGAGCACTATGGGACTTAACATCTGTGGTCATCAGTCCCCTAAAACTTAGAACTACTTAAACCTAACTAACCTAAGGACATCACGCACATCCACGCCCGAGGCAGAATTCGAACCTGCGACCGTAGCGGTCACGCGGTTCCAGACTGAAGCGCCTTTAACCGCACGGCCACACCGGCCGGCAGTCATTGATTGTGCGGCTGGTCGCGGCGTAGGTTCGAGTCCTCCCTCGGGCATGGGTGTGTGTGTGTGTGTGTGTGTGTGTATGTTTTAGGATAATTCAGGTTAAGTAGTGTGTAAGCTTAGGGACTGATGACCTTAGCAGTTAAGTCCCATAATATTTCACGACCATTTGAACATTTGAACTTAACATCTGAGGCCATCAGTCCCCTAGAATTTAGAACTACTTAAACCTAACTAACCTAAGGACATCACACACATCCATGGCCGAGGCAGGATTCGAACCTGCAACCGTAGCGGTCGCGCGGTGCCAAACTGTAGCGCCTAGAACCGCTCGGCCACTCCGGGCGGCCAGGTTGAACAATAAATAACAAATCTTCACTCCGTGTGTGAACTGTTCGAGCTGCTGTCACAGGGAGCCCTCATCTTCGTCTTTACAGTTGCGTAATTCGGGCTTTCGAAGAAGATTGGTACATGATATACATTACCACCCAAACAAGTTGCAGATCGTCCAGGAAGCGAAACCCAATGTCTCCTAACGCAACGACAATTCTCTGAACGAATGCTTGAACAGATAAGCAAACCTAATGAGTCTGTTAATGACCTCTCGATATCGGTTGAAGCCAATTTCCCACGTTAATGGATTCGTTAATAAGAAAAATATTCTTAGTTAGTCACAAAAAAAAATTCCTACTCAGCTACACAAATGTCTACTGCACAGCAACAAAATTTTCGTACGATGTGCTGTGTCCCGGTATGGCATAATATATCCTTATTGTTCTGAGGACGAGAGTGTCCTTAAGACTACAGTCCCACCGAATTGGTGCATCGCCATTCCCGAGATCTTTGGTACGCAAAAACTGCAGAAATTTCTACAAATTATTGGCAACGGTTGCGCTAAGCAAGACGTATGAAGGCCACACTCAGTACGAATATCGATGGCTGCTGTACACCATTTGTTTGGAAGCCCTTCAATTTCGAAAAACGGTGACATTCCATGGCCTCCCGGTCCGCTGATCTGTCAGCGTGCGGTTTATTCTTGTGGGCACATCTTAAAAGCATAGTGTATGTAGTCGACCGGGCTACAAATAACTGAATGCTAAGGACCAGAAAACAGTTGCCGAAATTGCTGCTGAAATGTTGCTTCGAACCATACACAGTTTATCTAAGAGACTGCAGGAATGTTTGCGCAAAAATGGAGCTGATCTGCAGTAGGTCATCCTCAAGAAATGAATTTACTGTATTTATTTTTAATGTCCACAGTTTTTACCAACAAAAGACATAAATATACTTACTGAAAAACATTTTTTTAACAGTATTTGATTTATTTTTTCTATTTCTCATTTCTCTGAACCGTCATGTTTACTTAGCCCTACTAGCTTTGGGTATTAACCTAAAGACTGCAGCAAGCATGACTTCTTTCTAATTATAACGAATACTATTTTAAACGGGTTTCAAAAACACTTGAAGGGGCGAATACAGCTATATAAAGCTTGTTAACATTCGCGATGGCACTTGAAGTAAAAATACGCGAGAAATGTGCACGTTTCCCGGATATTTTTGCGAAAAGATTCATCACCAACATTAAGAATCATAATATCAGCGTTTTCGTCTTTTTGAACGGCGTTCAAATGCCGTTTAAGAAGATGCACAGTTGCTTTTAGACAAATTATGCTTGACTCGATATGTCGGTTGATACAAGAGTTAAGAGGATTAGCCACGAAACGTAATTACGCGCCCCTCTGCGTACTAGCATTTGCCGGAAACTTCGTTTGGATATGTTGAACAGTTTACGAAAAACGAGGGTCGTTTTATAAATAAAGCACAGTTTGGCAATGTTGCTGAGTGAATGACGCGCCGATATTGTTATGTCAGCTATCGGGCAAAGCTGGAGGCAGAACACCTTGTTTTATTTTCACCAATGTTGTCTTACAAGAACCGAAACTATTTATGGCATGTGCGCTGATATCGAGCACTATAGCTGTTGACGATAAAAAATCGTACATTTAGATCGAAACTGTACGTGATAAGCCTGGGACCTTAACCCACAGTACTTCAAGTGTGAGGTACGTTAATGCTGGGCCGTAGTTGGGCTCATCGCTTTCGCGAAATTCGTTTGAGCAGAAGCAGTGACCGAAGAAGATCGTCCTGCGACACGCGACGGATTCCATCAGCATCAGTATTCCGTAATCTGGTATAAAAGTTGATGAAGAAAAAAATTTCTGCGCGACAGGTCGCTTTCCGCTCGAGTGCTGAATAGAAGAGCAAACGCCTAGACATTGCACCCTCCTGAAACGAAGAATGGACGTTCGTGGCCAAGTGTTCTTGCAATGAATCGTCGCTATTGGTGATACGTGGTGTACTTTAACATGGGGTTGAGTCACAGTTGAATGAATGGAGATGTCAGTTTTCTCAACGACCATAAAAATGTCGTCGGGCTCTATCGCTCAAACAAATGAAGACTTGGCTTGTGAGTGGTTCAGGATGATCATTACAGACGGAGTTGAATGAGGACTAAGTCTTAGAGGAATGAATCATCACGAATAGATGCAATAACTATAGCCGAACAGAAAAGCCGCAAATTAAACCACACCTCAGTTGCTCTAGATAGCGGCGGATATTCTCGTCGACAATGTTGTCGTCAGCATCGTCGACGTCGTAACTGAAGACTCGTGCGAATAATGTGGCGATGGATCCTTCAGTCCTGATATGCGTCCACCGGACATTGACGTATCCTCGTATTGGAAAATATATCTACGCAAAGAGGCCGTTATTCACATCTGCAACACCTTACTGTCGTCGATACCCAAGCTATTCGTGAACTGAACAAAGGTGACGTGTTAAATGGAGTAATAAAACTTCCCCAAGGTTGGGTCGCGGTTGTTGAGAATTAGAGAGACTGTATTACGGAAATGTAAAGAGATTGCTTCAAAGTAATTCCTATGGAAATAAGCAATAAATCATGAGCAATAGTCACGAAAGGAGCCTCGTGAAAGGGTGTTAACGTCTTATGCGACTCACCATGTACGAGAATATGGTAGCACGGCGAAATCGAGGCGACTACTCTAGTGATTCAAGGTTCCTGACTTGTTCCATGAACTTCTGCTGAATTTTAGACTGTCTCATGTGGGAAAATGTAGCAACTTTTCGGCCACTGTTACAGAATATATGCAGTACACCCCCCGATCAAGACCATTAGCAATAATGACCGAGAATTTGGCTCATTTTACAACATAACGCGCTCTACAACCCAGGAGAACTTTATAGAAACTGACTGTGGTCATGAAAGCCTGCGAAATTACCGCCTACAAAATAAATTATGTAAATTTATTAGCAGGGTTAACGAGATGATTTTTTAAATAAAAAAATGCAACAATGTATATTTCAGGTGCCGGAGACAAACGCTGCAGCAAATTAAATGAAAAGAACAATGCTTAATAAAGAGAAACTATCCTGGTGGAAGCTGGCTCCTCTCGCTGTAGCCGGCCGGGGTGGCCGAGCGGTTCTAGGCGCTACAGTCTGGAGCCGCGCGACCCCTACAGTCGCAGGTTCGAATTCTGCCTCGGGCATGGATGTGTGTGATGTCCCTAGGTTAGTTAGGTTTAAGTAGTTCTAAGTCTAGGGGACTGATGACCTCAGCAGTTAAGTCCCATAGTGCTCAGAGCCATTTGAACCTCTCGCTGTAGGGAACCTCCTCCTCCGGCAACAAAGACATAAACGTCCCGTTCTGTCCTCTTGCTATTTTCCGTCCGACTTTTGGAAGGCACTATAGGCCTACAGGAGGGAAAAACGTCAAACCATAACGTTTTCGAATAATTTTCGTGAGTGTCCACGAATCGGTTTTTCTCTTGAATTTCTCCACCCCTGTCTCCGCCCCTACCTTTGTTTTATGAACATGGCTGCATGCCTGCCCTCCCACCCTCGAAGGGAGCCCGGGCAATCACGTTCTGATGCTCCGGCACCCAGGCCTGACGGACTGAATGTGAGGGGGCGCACACGGCTTAGACAAAGTGCTCCAGCAACTTTCATCCGCGAACAAATGCTACACCTCAAGAAACGAGATCGAGCCGCCTTCTAGTTACGTCATCGATTGAGAGGGCGGAGCGGTTAACGGACTGGTTGTCAGCTGACATCCCCGTCAAGCTATCAGCATTTAGGTTTTTCCTGATTTTTCTCTAAATCGCTTCGGGCAAATGCCGGGACGTCCTCATACCGTAACACCCTCGCAGTCCGAGCAGTTAAAACACAATGAAGTTACCTTAAACAGTTCGGAAACAACAAACGTTTCCAAACACAAACGGGAAATATACATCCACTGTCGAAAGCTCTTCCACTACTCTTCTCTCAATATAAATGCGTGATAATTTTGACAAATGCAGTGCGAAACGATAGAAGCACTTGCCATTTCCCAAAAATAGAAAAGAACAAAATAATTTCTACAAGGCAATACGGTCGCCAGTTGACTGTGGACAGTTCAAGTGTGTAATTATTTTTTCAACTGTGGTTCTTGTAATTAAGACGTACACAAAGGTGTCCATACCTATGGGCAAGGAGAAGGCGGTCCCCCTTCTCCCCTAGCTCTTGTTCAAAATGTTCAAATGAGTGTGAAATCTTATGGGACTTAACTGCTAAGGCCATCAGTCCCTAAGCTTACACACTACATAACCTAAATTATCCTAACAACAAACACACACACCCATGCCTGAGGGAGGACTCGAACCTCCACCGGGACGAGCCGCACAGTCCTATACTGTAGTCAGGTGTTTTACTTTCAAGAAAATGATTTAAAACTCGGTATCACGCAGGTTTTTAACAGGTCGGAACTGGGACCTTTCTATGGCTACTAACAAGTCACCATTCGTCTTCCGAAATATCTTATGGGCGTCCTTGGACACACTAAAATATGTTGCGAGTACAAGGTGAAAACCTTCCTGTCCGATTTAAAATTTCATTTACAGAAACACACATCATATCAACTATTTTTTAAGAGCTAGTACTATAATTTGCAGTGCAATTACTGTTAATCAAGTACAACATAAACAATAATGCAAAATCCTGACCTCATAATAATGATTACCGATACAGGTTTACAGCGTATAAACTAACCAAAACTATGAAAATAACCCATGAAATGATACTGAAGTGCCGTCCGCTGTGGCGGAGCGGTTCTAGGCGCTTCAATCTGGAACCGCGCTGCTGCTACGGTCGCAGGTTCGAATCCTGCCTCGGACATGGATGTGTGTGATGTCCTTAGGTTGGTTAGGTTTAAGTAGTTCTAAGTCTAGGGGACTGATGACCTCAGATGTTAAGTCCTATAGTGCTCAGAGCCATTTGAACCATTTTGATACTGCAGTCAGAATGATAATTCAACGCTGCAGTATTGCATACCAATCCACGACAAAGTAGTTTCATTAAAATCGCAGATACAAGAAGTAAGTTAGAAACTATAAAAAAAAAAAGATTGTGCCAGAATAAATATTAGTAAGCAAATTAATGTAATGGCAGCGATTACTTTCCGATTTTTACACTAAAGGTGTCTGGAAGATATTTCATTTGTGGAGCTACTTCAATGAGAGAGAAAACTACTTTTCGGTTACTATGGCAAACAAATTTAGTGGCTCATTGCGGGTTGTTTCACTTAACCGATGATCTCGCTTAAAACTAGCAACTAGTACAGGATCTTACAGTGACATGAGCATAATGAGAGGCACTGTATACAAAATGACGCACACAGTAACATTACTGTATTATGATGTTGCTAATAGCTGTTTTTCAGCAACTCCGGTGCTTATTCTTCTCACTAAAACAAAAATCAGTCGTCAGTGTATTATTATTATTTCTTTCTTGTCTCAGACGTTATGTCTGGTTAAAAATGGAAGGTGACGCGGACCTTGATCAAGCGTGACTTCCTTTTAACTGTACGGTATGTGTTACATTGCATTTAGGAACTTTCGGGTAATTTAACAAGTGTCAATAATTACAGATTTCTGTAGTTGTATATATAAGTTTGGATGTAGCTGTATTGCATTGATGTACTGGTGGATATTGTGTGGTATGACTCCTGTAGTTGATAGTATAATTGGTATGATGTCAACTTTATCCTGACGCCACATGTCTTTGACTTCCTCAGCCAGTTGGATGTATTTTTCAATTTTTTCTCGTGTTTTCTTTTGTGTATTTGTTGTATTGGGTATGGATATTTCGATTAGTTGTGTTAATTTCTTCTTTTTATTGGTGAGTATGATGTCAGGTTTGTTATGTGGTGTTGTTTTATCTGTTATAATGGTTCTGTTCCAGTACAATTTGTATTCATCGTTCTCCAGTACATTTTGTGGTGCATACTTGTATGTGGGAACATGTTGTTTTATAAGTTTATGTTGTAAGGCAAGCTGTTGATGTATTATTTTTGCTACATTGTCATGTCTTCTGGGGTATTCTGTATTTGCTGGTATTGTACATCCGCTTGTGATGTGATCTACTGTTTCTATTTGTTGTTTGCAAAGTCTGCATTTATCTGTTGTGGTATTGGGATCTTTAATAATATGCTTGCTGTAATATCTGGTGTTTATTGTTTGATCCTGTATTGCAATCATGAATCCTTCCGTCTCACTGTATATATTGCCTTTTCTTAGCCATGTGTTGGATGCGTCTTGATCGATGTGTGGCTGTGTTAGATGATACGGGTGCTTGCCATGTAGTGTTTTCTTTTTCCAATTTACTTTCTTCGTATCTGTTGATGTTATGTGATCTAAAGGGTTGTAGAAGTGGTTATGAAATTGCAGTGGTGTAGCCGATGTATTTATATGAGTGATTGCTTTGTGTATTTTGCTAGTTTCTGCTCGTTCTAGAAAGAATTTTCTTAAATTGTCTACCTGTCCATAATGTAGGTTTTTTATGTCGATAAATCCTCTTCCTCCTTCCTTTCTGCTTAATGTGAATCTTTCAGTTGCTGAATGTATGTGATGTATTCTATATTTGTGGCATTGTGATCGTGTAAGTGTATTGAGTGCTTCTAGGTCTGTGTTACTCCATTTCAATACTACAAATGAGTAGGTCAATATTGGTATAGCCTAAGTATTTATAGCTTTTGTCTTGTTTCTTGCTGTCAATTCTGTTTTCAGTATTTTTGTTTGTCTATATTTTTCTTTTAGTTCTTCTTTAATATTTGTATTATCTATTCCTATTTTTTGTCTGTATCCTAGATATTTATAGGCATCTGTTTTTTCCATCGCTTCTATGCAGTCGCTGTGGTTATCCAATATGTAATCTTCTTGTTTAGTGTGTTTTCCCTTGACTATGCTATTTTTCTTACATTTGTCTTTTCCAAAAGCCATATTTATATCATTGCTGAATACTTCCGTTATCTTTAGTAATTGGTTGAGTTGCTGATTTGTTGCTGCCAGTAGTTTTAGATCATCCATGTATAGCAGATGTGTGATTTTGTGTGGGTCTGTTCCAGTAATATTGTATCCATAATTTGTATTATTTAGCATGTTGGATAGTGGGTTCAGGACAAGGCAGAACCAGAAAGGACTTAATGAGTCTCCTTGGTATATTCCACGCTTAATATGTATTGGCTGTGATGTGACATTATTTGAATTTGTTTGGATATTAAGTGTGGTTTTCCAATTTTTCATTACTGTGTTTAGGAACAGTATCCATTTAGGATCTACTTTGTATATTTCCAATATTTGTAGGAACCATGAGTGGGGTACACTATCAAAAGCTTTTTGGTAATCAATGTATGCATAGTGTAGCGACCTTTGTTTAGTTCTAGCTTGATATGTGACCTCTGCATCTATTATCAGTTGCTCTTTACATCCTCGTGCTTCCTTGCAACAGCCTTTTTGTTCTTCATTTATAATTTTGTTCTGTGTTGTATGTGGCATAAATTTCTGTGTAATGACTGAAGTTAATATTTTGTATATTGTTGGTATGCATGTTATGGGGCGATATTTTGCTGGGTTTGCTGTGTCTGCTTGATCTTTAGGTTTCAGATAAGTTATTCTATGTGTAAGTGTATCAGGGAATGTGTATGGGTCTGCAATGTAACTGTTAAATAATTTAGTTAGATGTGAATGTGTTTAGGTGAACTTCTTTAGCCAGAAATTTGCTATTTTATCTTTTCCAGGTGCTTTCCAGTTGCGAGTAGAATTAATTGCTTGGGTGACTTCATGTTGCAAAATTATCACTCCAGGCATTTGTGGTATCATATTGTATGTATCTGTTTCTGCTTGTATCCATCGTGCATGCCTGTTATGTTGTACCGGGTTTGACCATATGTTGCTCCAGAAATGTTCTATGTCTGTTATGTTTGGTGGATTGTCTATTTTAATGTGTGTGTTATCTATTGTCTGGTAAAATTTCTTTTGGTTTGTGTTGAATGTTTGGTTTTGTTTCCTTCTATTTTCACTTTTTTTGTATCTTCTGAGTCGGTTGGCTAATGCTTGTAATTTCTGCTTCTTTTCGTCTAATTACTCTGTCGCTTCTTGTTGTGAGATTTTACCTAACCTTTTTCGTTTTTTTCCCGAGATTTCATTTCTTATAAATTGTGTTAGCTGTCCGATGTCTTTTCTCAGTTTTTCTATTTTGATCTGTAGCCTGTGTTGCCATGCTGGTTTTGTGGGTTTCTTCTGTGTGTTGGTTGGTTCTGATCTCTGCCTAGTGTGTATATTTAGTGTAGTGAGTGCTCCTATATAAACCAGTAGTTGTAACTCTTCCATAGTTGTGTTTTCATTTATTTTGTTGTGTATGATTGTGTTGATAGTTTTTATTGTTGTTTCGACTTGTGGGTTATTTGGTGGTCTACGCAAGAATGGTCTAATGTCTGTATTTGTGTCTTTGTATTCTATATATGTTAGCTGAAATTTTTCTTCTGTATCTAACATCTGTGTCACTTCGTGTTCTATTTGTGCTTGTTTTGGTGGCTGTCTTAAGATTTCGTTTTCCTCTGATTGTTTAATTGGTTCGTGTTGTTCTTTGTTTGCTTGCTCTGGGATGTTTGAGTCCATTACTGTATTTTCTTCTTCTTCTGATTGCACATTATTTTGTTCCAGTATTTGTTGTACTTGTTGTTTGATGTTTTCTAATTCTGACTGGGGTATCCTGTTATTTTTTATTATTACACGGATCTGATCAGCTAGTCGTTATTCTGTTAAAAATTTTAATTCTGGGTATCTGGTAATAAATGTTGTGTATACTTGTGATCTGTATCCAGTTGTGTTGGTTCCTAGGTTTGTTGCTTGGTAATAACAGAACATGAGGTGTCGATTAACTTCATCTGACCATCTTATCCTCTGTCTTTGTTTTCCTTCTAGGGTGGTTGCAGGAAGCATATCCTGCAAAACACCTCTATTTGGATTTAAATCATTTTCCAGTTGGCTAGCAGTGTCGTTACCATTGTGGGCGGGCATAGGGTTCAAGCGTCGCCCCGACCATGACGGCGCTTGTCCGAGGCTTCTTTAGTTCTGTCCTGAACCAACTAATCACACTAAAAGGGGGGTTAGCCCTATTAGTGGTTTGTTCTTTTCGTCGCCTTTTACGACTGGCAGAACATACCGGAGGCCTATTCTTTTCCCGGGCCTCCAAGGGGTTTATTATTATTATTATTATTATTTCATGCACTGCGACTGCTATTTTTCGTCCTACACGAATTTCCTCGCAAACTGTCGTCGTCTTGATTACGGTGGTGAGGTATGACGGTCGTTTTCAACACTGCAACGGGCGCCACTGCGTGTACGCCGCTCGCGCGGCGCTCGTGGCGGTACGGTAGTCCTGTCCGCAACTTTCGCCTGACAGCGCCCGCCCCACCACCTCCAAAGGAGCTCTTAGCATCGCGAGTTCTGTCTGTTGTCAATCATTATGGCGCGCCTCGCCACGTGTCTACAGCCGACTTCTTGGAACCGACAACGGAAGAGCGACGCATCAGATCTCGTTCAGCCTTTTTGTTCTGTTTTCAAGGAACTTGGGAAGACCGTCTTCCCGTAACAGTTTTTCTTTACAATTCTGTGGACTGACAGGTCCCAGTACATAAACATTGTTACACATCTGAAACGCGACATGAATTAATTCCATAATAAGTTATACCACATTGTTTAAATTTAATATTTACATGCAGCATATACCACAAAAAAAGAACAAAAATCGAAGTTGTGCTTCCAGCTACGTTGATTCTTCACAATCATTTTCCAGTGCAAGCTTTTACTTCCTCTCTAAAGACGTTCTGGTACCCAATGATTACATTGGTAGTAATAAGATATACGTTTTCTTACTTTCTTGTTACGTTAATGTGTTTGTTTACGTTAATATGTTTGTTGTGTATAAGAGGGACGGGACATTAGTATCTATCGTCTTTTTTTAATTGAATTAAATGACCAGTTTCTTAATTCGAATGCCGAAAGAAAGAATAAACGTATACAACCAACGGGCGATTATTGCGAATTCGTTATTCTTTAATCTTGCTTGCTGTGTTTAAAAGTGTATCTTTGTGAAACATCCTGGTCACAGTGTTAACCCTCCCGTTACCAAGCTTTTTCACACCTCTATTTTACCAAGGGGTTATTTAGACTACCCCAAAAGAGTTTTGTGTTTTATTGTAATATTTGTTCTCAGATTTCGTTATTTCCATTGAATGAGTTTATTTAGTATTGAAAAACAGCTTTGCAGGTTATTAGAAGTATTTAATCAGATCACAGATACAAAGTACAAAATTTTTTTTATATCTTTCATTAAATTCAGTACTCAACGAACAGAAAATTAATAATCTATGTACCTGAACAGTCACTGCAGTAAAATAACACAAGACTTTTTCCAACTTTTCAGTCAAGTACATTTTTGCACTGCATGCACTTCACAGTAACAGTTTCTTCTCTGTGTATGTTACAAACGGGTTTCTTGCACGTTACGCAACAGAATCTTGTTTTCCAATCTTCGTTTCTCTTGCAATCTTGACATCGTTGTGGCGTTGGTAACTTGGAACACTGGGTCTGGATCACTGCTGCAGGAATTGCAACACCATAAGCTTTCAGTGCATCTTGTACATCTTTATGAAGACCGTTGATATTTTTGGCTCTTTCTTCCATGTTGCCTTTGCTGATTCCAAATGCCAGTTCAGTCGTGAAGAGTTTACGTCGGCTTCGGTTATTCTTCTGCCATTCAGGAAATCTGTGAGTGTAGAGAATATATGCATTCAGTGCTGCAATATCTATCATTTCTATGAAGATTCTTAGTGGCCACCGCCTCGTTCCTCCAACACAACTGTATTCTCTTGTTATTTTGTCCCCATTATCTACAGCACCCTTGGTTTTGTTGTAGTGAAGTATGATTTCGGGTTTGTCTTCACTTTCCTCACCACTCGCTTGTCTCTCATTATGCTGAGTAGACAGTAATACTACTGCCTTCCCCTTCTTTGGAACGTAGGAAACTAGGGTCAAGTCATTTGTGAAACCAAACATTGAAGAGTGAACTTCTATCTTTCTGTTTGGCAAGAATTCCTTCGGAATCTCTTTCTTATTGGAACGCAAGGTACCAACCAATGTCGTGTTTCGTTTTAGTAGTTCAGCAGCCAATGGAAAACTGGTGAAAAAATTATCAGTTGTTACACCATGACCGTTATTCAGAAATGGTTCCATCAGATCCAAAACAACTCTCTGTCCTTGATTCACTTCCCGAGTATTGTCCACCATTACTGTGAACATTTGGATCCGTAATAAGTAAGATGTCTTCACATCAGCGCAAACCCAAATTTTAATCCCATACTTTCCAAGCTTGCTCTTCATATAAACCCTAAAAGGGTAGTTTCCTCGGTACGTTGCTAATAGTTCGTCGATAGTCACGTATTCATAAGGATAGAAGTTCTTGCACAAGTTAGATTGAAATTTGTCGAACACTACCCTGATGGCTTGTAGCTTGTCCTTGGTTTCTTCAATTCTCTGCGCTCTTGTCTCTCTTGTCAAATCGCAAGAATTTCAGTATAGACAAAAATCGGTTTCTTGACATGGCAGCAGAAAAGCATGGTTGCCGAAAGGCAACATTACCTCCCCACAGATCGGGAGCACTTGTGTGATTTTCATGAGTTCGACCAGCTCCTATTAGAATTGCTAATACAGCTTACACTTCAGTTGCATTTATATCTCTCCATGTCGTTTTGTTCGAAGAATGAGCTGCATTCCACAAAGAAATTACTCGTTTGGCTTCTCTGTTCGTTTCTTCTACAATGATTCTCACGATTTTTCGGTGAGATAAATTATAAAAATGACTCTGTTATTGTTTTGATTGTTTTTCCATCATTCACTGGGCCAGGTGTTACGTTCAAAATGTTGCGACGTCGACGCCGCCCATCTTTTAGTGGTTCACTAGAAAATTGTAGTCCACTTCTAGAAACAAACAAATCTCCAGTGTCTTCTTCTTCTTCTTCTTCTACTTCTACTTGTTCACATGAATGTGTTCTGTCTTCTGATATTTCATCAAAAGCTTCATCTTATGGCTATGATATGGTCTTTGTCAACAGGTTCCATATATTCATTCAGTTCATTATCAATGTCCCATTCCTTTTCATCGTCCTTGATCTCTTCGCTAGAAAGTCCTCTGGACATCCTTACTTCCCGATGGAATACAGACTCGTGGAATGTCAGCTCAACAGTGAACGTCAAATTCAACTCAATAATAGTAACCAGCAACAATAACAAACATTGTATCTATGGCAAAACTCAACAAAGAAGATAAATGACAGGTCTATTTCCCAAAATCTTCTTTTTCTACAAATAAGAAAATAAGACGTTTCATACCAAGCGGGATAGTCTCACAATCCCAGCAATAAATGAATTGGATAACAATGATAAAGCCAAAAAAATTAGACAGTCGTGAGTGTGAATTCAACGTCAATCATTTTAGTACAAAGTCATGAAACCACAGGCTTGTGGCCCTTCAGATAACATTATTATAGGGAAAAAATCAACTTGGGGTAATCAGAATACCCCGCTTGGTAATGCGAGGGTTAATTTCACACTGTTTTCCTCGATGAAGTCTTTGTAGGAAGCAAAATACTGTTCTCTAAATGTTTCTCTGTAGGCTGCTGGAGATACGTCATCGCACATGAATAGAATCAGTCATCTGAGTAAGCAGGACTTCAAATAACAGTTCGTACATTATAACTCCAGTATAATTTTGTTTATTTTATCGAAAACTATGATAGCAGCGATACAAAGGTGTCATCGTAAGAAGAAAGGTAAGACACGCGTCCGTCTGTTGATCAAAGCGGTCACCGAACGGAAATTGCGAATAAAAGCTGGGAGCAGAAGGTTAAGTGGGCCTCTGCGGGACTGGCTAATGAGCTGAATTAAAAATTGATTGCGGTCCGAGCCGCTGCAGTCTCCTTTCCTCTGGGAATGCTTCAGGTTTAATCATTCAGGAAGCAGCTCTACTTTATGTTTTGTAGTGTTTCCTGGCTGCTTGTAGTCTCTCAATGACTACTTAAATCGACGGGCTAACAGCCTTCGACGGAGCAGCTTAGGGGTTCAGCTGTCTCGCCTCGTTTCGGCTCTTCTGTGCTCTTTCGTAACCTCTGAAAGATAGTGCCAACACCACGGGCACATTCTATACTCATTGACAGTCGCTCGTTCGTGACAAATAGAACACTTCATCGTTTTGACACGCGTTTCCGTCTCTGCAAGACCGTCTCTGTGTGTCAACTGTGAACAGGTCCACTCCACGGAGATTCTCTTCACTTTCCAGACTAGTTCCTGCGGACTCGCAACGCGCCTCCTCCTCTTGATTTATTGTATCCATTACTGCGGTACCAGCGTGAATTTTCGAGCGAACCTAACAGGTACACGAAATTTATCAAATTAGCACATCCGTGCTGTTAAATTCATTTATCATCTAAGATGTAACGAAACTAAAAGTAATCGCTTGAAAATGCAAATTAAATTCACCGGGAGTGGAAGAGCATCGTTAAAATTCTTTCGTGACTTAATAAATGGCTGTGCCGTAAGGCCAAAGAGGTGTTGCTTCGTTGTCCATTCCGGGTCAAAGTAACACTTCCACTTCCTGGTAGAAGAAACGTCGCAGCATATCCGTAACATCCAGCTGGCGATTACGGCATCTATTGTCGTCTAGTTTATGGGTGGGAAAGACGACCCCATAGCAATAAAAATGATAAGAATCCTTATTTACCACAGTTTTGGCTTATGATCACTTTAATGGCTGTCTCACCGGAAACTTTCTGTACTTTGTTGTTTCACGGCCTAGTAAAAAAGATTTCGTAAGGGTAGTCTGCAGTCTGTTATTCAATAAGTCTAGGATAAATTTTAAAATCGTATCGATCGTAGTCGTGTCGTCTGTTATGTAGAACTCTTTAACTGGAATAAGTTAACATTTTCGTAACAACATCGGAATCTATTATAGTGTAGAGCGTGTGTGCATAACCGGTTTCAAGTACTGATCCTATGCACACTAATGAACTGCCACGCATTCGTAACTCATTCACGATTCCAATGGCAACTGAACTAAGTCGATTTAGGATTGAGCGAATAATTTCTGTAATCTTCGTAACAATAAGTCTGGATATGATTTTGAACGATGGAAGCTGATAATGCCAACTTCGGTAATATAAGAGCTCAAAAATATGTGGTCAGTAAAAATTCGAGTAGTGCAGAAAGTCTAAGTTATTGAAAACTAACATTGCGTAAGATACTGCGAGACAAATGTGCAATGCTAGAGCATGCTGCTAATATATGAGCGTTTGTAAGTATTTTAAACTTAAGAAATGAACAACAATTAGCCTTAAATGAAACAACAAGTTTACTGTTACCAGTCACCGTTTTATTTTTTCCACGACGCGTTTCGAAGGTTTAAACCTCCATCATCTGGTGGATTTACATTAGTTAGTATTACATATGTGTGTATGTTGTGTTACGATATTTGGAGGAACTTGTGGCACTGCCTAGTGGAGAAACAAGACACTATTTCAGAATATGGTTTTGGATAACATTTGACAAAAAATTAAACTGATATTTAATGGTAAACTTTAATAAGTAAACTAGAGTACCTCCAGTGGTCACAGGTTCCTTTTTCTGTCGTAACACTTTACATGTATACTGCCACATTTGTAAACAAATATGCCGTCTGGAATCAGCTGGGTGCAAGGTTCGTACAGCAGAAGAGAAGACATAATCGCAAAGTGCAAAGAATATACATTGTAACAACATTCTTACAGAATAATCGTTTAAACCATTTGGAGGTGTTTGTTTTGAGGTGTCAAATATATGTGTGTGTACTTCAGGTGGTATATAAATCCAATTTTGAAAGGTTAAAACAGCTAAACATTCGTACTCGTTTATGCAATCAGGTGAAATGTTAAAATGGCTTAAACTTCATACTTGCTAATAACAATTAGGTAAAATGTTATAGGCTTTTTTGTCAAAAGTTATCCAAAACCATATTCTGAAATAGTGTCTTGTTTCTCCACTAGGCAGTGCCACAAGTTCCTCCAAATGTCGTAACACAACATACACACATATGTAATACTAACTAATGTAAATCCACCCGATGATGGAGGTTTAAACCTTCGAAACGCGTCGTGAAAAAATAAAACGGTGAGTGGTAACAGTAAACTTGTTGTTTCATTTAATGTCAGTAACAGTCACGGTAAAGCCTAACCTAAAAAAAATGTTCGCATTTAACAATTAGCTTTCTAAGAGTAGCGCTATTTATATATAAAACGCAATGAAGTTCCTTGAGTTTACAAGAAGTCGGCTGTTTCCGCATTACACGAGAAGACCACACGTTACAACGCAATCCCGAAAATGTGAGATAAGGTTAACAAATAATTCTACGTTATTTATCTGATGGATTTAAGGGTAAATCTTGATCCTCAATGAAATGAAATGAGCGTATGGCACCGTTGGCCGCGAGGCCCCTATTCGGGGAAGTTCGGCCGCCGAGTGCAACTCTTATTTCATTCGACGCGACAATGGGCGACTTGCGCGCCGGTGATGAGAATGAAATGATGATGTGGACAACACAACACCCAGTCCTCGAGCGGAGAAAATCTCCAACCCAGACGGAATCGAACCCGGGCCTGCTTGCATGGAGGCGAGCACCTTACCACCCAGCTAAGCAGGCGGACTTGATCCTCAATATTTAATCGTGACAGGTAGGAAAAAAAATTGAGCGCAGTGAGATTCCAGTTTCTTGGCTGCTAATGTCCTTACGAATGTTCTCAACTACAAACAGTGCCAGTAACTATACTATACACAGGACTGTTTTTCCGAAATGAATGATCATCTGGAAATCATTGTCAGCGACTTTTAGGCAGGCATTGTTCCGCGCAGCACTTTCTAATGACCGCTTTTTTTATCACTCTCTTTGGAGCGAAGAAAAAAGCCATCATTCTCTTATTATCATATCGTGGCTGCCTTACTATTACATGCCTTTTTAAATACACACAGCCGGCCGCTGGTGGCCGAGCGCTTCTGGCGCTACAGTCTGGAACCGCACGACTGCTACGGTCGCAGGTTCGAATCCTGCCTCGGGCATGGATGTGTGTGTTGTCATTAGGTTAGTTAGGTTTAAGTAGTTCTACGTTCTAGGGGACTTATGACCTCAGCAGTTGAGTCCCATAGTGCTCAGAGCCATTTGAGCCAAATACACACAATGAAGTTATAAATTAAGATTCTATTTCCTGTAACATTGATATTCAGGTAGAAGTACTATCCACTTCACAATTTCTGAGCGTTTCTTTGAAGCAGAAGGACTTCACTATAAAGTTTGCTCACTGATACTCTTGTAGAGGTGTGTAAGCTGCGCGAACGAGGAGGCAAAGGAATTACCCCTCTCGTGGAGTGAGACGTGCCAGTACACCAGCACCAGTATTCGTATTGCAACAATATTCTCTTCCGTGACAAATGAAGGTTGATGTGAGCAGGGAACGACCACGTAATTACCCGAAACTCTCTGAACTATTTGAATATCTCTTGAGGTTATCATCAACCATGTCAAAACTGACAGGAGGGAGGGAGTTTAATGTCTCGCCGATAACGGGGTCATTGAAGTCTGACTTCATTTGGAGAGGAACTGGGGAATGGAATCTTTCGCCTCAAGCAATACAATACGGCTACGAAAAATCTAAATCAGAAACTGGCGGTGTGGATTTGGTTAGGGGTCCAGTGTCTTTTACACTGTGCCACCTCGCTCGCTTCACGAGAGCATTTCGAGTACCTGGCTGCGATGCATATGTGAAGAGAATTAGACATTCACATGAACAGGGTGAAGCTTACCATCTGTGGTCTCATTGTGCACACATTTTCTCGTTCGCAGTATATATTAACAAGTAACTTATCAAAATACACAAACCCATAGTCTTCGTCCATAATTAATGTCTGCTCATTTGATAGCGGATTTCTAGTCCACCCTAGATGTTCATTGGCAGATGTTTTTCTCTAACTGTCTACCCAGAGTGGTACAATAACGTGAAGAAATGTTTTCATAAGAAAGTTGCTACAGGTCAGTACAAGAGCAACAGAAACATCTATCTGAAATTGAAAAGCAGGTTTTTTTTTGCCAAAGTAAACTAATTTATAGACGTAAGCCCTTTTCGGTCACTGTGCTTTGTATATTTTTGCATTGAACAGATATATTCCCTGCTGTGTGAATCCAAAAGGTAAAGCCATTGGAAGGATTATTCAGCTACGACTGCTGTAAATTTTCCATTGGACTGAGAGTTTTTCCTTAAATTTGATAACAGGTAGGCGTCAAAGGGTACCAAATTTTGTGAATTCGTTGCCCATTGTCAACGCATCTATGTAGGAAGGGGCGTTGTCCGGATGAGTGATTAGTTTCTCCGTTTTCAGCTTCCTCTCACGTATTTTTTTATCCGGTTGGTCCAAACAACTGTCGCAGTCTTCGCCAGTTATTGTTGATCAGCTTCCTTCGCACCACAAAACAAATTTGCCACAACTTCGCCAGGAATATTAGTTTCCACCATATGCTATGAATACTGGTTTGTTCTTGGCGTGGTGGGACACATCGCATTCAAAACCAAAACGAAAAACGGATTAATTCTTTTTTATATAATCCCAACACTGCCGAGGCACAAGTTTTCACACTTGCTTTTGGTCATCCTTCGGCAAATGGGGCATTCAACTTGAACAATGGTTCCTCGTATTAGACAGATTTAGTTAATCCTTCAATTTGAACTCACTGCAGTCATCGCCGATAGCGGCCCTATTGCCCCCCCCCCCCCCCCGCCCCACCCACCCACCCACCCACACACACACACACTGCAGTTTTTCTCCTGATACGTTTAAGGTATCATATATTCCACAGACCTTTAATCATTGATAGTTTAATATCATATTGCCATGTTTGTTTTCATTTGTGGATGCTGTCTAGGAGGTCCGTCACGTCGTTTATCCTTAAGAGAAATACAGCTAATTTTTATTTCATCCAACCAATTTTTAACTGTTCAAAATTGTAAGCCTCCTACTCCTTGTTAAATTTTTATCTCACTACGTATTTGGTGTGACTCGTTAATGCCATGAAAATATTCCCCATGGTGCACTGTTATCCATAAAAATTCCATCGTTGTTTGGGAACATCAAGCCCAAGAATGGCTGCAGATGGTCTCCAAGTGGCCGAATATAACCATTTACAGTCAACGGTCGGTTCAGAGGACACAGTCCATTCCGTGTAAACACAGCCCACACCATTATGGGATCACCGCCAGCTTGCACAGCGCTTATGGACAACTTCAGTCCACAGCTTCGTACAGTCTGCGCTGCACTCGAACCTTGCCATCAGCTCTTTCCGACCGAAATGGGGACTCATGCGACCAGGCCACGGTTTTCCAGTCGTCTGGTGTCCAACCGATGTGGGCACGAGACCGGGAGAGGCGCTGCAAGCGATGTCTTGCAGTTAGCAAAGGCACTCGCGTCGGTCGTCTGCTGCCACCGCCCATTATCGCCAAATTTCGCCGCCCTGTCCTAACGGATACTTTCGTCGCACGTCTGACGTAGATGTCTGCAGTTATTACACGCAGTGTTACTTGTCTGTCGGCGCTGACAACCCTGCGCAAATGCTGCTGCTCTAGGTCGTTACGTGAAGGCCTTCGGCCACTGCGCCTTCCGTGGTGAGAGGCAATGCCTAAAATTTGGTGTTTTCGGCACACTCTTTACACTGTGGATCTCCGAATATTGAATTCCCTAAAGATTTCCGAAACGCGTCTGGACCCAACAGCCATTCCGCGTTCGAAGTCTGTTAATTCCCATTGTGCGACCACATTCACATCGGAAACCTTTTCACGTGAAGCACCTGCGTATAAATGACAGCTCCATCGCTGCTTCCCTCTTATACTTTCTGTAAACGATACTACCGCCATCTGAATATTTGCATATCTCTATCCCACGATTTTTTTGCACCCTAGTGTAAACAATAATACCACTGACTAACACATACAGTGGCGACGCTTCTGCTTACTCGTATTTTTGTTGTAGTTGGAACACGTGAGGCAATACTGACCCTACGACTTATCTTAGAAGAAAGATTAAGGAAAGGCAGACCTACGTTTCTAGCATTTGTAGACTTAGAGAAAGCTTTTGACAATGTTGACTGGAATACTCTCTTTCAAATTCTGAAAGTGGCAGGGGTA
Source organism: Schistocerca americana (assembly GCF_021461395.2). Lineage (NCBI taxonomy): Eukaryota > Metazoa > Arthropoda > Insecta > Orthoptera > Acrididae > Schistocerca > Schistocerca americana. The sequence continues at coordinate 798,645,307 of NC_060122.1, forward strand.
AAATACAGGGAGCGAAAGGTTATTTACAATTTGTACAGAAAGCAGATGGCAGTTATAAGACTCGAGGCGTATGAAAGGGAAGCAGTGGTTGGCAAGGGAGTGAGACAGGGTTGTAGCCTATCCCCGATGTTATTAAATCTGTATATTGGGCAAGCAATAAAGCAAACAAAAGAAAAGTTCGGAGTAGGTATTAAAATCCATGGAGAAGAAATAAAAATGTTGAGGTTCGCCGATGACATTGTAATTCTATCAGAGACAGCAAAGGACTTGGAAGAGCAGTTGAACGGAATGGACAGTGTCTTGAAACGAGGATATAAGATGAACATCAACAAAAGCAAAACGAGGATAATGGAATGTAGTCGAATTAAGTCGGGTGATGCTGAGGGAATTAGATTAGAAAATGACACACTTAAAGTAGTAAAGGAGTTTTGCTATCTGGGGAGCAAAATAACTGATGACGGTCGAAGTAGAGAGGATATAAAATGTAGACTGTGCAATGGCAAGGAAAGCGTTTCTGAAGAAGAGAAATTTGTTAACATCGAGTATAGATTTAAGTGCCAGGAAGTCGTTTCTGAAAGTATTTGTATGGAGTGTAGCCATGTATGGAAGTGAAACATGGACGATAAATAGTTTAGACAAGAAGAGAATAGAAGCTTTCGAAATGTGGTGCTACAGAAGAATGCTGAAGATTAGATGGGTAGATCACATTACTAATGATGAGGTATTGAATAGAATTGGGGAGAAGGGGAGTTTGTGGCGCCGGCCGCGGTGGTCTAGCGGTTATAGGCGCTACAGCCTGGAACAGCGCGACCGCTACGGTCGCAGGTTCGAATCCTGCCTCGGGCATGGATGTGTGTGGTGTCCTTAGGTTAGTTAGGTTTAAGTAGTTCTAAGTTCTAGGGGACTTATGACCACAGCTGTTGAGTCCCATAGTGCTCAGAGCCATTTGAACCATTTTTTGGAGTTTGTGGCACAACTTGACTAGAAGAAGGGATCGGTTGGTAGGGCATGTTCTGAGGCATCAAGGGATCACCAATTTAGTACTAGAGGGCAGCGTGGAGGGCAAAAATCGTAGAGGGAGACCAAGAGATGAGTACACTAAACAGATACAGAAGGATGTAGGTTGCAGTAGGTACTGGGAGATGAAGAAGCTTGGACAGGGTAGTGTAGCGTGGAGAGCTGCATCAAACCAGTCTCAGAACTGAAGACCATAACAACAACAACAACACTGCGACACACTGGCTGTTGGTTGTTGACATCCAGAGACACTGGTGCACAGCCATGTGGCGCCGTCCTGTTTCCGGGTCGCAGCATGGTTTACCGAGTAGCGTGAGATCTCTTCTTTTTTGCGGCCTCGGTGCGCGCAGTATCGTCTGTGCGTGAGCTGCCCAGAGCCAGCAGTACGGTTCGGGCGGCGCCGTTGTGCTCTGCGGAGCCTGCCCGTCTGCGGCGGATCTGGGTCCCGGCGAGCCGGCCAATGCCTCCCACGCCACGCGTCCGCCAATTATCTCGCCTGCCGGCTGTCAGCCTGTGTCCGCACCTCACCCTGCCGACTGGGCGACTCACAGTCACGCAGAGGGGAAGAGGAGTAGCAAGTCGAAGGGCGAAGTCACTATCGCTTGGCCACTGCGCCTGATTTAATAACTGATGCCTAGCTTCCGTGAATATTCTGCTTCTGACGATAAGAAATCGCAACACGAAACAATAATTAATGCAGAGTAATGAAATTTCCAGAATACATTTATCTTGGTAACGTATTTAATTAACACTGCAAGATCACAGGTTAATGTAAGCGCGAGATAAGTCATTGCAAATGTGAAATCCTGGTGCATTAATAACTGGTGTAACCGCGAGAATGTTGAATACAAGCATTCAAACGTGCATGAATTGTGTTCTACACGTGCCGCGTGTCAGTTTGTGGGATGGACTTCCATGCCTGTTGCATTTGGTCGGTTAAACAGGGACAGTCGATGCTGGTTCTGGCTTCAAATGGTTCAAATGGCTCTGAGCACTATGGGACTTAACAGCTATGGTCATCAGTCCCCTAGAACTTAGAACTACTTAAACCTAACTAACCTAAGGACATCACACAACACCCAGTCATCACGAGGCAGAGAAAATCCCTGACCCCGCCGGGAATGGAACCCGGGAACCCGGGCGCGGGAAGCGAGAACGCTACCGCACGACCACGAGCTGCTGACTGGTTCTGGATGACGCTGGAGTTGAAACTTCGTGGCAGATTAAAATTGTGTGCCTGACCGAGACTGGAACTCGGGACCTTTGCCTTTTGCGGGCAATTGCTCTACCAACTGAGCTATCCAAGCGAACCTTGCAGAACTAGCACTCCTGAAAGAAAGGATGTGCGGAGACATGGCTTAGCCACAGCCTGGGGGATGTTTCCAAAATGAGATTATCGCTCTGTGTAAAGCTGTGAGGACGGGGCGTGAGTCGTCCTCGGGTAGCTCAGTTGGTAGAGCACTTGCCCGCGAAAGGCAAAGGTCCCGAGTTCGAGTCTCGGTCAGGCACACAGTTTTAATCTGCCAGCAAGTCTCATATCAGCGCACAGTCCGCTGCAGAGTCAAAACCTCATTCTGGACGCTGAAGCTGTCCTATACGTGGTCCATTGGAGACAGATCTGGTCATCGAGTAGGCCAAGTGAACATGTCGACACTCTGTAGAGTATGTCGGGTTACAACTGCGGTATGTGGAGGAGCATTATGGCCGAACAACAGGTCCAGTCGGCAGATTGACGAAAGTTTTGCAGTAAGAGTGCGTCGGACAACCACTAGAGTGCCTGCTACTATTTAATAAACAGTCGTAGTTGTGCAGTGTTCGTTATTAACTCAAGAACGACGCGTTTCGCCCGGTTAGGACATCGTCAGGTTTTGTTAAAAAATCAGGAAATTTATGCCAAAAAACATGATACCCAAAATTCTGATTTCTTTTAACATAACCACATGATGACCTATCCTGGCGAAACGGGTCGTCCTCGAGCTAATAACGAACATTGTGAAACCTACGACTGTTTATTTTAAAAGTAGCAATAGAACGCTGCTGTACCACCACGCCAAGATGGAATGGAATAATTTTTAGTGCTCTCGTTGTCATACGAAATCGCACCCCAGACCGTAATTCCAGATTTAGGTCCAATGTGTCTAGCACGCAGACAGATTGTTTGCAGGCTCACAACTGGCCTTCATCTAAATAACACACGGCCATTACTGCCACCGCGGCAGAAGCAGATTTCTTCAGAAAACACAACACACCCCCACCCCGCCCTCCAATGAGCGCTCGCTTCACACGACTGAAGGAGCAAATTGCGGTGGCCTGGGGTCGGTGGAATGCACGCTACAGGACGTCTGGCTCAGAGCTGTACTTGAAGCAAACGGTTTGTAATAAGTTCCACTGTGGAGCCAAATACTGCTCAAATTCTAGTTGCAGATGCAGTATGACGCACCAGAACCATACGCTGAGCACGATGGTCTTCCCTCTCGGTAGTGCCACATGGCCGTCGGAAGCCCGGTCTTCTTGCGACCATATATTCTCGTGATTACCGCTGCCAGCAAGCATTTATACAAGAAAGTTGATAAGGCTGGTGAGAATGACAGTGAGCGAAACGCAAGGTAGTGTAAGAATAGGAGGAATGATGATCAATACATTGAGTATTAAAAACGGAGTGCGACATGGGATGCATTGGCATGTCTTCTCTGTAATGCCGCCCTGGAGAAGGTGATGAGAAACGCAAACCTTCTGAATAGGGGAACGATCTTCTATAAATCAGTGCAAATACTGGCCTACGCGGATGACATGAGAACCCAAAAAGCAATGGAAGAGACATTTACAGTTCTGGAACAGGCTACTAGGAACATGGGGTTAATCATTAATGAACAAAAAGCAATATATGGCAGCTGGTAAAGCACATAGAGAAAATGTGCCAAACGCAATAACGATGGGCAATTATACGGTTGAGAGAGTTGAACATTTCAAGTACCTGGGATCGACAGTTAAGCATCTAAATGATACCTCGTATGAAATTAATCAGAGATTGATACTAGCCAACAGAGCCTATTTTGCCCTAACAAGACTTATATCCTCAAGGCTCCTGACTCGTACCACTAAATTAACTATGTATAAATCACTTATACGGCCAGTGCTTACATACGCCTCTGAAGCCTGGACATTAACAACTAAAGATACTGAAACACTGGATGCATGTGAAAGAAAGGCACTTAGACGAATTATCGGCCCAATCTGTGAAAGGGGAAGATGGAGGAGGAGATACAACCATGAGTTCTAAATCATATACAGAGACCAACCCATCAGAAGTATAGTGAAATCATCTAGAGTGAGGTGGGCGGGACATGTGGCTCGCATGAGTGATACAGAAGTACCAAAAAGAATATTACAAGGAAAGCCAGGAGGGCAGAGAGGACGTGGTCGACCAAGAGCCAGATGGCAAGATGGAGTAATCGAAGATCTTAGGAAGATGGGCTATAGAAACTGAAGAGTATTGGCAAAGGACCGAGAGAAATGGAAGGAAATTGTAGAAGAGGCCAAGGCTCATCATGAGCTGCAGAGCCAAGAAAGAAGAAGACTGCTGCCAGCAATCGTGTACAATGCCTACATTCCTGCCATCTTTATACAATATCGCACAAGCAACATTCGCTTCTCGTAGGCCTATTACACGACCTCGTTCAAACTCAGTGAGGTGTTGATAATGGCGTCTTTCCCTTACAGGTATTCTTGACTGTCATCAACTCACCACATTCAATCTCAAAGGCAACCAACGCTTAGGGCAGCTAGGCGTGTATTTAAAGCAAACCTGATTTCCATCCTCATAGTTGTGCGACCAGCTCCACTCTCATGTGGCTGCCACGGAATTTGAACAAACTTAATATTTCAGATCTAGAAACACGCCTACCACCTTTCTTTTATGTCGCGCAACTACCTCTTGGTGTTGCGACTTTCTTCCGTCGGTGTACAACAAACGTGTGTGTGTGTGTATGTGTGTGTGTGTGTGTGTGTGTGTGTGTGTGTGTGCACTCTTGTCCTCTAGCTGCTGTTGAACTTCGTTGTGAACGGGTGAAACAGCTACAAGTACAATTCAGATGGAAAATTAGCACGAACTGCAGAACATTACTTCCGTATCATTCGCATGTTTACTCCACACGCCATGATGCGGCATGTGGCACAGGTTACTTTGCGTCCAACTACAATGTCCCACCTCCCTGGTACTTTCGTAAATGATGCGTTGGTGGGTGGGGAGACAAATGGTTCAAATGGTTCTGAGCACTATGGGGCTTAACTTCTGAGTCCACTAGAACTTATAACTACTTAAACCTAACTAACCTAAGGACATCATACACATCCATGCCCGAGGCACGATTCTAACCTGCGACTGTAGCGGTCGCGCGGTTCCAGTCTGAAGCGCCTAGAATCGCTCGGCCACTCCGGCCGGCATGGGGAGACAAACTGACGGTAAGTCTTCATATGAGCTCAAAAATTTTTTTTTTCTCCTTTCATGTTCATATCAAGAGACGTACGTAGAAAAAAATTAATGTGTTTTTCATTTGTCTTGGAACTTACAGACTCGTAATTTTAAGTGCACACTTCTCTGCAAAGCATAACGCTTCTCTTCCAAAGTCTGTCATTGGAGTTTAATGAGAATCTGAGTGCCGATGTCGCGTTTATTAAGCGAATCCGAGACGAATACGCCGTTCCTCTTTGTATCTTATCTATTTCTTCTATTTAACTCTAGCTGGTAAGAGTCCTAGACTATCGAGAAATAGAGAAGGATCGGCCGAAGGACGTTTTTATAAATTTGCTCTTTCTTGGTTGAATTACATTTCTTTAAAAGTCTTCCAGTTGATCTTTGACAGGTATCTGTTATTCCTAAAACTAGTTTTACTCCGTCATTACACTTAACGTGACTGGGAACGCACTGCTATCTATTTTGTGGTTGCTACTTTTTCCATTTATTTATCGCTGATCGTTAAACCATATAAGAACGGATCTTTCTGCCAACTTACCTTTATCTGTCTACTTCTACATTATTAATCTCCAGTTCACATTTATATGCCTCGCAGAGGGTTATTTACATGCCTCGCAGAAGGTTCATCGAACCACTTCCATTCTATTTCTCAACATCTTCACTCTCGAACAGCACGCAGGGAAAACGAACACGTAAATCTTTCCGTGCGAGCTCTGATTTCTCTTATTTTATTACAATGATCATGTCTCCCTATGTACTCAGCGGTCAACAAAATATTTTCGCCTTCGGAGGAGAAAGTTACAGATTTAAATTTGGCGAAAAGATCTCGCCGCAACAAAAGACGCCTTTGTTTTCACGATTGCCACCCCAATTCACGTATCATATCAGTGACACTCACTGGCCACGTGAACAAACTTGTGACTTTCTCTCCTGTTTCGCGATAATACAAAACGATCTGCCCTTCTCTGAAATTCTTCGAAGTTGTGCGTCAATAATTTCTGGTTAGGATGCCATAGGGGAAAGTGTCCTGTTACTTGATACGGGTTTTAAATTTGAGATAGTCATCAAACTAGCAGCTTTTAAATTACGAAAAAAGTTTCTTGAAAGACATCATGGAGGAGTTAATCATACGAAAAAACTGCTATACTATCACTAGGGAGTCTTTCAATACTACCCTTGGTACAAATCTTCCTAATATTTTCTCGTTCTGTAATAGCAGGATAAAAAATTAAAACTGTAATTTTTACATGCGGAAAATATGGTTCCTAATGACATCGATGCTGTGAAGATACACTAGGTGATCAAAAGTATCCGGACACCTGGTAGAAAATGACTTACGTGACGCCCTCTATCGGTAATTCTGGAATTCAATATGGTCTTGACCCACCCCTAGCCTTGATGACAGCTTCCACTCTCGCAGGCATAAGATTAATCAGGTGCTGGAAGGTTTCTTGGGGAATGGCAGCCCAATCTTCACGGAGTGCTGCACTGAGGAGAGGTATCGATGTCAGTCAGTGAGGCCTGGCAGGAAATCGGCGTTCCAAAACATCCGTAAGGTGTTCTATAGGATTCAGGTCAGGACTCTGTGCAGGCCAGTCCATTACAGGGATGTTGTTTCGTGTAACCACTCCGCCACAGGCAGTGCATTATGAACAAGTGTTCGATTGTGTTGAAAGATCGCCATCCCCGAATTGCTCTTCAACAGTGGGAAGCAAGAAGGTGCTTAAAACATAAATGTAGGCCTGTGCTGTGGTAGTGCCACGCAAAAACAACAAGGGGTGCAAGCCCCCTTCATGAAAAACACGACCACACCATAACACCACCGCCTCCGAATTTTATTGACGACACTACACACCCTGGCAGACGACGTTCATCGGGCATTCACCACAGCCACACCCTGTCATCGGATCGCCACATTGTATACCGTGATTCGTCACTCCACACAACGTTTTTCGACTGTTCAATCGTCCGATGTTCACGCTCCTTACAGCAAGCGAAGCGTTGTTTGGCATTTACCGGCGTGATGTGTGGCTTATGATTTGCCGCTCGACCATGAAATCCAAATTTTCTCACGTCCCGCCTAACTGTCATAATACTTGTAGTGGATCCTGATGCAGTCTGCAATTTCTGTGTGGCAGTGTGGGTAGATGTCTGCCTATTACACATTACGACCCCCCTTCAACCGTCGGCGGTCTCTGTCAGTCAACAGACGAGGTCGGCCTGTACGCTTTTGTGCTGTACGTGTCTCTTCACGTTGCCACTTCACTATCACATCGGAAACAGCGGACATAGGGATGTTAGGAGCGTGAAAATCTCGCATACAGACGTATAACACAAGTGACATCCAATCACATGACCACGTTCTATGTCTGCGAGTTCCGCGGAGCACCCCGTTCCGCTCTCTCACCATGTCTAATGACTACTGAGGTCGCTCATATGGAGTACCTGGCAGTGGGTGGCAGCACAATGCACCTAATGTGAAAAAGGATGTTTTTGGGAGTGTACGGATACTTCTGATCACATAGTGTACGAGTGCGTGCTGAAAAGTAATGCCTCCGAATTTTGTATCTGAGAACTCTTAAAGCTTATGAAATAAAACAAACTTTATTAACATTCTACATCTTTATTCTTCATGTCTACTTATTTGTACCTCCCTGCCGCTAGAGGGCTTCGAATTACGGCCTGTCACATGGCGGTGCGTAACGTAACTACGTCGGTGCGTGAGAAACAGCGTCCTGTAATCGAGTTTCGAATGCGAAGAGTTGGCCTGCACGTGGGACACCCTCTCGTTCAGCATGACAACGCTAGACCACACACGCGCACTGCGACATCTGCATCCGACGCCTTATGTTCAACGTCACCGATCATCCCCCACACAGTCCCCACTTGTCCCCGTACGATTTTCGTCTGTTTCCAAAACTTAAAGAACGCCTTCGAGGACTTCACTTCGATAACGATGTAGCGGTGTAAAGCAGAGGTGAGGTTGACACTCCTACAAACAGTCAAACATTCTACAGTGTCGGTATCAACAAACTGGTCTCTCGTTGGGAGAAACTTTTTCTTCGTCACGGTGAATACGATAAGAAAGAAATGTCTAGGCATGAAGAATAAAGCTGTAGAATGTTAATTAAATTTACTTCTTTAAGGGGAGGTTTACTGTGTTTTGATTCAAATAATCGATATTTTTAAAAATTGTATTTTTGGATCCACAAAAGTGAACACCCCTGAAACGGTTTTTCCGAATACGGACCGGAAATGTTTGTTATTCGCGGTTGAACAAAGAAATGCATCTGCCTGAAATCGGTCTTTCTCACGCACCAGTTTTTTTTCTTTCGGAGGATAAGTTATTGTACCGGTGCTTGGGAGGAAACACACAAAATTCAAATGAAAGTTTGAACGCTTGTGTTTGGAAGTTAGCCCGCAAGCATTTGCATTCTGGTGCGAAGACTGTGGAGATTGCGACTTTCCTGGCAGTGAGCAGCTTCAACGAAGGGTATTCAGCAATTCTGAAGACCATGACAACGATGGACGTCACCCTGGGACTCTATTCGACGCAGGTCGCCAAGCATTCAGACGACGACCGGATTCAAGCGGCCGAAAACCGCTTGTCACCGGCCGTACGAGCGGCTCTGGAGCAGCGCAGGATGGCCCAGATCGGGCAGAACGCCCTCTTTGAGGAAGAGGAAGGACTAGTTTATGGACCCGGAATAGCAGATTGAACGGACGTTGCATAATATTGCATTTATATGTAGTCAAAACTTCAAACGCGTTTGTCTCGAATTTCGTGCAGTACGGTAACTTCAAATCTACTGAACCAATTAGCGTGATTCTTTGTTTCCGACGAAACTAACTAAATTGTCTAGGAGTTGTACCACTTTTATTCCGATCCATCAACTATAAATATTTTTACTTGAGAGAAGAAAGTCGAAAAATCGATGAAAAAACCCCTGCTTTATTAAAATGGCCGCCATTTTGTTTCCTGTGGTCCAAATAACTTAAGCGAGGTACAACTTCTAAAGAATCTTATATACTTCAGTACGTCAACTCAATTTTGATTTCAGACGAGCCGGATGACCTGTGATATACCGCGCGTGGAGGTCTACGTCGAAATTTTGTTTCGTTCCGACGGCCCTTCCGCCTTTGCTCTTCAACATCTCCGGTCGAAAAAATTCCAGTTTGTAGAGGAAATATCAATAAACATTTTGACCATATTTAACTTTGATATCTATAACACAACCCTAGAAAAAAATTCTCAAAGAACATGCTTTTTCCGGGCCAAAGATAGTAAACCTCCCCTTAAAGAGCTTTAACAGTTTCCACACTAAAACTTCGAACGCATTACGTTTCAGCATACCTTCATATAAGGCAGTAAACAAATGCTGCTCATACGTTGCACTAAACTTTCTCGTACTTAATTGTTCACGTAAACCAAGGCAGTTTATTCCTGCCGATATTCCTACGGCACCACCGATTTCATATGTCTTTAATGACTAATTTTCACAAAATAGAGCATGCTCTTTATCGACATTTTCATCTGTGGTTGTAATTTTGGTACATCGTTAACGTGCTCGTCTTGAAGATAAATACAGTTAACTCAACATTTCCACCGGGGGAGTTCATTTCTTAAAAAATCACAACAGTGCCGAATGAATTAGCGTTGGCGATAAACCATCAAAAGCAGTTTTATCACGCAGCGGCTTCCTTTATATCGCCGGCCGCTGTGATCGAGCAGTTCTAGGCGCTTCAGTCCAGAACCACGCAACTGCTACGGTCGCAAGTTCGAATCCTGCCTCGGGCATGAATGTGTGTAATGTCCTTAGGTTAGTTAGGTTTAAGTAGTTCTAAGTTCTAGGGGACTGATGACCTCAGATGTTAAGTCCCATAGTGCTCAGAGCCATTTGGACCATTTTTTCCCTTTTTATCGTTTTGAACGAAACACGAACAACAAAACAACTTTTAACACTCATATAATATCACTTTCTACCGTGGGTGGAAGTGTCACTTGGCTTATCTTAGTGTGCAACAGAACATGACAAATCAAAATTTCATTGATAGGGACGCTATCTGTGAGACACTAAGAATTATTCGCCTTAGCATAAGACGTAGCTGTAGAGCTGAAATTCTGCTTGATCTTCAAGAATAATACACGTTTCTGTAAGCTGCTCGTACCTGTCCCTCTATGGAGTCATCGACGGAGTCGGTGCAGCGCTTAAAACACTGGTTTCGAATTAAGGACTACGGTGGTTCAAGTTCCCGCTCGTCCATCCAGATATAGTTTTGCTGTGCATTCTCTAGATCGTTTAAGGAAAATGCAGGGATTGTTTCTCTGAAAATGTCACGACCGCTTTCGTTCTCCATCATTTCCCAATTCGAGCCTGTTGTGCTGCGTTTCTAAAGACAACGACGTCTGTGGCATTTCGCAGTACTGATGTAACAAACTGGAAGTGATGTAGTTTGTGAACAAGCGACTGGTTTGCTGAGCTTAATTGTTCATCGGAGGGGACACACTTTCACAGATCTCGTAAGATATAATGCGTGAGAAACATTCAAATGTCTACAAGTTATGGCCAAAGCTTCAGTATTTACGCAGTGAAGTGACAGCCTACGGAAGATGTGCTCACACTATTATTTCTTTCTTTTGTTTCCAGTGGAGTTCCTTCGTTGATATGTCGTACGCCAATATCTGAGTCTTACATTATTTTTTGTCAGAAATGGTTCAAATGGCTCTGAGCACTATGGGACTTAACTTCCGAGGTCATCAGTCCCCTAGAACTTAGAACTACTTAAACCTAACTAACGTAAGGACATCACACACACTCATGCTCGAGGCAGGATTCGAACCTGCGACCGTAGCTGTCCCTCGGTTCCAGACTGTAGCACCTAGAACCGCTCGGCCACCCCGGCCGGCTATTTATTGTCAGAAACATGTGAGTACAATATTTATTGAGAAGCTAAATGACAATTTTTTCTGAAACCTAATAAAGGATTCCCGACTTTTTACTTTCCCTAAGCTGATAGGACGTAAAAATAGTTTTGGATCCCATTGTACCCAGGTACTCATGCGCCTGCACATTTCTGATCAGCCGACGACTCAAATGTCGTTTCCAACGTTGCCGTTCAGACCTAGGGATTAATGTTTGGGGTAACAAGAGACCTGTTCATCTCCATAAAAACCAACTTTTTATAGGCGATAAATCTTCTTGTTTCACTTTATTACCGCAGGAAATCTGCAGGGCTTGTATCGAAAGTAATGTTATATCTCAGAGTGACAACATCCTTGTTCAGCGGCTCCACAATAAGCAACAAAGCGCCGGTATGCGTGGTAGCGGAAATCAGGTAGCCAAAACAGTTTGCCATTAGAATGTTTATAAACAGACTGGGGCATACGGTGCTGTACCAAAGGGCAGTGTTAGAGCTTTCTGTCTCCTTGAGCTACCACTGCAGAGGTGAGTCACGGGCTAGTCGGCCCTGCATTTTTTTGCAGCGGCGATATCTTGTTTTAGCTCGTATTGCCTATCGCGCGGCGCGTTAGCTTGAGAGACTGGGTTGTGAGCCAGCGTCTGATCTAATCGACGCGACGCAGGTACGATCTGCATCTACATCGGCATACGTACTCTGCAAGCCACTGTACGGTGCGAGGCGGAGGGTACCCTGCACCAGTACTAGTCATTTCCTTCCCTGCTCCTCTCGCAAATAGAGCGGGGGAAAAACGACTGTCTTATGCCTCCGACGAGCCCTAAATTCTCATATCTTAGCTTTGTGGCCTTACTCTTAGTTTATGTTGCCAGCAGTAGAATCGATCTGCTGTCTACATAAAACGCTGGTCCTCTAAATTTTCCCGGGTTCGATTCCCGGCGGGGTCAGGGATTTTCTCTGTCTCGTGATGACTGGGTGTTGTGTGATGTCCTTAGGTTAGTTAGGTTTAAGTAGTTCTAAGTTCTAGCGGACTGATGACCATAGATGTTAAGTCTCATAGTGCTCAGAGCCATTTCCTCTAAATTTTCTGAATAGTGCTCCTCGAAAAGAACGTCGCCTTTCCTTCACAGATTTCCATTTGAGATCGAGAAGGATATCCGTAATACTTCAGTGTTGCTCAAACATACCGGGCCGGCCGGTGTGGCCGAGCGGTTCTAGGCGCTAGTCTGGAACCGCGTGACCGCTACGGTCGCAGGTTCGAATCCTGCCTCGGGCATGGATGTGTGTGATGTGCTTAGGTTAGTTAGGTTTAACTAGTTCTACGTTCTAGGGGACTAATGACCTCAGATGTTAGGTCCCATAGTGCTCAGAGCCATTTGAACCATTTTTTGAACACACCGGTAACAAATCCAGCAGCCCGGCTCCGAATTGCTTCAATGTCTTTCTTGAATCCGACCTGCTGTGGATCCAAAAGACTTGCTCAATCACTGTAGTGTCCTATTTGCGTTCTTTTTTACAGGTGAACCACACTTTCCTAGTATCGTCCGCAGCAAACCGAAGTCGGGCATTCGCCTCCCCTACTGCAATCCTTATGTGCTTGTTACGTTTCATATCGCTTCGCAACGTTACGCCCAGACATTTAATCGACATGACTGTGTTAGGTTCAAATGGTTCAAATGGCTCTAAGGACTATGGGACCTAACATCTGAGGCCATCATTCCCCTAGACTTAGAACTACTTAAACCTAACTAACCTAAGGACATCACACACATCCATGCCCGAGGCAGGATTCGAATCTGCGACCGTAGCAACAGCGCGGTTCCGTACTGATGTGCCTAGAACCTCTCGGCCACAACGGCCGGCACTGTGTTAGGCAGCAAGGTTTAGTGCTCTATTCGAACATTACGTATTTGTTCATCCTACATTTTTCACATTCAGGGCTAACTGCCGTTCATCACATAAGGTACAAATTTTGTCTAAGTAATCTTGTATCCTCCTACAGTCACTTAACAACGACACCTTTCTGTACACCACAGCATCATCAGCAAACAGCCCAGGAAGGGGAAACTTTATTGACACATTCCTGGGGTCAGATACATCACATGATCACACTGACAGAACCACATGCACATAGACACAGGCAACAGAGCATGCACAATGTCGGCACTAGTACAGTGTATATCCACCTTTCGCAGCAATGCAGGCTGCTATTCTCCCATGGAGACGATCGTAGAGATGCTGGATGTAGTCCTGTGGAACGGCTTGCCATGCCATTTCCACCTGGCGCCTCAGTTGGACCAGCGTTCGTGCTGGACGTGCAGACCGCGTGAGACGACGCTTCATCCAGTCCCAAACATGCTCAATGGGGGACAGATCCGGAGATCTTGCTGGCCAGGGTAGTTGACTTACACCTTCTAGAGCACGTTGGGTGGCACGGGATACATGCGGACGTGCATTGTCCTGTTGGAACAGCAAGTTCCCTTGCCGGTCTAGGAATGGTAGAACGATGGGTTCGATGACGGTTTGGATGTACCGTGCACTATTCAGTGTCCCCTCGACGATCACCAGTGGTGTACGGCCAGTGTAGGAGATCGCTCCCCACACCATGATGCCGGGTGTTGGCCCTGTGTGCCTCGGTCGTATGCAGTCCTCATTGTGGCGCTCACCTGCACGGCGCCAAACACGCATACGACCATCATTGGCACCAAGGCAGAAGCGACTCTCATCGCTGAAGACGACACGTCTCCATTCGTCCCTCCATTCACGCCTGTCGCGACACCACTGGAGGCGGGCTGCACGATGTTGGGGCGTGAGCGGAAGACGGCCTAACGGTGCGCGGGACCGTAGCCCAGCTTCATGGAGACGGTTGCGAATGGGCCTCGCCGATACCCCAGGAGCAACAGTGTCCCTAATTTGCTGGGAAGTGGCTGTGCTGTCCCCTACGGCACTGCGTAGGATCCTACGGTCTTGGCGTGCATCCGTGCGTCGCTGCGGTCCGGTCCCAGGTCGACGGGCACGTGCACTTTCCGCCGACCACTGGCGACAACATCGATGTACTGTGGAGACCTCACGCCCCACGTGTTGAGCAATTCGGCGGTACGTCCACCCGGCCTCCCGCATGCCCACTATACGCCCTCGCTCAAAGTCCGTCAACTGCACATACGGTTCACATCCACGCTGTCGCGGCATGCTACCAGTGTTAAAGACTGCGATGGAGCTCCGTATGCCACGGCAAACTGGCTGACACTGACGGCGGCGGTGCACAAATGCTGCGCAGCTAGCGCCATTCGACGGCCAACACCGCGGTACCTGGTGTGTCCGCTGTGCCGTGCTTGTGATCATTGCTTGTACAGCCCTCTCGCAGTGTCCGGAGCGAGTATGGTGGGTCTGACACACCGGTGTCAATGTGTTCTTTTTTCCGTTTCCAGGAGTGTAGAATCTACATGTTGCCATTCATCATGTTAGGAAAGGGCAAGCTGAGTTTCACACGAGTGCCTTCACCGAATTTTACCATAGTAATTCTAGTATGGATAGCGTGTTTCTTTTTTGGTAACGTAACACTTACTACGATACGCTGACTCCAGATCTGTGATGTTGAACCCCACGTAGTAACCAATCTATCCTTATCGATTTATGAACTGTTACACTACATAAAAATCAATCTTTCGAGTGCAGCGAATATCGAAAGCATTAATCTTCGTGTTTAATGACGATCATCTCTCCGTTAGCATTTAGTACTATACAAATGAACTGGCTGATACCAACAGCTGAGTGCAAAACTAACACACTCATATGTGTTCTTTCTCAAGGAAATTTATTATATTCGAATTAAGAATATGCTGAAGAATTCTGCAGCAAACTGACGTTAAGTGTATCGACCTATGATTTTGCGGGTTCGATCGTTGGCGTTGTAAGCCGGTTGGCCTGAGGGCAACTTTTAGACGGTTTCCCACGCTCGGCTAGGTATGTACTGGTTTCGGTCCCAATCTTCACTTTAGAATATACTACAAACAAACAGAGAAAATACGATTGCGCTCGGAACAGAGTTTTCACGATTCGCAGACAGATGACTCTACACACGACTTCCCTCACTTAGGCTAACTGACGGTTGTTACCAAATTAAGAGCATCCGATCACAGTGTTAAAATAAATTTGCCAAATCATTAGAAACGGCGGACTTCGTATGAATGACAAACGCTTAGAAAGGGGCTGAGAATTGGCATCTTGTTTGCAAAAATAACATTTTTTTAAAAAAAGAACGAAGCCGTATTATGCTGTGACGCACTTTGATGTTCACGTCGTTGTTAACTTTTAATGACTTGCACTAACGATACGAGACTCGTAATTATGGGCGCTTTTATGGCGTTCGGCCGTTTTGTGTAAAGTGCTAGAGTACGTCGTAAACCACACTGCCCGCTGACACAAAGGATGTGCTGTGTATCTCGGCCTGGTGCCGACACAGGCAGAGACAGTAGGCTTTTTCGTCAAAATTCTACGTATCCGAGCTACGGGACTCTAACCAGATCACCCGGTTAACTTGTATAGTGGGCACAACTCGCAGGCTAGAACTGAGAAAGCGATTAGACAGAAAGTGTTGCATGATTTCATACTGATATTTCCGTCTGCTTTTACCGTTTATTTCGCTGGTAATATAATAAGTATATTGCTGTGCGACAATTATATTGATACGGAGTCTTTGTCTCCAGACGAGGAAAAAACTAAATATCATATTGTAGATTACAGCTAGTGGAAGAGAGCATTATGTAACAAAACGACAATCTTACCTGACCATATTTTTACATTAATGAACAGAGAAAAGTTGTGTGTGTTATTTTTGCTTCAGCGTGGCTGCAGCAGGGAGCCTCCTACGGGGATTTACGGCAACCTTTTCCCTTCCGTGTCCTGCCTCTCCTTGTTTTTTTCCATGAAACTAGCCTTGTTTGACAGACCCCCAACAACATAGACGATTTTGTGACGATTTTGTGAAAAAAAGATATTTTCCTATTATTATGGTGGTATTTTTGTGTTGCTGCGACCACAACGTCTGGGTCTTTAGTCCCCATGAGAAAGTCTTCAAAAGACGAGTGTGGGAAAAAGAAACACAAAGAAGTGTCAACATGAATTAAACAACAAACGTTCCCTGAAAAATGAAGATCACATCCATACACAGACGTACACATATGCACCGTTAGTTCTAAAACTACACTGGTATGAAAAACGTAACGACGAAAGTAATTTTCACGTGATGGATCACCGCCAAGTAACATAGCTCGATCAAACTTGGACTGGACCACACATAGAAACAACTGCTACACGTAGTACAGCAGTTGACAAACTGTCGGTTGGTTTCTGTTTCGGATTCTTCGGTTTCTGTTTGTTTCATGATCTTTCTGACGTTTCGCCAGCACGAGTGGCTGGCATTGTCTAAGTTTCACCCTCCATTGCTGACGGTGGACTGGAGTCGAGGTCGCGGCCGCAGACTATATGTACCTGGCGCGCCAACGTCCAAGGGCTTTTCCGTGATCATTTCCGGGCGGTTCTCCCGTTCCTAAAAAATAGCACTTTGCGACAACATCTGAGGTCATCAGTCCCCTAGAACTTAGAACTACTGAAACCTAACTAACATAAGGACGTCACACACTCCATGCCCGAGACAGGAATCGAACCTGCGACCGTAGCGGTCGAGAGGTTCCAGACTGAAACGCCTAGAACCGCTCGGCCACACAGGCCGGCCTCGTTCCTACCTGAAACGGTCGTTCGCTACAGCACGGGAATCTAGGACCTATTCACCTTGAGCCTTTATTCTTTCTTGTTGAAGCTGTTCTCATTTTTGTGCTTATCTATAGCTTCTGTGAACAAGCGGGTGTGATAGCTCTTCTCTACAGCCAGAACTTCCTTTTAAGTCTCACACAGAAGCTCGTCCACTTGTCCTGTTCGACGCGGTCGCGCATTGTCATCCACAAAAAAAGTCACTGCCGAATGCAGCCCTGAACAGACACACGTGGGAAATGAGTATAGCGGCACAGTAACCTTGACCGGAGAATGTACGGCGTTCAAAGATCTGGAGAACCGTACGCCCATGCCCCATTTACGTCTGGGCACACCTCAACACCTGGACCATTGGAATGATCATGTTGGACGAAGTTCCTGGGAGTATTACGTATTCCCACCTCTTGCCATATGAGGGTACGTCCAGAATCACTACTTAGACTGATTCGAGAAGTGTACGTGATGCCACTCGTTGCCTGGCCCAGTCCCTATGTCCTTGGTACCATCGGAAACTGTACCGCCCATGTGCGAGCGTCAGGGTGTAACCTCTGTCTTCCTAACCGGCCCACTGGACTGCGATACAACTGACCGTGATCGCATATGCCTAATGAAATTTTACAGTGAGTGAGGCCATCGTACCCGAAGGAAAATAACGCCGGTTGGTTGGAGGGAAGTGTACAACAGACCTACTGAAGGAAGAACCCATTCTAAACTTAAGCTAAATACTGATGATAATTTTGAAAAGGGTGGAGCATAGTGCAATCGCTCACGAACCGCACAGGAGAGAAAAAGGGTACCACGTAATATTTACTACAAAATCACTGACAACAAAGAAAACACTGATTACCTAAAAAAAAGGTTAATTAGAAGGTCGCCAGCCCTCTAGGGCAATGAATCTCCAGAATACTGAGAAAGGTAAAAAGGTAATGGCAAAGAATTTAAGCAAATAATCACTAGCGTGGCCACAGAAGGTTATCACGGTTTTCCACAGCTCAACAGTTCACGAACAAATAAATGAATCAGAAAGCACAGCGTTTGTAGTTACTTATTCTAAGATAATAAATTCTGAAAGTAAAATTAAATGGAGTTACTGGTTAAATAAACGACTGGCTTAACTAGAACTTTGTTATGTAAAAAATAGCTTTCAGTAACCTCAGTGAAAAGTAATGCAAAAGTTAGAAAAAGGCAAGCATTTTACTTTTGATTATTGAAAGACTGAACTGAATTTACTTTAAGCAAAGGAGCAATTGGTTTTACTTTTAAAATAGCCACAATAAAATACATACGGAGCCAGCAGAAGCCACTCGCTAAGCTAAACCCAGATTAAATGAAATTGCGCACTTTAAATGAAATTGCGCACTTTTAATTTGTGCTGTGTCTTTAGTGATTAGTTTTACCACTGAAATTTTACTTTAAATAGCCTCTGTTATGTAGTACAAGAATGAACAGTTACTGTGGCGGAAAATTTAGAGTCAAACTGGTCTTTAGCAAACACATTAACTGGCAGTAAATACTTAATCAGTTTTCATATTCTTACGACACTCCGTGATTGCACGGAAAGAAAACGAACCCTGCTTGGTAATAATGTCTGAGGACAATGACAATACAGGTGCCCTATAAGTTTTAACTATTGCAAGTTATTATTCAAGTTATTCATTTTGTCGTTGCTATCGATGCATTTCAGTAAAGTTCCCTTGAATTTTACCCAGCAATTTCAATATTTTCATTATAATTACAATCAATTATATACAGTCAAAAATAAATACACTAGTACATCGATTACGTGTTAAACATAATTTCTGTAATACAGCTTACAGCTTCAGAATCAAAAGTATAGTGCAAGTTATTAAGCGGCTAAAATTTTGGATGGTGCAGGAGGTATTTTACCTGCATTTTCGGTGTTACAAGGGAAACCCCAACGTACTGTTCGGCAGGCAAAGAGCCGCCTGCACGCAGAAGCTATGTTACTGCGGAGCGTTAGACTGCGTAGGTTGACGTCTCCTTCTCGCCTGTTGCACACTGTAGCGGTCATCTGCTGCTGTAGTGGACCGTGTTCGACACCTCCTCTCGAACAGCAGTGCCTCTGTTTCGAAACGCTACCCATGCACGTAAAGAAATAACAACTGAAACGACCCCTTAGAAAAATTGATGAATGACTGTGCTGATAAACACCTTACGTTATTTGATTTTCAAACAGCTGAGCAAAACTGAACGTACTCAGACATTCCTCTCTTTACTTATTCTGTTGTTGTTGTTGTTAGGTCTTCAGTCCTGAGACTGGTTTGATGCAGCTCTCCATGCTACTCTATCCTGTGCAAGCTTCTTCATCTCCCAGTACCTACTGCAACCTACATCCTTCTGAATCTGTTTAGTGTATTCATCTCTTCGTCTCCCTCTACGATTTTTACCCCCCACGCTGCCTCCCAATACTAAATTGGTGATCCCTTGATGCCTCAGAGCATGTCCTACCAACCGATCCCTTCTTCTAGTTAAGTTGTGCCACAGACGTCTCTCCTCCCCAATCCTATTCAATACCTCCTCATTAGTTATATGATCTACCCATCTAAGCTTCAGCATTCATCTGTAGCACCACATTTCGAAAGCTTCTATTCTCTTCTTGTCCAAGCTAGTTATCGTCCATGTTTCACTTCCATACATGGCTACGCTCCATACAAATACTTTCAGAAACGACTTCCTGACACTTAAATCAATACTCGATGTTAACAAATTTCTCTTCTTCAGAAACGCCTTCCTTGCCATTGCCAGTCTACATTTTATATCCTCTCTACTTCGACCATCATCAGTTATTTTGCTCCCCAAACAGCAAAACTCCTTTACTACTTTAAGTGTCTCATTTTCTAATCTAATTCCCTCAGCATCACCCGACTTAATTCGACTACATTCCATTATCCTCGTTTTGCTTTTGTTCATGTTCATCTTATACCCTCCTTTCATGACACTGTCCATTCCGTTCAACTGCTCTTCCAAGTCCTTTGCTGTCTCTGACAGAACTACAATGTCATCGGCGAATCTCAAAGTTTTTATTTCTTCTCCATGGATTTTAATACCTACTCCGAATTTTTCTTTTGTTTCCTTCACTGCTTGCTCAATATACAGATTGAATAACATCGGGGATAGGCTACAACCCTGTCTCACTCCCTTCCCAACCACTGCTTCCCTTTCATGCCCCTCGACTCTTATAACTGCCATCTGGTTTCTGTACAAACTGTAAATAACCTTTCGCTTCCTGTACTTTACCCCTGCCACCTTTAGAATTTGAAAGAGAGTATTCCAGTCAACATTGTCAAAAGCTTTCTCTAAGTCTACAAATGCCAGAAACGTAGGTTTGCATTTCCTTAATCTGTCTTCTAAAAAATAGTTCAAATGGCTCTGAGCACTATGCGACTTAACTTCTGAGGTCATCAGTCGCCTAGAACTTAGAACTAATTAAACCTAACTAACCTAAGGACATCACACACATCCATGCCCGAGGCAGGATTCGAACCTGCGCCGGTAGTGGCCACGCGGTTCCAGACTGAAGCGCCTTTAACCGCACGGCCACACCGGCCGGCTAATCTTTCTTCTAAGATAAGTCGTAAGGTCAGTATTGCCTCACGTGTTCCAACATTTCTACGGAATCCAAACTGATCTTCCCCGACGTCGGCTTCTACCTGTTTATCCATTCGTCTGTAGAGAATACGCGTTAGTATTTTGCATCCGTGACTTATTAAACTGATTGTTCGGTAATTTTCACATCTGTCAGCACCTGCTTTCTTTGGGATCGGAATTATTATATTCTTCTTGAAGTCTGAGGGTATTTCACCTGTCTCATACATCTTGCTCACCAGATGGTAGAGTTTTGTCAGGACTGGCTCTCCCAAGGCCGTCAGTAATTCTAATGGAATGTTTTCTACTCCCGGGGCCTTGTTTCGACTCAGGTCTTTCAGTGCTCTGTCAAACTCTTTACGCAGTATCGTATCTCCCATTTCATCTTCATCTACATCCTCTTCTATTTCCATAATATTGTCCTCAAGTACATTGCCCTTGTATAGGCCCTCTATATACTCCCTCCACCTTTCTGCTTTCCCTTCTTTGCTTAGAACTGGGTTTCCATCTGAGCTCTTGATATTCATACAAGTGGTTCTCACTTCTCGAAAGGCCTCTTTAATTTTCCTGTAGGCAGTATCTATCTTACCCCTAGTGAGATAACCCTCTACATCCTTACATTTGTCCTCTAGCCATACCTGCTTAGCCATTTTGCACTTCCTGTCGATCTTGTTTTTGAGACGTTTGTATTCCCTTTTGCCTGCTTACTTTACTGTATTTTTATATTTTCTCCTTTCATCAATTAAATTCAGTATTTCTTCTGTTACCCAAGGATTTCTACTAGCCCTCGTCTTTTTACCTACTAGGTCCTCTGCTGCCTTCACTACTTCATCCCTCAAAGCTACCCATTCTTCTTCTACTGTATTTCTTTCCCCCATTCCTGTCTATTGTTCCCTTATGCTCTCCCTGAAACTCTGTACAACCTCTGGTTTAGTCAGTTTATCCATGTCCCATCTCCTTAAATTCCCACCTTTTTGCAGTTTCTCCAGTTTTAATCTACAGTTCATAACCAATAGATTGTGATCAGAGTCCACATCTGCCCCTGGAAATGTCTTACAATTTAAAACTTGGTTCCTAAATCTCTGTCTTACCATTATGTAATCTTTCTGAAACTTATTCTGATCATCACTAAACTGACACACAATATTTTTAGCGCAACGCAATCTGACTTTCAGTAATCCCTACAAAAGAATGGCCCTGACTAAAAATAACCTATACCTTTCATGAATCATTTACCTCACAAAAATCTTCATCACTCGAACTACTGCGATACAGCGAGCGCCAATACTACCAGCTAAATAAGAGATTCTAGCTACTGAAGGCACTAACTACTGATAGGTATAGTTAGCAAATGAAAGATTTTGATAGAGAACAAACAATGTATTTACCTTAATAATGTTCAAAAGTGATCATATATATATCACTCCATGATATCCAGTATTACAAATTTACTCTTTCTGGTGGACACATGTCCAGATCTTCAGCTCTCAAAACTCCGCCACCTCTCTCTCCACATCCACCACTGCTGGCGGCCCACCTCCAACTGCACAACGCTACGCGCTGTTCACATCCAACTCCCCAACACTACAATAGAGAATATTCCAACAATGCCAACCAGCCACAGACTGCACACAGTACAGTCAGTGATTTTCTTACAGAGCGCTACGTGACGTTACCAACATAAAAACCTAAACAGCCTACTTACACAACGTCTTGGGCTGTATTCGTCATACTTCGCCTTCTTCCGGTTTCCCGTCGATTCTTCGCCGTGTAAACTCATCTAAATGTTGTCCCCGGGCCAAGTTATAATGAACAAGACAGCCACAGTGCACTGTAACTGCTCGCTGATTGACACACACACACACACACACACACACACACTGTAATTTCCAGTGCCCCGGTGCTGCGGGGCAGTCCCGTTTGGTGCTACAGTCAGGCCGACCACACGTCATGTGACGTCCACCTTCCTGTGCACGACTGGGAGACCTCTGGGAACATGCTCCCACTTTACTTTATCTGTCTCGTCCTTACGTTTTCCAGAGCAGTGTATTAATTAAAATAGAAATGAACGACGTAAATCTTTTTCTTCCGCGTGACTATTGAAGTAAAAGAAAAAAATATTTATTTTAATATTGTAAATGGAGCTCTTTGTGGCTCGTAGTAGCACTTAACATAACACGTCGAAAGCAAATGCGAACGAAAATGTTAGCTGAAAAGTGAAAGCCGCAGCATGTACGGAACCTTGCGGCCCTCATGTGAGAGAGCGTGGAAACACACACACACACACACACACGAAGTGTACACAGAAGCAAGGACGATGAAGGTAAATGCGAAATGTCGAGTGCGGTTCTCGGCCGAGAGAAACGACGCAGGCTGTCCGTCCTTCAGCAAGGCTGATGCTCAGCGCAGGTGTACCTGCCTGTTCATTGTCGAGGTGGTGCACCAAGATCAGTGAGGTGCGCCAGCACCGAAGAACTTACAGTTCTGATGTATGCACTTGGTGCGACTGAAACAGCGAAAACTGTGTCAACAATAACATATAGAAAAGTTTGGTGAAACGAATTAAACCAAATCTGTAAACGGTCAACTATTTGGAAGCTAACAAAGACAATCGAAGACTTTTTTCTCAGTTTCAAAACGCACTCGGTGATGATTTTATTTTGTTGTTGAACTGACCGTACTTAAATGTTATTTTATTTATTGTGTATTTCAGGACCACAAGACGAACACAACGAAGATAGAAGCTGCACCATGTCCTATAGAAATGCTCTGGATTACCTGAAGTTTCTCTCTCGGTATGAGGACAGAGAAATTCCATGGAATCACAGCTTTTTGATAGACTCTGGACGCATACCTATAGCTGCGGTATACCCACGAATTCCTTGTAATAAGGTTATTACCGCTTGTGAAAACATCATTTTGTAGGTTCATTACTTAATTTGTTGCTGTGAATTCGCTGACTGAGATGTTTCCCGCAATTTTTTAAATTCCCTTGCCTTGTGACATACGCAGAGCGTGTACGTAATTTCCATCCCTAGCTCTTCGTCGTGCGATACAGTATAACGTGCGATGCACTACGTGTTGAATATAGGCATAGATGGCTGAAACGTCGGTGGTGTTCGTTGGCTGTATGACCAAAAGCCAAATAAAACGAAACTGAAAGAAAATACCTAGGTGTAACTACACAAGAGCACTGAAAGTTTGTAGAAGACATTAAGAAAGAATGCACAATGAACCGTGTTGTTAGACAGTGTAAAAGGAAATATGGGCACTTTCAGTGTGCCCAATGACTATATCTCTCCAGCCATTATTTCTAGCAGAACCGTATTATCTTTATATAAACGCTGTCTTTACACGAATTCCGGAATTCCGACTGTTCGCACCGACATTCTGCGTCCGTTTGTTGTTTTCTAGACTCTCTTGACTTAAATTGGATTCTGCTACTATCACGTTGTAACCACAGCCTAATCTAAATCCGAAAGCAGGAACGTCAATGAAGCGCAAAACTTAGCACTGGCTGCTATTTATACAAACATCGAAACATCCAGAATATGCGCACGTTACCAACGTAAGGTGTTTTCGAAAACCTGATAAATAGAAATAACAAATATTTGCTGGTGATGAGGTTTCACCGGGAAACTGCAGTTGAAATAAGTATTCAGAAAAATGAAAAATGGGGACCTTCCTGCCATCCATCGAAGTTGGGCGAACACTTACTTCCACTGTGGCCTGGGGAAAACCGATTGCTGAAGAAAAATTTGGAGACTATGAAAGGCATGTGGTTTACTAACTCTTTATTGCTATAATAGGCCTAGTGCATTGTTCAGTTACGCATAATGAGACCAAAGGACTTCCAAGTCGTTTAGTCTATTGATGAATAACGAAAGCTCAAAAGCGGCAACCAAGCATAACCACTAAGCTAACGATCATTTTTGTTATTTTTTCGTGTTGTTTAGAATTTAATTACGTTGAGGTGCCAGTACTAACTGAAACAATAATAACCCTTCTTCCGTATAAAAAATTGGGAAAACTCAATAATAATAAGCACATTTTTAGCGGGTGGGAATTTTAGGCTCCATTACCTCAGTGTGACATTTTCGCCTTTGGTCTAGTCACGTATAAAACACTGTCCAGTTCTGATCTATTAGGTCTTGTCCCAGTGCACATTACGCCCGATTACCAACTGCACCCTGGAGTTCCAGTGTTTAGTGTGTAATCTCCAGGCCTAGTCTAATTCAGTTCTCCTTAGCATAACACGAATTTGTAGCGTATTTCCTGTTGTCAAGAAAATACAAGCTCTCGACCACTGATGCCGGAAGCTGTGTCCTGGGTACCCTTGTTTTTTCTGCGTCATTTCGTTCGTGCTATGGAGCGGCATGTGTGCTATCTACTATCTGCACAAGCTGAGCTCTGTGTATGCGAAGGCGCGGCAAGGACGCTCGTGTAGCGGTCTCGCCTGGCCTTTACCAGTCATTTATGATTGTTTACTTTCTCAACGAAATATCACTTCTTTGTTCTTGACTTGTGCCTACTGCTCTTGCAGACAGCAATCAAACCTTTTTCTTTTTATAATAAATGCGTTCTGAGTGTGTTACTGCACAATACGCAATAAAACTTGTGTTTTTATGACATAGACTTGGTCTCACAATAAGAAGCATTTCATCGAAATGGACTTCGGCAGCCAAAGCCTACACTCTTTTACTCCATTAGAAACCTTAATTCTGTATAAATTTTCTTTTACAATTACCATGTCCGTTTAGTGCAGTAATTAGTTTGAGATATTTGCTACACAAACATTCATTTTAAGCTCTCTCCATATCACACGCTCTTTCTCTTTTTGGTGAGTTCTGATATACTGCACTCTTTTCTTGAAGTTGCAAAATGCCCAAATATATTTTCGAACTTACAGAATACACAGTACACCAAATAGCCAGAGTGAATGGGTACAACACACAAATGATAAACACACTGAACAACAAAGTTAAAAAAACAAATTAAAAGAGAACAAACCATCAACAAATCACCAGCCACAACAGAGAACCAAGAACACAAGCTCCAGACAAATAGAGGATACCAGGAACACCCTACAAAGGCACACACTAACATACAGCAACAAAAACGTACACAGGGTGGGAAACATACTGAAGAAACAAGGGCTACAAATATCATTCCACACAAATAACACAGTACAGAAGAATCTAAGACCTAAGATCACCTTTGCAGACAAATTCTTCAAAGCTAGAATATATCAGTTAACCTGCAGTTAATGCCAGTCTGTCTACATGGGTCAAACATGCAGAAATTTCAAAACCAAGTACTCCAAACGCCTCAGAGCCCTAAGAAGTGATAGTACACACTCCACTTTTGCAAGAAAACCACCACCCAAAAAACATGGAGGCTCTCCTTAGGATCCTCAGAGAAAGCAACTGTCTCTACCAAAAACTCACAATAGAGGGGAACTACCACATACAAAAAGCAATAATATAGGGAAAGAGAGTCCTGAATGAAAATACAACACTGGCAACAAAACACTGTTTGGAACACTCAATGAACTATACAAAGGTGACTCCCTACAAAAAACATAACAGGGAAAAACACTTCTGTTTTCTTGGGTCTCTCCCCTCCCCTCTTTCCATCTCCCTCTCCCTCTCTCTCACACAAACAAACACACATACACACACACATATTCAAAATCAGCGACATAACACACACAAGACGAACAAGTGAGCAACGACGATAACATGACACTTCTGAGTGTATTGCCAGAAGTGTCTGCTCAGATCACATTTCGCCACATTCTGTGTAAGAGCTTGTGAGCGGAAATTTATGGAGAACTGAGTGAAAGCAATGCACTAAATAGTAGCTGATTGAGACACCAACCAGGGACACGAAACAGGACGGAAAATGTAAGTACAGAAACGTACATAACCTCTAACCTCGAAACAGCTCTCCACAAATACGCAATAATTTTCTTCATGGCTAGTTTGCAGATGACATGCTGTCAAAAAAACGACGAAAACGAGCACTAAAATCGATGTTTAATAATACAGTTCGTGTCCAAACAAAACGAAGCAAATTGCAAATATTGTATTTCTTAGGCCTACAGTAGTTACATTATTACAAATGTGATATTGTACTTTACAGAAAATAAAAGTTAACCCACAGAAGATGACACACTGGTGTCGAAAAATGTCTGGGGAAATATAAAAATAAACTAGTTGTGTTTGCATAAGGCTGATTTCCGAAATAACTCAGTTTTTATAGAATTTTCTTGAGACCCGTAGGTGGTGCAGGAAGGCAGCTTGACATCATGGGGGAGATAGTGGAAGGGAAGGAGGGAGGGGAGGTGAGTGTGAAGGAAAGTGGTCGTGACTGACAGAAATGACGACACTGCTACAATACGAGCTTCTGGCAGTCAGCTTTCTCCTCTGAGCTGTACAGTAAGAGAAGGGAGTACCTCCCGATTTGTTTGGTACGAGAAAGATTGCTGGACACCGGGCCGACAGTCATTGGCCTAAATCCGCGCTACGTCAACACTATCAGAATGTAGGTAAAATGTCCAGTCGCGTATTCTTCTCGGGACAGGTATCAGGAAGTAGAGCAATTTCGGCTGCTCCTCGGCTTCATAGCCAGCACGTACACAACCACGCCACCATGAAGAGGTAGTGTGCGGCGCGTCCCAAGGACACCGACACCGCCGCAACACACAGGACTATTACAAATGATTGAAGCGATTTCATAAATTCGCTGTAGCTCCATTCATTGACATATGGTCACGACACACTACAGATACGTAGAAAAACTCATAAAGTTTTGTTCGGCTGAAGCCGCACTTCAGGTTTCTGCCGCCAGAGCGCTCGAGAGCGCAGTGAGACAAAATGGCGACAGGAGCCGAGAAAGCGTATGTCGTGCTTGAAATGCACTCACATCAGTCAGTCATAACAGTGCAACGACACTTCAGGACGAAGTACAACAAAGATCCACCAACTGCTAACTCCATTCGGCGATGGTATGCGCAGTTTAAAGCTTCTGGATGCCTCTGTAAGGGGAAATCAACGGGTCGGCCTGCAGCGAGCGAAGAAACGGTTGAACGCGTGCGGGCAAGTTTCACGCGTAGCCCGCGGAAGTCGACGAATAAAGCAAGCAGGGAGCTAAACGTACCACAGCCGACGGTTTGGTAAATCTTACGGAAAAGGCTAAGGCAGAAGCCTTACCGTTTACAATTGCTACAAGCCCTGACACCCGATGACAAACTCAAACGCGTTGAATTTTCGGCGCGGTTGCAACAGCTCATGGAAGAGGATGCGTTCAGTGCGAAACTTGTTTTCAGTGATGAAGCAACATTTTTTCTTAATGGTGAAGTGAACAGACACAATGTGCGAATCTGGGCGGTAGAGAATCCTCACGCATTAGTGCAGCAACTTCGGAATCCACCAAAAGTTAACGTGTTTTGTGCAATCTCACGGTTTAAAGTCTACGGCCCCTTTTTCTTCTGCGAAAAAAACGTTACAGGACACGTGTATATGGACATGCTGGAAAATTGGCTCATGCCACAACTGGGGACCGACAGCGCCGACTTCATCTTTCAACAGGATGGTGCTCCACCGCACTTCCATCATGATGTTCGGCATTTCTTAAACAGGAGATTGGAAAACCGATGGATCGGTCGTGGTGGAGATCACGATCAGCAATTCATGACATGGCCTCCATGCTCTCCCGACTTAACCCCATGCGATTTCTTTCTGTGGGGTTATGTGAAAGATTCAGTGTTTAAACCTCCTCTACCAAGAAACGTGCCAGAACTGCGAGCTCGCATCAATGATGCTTTCGAACTCATTGATGGGGACATGCTGGGCCGAGTGTGGGAGGAACTTGATTATCGGCTTGATGTCTGCCAAATCACTAAAGGGGCACATATCGAACGTTTGTGAATGCCTAAGAAAACTTTTTGAGTTTTTGTATGTGTGTGCAAAGCATCGTGAAAATATCTCAAATAATAAAGTTATTGTAGAGCTGTGAAATCGCTTCAGTCATTTGTAATAACCCTGTACATCACAGCTTACCACACAGCAACGCAGGTACTGCTGGGTGGCGACCTCGCGAACGAATTTTTTTAGGGCCAAGATTCTGAGCGATTGTGACAGTTTGTGTACTGTGAGAATGGCTGGAACCATCAATACGTCATTAAAATCCTTCTTCTCCTACTGCTGCGTCATCTTAACAAAGTTCAAAAATATCTGACGCTCCAGCCGTGTTGCAGGGGCCTTCCTCAGGGAGTGGCTGTTGCAGTGCGGCCGATTCATCGCATATCTGAGTATTTTAGCATTTTAGTATTTTGTAAAACGACACAGCACTACGCACAGCATGATTTTAATGAGATTTACACCGGTCGCGGAAGTCTCCCCTGTTCGCACATTGGCGCTCCACTCTTGCCAGTTCAAACGAAAGTACCGACGTACTGTGCACGGTTTCGGAAATTCAGCTGTTATTTCTGCTTCCTCTCTACGATTACTTGTCAACACCGACGTGGAGAGGCAGCACTGCAGGACCAACGCTGAAGATGAAGCAGCAGCGGTGACAGGACAGCAACAGGGCGAGAAAGACAGAGCTTCCCCCATTCACACGTGAAATGGCTTTCCAGTTACTACGACGAATCCACTTATGTAACGAGGGTGGTGTTAAGGAGCTGCACGTGACTTCCTTTTTTAACTACCTTCTCTTTTAAAACGTAGTGATTATCGGAACTGTCTTTAGTCTGAGAACTTGCATAGGGCTTTCGGAATAAGAATGAATAACCTAATGATTTTTTCATTTCTTGCCGCTGAACATCGATCAGGCTAACGAAAACATTGTGTCAATTTATGTACACTTTGGGGAAAGAAATGCATCGATCTTGACGCGCATCTGCACTACGCGAGCGGCCAGAACCTGGCCTACGGGTGTGGGAATGTTACACAGACCACTGTTAAAAGCAGCTACACACCGCTGATGTATTGTTCCCAACAGGCCATCGATAACTCTACCCAGCTTCCCGCAGGCGCACAGTGTCAAATAGAGTTGGGCAACACGATTCTTTTTCCCGATTCGATTCCTACGATTCAATCTCACATTGTGAATCGATTCCTACGATTCGTTCACGATTCATTCTAGTCTGCGATGGCACGATTCTTACGGAATGCAAAAAGTTCTACATCTTACTCACAGATGGCAGGACATGTCTGAAATTGTCAATGGGGTTAGAATCGAACTGTGTCATGATATGGCAGAAATAGTTTATTTATGAGTAAACATGCATATGACGTTACAAGTGTGATTCTCGATTTATACGTGTAATGCCTAATTGATGAAAGGTCACGTTTGATTTGATTGCATCTATTGTTTTATTTCAGTATGCCAGGACAGAGGAGTCGATTTGTGCGAAAGGTGGTGCAAAATTACGTGGTATGCCAGTTTCGTTGTGTGGCTTGAACGTATTTAACTACAGACGTCTGTTTTATAGTAACAAAATCTAGCAGTGAGGCAGACGTGGTTTGGCTCATATCATCCTATGTTTTTCTGTGCTAAGATGTCTTTCCAAGTCCACATCACCCTTGTAATTCATAACGCAGCTGACAGCCCTCCCACACAGCAAATTTAGCTTAACTTTCATTTCGTCTAAATACAAAGCATAGGTATTTTGCTTTTAATTTGTCTGAGAACTTGCCGCTGTCACTATTATTTGCGTGAGAAGATGTACTTCTAAACAGTAGGATTCAATCGTATACAGCGACATTACTTCAGTAAAAATTAATGTGAATCTGAACACGATAACATTCGAAAACTCGAACTTGAAATTATTAATTAAAAAGCTTTTGTTTGAAGACGGTATTACTTCGTTTGTTCGTTCCGAGCTTCCTTTGTTCACACGCATCCTCCATCTGACTGCCATCTGGCGGTCGTAATCATTCGGCATGACTCGGCGTGATTCGGAAGTTGCCTTCGAAGCATAGCGTACTAAGAATCGATGAATCGTTGGAACTTGGAATCGTCACGACTCGGAAACACGCAATCGTTCTTACGATTCTTTTGAACGACGATTCATCCGTATCACGATTCGATTCTTACGATTCTTTATTTAGAGTCGTTCAAATGAACGACTCATTCACGAATCGCCACAACTCTAGTGTCAAATGAATCAAGCTGTTCAACAGGAGACTTACTCGGCGGTGGGGCATTCTTGTGCTCTAGAACGAATGTTGCAAACGCGGTTCACCTCTTAACTCGTCACAATCTTTCCCTGCTGAGTCAAAACACAGGCTTCACGGAAAGACATCCTCAGCGCCATCTGCTCGCCGATGCCGTGAAAAATGGACATCTACAACCCCCGCAGTATGCACATATTTTACCCTGATGCCACTGAACTCTGTTCTCTAACGTGTTGCATTTTTTTCCGGCAGTGTAAATTTACTTCGCGTGAAATGTAGCGTCGTTTATCAATGAACCGTGAACTCTGTTGAAATGAAAATTTTCTGAATACTGGACATACGTGAGTAGTGCAATACTACCAACGGGCAATGTTTGCGAGGTGCGAACAACAATTAGCAATCAACAATGTGAGGCACTCCACACCATTCTGCCGATTACGCCTTATGAACGCTTCGGGCTGGGCGCTGAACATTTATTGTTGATTCATATTTTTAACATTGAGTGAGGACGTGCATTGATTCATACAGAATGCTGGTGGAACATTGTTCAAGTATATCGGCTAGCCTCGCGGTCTAACGCGCTGCTATCGAGCGGGAAGGCGTGCTGGTCTCCGGCACGAACACACCCGGCGGATTACAGTCGGAGTCCGGTGTGCCGGCCAGCCTGTGGATGGTTTTTTAAGTCGGTTTTCCATCTGCCTCGGCGAATGCGGGCTGGTTCCCCTTATTCCGCCTCAGTTACATTATGTTGGCGATTGCTGCGCAAACACTGTCTCCACGTACGCGTACATAATAATTACTCTACCACGCAGACATTTAGGATTACACTCGTCTGGTATGAGACGTTCACGGGTGAGGGTGGGGGGGGGGGGGTGTCTACTGTGGGCCGAACCGCACAATAACCTTGGGTTGTGTGGGGCGGCGGTGGGGTGGGCAGACTGCTGTGGCCTGTTGTGGGGTTGTGAACCACTGTGGGCTACAGCGGGACGAAGCCTCTCCGTCGTTTCTGGTCCTATACAATCTGCCAAGCCATCTTGCTTTGGCTTCCCTCCAGTTTTCATAAATCGATTAAGGCGAATGCCGGGATAGGTCTTTGAAAAAGGCAAGGTCTGTTTCCTTCCGCCACCCATGTTCACTCCAATCTAGCGCTCCTTCTCTAGTGAACCCGTCCTCTACGAGGCGATAAACCTTACTTTTTATCCACAGAGCTACAGCAAGCGTAGTGACGGCTTGTTTGCCGTCATAGCGTTCGTTGTGGGTAATATAAGGGATTTACCACAAATGTCACAGGCACACCACGTATATTAATGTGTGGAAATGTATGAGGAGCAGAAATAAATAGCGCAAGACAGTGAGACAAACTCCGCTGCTTCCTGTCTTATCAGAGAGAGCAACCGGGATGTGTAGCGTGTAACAGAGACCGACAGAAGACTGCTGACAACACAGCGTAATAGCTTTTCTCTCTTCCTACACAGAATACATCACCCATTCACCTTATCATACGTAATGACACGGTTAAATGAAGCAGTAACGCAATTTTAAATACGCTCACTTTTAGAACATGAAGGCATAGCGTAAATTTTATTCGTATATCTGTAAATTTCACTTCATAACATAGTATGATATATTTGAAATTAGGCGCCAGTGTTCTGTGAATTAACAAGTAACGCCATCTGTTAGAAGCGTAAAGAACTACTTGCACAAATGTCATTTTTCTGTATGAAGAAACTCGTAAATGCTGATGCTATTATTTTCGTGCTTAATTCTTTCAAAAGATTAATAAAGTAGAAACTATTAAATATGTAGTGAAAGCAAATGAAGCGTATATAAGAAATTAACGTAGCTATACGGGAGCTGCACTCGCTGGGCAGAGACGTTATTTTTGTAACAGCTTTGGGCACAGTTACAGTCTGTAGCAGTCGAATACAACAGCACGTGTTTCTGATGATCAAGAAATGCAAAAGACAAACTTATCTGGAGGATCACAATACACGGAATATTAAAAGAAGGGGAAGGACGCTGTGCAATCACTGATGTTATAATGCCATTTTGCCGTTGCAGTAAACTGATAAAATAAAAAACTGCGCAGTACTCCTTTTACAAATAATGTCTTGCCTAATTCATAATTAGTAGTTTAGTTTTCAGTGTCAGTGTGAATGATTATTGTGTGTACTATGTCTTTAAGTGACTGCGGTCCAAAGTGAAATAAGCAATATAATTTGCAGACTTTCGCCAACACTCCAATGCTGTCGAAGTTTAATTTATTGCTGATTTCAAATTGTTAATACATACGCGAAAAGTTTTTTTCCCGCACATTTGAAATTTAGTTATAACAAGGCGATGGGTGCTCCGATGCTCATAGTCACATTTTTGAATAAATTGGTACTAGTAAATTATAAAACCTCGACAGTCGCATTGTAACACCCCACACCACTGCAGGAGGGAGAAGAGCTTCAGAACGGCGGCTCTAGCAATTTATACACGTAGTCTATGCTCAGTCAACGCACGCCACAAACCCGCGGCTGAATATCATAACTTAATTTTTCATTTAGCCCATCATTTCTCCACTATAGACAGTTTCATTAGTTGGACTCTTTCGCAACGCTTAGATACCGGCGAGAGTAGGGTACCCAATTTCCGGCGTATCGAAACGCGATGAGGCGCTTTCCCGAGGCGTCTCAGTGGGCGCCGGTTTCTGCAGGCAGATTTCGCGCTGAGCCATCACCGGCAGACGCTGCCGCCTGCGTTTCGATGAGGGGAGGGAGGCAACTCAAACTACGCAGCAGCGACCACCCGCGCTGACAACTTCTTGCCGCAATAATTACCCGCTGGAGTTTCCACTCCGCGTCAGTTATGAACTTTGTACCTCTGGCCATCAGTCAAACGCGAGGTCTTTCATTTCGAGAACAAAAGACAAAAAATCGTCCTTCGACTTACCGTTGACAGCTGACAAATCTGGTCCCTTACTATGGCTCTTAAAGGTTGCAACAAAGTCGAGACAGTTGAACGACGGGGTCCCATACCTTTAACTACAAACATCTGCCACCTGATATGATCGAGAAAATTTGCAAGAGAAACAAATGTAACTAAATTGTTTGACATGGATGGCGAAATAGCTGATTACTTCTATTACGCAGTTCTTGGTAACCTGAGCTAATTTCATACAATGACTTTACGGGCATGGAAAAGTTATACATAACAAACAATCCTGGAAGGATAGTCGAAATACAAAGTTAACTGCATCGACTGTCATCGAAAATCTTACAGGAAAAAGAAGGATGGTTAGTGGACAGAGACATGATCAGAGACAAGGACAGTGCAAGAAAGCCATTGTGGTCTTTTTTTGTGGAAGCATCTCTATATTCATCTGAAATGATATGGAAAACCGGACTGTAATTTGAACCTCGCTCTTCACGCGGACCTAAGGAGTATTAAGAGAGGATGGAGTAGAAGACCACCACCCATATTTATCAACTGTTCCCGAAGCAATGCGTGACTGGTTATAACTGTGAAATGCTTATTATTTGCAGACGATTTATCATCCACTGGATAAACCACGTCATCTGCTACAAATATTCGGCCTATTGAAGTCCCAGAGTCGTCCACTGGTGGCTCTTAAGACACAGTAGGACATCTGGAAACGGAATTTTGTGACACCTTCTTTCATAGAACAGTGGCCCTTGTGCAAAAAGAATCAAATGTATACAAGATACCAGAGGACTCTTGTTTGAATAGTGTCAGGGTTCGCGATGTGATACATTGGTGTCGCTACTGGTGTAGTGGTCATTTGTATATGCATAACAGACGTGTGAAAATCGACAGCATTTATGTGGTATGTAGGCAATCATCTTAGGATTAACGCCTTATTCTCAATCATGATCAAATTTGAGAATGTGAGTTCCTAGAAGAACTTTATTGTGATCTATTTCCTCTTTCCCTCTTTAAGTTTGTAAGGAGCTCCTCGAAAGTTGCTGTGTCTGGGTGTCCGACTTGTATGGGAATAACTATCATTGAAATGTCTAGAGCTTCACAAATACAAGGAATGACATTTCATTGTGACGGCGACACAATTGTTAAAGGTCGTGTTCGTATGTAGCAGTTGATTTTTCTTTTATTGCCTTTTTTTCTTCACATAAGGTGAAGCGGGTGGATTCAGTGGTAAAGTTACAGAGGCGGCGGTCATTCAATTGAAGGATTTGAGAGAACTACTGAAAATAAACTGATTGATCCTGAAATATAGAACGAAGACACGACTCTACGAGACAAAAATATAGTAATGCTGTAGTTTCATACACAACTATTTGTACGAAACAACTGGTTCAGTGTTAAAGAGATTATACCAAGATATATGACGACTTCGCTAAACGTTACCAACAGCCCAATAAATAAACGCCGTCGAGAAGCAATATATCGATCTTTGCACACAACTACCTATGTAGCCTACATTATAGCCGGTTGCTGTGGCCGAGCGGTTCTAGGCACTTCAGTTCGGAACCGTGCTGCTGCTACGGTCGCAGGTTCGAATCCTGCCTCGGGCATGGACGTGTGTGATGTTCTTAGGTTAGTTAGGCTTAATTAGTTCTAAGTCTAGGGGACTGATGACCTCAGATGTTAAATCCCATAGTGCTTAGAGCCATTTGAACCTACATTATTAAAGATTTGTTTTTCGGCCACAAAAAGAACAGATCAGGAGTTTCGTGTTAAGGGTTCTACAGTGTGACTTCCGTGCTTACAGTCTGTGATAAGGACCTGAAAACATGTCAGAAACTGCCACCTAGGTTGGCTTTAACCCTTTGTTTCCTGACATAAGAAAAAATTTACCTTTTAACGTTTTCTTTGCAGAATTTATGCTATTGTGGCCTCAAATGACGGTAGGATTTTTTGTAAAATTTTATTTTATTTTTCACAACTTTTTTCTCACCTGGTATTTAGAAGTACCGTCAGACTCCATGTACAGAATCACCACATGCGCAGGAAAATGCTCCAATTTTTATAACTTGTACCTTATTCCACATAAATATTAAATATTTTTACATTAGAAAATTAATTAACCGAAATATGATATTTCTCAATTTTTTTTTTTTAATTTCGCATAAATTTATTCTAGAGCAACTTCACAATACATAGTAACTTAGCTATACATTTTTGACAGTATATACATATCACATATTTAGTGATACCTCATGAAATTGTAGGAAACAGTTCTTTTTCTCATTGCAGCGCAAACACACTTTACATGTACTACATTGTGAATGTGGTCTCGACTGAATTTTGTTTTTCGCACACATTTCGCATCGTCCTCTTTTACAACTGAACACTACAAAATGGTTTCCTCGGTTGCCAAGACTTTTTTTTTTTTTTTTTTTTTTTAGATTTGGCACTTGTTGTTCATTCATTAGCCCTAGTGCCACAGCACACCTGAATTCCAGCAGTGGCAGTGCCCCATGTAGATCACTGAAAATGACGTAAGCATTGACAAAAGCAATTTCTGTTGCTCCCCAGAAGAGACGGTGCCACCATTTCTTTGATCGCCTGTCAAGACCATAAGTTGAACGTAATCTGTCTGCATGATCCACACCACCCATGTTTTTACTGTAATCACATGCAATAACTGGACATGGTATAGTCATACTAGTTCCATCTTTCTGTTTTCTTGTCACTACGCTCAGTTCAATGCCATGGAAGTTTGACGCAAAATATACTGCTTTATTTTCCTTCCATTGAAATACTGTTAGGTCTAAAGATGACTCTCTGTGATTTGATTTAGACATTTTTCTTTAGGTAAATTCCCTGGCAAACCTTTCCTGTTTGTTCTAATTGTTCCACAGTGGACAGAACAACTAGTGAGAGGTAATGCATTGTTGCTACAATAAAGTGTTCGCACAAACTGACGGTACTAGTAAGTCCGCCTTATATCTTCCACTTTATCTCATTCACTTGTAACGTAATGCTCCAAACAATTATAAAAAAACAAAGAAGGTAAGTACGTACAATGGAAAACTCAACGGAAGTTTCAATAGACTGCGCACAAATTCAGGCAACACCATGGAAACAAGCACATACAATCTTCTGTTTTCACAGCAGCACGCGAAAAACAATTTCAAGCTCTGACCGCCAGAGAGGTCTATGTATTGCACAACATTTATGAAACAGTAGAGCAGAGTTACTGTTACGTACGGACAGGCTCTCAGATCACGAAACTGCACCACGAGAAAATAATTAGAGTCAAAACTTACTGGTACTTTTAAGTACCGCCAGGCAACGAAGGGTTAAAGTCTGCATACTGTAGTGAGCTTTAGTAAGTTGCTGCTTCATACTGTAACGTAGTATGCTTTTGTCCGTTTTTGTTCCGTCTCTAATGGCCTAGCTATTTACGGGAAAGTGAAGAGTAATCTCTAGTTTTTTCTCGTAGCGAACACCTTTTAATCCGTGAAATACTTGTACTGGGAGCGCAGCAGGAGTGGTTCGACAACTCTGCGGCAAGGTGTAATTGTTAGAGCCCAGTTTACATCGCAACACTTCAAGCCTAATGCGTATCCGAATGTTTCTGTCAGTTGTCGCACACTTTCTTTATATCGTCGGCATATTTTCCTCATTCTTTTTAACTGATGACAGTAGCAGTTACTTATGTACGCATAGGGTGTATCTCGATGGCCTTACAAGCAACCCCCATAGAATGCGCTTCCGCGGTGCAGCTGTTAGCGTGTCTAGAAAGTGATGTGTAGATCCTGGATTTTATCTGCAGTTTCGTGTTGTAGAAAGATCTATAATGGTTATCACTATCTTCCTTGGGTGAACGACAAAGGAAATCGTCTAAGTACTGTCGGATTGGAATGCTTGTGGTAACTGTGAGACACACAAGTTCAGGTAACAGGAATATCCCTACCAACGCAATAAAGGCGAACCTTACCAACGCAGCGAAGGAGAAGTCGCTAAATCTTGCATTCCCTGCCAGCGAAGATCATGAGGATTTGCACTCCAGTACACAGAGAGTGCTGTAGCGCTGGAAAGGCTTGTATGCTGCTACATATCACGAATAAATAGTTTTCTCTGCGGAATCCCACTAAGGCGAGCGTTCAGTTTAGCCTTATACCGTCTGCCACTTGCTCCTTTTTAATAAAATGGTTTTACGCAAATGAAATTCGGCATAAAGACACAGAACTCACACACTGAGAGAGACGAAACTATTAGTATTCGTACGAATATGTCTCGATTTTCGCTGTTGACATCATTTCAGGACGAGCAGAATAGTGTTTCTCAAGGTACTGATGAAAGCTAGCAGAACTTCAAACTGAGTGGTAATCTTCTTTTTCTGCTGCTGCATACCAACATAAGTTACAGATATACGTAGTTCTTACAGGTATGTGACGACGGTTCAATCCCGCGTCCGGCCATCCTGATTTAGGTTTTCCGTGATTTCCCCAAATCGCTTCAGGCAAATGCTGGGATGGTTTCTTTGAAAGGGCACGGCCGACTTCCTTCCACATCCTTCCCTAACCCGATGAGACCGGTGACCTCGCAGTTTGGTCTCCTCTCCCAAACCAACCCAACCCTCTTACAGGTATGGGTATGATCACACTTTTCTGGAAGTCTCCTTTGGTTATCATGCGAATGCTGGAACTGGAAATACCCACCCAAATATTCCTACTTGGGACCCACTTTCCCTCGCTGAGTTTATTGGGATTTCGACGGAAAGAATCATTTCTACAACAGCCTGCCCTGCACCTACAGGTAATGAAAAACGAACGTAGAGTGTACGGCTCATCCCAAAGAACACACTACGCTTTGACGCAACCGCCTGCCTACCGTAGAGCAACACTGAGCCTTCAGACACTGCTGCTTGTGCTTTTATCGCCTGACTGCCTGAGGCCCTTTAAGTGCGCCACAGGTTCCGACACACAGACACACAGACGGTGTCCTTCCGCTGTGTGGTGCGCGTGCTGCTAGTCCTGTCCAGCAACAGATGTCCAAGACTTGTGCGGAGGCGGGGGAGGGGGGGGGGGGCAGGATAGTAGCGGTAATTGCCGCCTCAGAGATTGCACAGCCCATTAGCGCGCCGCCACTGTATTTAATCGTCGGCAGTGACTGCTATGTCTCTGTTATGATGTTTACGCTGCAGTCATAACTAGCTTTTCGTTTGCTTTGTAGGAAAATAACGCACT
This sequence comes from Schistocerca americana, assembly GCF_021461395.2. Taxonomy (NCBI): domain Eukaryota; kingdom Metazoa; phylum Arthropoda; class Insecta; order Orthoptera; family Acrididae; genus Schistocerca; species Schistocerca americana. The sequence goes on from NC_060122.1 coordinate 798,684,435, forward strand.
GCCCACACAACAAAAATGGTTCAAATGGCTCTGAGCACTATGGGACTCAACTGCTGAGGTCATTAGTCCCCTAGAACTTAGAACTAGTTAAACCGAACTAACCTAAGGACATCACAAACATCCATGCCCGAGGCAGGATTCGAACCTGCGACCGTAGCGGTCTTGCGGTTCCAGACTGCAGCGCCTTTAACCGCACGGCCACTTCGGCCGGCTCCCACACAACAAATCTTGAACACAGACAAGATGTATTACGCATTCCACATACTTCTTCTTATTGCAGAAATAGTGGAAAGACTTTCGAATGATTCATTTTTCCGCACTTCAGCGAATTCAATTTCTTGTAAGTTTAATATTGATAGCAGAATCGTAAGAAAATTCACGGGTCATTTCCCTTCTGGTATCCATGTACCCTGCTGGAAAAAAGACAATAATGCAGTCTCGCCATTATTTCCTGACCTGAGTTCGCGTTTAATTCCAACGAGGTTTCCACTGAAGTAAACGCATCATTCCAATCCCTCCAGCACGGCCCCAGATCCATTCATCCTGCTCTCAAATTGAGTACCAGGGATGTTTCCCAGGGTAGTGTATATATAACGGGTGGTTACTCGTATAATTAATCTTCAGCTACTCACGAAGGTCCAGTGTGGGCTGTAATTATCGTATGACAGAGAAACTCGGTAGATATGCTAATGCGTTAATGGGGATCCGATTTGTGCTGGAAAAATTAGTTCCAATTTTGTCCACCAGGTGTAAATGTGGCGCTGTACACCATCTCATCGACGTCTCTAATAATAAAATCAATTTTATGCATTTCTCACTCGTTTGACCTTTTCTGGCCATGTCCTGTGCCGAATCCATTACATATACAAACAATTTTTACGTCTTTCTTGCTTTCACAGCGCCAGAGTTACACCTGCTGGACAAAATTGGAATTAATTTTTTTCAGTGTAAATACAAAAAGGTACGGCCAAACTTTCAGGAAGCATTCCTTACACACAAAGAAAGAAAAAATGTTATGACATGTGTCCAGAAACGCTTACTTTCCATGTTAGAGCTCATTTTATTACTTCACTTCAAATCACATTAATCATGGAATGGAAACACACAGCAACAGAACGTACCAGCGTGACTTCAAACACTTTGTTACAGGAAATGTTCAAAATGTCCTTCGTTAGCGAGGATACATCCATCCACCCTGCATCGCATGGAATTCCTGATGCGCTGATGCAGCGCTGGAGAATGGCGTATTGTATGACAGCCGTCCACAATACGAGCACGAAGAGTCTCTACATTTGGTACCGGGGTTGCGTGGACAAGAGCTTTCAAATGCCCCCATAAATGAAAGCCAAGAGGGTTGAGGTCAGGAGAGCGTGGAGGCCATGAAATTGGTCCGCCTCTACCAATCCATCGGTCACCGAATCTGTTGTTGAGAAGCGTACGAACACTTTGACTGAAATGTGCAGGAGCTCCATCGTGCATGATCCACATGTTGTGTCGTACTTGTAAAGGCACATGTTCTAGCAGCACAGGTAGAGTATCCCGTATGAAATCATGATAACGTGCTCCATTGAGCGTAGGTGGAAGAACATGGGGCCCAATCAAAACATCACCAACAATGCTACTACTGTAGAGCAATGAGTCGCATGTCAACACAAGCACCGAAGTCAACATTACCTTCCTTCAATTGGGCCAACTGGCGGTGAATCGAGGAAGTACAGTACATACTGACGAAACTAAAATGGGCTCTAACATGGAAATTAAGCGTTTCCGGACATATGTCCACATAACATCTTTTCTTTATTTGTGTGTGAGGAGTGTCTCCTGAAACTTTGGCCGTACCTTTTTGTAACACCCTGTATATATATATATATATATATAGTTCAGGTTTAGTTCGTGCACAGCTCTGTCTGCAGATACTAGTGACACAATAGTCTGAGATGCTAAGTCCTCAGAATATTTAAAATAGCATATATATATATATATATATATATATATATATATATATATATATATATATATATGCTATTTTAAACGGTCGCACGTTCGAATCCTGCCTCGGGCATGGATGTGTGTGATGTCCTTAGGTTAGTTAGGTTTAAGTAGTTCTAAGTTCTAGGGGACTGATGGATAGTATATATATATATATATATATGTGGCGCCGGTTTCCTCAGAATATTTAAAATAGTATATATATATATCGGCGCCACATAACATGTCAGATTATTGTGTCACTATCATCTGCAAACACAGCCCTGCACGAACTAAAGCTGAAACCCTCGAAAATAACTGGTTAACTTCTTGCAGCTGGGGTTCAGGCATGAAAAATTTTCAAGGACATCGTTGTTGTCTATAATAGTAAAAGCAACTATTGCAACTTCAGCAGTGTGCACACTATCAAGGGCAATATTGTAATTGCCTTTCATATACACTATCTGATGGATAGTATCTGGGCACCTATAAGTGGACATTAATATGGGGTATGTCCAGACTTCACCTGCTGGGGCCGCTGGCGTCTGAATGTCCGTGAAGGAATGGCAGCCGATTCTTCCTCAACAGCTGAAACCAGAGGAGGGAGTAATGCTGGTCGCTGGAGTCTGGAGCGATGACGTTGTTACTCATCCCAAAGGTGTTCCATCGCGTTCAGGTCGAGACTAAGGGCAGGCCACCTCCATTTCAGCAATGTTACTGTCCACAAGCCAATAGCCTTGCCGCAGTGGTGACACCAGTCCCCTTCAGATCATCGAAGGTAAGCACTGTCGGGCTTGGCTAGCTGTTCAGTGGGTAAGTGTCCAGGTCTGCCTAGCTCTGTTGGCAAGCGGGGCGCACGCAGCTCTCGCAGGGCCAGTTGAGGAGATATCTGACTGAAAAGTAGCGGCCACGGTCACTAAAACTGAAAATGGCCAGTTTTATTTTTACGTTGTTCACAGCCCGGTGCCATTGATACACCTATAAGAACGGCTAAATGGCGCAACTAATTTCTTGTATTTCCTTGGAGGTCCGCTCCTAACTTTTCTAATTCGATTGGAGCCAATACACCGCCTGCCAGAGTCCCCAGCCTCAGCGGCGACGGGTGTTTCTCCCACCAACCCCTCACCTCCCATTCCCTGTGCTTTTGGTTCCCGCACACCACACACAGTACTTGACTCAAACGTAAAACTTCCTGTATGTAATAGTAGTCCACTAAAATCCAATGTTCAAAAAAGTGGTTCTTCAGGATCATAAAAAGAACTGAACACTGGAGATTTAATACCAAAACTTAAATACAAGGTGAGTCTGGAACCGCGAGACCTCTACGGTCGCACGTTCGAATCCTGCCTCGGGCATGGATGTGTGTGATGTCCTTAGGTTAGTTAGGTTTAAGTAGTTCTAAGTTCTAGGGGACTGATGAGCTCAGAAGTTGGGTCCCATAGTCCTCAGAGCCTTAAATACGGGGTGATTCACAAGCCCCTACCGCTGTCCTTTCATGCAACCTGCAATGAATAGAATAGCTGGCGTTCATAAAACACAAGCGAGATTTTCATATTCTCTCGCTCGCTACGCGCAAACTATTGGTCCTACAGCAAAAATGAGCTGGATCTTTTTTTAAGAAATTTAATGTAGTTAAATTTTGTACTGGGATACGGTTTTGCTGGAGGCTAGGGTTTTCAAGTTATTGAAGAAACACGTACAACAGTGACTTTCAAACACACCTCCACCACACACTCATTCCTCGTCAGTCAGGATTTATAGGGCGTTGCTCGAAGCACTTCCCAGTACCAGTACACTAACATTTCCGACTACGCGCACTATTCCTGACGTTTAACCTTTTTTGATCTCTATTGATTGTGTGTTGTCACCGCCAGACACCACACTTGCTAGGTAGTAGCATTTAAGTCGGCCGCGGTCCGTTAATATACGTCGGACCCGCGTGTCGCCACTATCAGTGATTGCAGACCGAGCGCCGCCACACGGCAAGTCTATTCTAGAGAGACTCCCTAGCACTCGCCCCAGTTGTACAGCCGACTTTGCTAGCGATGGTTCACTGACTACATAAGCTCTCATTTGCCGAGACGACAGTTAGCAAAGCCTTCAGCTGCGTCATTTGCTACGACCTAGCGAGGCGCCATATTCATTTACTATATGTCTTCTGAACAGATAATATTGTGAATCATGTACCGTCAAGAGCGACGTTCCTCATTAATGGATTAAAGTTAAGTACCAAACTAATTATGTACCCTTTCTGAATTCTAATTCCTTGTCATGTTCCAGACATCGCGTCATTATAGTTCTTCCCTCCTCACGCCAGCCTGCGTGAGCTAAAACGCGTGATTGCCGCCTCCTCTAGTAACACGGTGTTGGCTCTTCATCCAACACGGTGTTGGCTCTTCAGCCAACACAACAGATTGTGGTATTATGCCACCAGCATAGTCCATTACTTCGTCAACATTGTAAACTTAAACGTGCCCGTGAATTTAATTAACGAAAAACGAATTTTCTAAACATTACGCTAAAACTAATTATGTTGATAATTCCATAAGAACTTAACCCTTCCATTTCCTTATTTTGTGCTGTTAAAATAGGCAAAGTACTTAAGTAAAATTTGCACAAACGTCAGTGCTCGACTAAACCAGTGGCGTAATAAGGCCAGTCAATCAAGACAACAAAGGTCGAATGTGGGAAACAATTTGAACAGTCGCAGGTTTTTGTACATTGCAGGAGGAAGTGCTATGAACAACATATTAGAAATCCTCACCTATGGAGGCGGAGTGTGGGAGTGGGGGGGAGGGGGGGGGTCCGTTTCTTGAATTACTCGAAAACTACGGCCCTTGGCGAAAACGTATCCCATGCAAAATTTTACTACATTAAATTTCCTATAAAAAAGGACATCATTTTTTTCTGTTAGACTAATAGTTTGCACGTAGCGAGCGAGAGAACATGAAAATATCGTCTGTGGTTTATGGATGCCAGTTGTAGCATAGCGGGTTGCATAAAACTGCAGCGGTAGGGGCAGCTGAATCATTCTGTTCAGTGTAGCACGGTAGTATCCCCCGTATGTCGGTGGCAGTTTAAAGATAGCTTAGAACATTTTTACTGCACAATGAAGCACCACAAATTATGTAGGAAGGAGATTCAGTTCATCTTTAAATGATGATTCCCGTCTCCTGTGATCGAAAATTGACCATCTTCGATTCCCGGCGGGGTCAGGGATTTTCTCTACCTCGTGATGGCTGGGTGTTGTGTGCTGTCCTTAGGTTAGTTACGTTTAAGTAGTTCTAAGTTCTAGGGGACTTATGACCACAGCAGTTGAGTCCCATAGTGCTCAGAGCCATTTGAGCCAACCATCTTCGTGTAAACCAGAAGAAATAGTATGCGTGTTCCTTATAGACAGGAGGGCCCTGACCTCTAATTACATCTATACCGGTTGATGTTCTACATCTACATCTACATGGTTACTCTGCAGAGGGTTCATCGAACCATTTTCATACTACTTCTCTACCATTCCACTCTCGAATGGCTAGTGGGAAAAAGGAACACCTAAAGCTTTCCGTTCGAGCTCTGATTTCTTTTATTTTATTATCATGATCATTTCTCCCTACGATCATTTCTCCCATTCGGAAGAGAAAGTTGGTGATTGAAATTTCGTAAATAGATCTCGTCGCAAAGAAAACCGCCTTTGTTTCCGATAACACGAAACGAGCTGCCCTTCTTTGCACTTTTTCGATGTCCTCCGTCAATCCTACCCGGTAAGGATCCCACGCCGCGCAGCAGTATTCCAGCAGAGGACGGACAGGTGTTATAAAGGCTGTCTCTTTAGTGGGTTTGTCGCATCTTCTAAGTGTTCTGCCAAAAAAGCACCGTCTTTGTTTCGCCTTAACCACAATATTATCTATGTGGTCTTCCCAGTTTAAGTTGCTCGCAATTGTAATTCCTAGGTATTTAGTCGAATTGACAGCCCTTAGATTTGTGCGATTTATCGTATACCCAAAATTTATGGGATTTCTTTTATTACCCATGTGGATGACCTCGCACTTTTCTTTGTTTAGTGCCAATTGCCACTTTTCGCACCATACAGAAATTCTGTCTAGATCATTTTGCAATTCGAAATGATCGTCTGATGATTTTACTAGACGGTAAATTACAGCGTCATCTGCAAACAATCTAAGGGGGCTGCTCAGATTATCACCTAGATCATTTATGTAAATCAGGAACAGCAGTGGGGCTATGACACTACCTTGCGGAACGCCAGATACCATTTATTTGTTCTACTCGATGATTTACTACGAACTGTGACCTCTCTGAGAGGAAATCAAGAATCCAGACACACAACTGAGGTGATACTCCATATGCAGGCAATTTGATTAATAGTCGCTTGTGAGGAACGGTATCAAAAGCCTTCTGGAAATCTGGGAATATGGAATCGATATGAGATCCCTTGTCGACAGCACTCATTGCTTCACTTAATCATAACTGCGCCTGCTACTATTGGATTTCTTTTCTGCCTTACATATATTCACTTTATACGTTTGGTTTCCTGCTCTCGGAGTGTACATCTAATGAAGGACTATTTTCACATTCGAAGAAACATACGTCTACCTAATACACTAAAACACAATTCATTGCCTTTGCACGTTTCTAATGACCTGCGTAACGCTCAACGCTCACTTAATAACAGAGGAATTACGCATCACGGTAAAGCGCATCTCAGACATTGTACCCAGTACGGCACGTGGGCACAGGACAACCTTCGAAGAACCAGTCGCTGCCGTCACGAGTCTGTAACTGCCACTCTGCGTCAGTCTGACGCCATAGCACTAACGATTTGCGTCGGAAATTTTTTCCGTTGCTTTTCGTATCAAGATAATAAAAGTGCTGTTTTGTTACCAGCACGCTTAAAAAATAATGACGGAGGCGTCAGCGATGTAGGGGACGTGCACTTCGCCGTAGGTGCTCGTCTTTGACGACTATCGAGCCGGCTTTCAATGAATTACTTGACCTACAGTAGATGTCGCTGTGCTAAGACATGCTGGTCCAGGTTACCATCAGTTACTTGAGGTGACTGGTGGGCCAGTTCATTAAACAAGGTCGTGTCCGATTTTATATCCCAATATCTGACCAGCCCGTAATGTAAGGATCTCGACGCCAGCAGGGAGTCGAAGTATAGCTTTGCCTCCGGTCAATTACCTGTTGTAGAGGAAAACATCTATAGCAAATTTCGGACATTATTTTTGGCGCACTGATATGCACACACAGTTTCATAGTGCTTTCAATATTGTTATAATCGTGGGATTTGATTTGTTTGAGATAATTTGTCGCAAGAAACCAATAAAATAACAGAACATTGGAAACTTGCTTTATAAAACTTTAATATTTGCGGTTTTTTTTGTTTTTTTGTTTTTTTTGTTTTTTTTTTTGTTTTTTGACAGAGGGAGTACAAATCAGAAATGTCGCAGTGTAACTGTTCAGGTCAGTAGAACAATATTGTCACCAATTCTAAATCCGTGATATCTACGCCTTTTTCTCGCTTTTTAATTTTGCTGTAATTAGAATGGTTAAATAAACATTACATAAACTCATTTCATTGAATCTTAAACACGAATTTGTCTTAAATAATGAAGCCGACGTTGTAGAAAAAGGGCTTGCTAAAAACTAGAAATTATAAATATGTTTTTAGGTAAATATCTAATAACACTGATATCGGTCTGTATGCTGAATTTGACTGCTTAAAGCAACTAGAAATCTAGGATATATTAGATTGTTTAATATTAATCATAAACATCAAACAGTACCACTGACGATTGTGCAAGTTACTTATGTGTCAATAGGACATCTGAATTAGAATTAATATGTAACAATGTAAGAAACGGACATAGTTTACTGATGGTTGGCCCGCAGAGAAAACTAGCAAGACGGGACAAAAGTTGTCATATGTAGTGAGTTCGGCGAAAAACTGCGTGACCTGAAGGGACAGAAACAATGTAATTTTATCCGTATTTTTAGGCGTGAATGTAGCTGTAGTCGATAGACAGTAAGTTTGAATAAAAACGCCTTAATCACAAATTTGTTCGTGTTTTATTAAATCACACGATGCATTTCGGTCCCTGCGAGATCATCGTCAGGAGCAAATCATCTAATACAGAATTTACATCCGCTGTTGAGTGAGGTGAAAAGCGTTTTCCTGTTGTGAGGAAGTTAGATGTTAGGTTTTGTATTTCGTGAAACAAGTGGGAAAAATGTCTGAGACACAGCGGAAGAAACAGTGTAAAATGTTTCCGAACAAACAAAAAAAGGGCGTTTTTCAACTTTTGAGATCAGTATACTTTGATTTATTCATTCTGTCGTCACACATCACGTCACTCAAGGCGCACATTTGTTTACAACTGTTGGAAAACACTTCCCAGATGTAATTTAAACTGATGTGATCAAAAATGGAGTGTATCACAAATTTCAGAGATCTGAGTTTTTAGAGGTTTACATATGCAAGGAATAAATTTAAAATAAGCCTTTAAAATTACTAAAATAATGACGGCTAGCAAAATCTCTTCTGTTCCTTTAACACAGATTTAGGCTTTTTGATTTTGTGGAGGTATATTTCCACTTGTTCTAATAATTTACCGTCTTGTGTAGTACTAACAGATTGTTTTCCATCCTGTTGATAATGTGTTTGTTCTGTGCAATAACTGATTTTTCAAAGTGGTAGAACCTGAAGGCATTAATTGCTTTGACCGTATGTATTTACGCAGGAATGTTTGTTAAACACATATGAGGGCAAATTGCATGTGCTTGGCAATGGATAAGCAATCGTTGATCAGCCGTCCACTCATGAATTTAAAAGAAGTAGCTAGTTGAATTAACGGATTTAAGGTAAGCGCAATCCGCGTTTCCGTGAGTCCCGTGGAGCTTGACAAACTCTGATGGGGCCTAGCGCCGTATTTAGCGATGCCACACTTACAAATCTAACGCCCGCCATCACGGACTGAAGACACCGTCAGTGGATTTGTAGCTGACTTGTTCCCGGGCTAACAGAAGGGGGAAGGCGTGCCTCGCAGTATCATCTCGCGCCGTCCTGGAGTGGACCCGCCACACACGTCACGAAAGTCGCTCTTCTAAGAGTCAGCACTTCCAGCATTGCGGGCAAAACCAACGTTTTGTGAACAGACGACGAAAGAGGGCCCACCGACTGTTTTTGACCAGCTGAGAAGACTGAAAACGCCTCCACGCAGTCGGTATGCACCCATACGAAACTCTAACAAGAGGGCGAGGAACTATTAATGAACGAGTAAAATTGCTCGACCACGGCTTCATAGAGATCTACCTAAACTACACAGAAAATTGGATGTTATAGGAGGCTATTCATCGGTCTCGTGAAATCTAGGGTCTGTTCTCGTAATACAACCGTCTGCCGACCTCTGTCTTCACTCTACGATGGCGGACGTTGAATCTGGTGAGCGTGGCATCGCTAAACAGGGCGCTAGGCCCGAGTCGAGTTTGTCAATCTTCGCGGGACTAAGGAAGCACAGGTTTCGCTTAGCTTCATTCCGTTAATTCATCCAGCCTCTCCTCTTTAACTCGTGATTGTTTATCGATTGCCGAGCAGACGTAATTTCCCCTCCTGTGTGCTTAGCCAACATTTCGATACCGGTATTATAATGTAGTGAAAACAGTTGTTTCCGCGTAGTTTTTGGCCGAACTCATTCCAAGGACATCTTTTGTTCTATCTTGCTACTATTCCTTATGGCCCAACAACCAATGTACTATGTCACAGTTCTTAAGTTCTTTGAACACGTGAAGTCATATTCAAATCTCCCTTTGAGATGTAAATAACTTGTACAATCCTTAGTGATATTGTGAGGCTTATGAGAATATTAAACAATCTAATGCGTTCTGGACTTGTAGTTTCTTGAAGTAGCTAGATTCAGCGTACAGACCCAGTTCAGCGTTATTAGAATTTTACCTAACAATATATTTATTTAATTTACCCGCCAGGATAGCCGAGAGCGCTAACGCGCTGATTCCTGGACTCGGGTAGGCGCGCCGGCCCCGGATCGAATCCGCCCGGCGGATTAACGACGAGGGCCGGTGTGCCGGCCAGCCTGGATGTGGTTTTAGGTGGTTTTCCACATCCCGATAGGTGAATACCGGGCTGGTCCCCACGTTCCGCCTCAGTTACGCCACTTGCCGATATCTGAACACGTCCGCACTATTCCTTGAATTACACTAGACGCAGACAGCTGGGGTACACTGATTGCTTCCTGGGGGTACGGGGTGGCTGCAGGAAGGGCATCCGGCCACCCCTTCATACTAACCTTGCCAACTCCGTTCCTAACAGTGCCGACCCTGCGTCAGTGCGGGGCATGGCACCAGTGAAAGAAAGAAATATATTTATTTAATTTTTGACTTTTAGAAAGTCCTTCACACACCTATTCTACAACGTCGGTTTCATTATTTACACAAATTAGTGTTCAAGATTCAATGAAGTCAGTTTATGTAATATTTATTTGATCATCCCAATTACAGAAAACTTAAAGCGCTAGCAAAACGCGTTGGTATCACGGTTTCTGAATTGGTGCCATATCTGTTGTACCGGCCTCAAAAGTTATGCTGAGACATTTCCAGTTTATTAAGTTTTTTTAATCTCTGACAAAACGATTTAAAACAGCAAATATTTAATTTTCAAAGAACAAGTTTCCTAACCTCTGTTATCCCACAATTATAGCTGAAGGTACCTTGGAATTGTGTGTGCATATCAGTGGTGTCTGCACTTTTGGTATAGATGTTTTCCACTACAATAAGTAACTCACAAGAAGGAAAGTTGTACTTCGCGCCCTATCTACGTCTAGATCATTAGAGCACGCACTGAACAGATATAAGGATATGAAATCGGACGTGACATTGTTTAACGAGCCAGCCACCGAATCAGGTAATTTATGAGAATCTGAAGCAGGATGTCTTGCCACAGCGTCTCCTACGTAGACCAAGCAATTTAATGAAAGACGACTTCGCAGTTATCAAAGACGAGCACCTATGGCGAAGTGCACGGTTTCCGAAACCGCTGACGTCTTTGTTATTATTTTTTTAACGATGCTAATAAGAAAGCTGCATCCCTGACGATTATTCTCAGTAAAAGCGCGGAGCAAGAAGCATAATTTGAAACCAGCCGCTCAAATAAGACTCTAGCTGACCGACATGATTCAACATGATTAATGTTTCTGTAGAACGAACAATAACTTCTACTTCCATTGATAAAAAAAAAATGGTTCAAATGGCTCTGAGCACTATGGGACTTAACATCTGAGGTCATCAGTCCCCTAGAACTTACAACTACTTAAACCTAACTAACCCTAAGGACATCACACACATCCATGCCCGAGGCAGGATTCGAACCTGCGACCGTAGCGGTCGTGCAGTTCCAGATTGAAGCGCCTAGAACCGCTCGGTCACACCGGCCGGCGTTCTATTGATAAAAATTACGCACTAAATTCCTCTTTTGAGGACCAGTAGAGCGTAGCAGATGCGTTTAGATGTAGCTGATACTGTGCGTTCAACAACCCCTCAACTACTGGCCCGACTTCAACATATCCCTTACTATGAGGCAACAATTGCTGTCGGGGTAAGAACCACCTAGGTGGTGTATTTCAGGAGCTACGACGTCATAGACAATGAGATGCATGAAAAATTGCCGCATCATGCACGACGTTTAAATTTATTACTTCTGTGCTACTAACTCTATTCGCAACGTGTTTTGCAGACAGTATCTACATGTCACCCTGCATGTATCTACACAAATACATCATCGCAAGACGTGTAGTTCAAGAGATAAAACGTAATAGATACCAAGATGCGTGAATAAATACCGCACCATGCACGAAGTTTTATTAAATTTTTACTTTACTATTAAGACACTTCTACAGTCGAGCCAACTTAAGAAAATCGCTGACACCTGGCAGCACTTCTGACAACTTCCAACTGCGAATAGAAAACGGCTGTAGGCGTGAACAGTAGCCATCTGTAGAGCTGTAAAGGGGCGTTCCCATAGAGACGCTTACAAAATCGCGCTGTAGACACGCGAGGCTGGTGTAGTTATACATTTGTACTTTATGCATATTTCTTTGTATGACTGTTTCATAATTTCGAAGGTGTTTTCACGAATACATGGAAATGTTATTTTTCCAATATTACGCTAGAAACACTAGTCATATTTTGTTTCCGTTTCTAACAGAAAATTGGCAACGCCCGGTTCGTCAGCTAGTAATTAATATACTTCGTTCATACGAATAGCCCTTAAACGATTGCAGAATTTACTCTTTGCTCTAAGGATTGACATTTCAATTACATTGTTTCCAATAATCACTAACAGAAAAGAACTAGATTATGTCTACGTGGTTATGTCAAGGCAAATGGGTTTTTTTATGGCCAGTGTTCCCTCGCAAATTACTTAACGTGTGGGAGGTAATTTGCTGTTCGTTACGTAGTGGATCTGAGGCTTTGTTGCGCAAGAAAGGCGTCAGAGAAACATTATCCACTGGGAGACCAACTGAGTTTCATATAGTCCGAACAGAAAACTATATTATTAATATCTTGGCGTGTCCGAAGATGATTCTCAGCCGTGAAATTAACGTACACGTAGTAAACTTCGGTAGTACGGGTACCACCAGCTGCTCTCCAAAGTATTACTCGTCCACAGCTGTAACGCATAATTACGAAACTTCTGGAACTAGTTCGTATGAATCCATGTGCTAAGAAGCAATTACTGGACTTGTTCCTTTACTACAAGCCATATGGGGGGGAGACGTTACTGTTGTTAAGAATGAACATTGCTCCGCTGAGTTTGTTTGTTAATGGGCACAGAATATCGCCAAAGGTGCAGCAACAATTTCTTATCAAAATAGTTTTTCGTTCTGTGTCTTCTTTTCCTCTCCTCTCTCGTCTTTTTGTGGCCGCGGACAGGAAATTGCGCTCTGAGGGTGCAGCCGTGCGCGGACGACGCTTCGGAACTTGAAGGGAAAGATTTCGATCGTCTCAATGGCCTGAAAGCTGTCCAAACTCAGTGTCAAACTTCTGGACCGCTGAAGCAGAACGCCCGTGGAGAATGAGCGGGCCGTCGCTATTCCCAACTGGTTTTGCGAGGGCGGCGTGCCGCGAAAAATGCAATTAAACCGTGAGGCAATTTAGGTTACCGGCGCCCGCGTACCGTAGCTCCCCCATTCAGCCTCGTTGCTGTCCGTCCGTCTCTGTACTGCCGGGCCGGGGCTACGACAGTGTTGTGGGTGTGCCCCACGGAAGCTGCCGAGGCAGATAGGTGCGACGTTTTATCACTCGACAAAGCGAACTCGCTACCCGGAGAGCCTGGCATGCCCCAAAAACGGGGAGCGCAGGCAGTAAAGGAGGTATCGTTACAGGAGGAGCGCAGCCACGCGCTGCTCGTTTACACGCCGATGCCCGACATTTAGACAAAGACTGCTACTTTCGTTAAACAGTATTTCTCGCACACTTGTCACTGTGACAACAATTATTCACTCCGTAGTGGGTACGAGTCCTAGTTTCGTCTGAATAAATCGCTGCCCCCTGAAATTCTGATGCTTCATTTCTCGGTAAAGCATTTACCTTTTCTGAAACCATGTCGCCTCTTTCGCACGTGATTGCCCATCTGTTCTGGTGCTTTTGAAAGCCAAATCGCAAAGACAGAACAGTTTGTGTCAAAGAGTTTCCTTGCTGACCTTGGAGAACTGTTTGTATTGTTCGTAACATCACAGACTTCACTACCTAATAACGCATCTATACATCTATACACATTACCAGAATGAAAACTGCTCCTATCATAGCACAAAAAGGCGAAAATCACCTGGGCAGAGTTAGCGATGAAAAAGGAAGGAACTAGGTTTTCGACTTATCTGGCAGCTTCAGACATTTAAATCAACACTTCTTGAAATGTTCGCGCTTTTTTACTTCTTAGTATTTGTAACCATGTCAAGTAATGTAATACATCATGTCAAGTAAAATAACATGGCAGGTGATGCCATCATGCTATCCTACACGGCATTTGTCATGTCGTGCAACATGATACAGCGTGTCATTAAAGTTTAGGATGCACGAATCCCCACTCTGAGATCCTTTCTATTACAGACGCACCCCCACTTCAGATACTTCCTGTTGTAGCTGCAGCCCACTTCTACAAGCACATAAATTTGTGTCTACACACGTTACAGAGGGTGGGTTTTGGGCGACAAATGGTCCCCTCGCAGAAGAAATTACCTCCCCCCCCCCCCCCCCGTAAATCAATACATTGCCTTATCATCTTCCCTGGAACAAATCTACCCCCAAAAATCCCCCACCCCACCCCCATAAAAAACTTTTTCAGCTATTGCATGTATACTGTTCAGCCTGTGATATCACATAGTCTTTATTATGGCTGGCGATTCTTCTGATTTTGGGCACAAGAACAGGGACTTTGGCCTATAAATTGCAAGATGCAGGAGTGCGAACACCTTACAGCTAAGAGAACTCACTGCGCTGGGAAAGGAGAGTTAAATCGTCAAAAAGCGCGACTTGTATCAAGATGTTTCGATTTAAATTTCTTTGAAGCTGCCAGATAAGCCGAATAGCTACACTACTGGCCATTAAAAATGCTACACTACGAAGATGGCGTGCTACAGACGCCAAATTTAACCGACAGGAAGAAGATCCTGTGATATGCAAATGATTAGCTTTTCAGAGCATTCACGCATGGTTGGCGCCGGTGGCGACACTTACAACATGCCGACATGAGGAAACTTTCCAACCGATTTCTCATACACAAACAGCAGTTGACCAGCGTTGCCTGGAGAAACGTTGTTGTGATGCCTCGTGTAAGGAGAAATGCGTTCCATCACGTTTCCGACTTTGATAAAGGTCGGATTGTAGCCTATCGCGATTGCGGTTTATCGTATCGCGACATTGCTGTTCGCATTGGTCGAGATCCAATGACTGTTGGCAGAATATGGAATCGGTGGGTTCAGGAGGGTAATACGGAACGCCTTGCTCGATCCCAACGGCCTCTGTTTGACTCAATTCCCAGGCGTATCAAGGCCGTTATTACGGCCAGAGGTGGTTGTTCTGGGTATTGATTTCTCAGGCTCTATGCACCCAAATTGCGTGAAAATGTAATCACAAAAAAATGGCTCTGAGCACTATGGGACTTCTGTGGACATTAGTCCCCTAGAACGTAGAACTACTTAAACCTAACTAACCTAAGGAGATCACATACATCCATGCCCGAGGCAGCGGTCGCGCGGTTCCAGACTGTAGCGCCTTGATCCGCTCGGCCACCCCGGCCGGCAATGTAATCACATGTCAGTTCTAGTATAATATATTTGTCCAATGAATACCCGTTTATCATCTGCATTTCTTCTTGGTGTAGCAATTTTAATGGCGGGTAGTGTATTTCCCTTCTTTTACATCCCTGACGTTAGACCACCATAGCCTGGCAATCGATGTAGATTCTTGTTGAGTCTGGCGATGACTTATCCGGTACAGCTTTTTTTTATTGTCTTTCGTATCATGTTGCTTGAGTTGGGCGTCGTTTGTCTGGGTCCTATACGGTTATCAGCCAGGTGTCGTTAAAACTGTCCAGTATTGCCTACTGTGTCTTCAAAGTACAGAAGGTCACGTGTCTGCTGGAGGGTTTTTATTTTTTATATTTTTCCTATTTTGTTTTATATTTACTATTTTTTTAAATTTACTTAATTATTTGTATTGTTTTTTTGTATTGTACTTACATACATTTCATTAGTTTACGCATGAGACTTTATACGTACACAAATGAGAAAGAACCGTAAATACTTAATACAGTGCAGGAAACAACAGTAAATATAAATACGGTACCGATCAAGATATTTGTCTGAAGTTTGTGATAATAATGCATGTAAATAGTTTCTATTATGTATATAAACTTACTTGAAAGCTGACAATACTATAATACAGGTACACTAAGACGTATGTTCCAATGGCTATAGAAATAACCGCTAGTCTTGATTAAACCAAAAGCTCCATGTTCCTAGATCAAATAGAAAACGAGCACCAAGAACCCCCAACTGCGATTCTGCGCGCGAACTTTTCATAAATATTTATTACAGCTCTTCCGCGCTGAAACGATAAATTTAAATTCCCTGTCACGTTTTTCTGTCTGTCTGTATCTGAAGGCTAATCTCAAGAACTACTGAAGGGATTTTGATGTGCTTTCCACTAATTGATAGAGTGGTTCACAAAGAAGTTTGGTATATACGTATAATCTAGTACAGCTACGGCAGACAAGTCTTCCGGCCGTGGACACTTGGTACTACCAGTGTGCTAGTCGCAAGTTTATCCTTATGGTCAGTGGGATATCTATTGTGTGTAATTCATTTTTTTCTTATTTGGTGAAGATAATTGCCTTTGTCCCTCCAACCGTAATTTGCACACAATTCAGTCACGCAGCCTTAGCTCTTAGCTTGCTCCTTTCGTCACCTTCTCCGTCAGTTCTGTCTATCCTTTCTCCTTCCCATTGTCAATAAATTCAATTAAGTTAACAGCAATCCGTCTCCACTGCCTGCCTGTCTGCGAAGCCATTCTCCGCTACCATTTCCCAAGCTTACATGCCGGCCGCGATGGTCTCGCGGTTCTAGGCGCGCAGTCCGGAACCGTGCGACTGCTACGGTCGCAGGTTCGAATCCTGCCTCGGGCATGGATGTGTGTGATGTCCTTAGGTTAGTTAGGTTTAAGTAGTTCTAAGTTCTAGGGGACTGATGACCACAGCAGTTGAGTCCCATAGTGCTCAGAGCCATTTGAACCAAAGCTTACAGTGCAGGTAACAACGTATGCTGCTGTGAGCTGAAAAATTGTTGCACAAATTCACGTGACCATATTACATGGTGTCTACACCGAAACGCCTTGGATTCAAGTTCCTTGCAACACAAAATTTAATGAAATAAATTTATTGCCTTCTCATAAATAAGTTGCATGTCAAGTTAAAAAAAATACATCAAAACACCTCCACGTGTGACCCTGTGGGGAAGCGAAGATTTTCTAGTCAGTATTGAATTTCCATCCATGCCTGCTGCAACATTTGCGGAGGTAGGGTGTCGACGACTTCAAGGTCCGAGTGCGGAGCCCTTGAAGGCCCTCCACTACAGTGGCGAACGCCCTGTCCTTCATAGCCCCAGAGAATAAAATCCAATGGTGTGGCGTCAGGAGAACGTGGAGGCCAATTCACGGGTCCATATCGTCCAATCTAGCGTCCTGGAAATGTTCGATTTAGAGTTGTCCGAACATCCAACGATCGGGGAGGTGGAGCACCATCTTGTTGAAACCAAAGGTTTGGTTGCAGATCTTCAACCGGGGAAAAGCAAATACCTCCAATTTCAAGAGTAGCTGATCTTCACAAGCCTTCTCAGAGCGGTTTCTCGCCCTTAATACCTTCTCCAACAGTCATCACGAAGTAATTGATCTGAAGATCTTACACAGATGGAATCAGTCACCTTTGAAAATTAAAAAAGTTATTTTGTGCACTCAAGACTGCTGTTTCCATGAATAAAGTTTCAAAAAATTTTATCTACAATATTTCTAGATGCGTCATTCCCGTGACAGTCTTCTCGCACAGTCTGGCACCTTTCCCCTGTTTCCGTGTCGATTCTGTGATCCCCAAAGGCGAATGTTACGCTTATTCACAGTTCCGGAGACATGGAATGTGTTCTTATCAGAACACGTGACAAGGAAGCAGGATTGCGATAAGATTCGGTTAAGCATTTCACATGCACAGCCGTATCGTCGTTGCTTGTCATTACGCTTCATGCCCGGCAGAATCTGCACCTTGTTTGAATACAAACGCGAACTCTTTTTAGCGACCTTGCGAATAGTTGCAAGTAGCATCTGAATTTCCCGTGAAACCTGACGAATTGATTTGGATGGCTTTTTGGAACGCTTGGCGGACATTCTGAGCTTGTTCTTCAGATACACGTCGACTCCCTGCACGCTACTTGACAATGCTGCCAGTGTGAAGCAAGAGGGTATGCGATGTTTTTATGCACATAGCGCCTGTTGCTGCTTTCTTCTAAACAGAACTAAACTGCCTTTGCGCTGCAACAATGGATTTGCACTCAGTATACCAAAGCACAGTTTGTGCTTTCCCCTGAACTGATGCTATTTTCGCTTCGGCGGACATTGAGACAATGAAAACGCGCCAGGCATTGACAAAAGTTAGGCAGCGACTTTTAAGGTCCTTCTGCACCCAACGGGACATGTCAGACGTGAACCAGAGGAAGATACACTTTTCTAAACCACCTCAAAAAGTAGAGCATTTCAGTGCCGACATCCTGTATTTACCGTACGGGCAGGTCTACGGTTCGCTTTGTCCAGTAATACCAACACAATAATTTGTTGACTTTAGCACAATTATTGTGTTGTGCTGCCACAATTCTCTTATGATCTATTCTTCAAAGAACGACGCACCCTTCCGTCCCTGGCCTCACCTTCACCTTTGTGTACTAGTGTGCCCTTGACTGCGTAACCAGCCATGTCTGCCGTGAACCCACGTCCTCTTCGGCCTTCAGTTCTCTTCCCTGTCAATAAATAAAGTCTTGCCACTACTCATCTCTTTTCAAAAACTGTACTGCCAGCAGTGCTGTACTCTGACGGCTAGAGAGAGAGAGAGAGAGAGATAATGGGAACCGTTCAGAGCTGACGTAGTTATGCTAACGCACATTTAGCCACACCATCTACATCTACATCTACGTGATTACTCTGCTATTCATAATAAAGTGCCTGGCAGAGGGTTCAGTGAACCACCTTCAAGCTGTCTCTCTACCGTTCCACTCTCGAACGGCGCGCAGGAAAAGCGAGCACTTAAATTTTTCTGTTCGAGCCCTGATTTCTCTCATTTTATCGTAATGACCATTTCTCCCTATGTAAGTGGGTACCAACAGAATGTTTTCGCAATCGGAGGAGAAAACTGGTGATTGAAATTTCATGAGAAGATGCCGTCGCAACGAAATACGCCTTTGTTTTAATGATTGCCACTCCAGTTCACGTATCATGTCTGTGGCACTATCTCCCATACTTCGCGATAATACAAAATGAGCTGCCCTTCTTTGTACTTTTTCGATGTCATCCGTCAGTCCCATCTGATGCGGATCCCACACCGCACAGCAATACTCCAGAACAGGGCGGAAAAGCTTGGTGTAAGCAGTCTCTTCAGTAAACCTGTTGCATCTTTTAAGCGTTCTGCCAATGAATCGCAGTCTTTGGTTGGCTCTACCCACAACATTATCTACGTGATCGTTCCAGTTTAGGGTAGCTGTAATTGTAATCCCTAAGTATTTAGCTGAATTTACAGCTTTCAGATTTGTGTGACTTACCGCGTAATCGAAATGTAGCGGATTTCTTTTAGTACTCATGTGAATAACTTCACACTTTTCCTTATTCACGGTCAATTGCCACTTTTGGCACTATACAGATATCTAAATCATTTTGCAATTCGTTTTGTCATCTGATGACTTTACAAGACGGTAACCGACAGCATCATCTGCAAACCATCTAAGACGATTATTGAGATTGTCTCCTATGTCGTTAATATAGATCACGAGCAATAGATGGCTTCTAACACTTCCTTGGGGAACGCCGGATATTATTTCTGTTTTACTCGACGACTTTCCGTATATTACTACGAACTGTGACCTTTCTGACAGGAAATCACGAATCTAGTCACACAACTCAGGCGATATTCCACAGGCACGCAGTTTGGTTAGAAGACCTCGATATTGCATATGGTTCATACACTCCAAGAATTTTACGGTGAATCTGTGAGCAATGTAGGCGACAACCCTTCCGTCCTGCGTACTTTGCAAAAATGGTTAAAATGGCTCTGAGCGCTGTGGGACTTAACATCGGAGGTCATCAGTCCCCTAGAAGTTAGAACTACTTAAACCTAACTAACCTAAGGACATCACACACATACATGCCCGAGGCAAGATTCGTACCTGCGACCGTAGCGGTCGCGCGGTTCCAGACTGAAGCGCCTAGAACCGCTCGGTCACACCGGCCGGCTCAACTTTGCAGTGCGGTACGTCTTCAATTCTTGCATCGTTTTACTCCGTAACTATATTGTACCTTTTTTTTC
Organism: Schistocerca americana; assembly: GCF_021461395.2. Classification (NCBI taxonomy): domain Eukaryota; kingdom Metazoa; phylum Arthropoda; class Insecta; order Orthoptera; family Acrididae; genus Schistocerca; species Schistocerca americana. Next base: position 798,704,539 of record NC_060122.1, read on the forward strand.
CGGACCGCAGCAGGAATGTATCTGCACGAAACTCAGAACAAGTGCCATCATCTGACCATGCGCCCTCTTGTTGAGTAATGGTCTTGGCGTCGGACGGCATGTGTAACTTACTCTTTGAAGTAATCTCGTAGATTTCCCTTTATCTCTCGAAAGCACTTCAAGCGATAGGAGGAATGATTCTTTGAAAAATCCACGGCATGTCCGTCCGCGTATCCTCGCCCAACCAAAAGTAGACTGATGTCACAAAAGTCGTGGGTTACCTTCTAAGATCGTGTCGGACCTCCTTTTGCTCCGCGCTGTGCAGCACCATGACGTGACATGGACTAAATAAGTCGCTGGAAGTCCCCTGCAGAGACACTGAGCCATGCTGATTCTATAACCGTCCATAACTGCGAAAGTGTTGCCGGTGCAGGATTTTGTGCACGAACTGGCCTTTCGATTATGCCCCCTAAATGTTCAATGGGATTCGCGTCGGGCGATCTGGGCGGCCATATTCACTCGAAATGTCGAGAATGTTCTTTAAACCAATCGCGAACATGGCGCACTGTCATCCATAAAAATTCCATAATTGCTTGGGAAAATGAATGGCTGCAAATGATCTCCAAGTGGCTGAATATAGCGATTTCCAGTCAATGACAGGTTCAGTTGAAGCAGAGGACTCAGTCCACTCCGTGTAAACACACTTCACACCATTATGGAGTCACCACCAGCTTGCACAGTGCCTTGTTCCCAACTTGGATCCATGGCTTCGTGGGGTCTCCGCGACACGCGGAGTCTACCAGCTCTTACCAATTGAAATCTGGTATGATCCGACCAGGACACGGTTTTCCAGCGTCTAGGGTTCAACCGATGTGGCCACGAGCACAGAAGAGGCGCCGAAAGCGATGTCTTGCTGCTAGCAAAGGCACTAACGTCGGTCATCTGCTTCCATAGCCCATTACCGCCAAATATCGCCGCTCTGTCCTAACGGGTACGTTAGTTGTACGTCTCACATACGAGGTGCGACAGTAAAGTAATGAGACTGATGTGAAAAAAAAGTTGCTTACCGTTTTAGGCAGGTTTAGTGTTGTCTCCAAAGTAGTTCCCTTCTGATTGCACACACTTTTTCCAGCGCTTCTGCTATTTATGGTAACATTTCTGGAACTCCTGTAATATCCTGCAAGACTCTCGTCACAGCTTTTTGGACATCTTGTGTTGTTTGAAAATTGTGTCCCGTGACCGCCGTTTTGACTCTTGGAAATAGAAAGAAGTCGCACGGAGCGATATCTGGTGAATAAGGTGGCTGTGGTAGTACTGAAATTTGTTTTGAGGTCAAAAATTGCTGTACTGACAGAGCAGTATGTGGTGGCGCATTATCGTGATGCAGAATACAATTATCAGCCATGTTGGCACGGACACGAAGAACTCTTTTACGAATATTGGTTAACTGTTTATCCAGGAGCCACCGACTCTTTATGAACAGTTCCCTTGGAATCATAGCACACTAGTATGCATTTCACTTTTGACTTTGACATGCGAGCTTTTTTTGGTCTGGGTGATCCCTTTGAGCACCATTGCGAACTTTGTCTCTGGATCGTACTGAAAAAAAAAAAAAACTTTCATCACCAGTGATAACACAGCTGAACAATTATGGATGAATTTCCGTTTGCTCTAACAGATCGGCTGCCACATTTTTCCGTGTTTCTCGCTGTTGTGGTTTGAGAGTTTTGGGGACCATTTTTGCACAAATCTTTCTCATACCAATATCTTCAGTTAATATTAGACGAAGTGTTTCTCAATCGATGTTCAGTTCTTCTGCAATCGTTTTAACGGATAATCGTCGATCAGATCGTATGATTTCACTCACCCTGGCCAAGTTGACATCCGTCCGTGAGGTTGATGGTCGTCCATTGATCTTCATCTTCAACATTCGTTCTACCTTCACTAAACATTTTATGCCAACGAAAAACTTGAGCTCTTGACATAACCTCCTCTCCAAAACCCTTCTGAAGCTTACCAAAAGCTGTCGTCGCGTTTTCACCCAATTTAACGCAAAAAGAAATGGCATGCAATTGCACAATATTATGCGGTTCCATTTCCGTGACGAGAGACACAAACACGTGTTAACTTATTACAGCACAACTCAACGACTGAGCAGTTGCATCGATGTGCCACTTGGACTAGACGCAGCTTATACACCAAGGTCAAAGATATTGTGCCTACGCAAGTCTGCAGGGTTGCCACATCTTGCAAAGAAAATAAGTCTCATTACTTTATTGTCGTACCTCGTAGACTTCTGCGATTATTTCACACAGTCTTTCTTGTCTGTTAGCACTGACAACCCTACACAAACCCTGCTTCTCTCTGCTGTCAAGTGAAAGCTGTTGGCCACTGTGTTGCCCACGGCGAAAGGTAATGGCTGAAATCTGGTATTCTCGGCAGTATTTTTACAGTGTGGATCTCGGAATATTGAATTTCCTAACGGTTTCCGAAATGGAATATACCACCCATCTAACTCCAGCTACCGTTCCTCTTTCAAAGTTTGTTAACGGCTATCGTGCGGCCATAATCACATTGGAAACCTTTTCGCATGAATCACTTGAGTACAAATGACAGCTCCGCCTATGTAATGGTGATTTGTGCCTTGCGTACGCGATACTACCGCGAACTGTACATGGCTATCCCATGAGTTGTTTCACCTCAGTGTAGTTCTCAGACTCTAATGACGTCGGCGCCGACGAAGACGAAACTCGAGCCTGCCTTACAGCTTTTTGAGTGTTTCAGGCGGTTTGTCAATAGTCCGTGCTGTAGTGTCACCGCCAGACACCACACGTGCTAGGTGGTAGCCTTTAAATCGGCCGCGGTCCGGTAGTATACGTCGGACCCGCGTGTCGCCACTGCCAGTGATTGCAGACCGAGCGCCGCCACACGGCAGGTCTAGAGAGACTTCCTAGCACTCGCCCCAGTTGTACAGCCGACTTTGCTAGCGATTTTTCACTGACAAATTACGCTCTCATTTGCCGAAACTATAGTTAGCATAGCCTTCAGCTACGTCATTTGCAACGACCTAGCAAGGCGCCATTATCATTTGCTATTCATCTTGTGATGCATGTACCGTCAGACCGATGTTTACCAATTATGGATTAAAGTTAAGTATTCCAGAAGCTCCGTACTTTTTTTACTAGACTCAACTCCTTTAACTGTTCCAGACCTCACGCCAGCCTGCGTGAGCTTAAACGCGTGCCTTTCAGCTATCTCATAGTGGCTTGGCTGTCTTGCCAAGTCACAACACGTGCGAAGGACAGTCCTGCTGCCCCAATTTTTATAGGTATTAAAGTAGATCATTGATGACCATTTAGGTTGTCGTGAGTAGCACTCATGGAGGAACGTCTGCTAAAAAACATTATGCACCAGAAACAGTGTCGTTAAGGGCAAGAAGTACTCTTAGCTGGCTGAACGGACCGGACCGTTGCAGCTTAGCCTCGTCTGCGGTGCTCCCAGACGCACACGTCATGTTTTTCATAGCGAGGGACGTACGTATCTCACTTAAAGACGATACGCTTTGCTTTACTGTTTCGAGTGCAGGCAACTCTTAAGTTAGTTAATTCGCCTCTAGCGATCTTAATTAAACATCGAGGAAGGGGAAAAAAGTAGGGAAAGGCAAGAGAGCGACAGTCTAACGAGAAGTTGCGCGACCACTTAGAGCCGGCGTTTCTTGCGCTGCAAAAGCCACACCGACTCTCCGCAGACAAATCACTTAGTGCATCGTATGTAACCTAATCTTCCGCGGGTCAGATGTACGTTTGAAAACCGCTGAGCAGCAACATGTGGGAACAAAGTGTTAGATTCATGAGCTGCGTCGTAGCTGGGTGTGTTAGTTATTGTGTACGGTTTCTCCCCCCCCCCCCCCCCCCCCCCCCCAACATAGATTAAGAATCCTGTGCACAGTCACGAAACAATATTAAAACAGCCTGAAGAAGTTTACCGCGCAATTCTCAAAATTTTGAATTTTCTTAAAACGATATACCACTGCGATTATAGTTTGAATGCTACACACCAGCTGTTACATCTAAAGCTTTTTGCACGCGATTGCTGTGAGAATCTGTAGAATGTCTGCCAGATTATTATATCTCCTACGTGTGGCCGATCGAGACATCGACAATCAGGTAACAATTGTACGTTGCAACAAAATTTTGAATTTTCTACAAACTATATACGACTGCAATTACAGTTGAATGCCACACAGCAGCTGTCACATCGAATGCTTTTTGCACGCGATTGCTGTGAGAATCTGTAGAATGTCTGCCAGCTTATTATATCTCGTACGTGTGGCCGATCGACACGTCGGCCATCAGGTAATAATTGTACATTGCCAACACACCACTCTTCCTCTGAATTCCAGGTGTCCCAGACGTACTGTAGAAATACTTTTTATTTAAAGAAACGCCGGCCGTGGTGGCCGAGCGGTTCTAGGCGCTCCAGTCCGGAACTGCGCTGCTGCTACGTCACAGGTTCGAATCCTGCCTCGGGCATGGTTGTTTGTGATGTCCTTAGGTTTAAGTAGTTCTAAGTCTAGGGGATTGATGACCTGAGAAGTTGAGTCCTATAGTGCTCAGAGCCATTTGAACCATTTTTTTTTTTTTTTAAAGAAACGGGCGGTAGGTTTTTGTCTGGTAAAAACTATGGAAACCTGTAAACGTGAATTGGGTGGTGCACATCACATTTTTCTTGGAAATTGGAGAGAAAAAGTCAGCTTTATATTTTTAAATGAGAAGAAAATATTATTGCATTATTGAACATTTTCACTTTTTACTACTCGTCTCAACGCTACTAATTTTCTACAATATTCCAAACTGTAATTCTGAAGTATACATTTTTCATTCAGTTCCAAGCATATTCTAGGCAATTTGATGTTTATCGTTCAATTCGTCTTTAAAGATTAACCTAAAACACATTTTTACAGAGTTAATTTGCACTCATGGTTTCGGAGAAAAGGGGCTTTCAGTCGGAGCGTGATGTTAATGCTTCGGAAACTAGTGAGTTGTGTTTGGCGCAATTCGAATACTTCCGTAATGCGAAAATATGCAGCGTACATGTTGCTGGACATCAAAGAGCTTTCCAATATTATTATTATTATTATTTATTTTTTTGAGGTTTCGTTTTGTAAAGTGCCAGGAGGTTCTAAGCCGGTGTATAAAACATTAACTATTCATAGGACTGACAAGTTTTACAGTTTCGAAGGAATGTATACTATCGCTTAACACGGAATAAGCGTGTTTTCGCCCGGGGGGAAAGTGTATTTTTTTAACCGGGATAGGCTGCGGCTGTGGCCGAGCGGTTCTAGGCGCTTCAGACCGGAACCGCGCTGCTGCTACGGTCGCAGGTTCGAATCCTGCCTCGGGCATGGATGTGTGTGACGTTGCATGGGGGCTTAATTATTAAATGAAAATAATTTTAGTAGCTGTGTGTCCAGTTACGATGTCTCGTAACCGGTTGGCCCTGAGTAGAATTAGCACGCAAACTGACTGCATAAAATAACAATAGAGAATGAAAGGAAATTTCCGTTAACACAATTCATTAATTAAGTCCCCTGCAACTATAAAACCCACGAAACAACAAAGCACAAGTGTAACTGTTCTGTGTGTGGTAGTGTTACTCAATGTACATATACAGGGTGTTTCAAAAATGACCGGTATAATTGAAACGGCAATAAAAACTATACGAGCAGCGATAGAAATACACCGTTTGTTGCAATATGCTTGGGACAACAGTACATTTTCAGGCGGACAAACTTTCGAAATTACAGTAGTTACAATTTTCAACAACAGATGGCGCTGCGGTCTGGGAAACTCTATAGTACGATATTTTCCACATATCCACCATGCGTAGCAATAATATGGCGTAGTCTCTGAATGAAATTACCCGAAACCTTTGACAACGTCTCTGGCGGAATGGCTTCACATGCAGATGAGATGTACTGCTTCAGCTGTTCAATTGTTTCTGGATTCTGGCGGTACACCTGATTTTTCAAGTGTCCCCACAGAAAGAAGTCACAGGGGTTCATGTGTGGCGAATAGGGAGGCCAATCCACGCCGCCTTCTGCATGTTTCGGATAGCCCAAAGCAATCACACGATCATCGAAATATTCATTCAGGAAATTAAAGACGTCGGCCGTGCGATGTGGCCAGGCACCATCTTGCATAAACCACGAGGTGTTCGCAGTGTCGTCTAAGGCAGTTTGTACCGCCACAAATTCACGAAGAATGTCCAGATAGCGTAATGCAGTAATCGTTTCGGATCTGAAAAATGGGCCAATGATTCCTTTGGAAGAAATGGCGGCCCAGACCAGTACTTTTTGAGGATGCAGGGACGATGGGACTGCAACATGGGGCTTTTCGGTTCCCCATATGCGCCAGTTCTGTTTATTGACGAAGCCGTCCAGGTAAAAATAAGCTTCGTCAGTAAACCAAATGCTGCCCACATGCATATCGCCGTCATCAATCCTGTGCACTATATCGTTAGCGAATGTCTCTCGTGCAGCAATGGTAGCGGCGCTGAGGGGTTGCCGCGTTTGAATTTTGTATGGATAGAGGTGTAAACTCTGGCGCATGAGACGATACGTGGACGTTGGCGTCGGCGAACGGAAACCCGAGGCCGCTGTTGGATCACCTGCTGCACTAGCTGCGCGTTGCCCTCTGTGGTTGCCGTACGCGGTTGCCCTACCATTCCAGCATGTTCATCCGTCACGTTCCCAGTCCGTTGAAATTTTTCAAACAGATCCTTTATTGTATCGCTTTTCGGTCCTTTGGTTACATTAAATCTCCGTTGAAAACTTCGTCGTGTTGCAACAACACTGTGTTCTGGGCGGTGGAATTCCAACACCAGAAAAATCCTCTGTTCTAAGGAATAAACCATGTTGTCTACAGCACACTTGCACGTTGTGATCAGCACACGCTTACAGCAGAAAGACGACGTACAGAATGGCGCACCCACAGACTGCGTTGTCTTCTATATCCTTCACATCACTTGCAGCGCCATCTGTTGTTGAAAATTGTAACTACTGTAATTTCGAAAGTTTGTCCGCCTGAAAATGTACTGTTGTCCCAAGCATATTGCAACAAACGGTGTATTTCTATCGCTGCTCGTTTAGTTTTTATTGCCGTTTCAAATATACCGGTCATTTTTGAAACACCCTGTATCTGGCACGGTTCTTCCTCAATACGACAAGAAATTTTAAACATCATTTACAATGAACTAATTGAAAAACCGAAATACTATAATTGCACATAGAAACCAGAACTACAAGTCTAATACATGAACACGAGTCAGATGCTTTGTTGACTGAACCTGTGACCAAGAGGCATCGTTATTTAGGAAATTTGAAATAAAAATTTTTTTTGTTACCTCCATATACACTCCTGGAAATTGAAATAAGAACACCGTGAATTCATTGTCCCAGGAAGGGGAAACTTTATTGACACATTCCTGGGGTCAGATACATCACATGATCACACTGACAGAACCACAGGCACATAGACACAGGCAACAGAGCATGCACAATGTCGGCACTAGTACAGTGTATATCCACCTTTCGCAGCAATGCAGGCTGCTATTCTCCCATGGAGGCGATCGTAGAGATGCTGGATGTAGTCCTGTGGAACGGCTTGCCATGCCATTTCCGCCTGGCGCCTCAGTTGGACCAGCGTTCGTGCTGGACGTGCAGACCGCGTGAGACGACGCTTCATCCAGTCCCAAACATGCTCAATGGGGGACAGATCCGGAGATCTTGCTGGCCAGGGTAGTTGACTTACACCTTCTAGAGCACGTTGGGTGGCACGGGATACATGCGGACGTGCATTGTCCTGTTGGAACAGCAAGTTCCCTTGCCGGTCTAGGAATGGTAGAACGATGGGTTCGATGACGGTTTGGATGTACCGTGCACTATTCAGTGTCCCCTCGACGATCACCAGTGGTGTACGGGCAGTGTAGGAGATCGCTCCCCACACCATGATGCCGGGTGTTGGCCCTGTGTGCCTCGGTCGTATGCAGTCCTGATTGTGGCGCTCACCTGCACGGCGCCAAACACGCATACGACCATCATTGGCACCAAGGCAGAAGCGACTCTCATCGCTGAAGACGACACGTCTCCATTCGTCCCTCCATTCACGCCTGTCGCGACACCACTGGAGGCGGGCTGCACGATGTTGGGGCGTGAGCGGAAGACGGCCTAACGGTGTGCGGGACCGTAGCCCAGCTTCATGGAGACGGTTGCGAATGGTCCTCGCCGATACCCCAGGAGCAACAGTGTCCCTAATTTGCTGGGAAGTGGCGGTGCGGTCCCCTACGGCACTGCGTAGGATCCTACGGTCTTGGCGTGCATCCGTGCGTCGCTGCGATCCGGTCCCAGGTCGACGGGCACGTGCACCTTCCGCCGACCACTGGCTACAACATCGATGTACTGTGGAGACCTCACGCCCCACGTGTTGAGCAATTCGGCGGTACGTCCACCCGGCCTCCCGCATGCCCACTATACGCCCTCGCTCAAAGTCCGTCAACTGCACATACGGTTCACGTCCACGCTGTCGCGGCATGCTACCAGTGTTAAAGACTGCGATGGAGCTCCGTATGCCACGGCAAACTGGCTGACACTGACGGCGGCGGTGCACAAATGCTGCGCAGCTAGCGCCATTCGACGGCCAACACCGCGGTTCCTGGTGTGTCCGCTGTGCCGTGCGTGTGATCATTGCTTGTACAGCCCTCTCGCAGTGTCTGGAGCAAGTATGGTGGGTCTGACACACCGGTGTCAATGTGTTCTTTTTTCCATTTCCAGGAGTGTATATTGACGAAAAGTACACTGTGATCATTGCAACATCTTCCATATATACATTACACCAACCGAACAGCATCTACTCTCTCGCCCAACAGAACAATAACTGCACACGACATGGTCTCAACTAGTACTGCTCTCGACATCCTCTGAACAAGAACTGCCCACGGCAACCTCTGAACTACAACTGCCCTCGACATTCTCTCAACAACTACTGCCTGTGGAGGCGGCGGAACAATGCTCTTTGGCGCATTCTCTGGCGCTGTGAGTCAGTGTAGCCACCTTTCAACGTCCTTAGGTTAGTTACGTTTAAGTAGTTCTAAGCCTAGGGGACTGATGACCTCAGATGTTACGTCCCATAGTGCTCAGAGCCATTTGAACCATTTTTTTTTTTAACCGGTATATCTGGGAAAAATCTGAGAATTTTCTTTCCTTGTCCGCGTATACATCCTGAATCAGCAGTCGGGCGAGTAATGTGCTGACCACAGGACGCTCCAGGGACGCTTCAGGCAGACAAGGACGCAGAGGGGTGTCGGAAGCTCGGCGGGCGTCCACTGTGCACAGTGGCTGCCCGGCCAGTGACTCGCGAGCAGAGCAGAGCAGGCCACGGCACGCCGCTCTGTGCTGCGCCTGCCCGGAACGGCCACTACTCGCTGGACCGCCGCCCAGATGGTATCACGGCTGCGCGGGGCGACAGGCGGTTTTTCCTCGGCGCCACCCTGCGCTCCGCAATATTCAGTTGCGAAACGACCTATTCGGCGGAAGCGGCTCGTTACCGGACGGCGTGGGAAACGTAGCCGCGACCTTGCGCAAGAGGAGAGCGGTCTGCAGAAAGCCGTCGCCGCCGCCGCTGCTGCTGGCTGCATATGCGCTAGACGGCTAGAGAATGCTCCAACTCGGTACGCGGCCCAAGGAAGGAAACAAAAGCGCCGCGGGCGCTGCGTCGCAACTTTTTGCAGCCGGGTTCCGCCCGCCGAGCACAACATTTACACATTCTCATTACTGTTCGTCCCTCTGCTGGGCGGTAATGCCTGTTAACTAGCTCAGTTCTTATTGTACTACTGCACCTTTCTCCTCGCCTCGCGCAATTTGTTCCGCTCGGCTTCGTTTACGAGTCGCGAGACCGGCTGTTAAAATATTCAGTCCATTTGTCTTTATTTACCCGAATGAATACTGGACAAATAAATTCTCGCCTTTCTCTATCCTACATAATGGGAGCGAAGGCTAACGGGCTGCGGTATTTCCGCGCTGTGCCCCATTGTCATTTGGAGCGTCTTTCATTCTGTAGCGCAAGGAGCGCTGCTCTGCCACTTCCTGGCAGAGTAAGACTGTGCGCGGCACCGGGAATCGAACCGGAGAGGTTGCTTTTCGCTGAGGCACCGGCCACGGACCTTCCTCACACCTTTACTACCGCCAGGTAAGAGCATTGCTCGGAAATCGTACGTTCTGTTCCAAGTCCCGATCAGACACACAGCGTTAGCCTTCCACGAAGTTTCCTTCGGAGCTGTTACACGTCAGTATTCACTACCTACTAACTCTCTTCTACAGCTGGCTGATTTATAACGTCCTCAATCGCTCTTTTTATCAGTTTGACCGTTAAGCCATCCTTCTTCTTCTCCTTCCTTCGCTTACGCCATAGTCCCACAGCGATAGCAGGGTCGGCGTGGTTACACCGGATTGGCAATGTTATTTTTAGGGATGGCCAGATCCCCTTCCTGCTGCCACCCCATACCCCCCAGGACGGAATCAGTGTACCCCAACTGTCTGCGTCTAGTGTAAATTGTGAAATAGTGCGTACGTGTTTCAAATGTCTGCGACACGTGTAACTGAGGCGGAACGTGGGGACCAGCCCGGTATTCACCTAGTTGGATGTGGAAAACGGCCTAAAAACCACATCCAGGCTGGCCAGCACACCGGCCCTCGTCGTTAATCCGCCGGGCGGATTCGATCCGGGGCCGGCGCGCCTATCCGAGTTCAGGAAGCAGCGCTCTAGCGCTCTTGGCTACCCTGGTGTGTTTCAATCGTTAAGCCATTGTCAGCCTAAAACACTAATATAAAACCAGACAAAATATTACAATGAGAAGCTTTTGAAATGATGAACTACAGAGGTATTCTGGAGTTGGTAGATCGAACAACGAATGACGTAGTACTGAACAGAAATAGCAAGAAAAGAAGTTTGTGGTTGATCTTGACTAAAAGAAGCGGCAGATTAAAAGTATACATCCTAATATAGAAGCAGACAATTTGGTGTTTCAGGGGAATAGTGGGAAGGGCGGTGTGGGGAACGATGAATGTGGGTTGCAAAATTTATCCAGATGAGTAGAGACTTGCGCAGAACAGATTAGAATGGAGACCTGTATCAAACTAGTCTTCATATTGTAGACCACAGCAAAAACGACAATAACATATATTTTAAATGTTTGATGACGGCTGACCGGCTGAAATTTAAGTAATAGCACATAAAGGACGTAATAGAAGGATTCAGATACTAACAATGTTTTATTTCAAAAAAATTATATTCGTTGAATACCCACAAACAACGAAATTAATTTACTCTAAATACACATTTACATATTTATTTCCATACTTCCACTGTTGTACGTAGGTGATTTGGGCCATCTAACCTGACACAAACGAAGCGCTTAACCTTCCAAGAGATGCTCAGGTCTTACTTCAGTACCACAAGAAATCTCTAGCTCCCTTTCAACTCGATGTCCATTCATTATTTCATATGACTTTGAACCTAGCGCTACGCCATTTCGCGCTAAGTTGTGTTGTGTGGCGTATATGGTGGCATCATTCTGCCCCCTTCTTTGATCTGCTCGGATATTTTCATTTATTGCATATTGAGAGACCTGGTGCCAGGGTTTTTAAAAACTGGTCGTACATTTTCTAATTTTTCATGTGATAAGATAACCTGTTCCTCATTCCGAGCAAATTCGAAGTGATAATAATGACTTATAAGAAACGATCAAAAAGTTTCCGTTCTAAGATCGTACAGTCCAGAATCGGTATGACGAATCAGGCAAAACTGCCGCGATTGTTGAGGGAATCATCCCAGCGACGCACTAGGTTCCAGATGCCCGTTTGGTAAACACCGTGTCCTGCTGCGTGGAAAAGTCCGTAACTGCCTGCTACACATCACCGTCCGACAGGAATCGCCGACCCTTTTTTATGGGACCGAAGCCATGATAATCACATTGGGAGTCAGGACTGTAGGACGCGTGCTCGAATGCCTTCGTCTTGAGTAACTCCTGCGTTACGATATTGGTGGTATGGGGAAGCAGTAGCACGGAACTTTCGACAACATGCTGCCCCGTGCACAGACTTCATTCTCCGATGGATGTCTACCGGTGTTTGACCTTCGGCAGCCGAGAATAGAGTAACAGCACGTTGGTCCTGCTTGGACGCATTTGGTAATAACGTAGTCGTGGTTCACGTTTCCGCATTTATTGCACGCACATCACAAAGACACGAATTCCACACTAATCCCTTGTCTGCACGTCAGTGGTTATAGAGCAGCATCGGAGTCGCGCTTACACGCTGCAACAACTCTCTTAAAAGGAAAAGTTTTGATCGACCCATATACAAAGCAAAATTAAATAAGTTAAAGAAAACGTAAGGTGTTACATAAGAATGTTTGTTATTTCTTGAAACGGAAGAAAGTTTAAATGTGATAGGAAAATTGCAAGAATATTAATAAAACACTTGCAACAGAGACTGTTTTTTGTTTTTCGAATTTGAACCGACATTGCTGCATCAGGCCAAAAAGAATGCAGTAACGCGTGTAACAGGAACGATTAGAGACGAATTGTAGGTTCCCACTGCCAAAGGGAGGGGGGGGGGGGGAAGGAGGGATGAGATGAGAATGGGGGATACCTTGGAAAGACATGAACTCTTGCGCCCACTGCTGCTTCTTGTTATTGCTATACTTTGTGCCTATACCTAATTTACAGGTTTCACGCGACTACAGTAACCTGCCTCGGCTTATGTACTAGGTGATTTGTGCAAGGAAGTTGTCGTCGTCATGATCAAACATATTGTTTCTTGAGACAGTGAAACGTCCCCTTTGAAAATTTAAGAATGACTGTGCTGGAAAAACTCTTACGTTATTTGATACAGAGACAGCTGAGCAAAACTCAACGTACTCAAACAGTTTTCTCTTTACTTATTCTGATCATCACCAAACTGACACACAATATTTTTAGAGGAACGCAATCTGACTTTCAATAATCCCCACAAAAGAATGGCCCTGACTAACAATAACCTATACCTTTCATGAATCACTTACCTCACAAATATCTTCGTTACTCGAACTACTGCAATACAGTGAACGCCAATATTGCCAGCTAACTACTGAAGGCACTAACTACTGATAGGCATAGTTAGCAAATGAAAGATTTTGATAGAGAACAAAAAATGTATTTATCTTAATAGCGCTCAAAAGTCACACACACACACACACACACACACACACACATATATATATATATATATATATATATATATATATATATATATATATATATATATATATATATATAAGTTCATGACTCTTGATGTGAAAAAGCGCTGGAAGAAAGAAAGAAAGCCTTTCTGAAGTATAACAGTAAAAAATCCCCAGAAAATCTAGATCACTTCTACAACACCAGAAGACAAGTGGCAAAAACAATCAGACAAGTCAAGAGGAAGTACCTCAAGGAACAGTGTGAGTCTATTGAAGAAAATTTCCGTAACTATAATGTACGAGACTTCTATAAGACCTTTGCTGGGAGAATCAATGGATACGGCTCACGAAATCTATGTTTCAGAAAACCAGATGGAAAACTAGCGCTCACAAATCGGGAAAATTGTGAGGAGCTGGCAAGATACTTTTCCGGACTCCTCAATTACCCTGAACCTTCTTCAAGATTCCCTCAAGAAACTGCTATCTACACAAATCCAGAATCCCCACCACCTACACTAGAGGAGATCCAAAGACATATTCATAGACTGAAAAACAACAAGGCATCCGGAGAAGATAATATCACTGCAGAACTACTTAAAAATCTTGGACCAAATTCCCTCAAAGAACTCACTCAAATCATCACAGACATTTGGCAGACAGAAAAACTACCAGAAGATTGGAAATGCGCCCTAATTCATCCACTGCATAAAAAGGGAGACATGGCAGATATAAACAACTATCGAGGAATCTCCCTTCTTCAAGTCACTTATAAAATCCTCTCAGCTTGTCTTCTTCAACGAACACAAGAACAACTCGAACACAGTATTAGTGAATACCAAGCTGGCTTTCGCCCTCACCGATCCTGTGCAGAACAAATTTTCAATTTGAAGACAACACTAAAATACAAAGCAGAAACAGTCCGATCATTTGTTCCTTTGTTGATTTCGCAAAGGCTTATGATTCAATCGATAGGCAATCTCTCTTTATTATCCTTGAGGAGCTAGGACTCGATCCGAAAACCCTAAACCTTATCAAAGAAACGCTCACAAACACAACTTCTAAGATAAAACTCCTGGGTGAAATATCAGAGCCCTTCCTGATCAAAACCGGCGTCAGACAAGGTGACGGCTTGTCTCCACTCCTCTTCAACCTTGTCTTAGACAAAGTCATCCGAGAATGGGAAAAAGAACTGAAGAATCAAAATTACTGGAAGCCTATACAACTAGGAAGATCTAAAGATGGTATTAAAATTTCATGCTGAGCATTTGCAGATGACGTGGCCATTCTAGCAGAAAACGAGACCACAGCAATTAAACAGATAGACATTCTCAAAGAATGCGCCGAAAAAGTTGGGCTACAAATTTCCTTCCAAAAAACCAAATTCATCTGCTCAAAATTTGAAACTCAAAAACTGACTACAAAATATGGACAAATTGAGAGAGTTCCATTCTTTAAATACTTAGGCGAGGTCCTAGAACCCACAGGGGGAGAGAAAACTGCACAAAAAGTTCGACTGCAAAAACTGAAAAGAGCATACTGGAAAACCCACAACATCTACAATAAAAAGTGTCTCTCCATTCACTCAAAAATACGACACTACAATACAGTAATCAAGCCCGATGCACTATATGCCAGCGAAACACTCACACTCCATAGAAAAGGCGACCTGGAAGGCATCCTGAAAGAGGAACGCAAAATTATCACAAAGATTCTTGGCCCAAAAAGAACGGAAGTTGGATACAGGTTACAGTCTCGGAAAACTACAGAAAAATTATCTAACCTCGCTGCAGACATCCGGAAAAGAAGACTAAAATTTTACGGTCATATCCACAGACTCCCAACACCCAGACTCTCCCACAAAATTTTAATATACATTGAAAAATTGAAAACCATACCCTGGATACAAGAAACCAAAACAGATCTAGCAAATGCACAAATAAATTCTTCAGAAGTTATAAACAGAAATGTATACAGGCAAAAAATCAATAGTTGGAAAGTACAACCCGAGAATGAAGTTTGCAAGAGACAGGGGACAAAATGGACAGAGGGAAGAAAGAGAATTCATGGGGAAAGAATGAGAGAAGTTAGGAGAATTAAAAAATTGAATCGGAAAAGCTTTGCGTGATCCGTATGGGTCCAATCGCACATAATAATAATGATAATAAGTTCATGACATCCAGTCTTACAAATTTCCTTTTTCTGACGGACACCCGTCCAGATCGTCCGCTCTCAAAACTCTAGCATCTCTCTCTCCACATCCACCACTGCTGGCGGCTCACTTCCAACTGCCAAACGCTACACAAGCGAATATTCCAACAATGAGTCCAACCAGCCACAGACTGCACACAGCGCAGTCAGCGATTTTCATACAGAGCGCTACGTGGCGTTACCAACAAATGGTTCAAATGGCTCTGAGCACTATGGGACTCAACTGCTGTGGTCATAAGTCCCCTAGAACTTAGAACTACTTAAACCTAACTAACCTAAGGCCATCACACACATCCATGCCCGAGGCAGGATTCGAACCTGCGACCGTAGCGGTCGTGCGGTTCCAGACTGCAGCTCCTTTAACCGCTCGGCCACTTCGGCCGGCCGTTACCAACATGAAAAACCTAAACAGCCTACTTACAACAGTTCCGCCGTCTTGCTCTGAGGTGTCTGGTATGTTGATTGTTTATGACCTGGGCCCCATGGCAGGCCTATTTTAAGGTTCCTTTATTTATTGACGGTGCGGGGCATTTGAGATCAAATCTGCTGTACTGTCGATTTCTTTCCACGCTGTTTCGTCTCTAATCGCATTGTACAAACTAATCGTCTGGCCTGTATGTGAAGTGTGTGGCGTATTACGAAGTGCTCTGGGTAACCTCCTTCTGCACAGCAGTGTATTATTCCCTCTTACTGAGTTGCATGCTGTCCAGTCAGGAAGTGCACCACGCCTCTGCTCGGGCGGATATGTCTCATACCTGACCGTTCCCTGTTGTTCGGGCATAACGCATGACGTCTCCAGCGGTTATCACTGCTGTCCTATTTCCGTTGCTAGCTATCTGAGCGCCACCTCTTTAAGTGCCGTTTGGCTTATTTCTACCTCTCTCGCGGCATTTATCTTACTCAGTCTTCCCATCTTGAACCAATAAGCTGATGCTGTAGTGTATCGAGTAGATTCAAAGATCGCGCAGTGATATCTGCCTAGTGTGGCAAGTGCTAATCCAAAGTGTTCATTCTTTATCCAGACTTGTAATAGTGTAATAGTCGTACGTCCTTGTCGAAACTATTTGTGCACGGTTATGAAAGTTTAATCGTTCGTCAGTGTGTACCCCATGATATCGTGTTGTTACGCTGTCCGGACCGCGGCGCGCATTAGCACTCCGCTGCTGGTATTCGGGGAGGCGCGCCTGCTCGGATCCAACAGCCCCGGCAGATTAACGACGAGGGCCGATATGTCGGCCAGCCAGCCAGCATGTGGTTTTTTAGGCGGTTCCCCACATCCGACTACGTGAATAAGGGCTGGTACCTACTTCCTGTCGCAGTTACACGATTAACAAATATCTAAGACTTTCTCACATTTTCACATAGATAACATTAGACGCACGGAGGGTAAGGGGGGGGGGGGGGTGGTTTGACAGAAAGGGCATTCAGCCATCCTCTGCCAATAATATTGCCCATTCCAGATTAACATACGAGCACGTGATGATACGAGATTCCGCGTTCTTCGAACAGTTCTGCAGCACGACACTTCAGTATCTCGCCACCTGACATAATATCAGCTGGCCAAGTGCGAGGAGGATTCACGCACTGTGGGTTCTGTACCAACTTGGTTATGCATACAGACAGTTCATCCATTTTGGAGTCGAGAGTCTCGACCATATTCTCCTGTTATCGACGTTGAAGGTGGTAAGATATCGGTCCCATGGATAACGACATTTTCGAGAACGTTTTTATTAGAATAATATAGACGTAACATTATTATAATAATCAGTACTTCTCCATTTAGGCTGACTGAGTCGCAGTGGTAAAACTCGGACATCAGGCAAGGAGTGACTTCATTGCTACACTGCTAGTCTGCCAGTGTTGGTTTCGCTCCTGGATATCTGTTGATGGATAAATTCCGAAACACGTCGTATGAGCAATAAAGTCATTCCTTGCCTGATCTTTGTTTTTTACCAATGCGACACAGTTAGCCGGAATGCAGAGCTACAGATTTTCTTAAATTTCAAGTTAGACGTCGGACAATTAATGACAAAAATACTTTTTTCGTGTGATGTAATTACAGACTAACAATTTTCAGATTTTTTTTTCCTTTACTTGTATTGCGAAATCTTACTTCTTACCAAATTTCTTTGTAATTTTAATTTGTGGTAAGATCTTATGGAACCAAATTGCTTAGGTCATCGGTCCCTAAGCTTACGCACTACTTAATCTTAAACTAACTTACGCTATGGACAACACATGCACAGATGCCCGAGGGAGGACTCGAACCTCCAACGGGGGGTAGCCGCGCGGACCGTGACAAAACGCCTCTGACCGCGCGGCAAATTTCTTTGTATATCAGCGGGAAGTACCCTATACGTTTTGATGAGTGAATTTGCGAGTATCAAAATATGTAACCTACAAGGCCGTAGCTTTTGCTTATATTTATTTAGAAACTTACATTTATTACACCGCTAAGGGTCTGTAGGCCTTAGTACGTGACAGAAATGTCAACAAGATGTCTCAAAAGACTGACTCAGACAAGAAACGATAACGGAATTTTTCGTCTGATATAATTACAAACTTACAGTTTCCGTTTTTTTCCTTTGGTTGTTATTTCCTGTGGTGAAACCTTCCTTTTTGACAAATTACCTGATTCTAGGCTAACGGAAAGTATCCTATATGTTTTGATGAGTGAGTCTGCGACTATTAAGGTATGACATAAATGGCGGTACCTTTTCATATCATTGACTTAGAAGCTCCAATTTTTTACACTGGCAAGAAACCATAAACGTCAGTATGCGATATAAATTTCAACTTAATATGTGTACCAGTGCCTGAGAAGAAGAGTTTTTAACAGTCAGACAGACAGACGGACAAGCAGACGAGAACAAGGCGATGCCATGACGGTTCCGTTTCTGTCGACTGAAGCCCGGAATCCCGATAAGAAAGTCAGACAGGTTCACACTGAGTCGTGAATGTACCACAGGAATAAACTAAGCATTTCAAAGTCGTTCCGCGTGTCAGTCAGCTATCTGGAACTTCTTACTACAGTTAAAACACACAAAAAAAAAATCAGGTGAATGATTCGGTTTTGCTAAAAGTTTTGTATTTGCCGGGAAGAATAATTCCGTCGTGTTCATTTTGTAGTTGCCAGAAGACGTCAGAAAATTTATTACAGATGAAAATTTAATGCTTCGAGTGACAGCAGTTGTCGTTTAGTTCCAAGTGAATGGTAATTATATGCACGTAAACAACAGTTGGAGAAGGTAATTGCTCACGTCTATTTATAAATATACTTGCATCACTGTTCACATCGCTAATGCCTTCCTGTGCGCTGCGCGGTCTTAAGCACAGGAAAATTCGATCTTGCATTCGAGCACTGTCGTTGAGAGAACAATATTTGAAGGACAACAGCATTTGCCGCAACACGTCTGCTCAAGCAGGAGCGTTTGTTAACAGCGGTGTTGTCAAAAAGAAACTAAAGCAACGCGGTGTTACTAGGACAGTGAATTATTATGTCGCAGGTAAACGCCCGGGATGAAAAATCCAGTGCCCTTGCAGAAAAGAACTTGTGAGACTCCACTCCATGACATGGTTGGTCAAAAAGTTACTAAACGTACCTTGTCTATCTTCAGCAACTTCTGACAAACTATAAATGACACTTGCAGCATTCTTGTATTACTTAGTAGTTTCAGATCTTAGCTAAATAACCTGATTTTCACGGAATGTCGGTATTTCTGTTCGCGAGAGGAAACAAATTTTTGGGCGGGACTTGACACGAGAACGCGTCCTTATTTGACACTGATTCATCAAAACAAATACACCCTTCAACCAATTCGAAATATAGTATAATATAATATAATATAATATAATATAAAGAGGACCAAACAAGATAAACGTAATGCCGATAGAGCTACGAGGTACCCCAAACCAATTGCAATTGTAGCAAAGAAAATTATAATGCGGCTCACGATCTAGGCCGGTGCCTTTAACTTCGGACGAAGCGACATTGAATTCAAGTACTGTGCCACTGACATGTTTACGAAAAACGGAAAATAAAAATACATGGTAAAATAATTTTAATTTATTTCAGTGCAGAAACACGTTGCCAGACACATTACTCATACTACAGAAGAAAGAAGCAAAATGTTAAGATAGAGGTTACTGGTATGAAAGACAAGTTCCTCTGTTTTGTAATGGCTGTGCAGAAGCGTTGTAAAACTTAATCGCCTCATGTTCCGCGAATAATATGTGAGTACTACAATAGATTGTTGTTATTTCTCTAATGAAAAGTGAAATATCTATCTCATATAAAATGCAGAACAGCCGTCATACGTGCGTGTGGGACATCAAAAAGTATCCGTTCGGATACCATACGGTCCAGAATCTATGTGCCAATACAGTAAAATCGCCGTAGGCATTGAGGCAGTCATCCTACCGACGCACAAGCTTCAAGATACTTGTTTGTTGAAACACCGTGTCCTGCTGTGTGGAGAGAATTCCGGGGTGTCGTCGATCCTTCAAGGCCCTCGAATGAGATTTTCACTCTGCAGCGGAGTGTGCGCTGTTATGAAACTTCCTGGCAGATTAAAACTGTGTGCCGGAGCGAGACTCGAACTCGGGACCTTTGCCTTTCGCGGGCATGTGCTCTACCATCTGAGTCTCGGTCCGGCACACAGTTTTAATCTGCCAGGAAGTTTCATATCAGTACACACTCCGCTGCAGAGTGAAAATCTCACTCTGGAAACATACCCCAGGCTGTGGCTAAGCCATGTCTCCGCAATATCCTTTCTTTCAGGAATGCTAGTTCTGCTGGGTTCGCAGGAGAGCTTCTGTGAGGTTTGTAAGGTAGGAGGCGAGGTACTGGCGGAGTTGGAGCTGTGAGGACGGGTCGTGAGTCGAGCTTGAGTAGCTCAGTTGGTAGAGCAGTTCCCCGCGAAAGGCAAAGGTCCCGAGTTCGAGTCTCGATCCGGCACACAGTTTTAATCTGCCGGGAAGTTTCTTCAAGGCCCTTTTTGAGGGACCAAAGACGTGATAGCCACATGGGGAGAGATCAGGACTTCAGGGAGGATGCTCGAGTGCCTCCCAGTTGAGTTGGCGTAACTCCTGCGTTACGACATTTGTGATATGGGGACGTGCATTATCGTGAACTAGCAGCAGCACCCCTTGTCTCATGGAACTTGTCGCGCCATTCCACAATGGTGGTTTTCGAGGGACATGTTGGCCAGTACACAATCTTCATTCTGCGATGGATGTCCATCAGTGTTTTTCAGTAGCCAAGAAAATAATAACAGCACGTTGGTCCTGCTTGGACGCATCTGGTAATAATGTTGCCATAATCAAGTTTCCGCACTTCCAACACGCACGTCAAAAAGATAAAAATGCCACACTAGCTCCTTGCTTACATGTCGGTGCTTGTGTACCCGCATCGGAGTCACGGTACGTTGCCTATACGCTGCAGCAACGACTACATACGGAAACTTTTTGATGGCCGCTTATATAAGCGGCTGAGTCATTGCATCACAGAGGCAGTTTACATCCACAAATACAAATCCATCTTGAATGAATCAGGAAACGCCCGATAACAGCAACCATTAGACAGCGCAAACTAATCCGTACCTATAAGCTCATACAAATAAGTCTGTAATTACGTGATAATTTACAATATACAGTCTACGTATCAGCAGCACTGGAGAAAGTATGTGGCTGGGCAACTTCTCCAAGGCTGACCACACCTAACTTCACTCAGATGTGAAAGGTATCTAGCGGTCTGCAAAAATAAGCAGGCTAGGCACAATTTAAACCTACGTGCAAACTTTGCAAAGCTTATTTCGTCTGAGACATACTTTGATTCACGTCATGCT
This sequence comes from Schistocerca americana, assembly GCF_021461395.2. NCBI lineage: Eukaryota > Metazoa > Arthropoda > Insecta > Orthoptera > Acrididae > Schistocerca > Schistocerca americana. Next base: position 798,725,846 of record NC_060122.1, read on the forward strand.
TTGAGCTTAAGCATATGTTGTGGTCTTGGTGCCATCCAGGAAATAACAAGAGTCCGTGCTTCGACGCTCCTATCTCTTATGGCACGTGGCCGTTCTTTCTCTGTGTACGACAAGCTGTGGAGTCGTGCCTAGTGGATGTCGCACTGTAGGTCTACTTACGTGGCGGATGTAACGAGCTCTGGCACTTACGCGGCGAATTCAAGTCGCACAGCGCACACGGTTATTGGTAAGTAGCTATGGGGATCCAGAAGATGACTACGCAAAAATTTGTAAGAAACACAGAGAAATGACACGTACGAGTGGATAGAGAAACCATAAAAGAAATAATTATAGGAGGGAATGAGTCAGCATACAGAAAAATCAAAACAACCTTGAGTGGAATTAAAATCAAGGGTGGCAGCAGTAAGACTGCACTGAGAATTCCGCTGTTACATGCAGAGAAGAGAGCGGATAGGTGGAAAGACTACAGTGAAAGCCTCTGCGAGGGCAAGAACTTGTGTGATGACGTCATACAAGAAGAAAACGGAGTCGATAGAGAAGAGATAGGGGATCCAGTGTTATAATCAGAATTTAAAAGACCTGTGGAAGACTTAAAATCAAGTAAGGCAGAAGGATTGGTAACTTTCCATCGGAATTTCTGGTATCACTTGGGGGAAGTGCCAAAAAAAACATTATTCTCTTTGAAATGATAATTAAATCAAGACCCTAAGCTGTCGACATGTCCGAAAGAACAGATACCATCTTCATTTAGTTAAGGCTAACCGGCCATTGACCTTCTTCTTCTGTGCGGATGCACACGTATTGCCCGAACTCTTACAGGACTCGGTAAGAATGTCTACCGCGAGTAATGAGTGTAACAGGCAGGGGCACTATGAATGTAGTGTATGAACATTAAGTTGGGAATGTGGGTCTCACGGGGAACGTGCAAGTGATAAATCCCTGCAGTCGCACTACCCTCTCTGCCCTCGGTGGCTCAGATGGATGGAGCGTCTGCCATGTAAGCAGGAGCTCCCGGGTACGAGTCCCGGTCGGGGCACACATTTTCAACTGTCCCCGTTGATGTATATCAAAGCCTGTCGACAGCTTAGGGTCTTGCTTTAATTATCATTTCATTCTAGAGCGCTGCATGGTCAACGATGGTATCTGTTCTTTCGGACATGTCCGAAAGAACAGATAGCATCTTCATATTATTCTCCTTGGTGTGTACAATGTATGAGACTGGCGATGATATACCATCAGATTTTCTGAAAAACGTCATCCTCACAATTTCCAAGATTTCAAGAGCTGACAAGTGCGGGAATTACAGCACAATCAGCTTAACAGCTCATGCATCCAAGTTGCTGACAAGAATAATGTACAGAAGAACGGAAACGAAAAATGAGGATCGTTAGATGATGATCGGGGGCTTTAGGAAAGATAAAGGCAGCAGAGAGTCTGTTCTGACATAATGGAAACAATTCCGAAGAAAAATCGAGACACGTTCAAAGGATTTGTCGGCAATATCAAATGGAGCAAGTTGTTCGAAACTCTGAGAAAAATATGGATAAGCTATAGGTAAATACAGGTGATATACACCATGTACAAGAACCAAGAGGAAACAATGGGAGTAGAAGACCAAGAACGAAGTGCTGGAATTTAAAACGTTATGAGACAGGTAGTGAAACATGGACTGTGAGAGAACCGGAACGCAAGAAGCATTTCAGATGTGGTGCTACAGAAGGATGTTGAAAAATAGGTGGACTGATAAGGTAAGGAATGAGGAGGTTCTCCGAAGAATCGCCGAGGAAAGGAATACTTGGAGAACACTGACAAGAAGAAAGGACAGAATGATAGGACATCTTTTAAGAAGTCATCGAATATCTTCCATGGTACCAGAGGGAGGTGCAGAAGGTAAAGGGTATAGAGGAGACAGAGAATGGTACAGATCCAGGAAATAATGGAATACGTAGGTTGCAATTGGTACTACGAGATCAAAAGGTTGGCACGAGAGAGGAAATCGTGGTGGGCTGCATGAATCCAGTCAGAAGACTGAAAAGACTTATCTCCAAGTTTCGATTCGCCGTGGCGTAGTTGCAGAGCACTAGGGGGCAGGCACGTCAGAAAACGTAGACAACTCGTCCGCTCCATACTGTGGCATCGAGTTAATTGGCTCCTGCAGATAGGCAGCCTAGTTGACAGATTGCCAAAGCGGGCTGCCGTCGTTGAGTACGCACTCACGTACTGACGCATGGCACGTCACAGACGGTGCCTATGCTGACCACGTGGAGCACGAGTTAAAAACTTGTGGAGGTGCCCTGTCCGTTGGTATGTGCCTGTCTTCTGTGTGTCACGTAGTTTTCCCACAGTCTTCTTCTGAATTCTACAGGTAGTTATGAATAACACTGTATGAACTGCGTGACGGAATTCGATGGCATACTGAAAATATTGTGGCATCTGTCGTAGATTTGGTGTGGTCTATGATGGAGCGTTTATGAGTATTGGCGCTGTCCGAAAGTCATGCACAATTTGCAAGAACAGTTAATGGATGGCCTGAAAGAAACTGCAAACTGCATCAATATACAAAACATACCGTTATCATCCCTCTAAAAAACATGCTATCACGCTACACTCAATCCATTAAAAACAATGTTACACACTCACACACATACACACACACACACACACACACACACACACACACACAAACGCGTGAGCGCGCGCCCACACTTACACACGCAAACAAGCCAAGAGACGAAAGTAAAGCAATAGTTGATACGACCAAATCGTCACCCTTCTCCCGCTATAAGTCTGAAGTGGTTGCTACGTCAGCAGAGAACTGCCGCGCATCATTTAAAAGGTCAAAGTGAGATCTGTTGCCCAAACCCACGACCTATTTATTGGCCAGACTGCATGCAGAGTGCAGCCTTTCTTCACCGCGGTTCTAGGAGGGTGAAGTTGGCGGACCCACCGCCCGGTCATCTTTCAACCTCCGGGAAAGATCGCCCGCTATTCATTTGGTATCAGGCTGAGCGAGCGGACCTAGAACCACCGTGGAGGGACTGGCACGGGAGAAAATCCCGGCCCCTATCCGGAACTGAACGCGGCTCCTCCTAGGCCAGAGTCTAGTGCTGTGCCAGCTAGACCACCACGGCCACAGCTCCATTTAATTTACCGAACATGAACAAAATGCGGAAACAAGAAAACCAAAAGATCTAGACGTGAACATGTGCCGAGTTTTCGTATGTGAGGTGAAAGTATGAAACGCAGATTGAGTCAGGACAGACAAATAGCTAAGTAACATTTTATTTATGCAAAAAATATGGGGCGAACCTATTCCGTTTCGAATTTGGTATCGTACTCCCCCATGAGCCAGGGAACTTGCTGATGGTGGGGAGGTTTGCGTGCCTCAAAGATACAGATAGCCGCTCCATAGGTGCAACCACAGTAGTATCCACTGAGAGGCCAGACAAACGAGTGGTTCCTAAAGGGGTTCAGCAACCTTTTCAGTAGTTTCAGGGGCAACAGTCTGGATGACTGACTGATCTGGCCTTGTAACGTTAACCAAAACGGCATTCCTCTGCCGGTAGTACGAATGGCTGAGAGCAAGGGGAAAGTACAGCCGCATTTACTGTAGGGTTTAATGGTGATGGCATCCTCTTGGGTAAAATATTACGGACGTAAAATGGTCCCGACCGTCACAATGAACGCATTATTGTAGCCAAGACAGATACGAAGCCCACATCTACCACAGCAGTACATGTTTATATGGCAACTAGCTCCGCAGGTGATGAAGAGATTGAAGAAATGTATGATATAAAAGAAATTATTCAGATAGTTAAGGGAGACGAAAATTTAATTGTGATGGGAGACTGGAAATCCATAGTAGGAAAAGGAAGAGAAGGAAAAATAGTGGATGAACATGGACTGGGGGAAACGAATGAAAGAGGAAACCGCCTGGTAGATTTTAGCACACAGCATAATTTAATCATCGTTAACATTTTGTTTAAAAATCGTGAAAGAAGGTTGTATACGTGGAAAAGAGCGAAAAGCTGTTTACAAGTTGTACATAGACGGCTGTTATAAAAGTAGAGGGGCATGAAAGGGAAGCAGTGGTTGAGAAGCGAGTGAGACAAGGTTGTAATCTATCCTAGATGTTATTCAGTGTGTACATTGAGCAAGCAGTAAAAGAAAGCAAAGAAAAATTTTGAGTGGGAATTAGGGTTCAGGGAGAAGAAATCAAAATTTTGAGATTTGTCGATGATACTGTAATTCTCTCAAAGACAGCAAAGATATTGGAAGAGCAGTTGAACGGAATGTACAATGTCTTGAAAGGAGGAAATAAGATGAACATCAACAAAAGCAAAACAAGGATAATGGAGTGTAGTCGAATTAAATGAGGTGATGCTGAAGGAATTAAGATTAGGAAATGAGACACATAGGGTAGTAGATGAGTTTAGCTACTTGGGCAGCAAAATAACTAATGATAGGGTATAAAATGTAGGTTGGCAATGGGAAGAAAAGTGTTTTCGAAAAAGAGAAATTTGCTAACGTCGAATATATACGAGGTAATGTTGCCCGCCCGGTTGGCCGTGCGGTCTAACGCAGTCTGCCGCCGGCAGTGCTGCGAGGCGGTCACGCGCCAGAGCGCTGCGGGCGAGGCGCGCACGGTGTATTTTTTACTTCGGCCGCTGTAAGTGCCGTTTTCTCTTCTAGACCACCATGGCGCACAACTATCGGAAGAAGACATTACGTTTCAACTTTTGTTCCGGCTTCGCCCGACCCAAGGCTCTGAAGGTAGAACGATTTATTCGCGATGAAGTTAAAATACCACCAACGGATCTAATTGGTATCCACTTTTCTATAGTTAGCAGTACCGTCTACGTCAAAATGATCAACGACGCGGCGTGCGACAAGGTGCTTCAAGAGGCAAAACGTGGACTGCGCTTCTGTCATTCCGACGGCAACGTCGGACCCGTTACCGTCGATCACGCAGGTCTCGGCACACGGACGATAAGGATCTTCGAACTGCCGTTCGAACTACCTGCAGACGTCGTCATCGAGGCTCTCCGTCCCTATGGCAACGTTCTGGAACATGTTACCGAACGGTGGGTACAATTCCAGACCTATCCAGTTTTAAACGGTGTTAGACAGGTCCGCATCGAGTTGCAGAAACACGTGCCTTCCTATCTACGTATCGGAGGCTGCCGTGCCATTATAATGTACGACGGCCAACCTCGGACCTGTTCCGGTTGCGGGAAAGAAGGTCACCTACGGTCTGAATGCATTCAACGACGTGTCGCGCAGCTCCCGTTGTCGGAAGCGTCCGTCACACCCACGATGACCGCCCTACCGGTCACTTACGCAGCGGCTCTCGCCACGTCTACAGTTTCGTCCAGTCCGTCGCCCGGTCCTTCCGATCGGCACGTCCCACCGCCCCAGTCACCTATGGACGGTGCGGACGTCCCACCTGACAACCTTGCCGCCGAACAGGCTCCCGCACCGGACGCTGAGGAGACCAGTACATCTTCACAACACCGGTTTGACAATTTCATTGTACCCACCGACGCCTTCGGACCAGGTCGACGCTCCTCCTTGCCGTCGTCCGACACTGAGGAACACGTGCGCAAACAACGCTCGCCAAGTAGGCGCAAACGCCGTCACCGTTCACCCATGGGCTCTCAAAGCGTCGCCACCCGCGACGACGAAGACGACACCCAACCAGCCGACATTTCCACGCAAAGGTCGGCGGGCAACTTTCACGATGAACAAGAAGTTTCGCAGGACGGGACCACCATGGAGGTCGCCACGCACAATGTAACGATCGGTGCGCCGGTTGAGACGCCTGTCTACCCGCCGACAACTCCAGATCTCTCTCACCACGACGCCATTCCCATGCACATTGGACAGACCCACGGCACAGGAGCATGGGCCGACGACATTGAGGAAGATACGCCCCCTCCTCTGGATGCATTGCCTCTGTCGGTCAAGGCTGCCTGTTAACATCAAAAGCGAGGCACTGCAGCTGATGGGACGGGACGTCCTGTCGGTGCCCTCCTCATACTTCCCTTGGTGATGGTAGATGCGCGTCCACCACCACTGAAACAAACGTACCGGTTCGCCACACTGAACATCAACATGATCGGCACTGCACCCAAGCTGCAACTCCTATGTGACATGCTTCGGGCCTCTGACGTCGACGTCGCCCTTCTTCAGGAAGTACGCGTTGCCACACTACCACCAGTCTACGGCTACGACTCATACACGTCCACATGTGACCAATCAGGCCGTGGAGTGGCTTTCTACATACGCGAAGGAATCCCACTCAAGGACACGACAATCCTTCCCTGTGGAAGGGGCATAGCTGTTAGCATCTTCGACACGCGCGTCATCAATATCTACGCTCCGTCTGGCTCCACGAATCGTCGGCAGCGGTCCACTTTCTTCGGACATGACGTGGCGCCCCTGTTTTCTGGACGCTATGATCGCCTTATCATGGGAGGCGATTTCAACTGCGTCCTCCATCCGCAGGACCAAATGCCTGGTTATTCGCCATGCCCGGCGCTGCTCACCTTAATCGAGGATTTTCATCTAGTGGACGTTTGGGAGAAAATTCATGGCAGTACCCCCGGTTTTACCCATTACACAGCACATTCTGCGAGCAGACTGGACCGGTTTTATGTCTCTGCCCACCTTGGCAATGAAGTCGCCCAAGCTGAACGATGGCCACTTGCATTTTCGGACCACTGCGCCGTCATTTGCTCCCTGGCTCTGCCACCTCAGTCAGTGTGGCGCAGCAGAGGTTACTGGAAGCTTAATACCTCCCTCCTTAATGATCCACACTGCCGACAATGCATTGCCACTACATGGGCGTCTTGCGAAAGACACCTCCCGCAGTACACATCCACGTTCCATTGGTGGCTCAAATGTGCCAAACCTTCGATCAGGAAGGTCTTCATGCAATGTGGAAAGGAAGCAGCAGCATGGCATCGAGACACCACAAATTTTCACTACGCCATCCTCCGTGAGCTCGATGCACTCCCTCCATCACCAGACACCCATAGGGAACGACAGCGTACTAAAGCTCGTCTCCTCTCTCTCCAACGTGCACGACTGCATGGTGTCGTGGTGCGTTCCCGACGACAAGACCTCCTCCACGACGAAACCCCATCCACAATCCACGCCGCATCCGACCACAGTCGTCGACGTCGACTTTTCGTCCCCAACATCACGACCTCCGATGGTGTTCACCACACAACACAGGCGGCAGTGGTGTCTGGCCTTGCTGAACATTATCGACAATTTTATGATGATGAACCGATGGCAACGCCAATTCCTGATGATCTCCGTCCTTCCCCTGATCGGACCCTCACCGTAGCGGAGTCAACGTCCATGATGTCTGCAATCACCGCAGAAGAGGTGGTAGATGCGATCAACAAAGGGACCAAGAACAAATCACCAGGACCAGATGGTCTCCCAGTGGAGTTTTTAATGCTTCCTCGCTGGACGGAAATGATTCAGGAACTATTTACTCCGTCCTTCCCAATTCCACTTGAATTCGTCACTGGCATTCTTCCACCTGTGCCTAAGCCGAAGGGAGGGTCTCATGTCTCTGCATATCGCCCCCTTACACTACTGAATGCAGACTATATAATCTATGCACGCCTCTTAGCAGCGCGCATACGCACCGTCTTACCTACGGTCCTTTCACCGGAGCAGACTGTACGTGGTTGTGGGGCCACCTTACAAACAGCCCTAGGAGAATGCCGTGACCTCATCGCACTGGCGTCGGCTTGTCGCCTTCGTGCAGCACTGGTATCCGTCGATTTCACGAGTGCCTTTAATCACGTTCGACACCCATTCCTCCTCATGGTGGCGACACGTATGGGGTTCCCATTACCTTTTGTCGATGCCATTCGCCGGTTACTACTTCCCGCGGTCTCGATGGTACAAGTCTACGGGAGGCTTGTAGGACCGATTCCTATACGCCGCTCTGTGCGTCAAGGATGCCGTATGTCTACTTTACTACATGCCATTTCACTTGAGCCCCTCATCACTGGTCTTACCTCTAGACTGCAGGGTCTCACTTTGCGTGACTACACCTTTCACTGCAGGGCTTATGCGGACGACCTCCTCTTTCTCACCTGCTCCTCCACGGAACTCAATGACGCCATCCAATGGATCCACCAGTTTGGACGTCTTTCTGGTAGCATTCTTAATGTCCGTAAATCGACTATGATGCACATTGGGCGCAGCCTCCCGGCTATAGTGCCGACCCCACTCCCAGTCAGTACCACCCTTCGTTACTTGGGTATCGAATTTACGAGCTCCACACACCGCACAGTGGCCCTGGCTTACCGGCGGCTTTTGCAGTCGATTCGGCACCATGTCCGCGGTCAAGTGCACCGTAACTTAAACCAACTCCAACGTGTGTCCTATGTCAACATGTATGTCGCCCCTAAACTGGTACACGTCGCCCAGATCCTCCCAATGCCGTTACTCCTTGGCCGTCGCATCCAATCAGCCTTTGGATATTTCGTGTCAGCAGGGGCACTTTTCAAAGTCCGCTACAACACTCTAACACTGCCTCCTGCAAAAGGTGGCCTCGGACTCGTCAACGTGCGGGCACGATCTTCTGCACTCTTTGTCCACACTCTGTTGCGGCACTGGCGGGGGCCGGTCCCGTCTTTAACACGCAGTCTCTTAGATATCCTCCGACCAGCTTCTCTCGATCCACCGATCAATGTGGCACCTATTTCTCCATTATTGTACCACGTCGCCAATTGTTGCATAGAACTCAGCTACGTTCGGGCCGATCTTCCAGTCACCCGTCCTCCCCGTACAAACGATTATTATCAATTGTTTATGCTGTCCAACCCTTGCGACCCCGTGGCGCTCCAGCATCCTGACGTTAAATGGCGAACGGTTTGGGGGTGTGTGCATGCACCCTTTTTACCGTCGTCTGTGTCTGCACTCTGGTATATTTTAGTCTATGGAAAATTCCCGACTAATAGTCGACTTTATCGCATAGGACTGGCCACCTCCCCACTCTGCCCTGACTGTCAGCTAGAAGACACCGACGAGCACCGTATTACGTGCCCCCTGAAACAAAACGTATGGCTCCTCATCCAGCGAATCGTGGGCTTTTACCTCCGTGCCCCGCCAACGACGGTAACCCCGGATTTCCTGTTGTTGCCCCAGACATTTCACTACCCTCTTGCTAAGCACCATATCCTAATCTGGTTTCGAGGACAGGCTTTAGAATACCTGTTTCAGAGTGGCCGCTTACAGTCCTTGACTTCTGGTACAAAGTTGTGACCGCGCATAGCACCCTCACCCGAAAACCATCTTACCGACAAACTTTTGCCGGTTATCTCCGCAGCGTCTTCCTTGACCCCCCTCAAAGTTGGGGTGTGCCATGCTTACCTGTCACATGATGCAACACCCTTATCCACGTTCTCATGCATCGACCAAAAAAACAAATAAAAAATAATAAAAAAAACAAAAGGAAGAAGACAGAATATGTTACTTTTTGTTGTATTTAATGCTTTTTTCAATATTTTTTTTGTTTAACTAACGGTCATTTGTATATGTTTAAATGGTACCTTGAAGAACTCTTGCATAGTGAATGTATATGTACTTTTAGTTTGTTCAATAAAGATTATTAAAAAAAAAAAAAAAAGCACGGCTTTCCGGGCGGGAAGGAGCGCCTGGTCCGCGGCACGAATCCGCCCGGCGGACTTGTGTCGATGTCCGGTGAACCGGCCAGTCTGTGGATGGTTTTTATGCGGTTTTCCATCTGCCTCGGCGAATGCGGGCTGGTTCCCCTTATTCCGCCTCAGCTACACTATATCGGCGATTGCTGCGCAAACAAGTTCTCCACGTACGAGTACACCACCATTACTCTACCACGCAAACATAGGGGTTACACTCGTCTGGTGTGAGACGTTCCCTGGGTCCGGTGGTGGGCGGCGGAGGAGTGAAAGTGAAGTGGACCACTGCGGTTGCGCCGGGGTCGGAGCTTCTCCGTCGTTTCCAGGTCCCCGGCTAACATACAATACAATACAATACAATACAATACTAGGTAATCTTGTCTGAAGAAATTTTTTTGAGTGTAAGACTGTATGGAAGTGAAACAGTTTAGCCAAGATAAGAATAGAGGCTTGTGGCACAGAAGAATGCTGAAGATTAGAGGGGTAGATCGTGTAACTAGTGCTCGGTTGATAGGACACATTCTGAAGCATCGAGGGAACACCAATTTAGTACGGGAGGGAAGTTCGGGGGGTAAAAATCGTAGAGGGAGACAAGAGATGAATACAGTAAGCAAATTCAGACGGATGTAGGGTGCATTGTTTTCGGAGATGAAGAGGTTAGCACAGGATAGAATAGGATGGAGAGCTGTATCAAACCAGTCTTCGGACTGAAGACCAAAACAACAACAACAACAACAAGTAGATTGATCAGAAAAAAAGAAAACTGAAATGGCTTTATTGTACAACGAGAAATCTTTCTGGAAGATAAATATCCGATTGCAGACCCAAAAAAATATGTTTTCATTTATAAAACGAATATTTTCATACTTGCCACAGAAACAAACTTGAAACACCAACTAATTCTCAGTTCACCTAAGCCCGAAAGTAAGATCTTCCTGGGGGCCGCTTAGCCGGGTGTCCTGTGCACAGTGCTGGACCCGTAGTTCATCCTGCCTGCGCCGAGAGGTTGTGGGCGACTCTGCCGCCGGCAGCCCTGCCTCTGCCTTCTCCAGGACGCGGAGAGGTTCCGGCTGGACGACAAAGTCCGACCGCAGACGCAGGTGAAGCGGTCCCGCGGGTTCCGCCGCAATCGGATACGGCCAGCCTACTTGAGGCGCGTGTCCACCGTGCCTCCCTGTCTCCCTGCTCCAGACGATGACGTCCAGAGAAAGCCGGGCGTTGGGCGCCGAGCAGGTCACACGGATACTGCAGCAGCGATACCTCTAAGTCACGCCACATACGAGGCGACCACTCGGCTAACGGATTTTTGTATTTTTTTTGTTTGTTTTGTTTTTATGGCATATCAAGTTCAGAATTCAAATATCAGTCTAACACAGCCGTCAGATGCAACTCTAAAATCTTCTCTAGAAAATCGACATTTTAAATTCTGAAGTTCTCAGAGTGTGCTTAGTAACCTAAAATGAGGACGAATTTTTTCGATAGAAGGTGTAGCGCTGTGGTAAAATGCACGTATGCCACGTGAGCGGTTAAGTTCGATTACCAGCCGATGCGCCGCGCGGGGTAGCAGCGTGGTCTTAGGCGCTTTGCCACGGTTCGAGTGGGACTCCCTTCGACAGAGGTTCGCGTCCGTCGTGGGCATGGGTGTGTGTGTTGTCCTTAGCGTAAGTTAGTTTAAGTTAGATTAAGTAATGTGTAAGCCTAGGGTCCGATGACCTCAACAGTTTGGTCCAATAGGAACTTACCAAAAATTTCTAAATTTCGCCGGACGTTGTGACCGAGCGGTTCTAGGCGCTTCAGTCCGGAACCGCACTGCTGCTACGGTCGCAGGTTCGAATCCTGCCTCGGACATGGATGTGTGTGATGTCCATAGTTAGGTTTAAGTAGTTCTAAGTCTAGGGGACTGATGACCTCAGATGTTAAGTCCCATAGTGCTTAGAGCCATTTGAACCACTTCCAAGTTTCCAGGCGATGCAAATTCATAAACAAAACTTTATCTTCTATGAGCATTTCCGTGAAGCGCAAAATGCATAAAGATGGGGAAAAATCGGTAACGCTCGAGACTCCCTTTTCGGTCATTATTTATTTATTTATTTATTTTGTTCATTTCAATTTGAATACAGTAATGGAAAAAAGACATGAAGATCAAAAAATAATTAATGTACAGTAATGAAATTTGGGGAACACACTTGTCCAAGTAACATATTCAAATGATTAATATCACGAAATCAAAAGTTAATGTAAGCACGAGATAAGCCATTGCTAATGTGAGATGCTGGTGTACTAATAATAGCTGCAGCCGCCAGGATGTTCAATGTTGTTGTTGTTGTTGTGGTCTTCAGTCCTGAGACTGGTTTGATGCAGCTCTTCATGCTACTCTATCCTGTGCAAGCTTCTTCATCTTCCAGTACCTACTGCAACCTACATCCTTCTGAATCTGCTTAGTGTATTCATCTCTTGCTCTCCCCCTACGATCTTTACCCTCCACGCTGCCCTCCAATACTAAATTGGTGATCCCTTGATGCCTCAGAACATGTCCTACCAACAGATCCCTTCTTCTAGTCAAGTTGTACCACAAACTTCTCTTCTCCCCAATCCTATTCAATACCTCCTCATTAGTTACATGATGTACCCATCTAATCTTCAGCATTCTTCTGTAGCACCACATTTCGAAAGCTTCTATTCTCTTCTTGTCCAAACTATTTATCGTCCATGTTTCACATCCATAGAAGGCTACACTCCATACAAATACTTTGAGAAACGACTTCCTGACACTTAAATCTATACTTAACAAGTATAGGTTCGCAGGAGAGCTTCTGTAAAGTCTGGAAAGTAGGAGACGAGGTACTGGCGGAAGTAAAGCTGTGAGGACGGGGTGTGAGTCGTGCTTGGGTAGCTCAGATGGTAGAGCACTTGCTCGCGAAAGGCAAAGGTCCCGTGTTCGAGTCTCGATCAGGCACACAGTTTTAATCTGCCAGGAAGTTTCATAGCAGCGCACACTCCGCTGCAGAGTGAAAATCTCATTCTGGCATCATCTGAATGTCTGTCGACAGGGTTCTTACTCCCTGAGTGTAGTTATTTGATGAAGGTGGCGCTCGCCTCGGTGGCAGAGTGATGGTCTAGAGCAACAGACGGGCTGCCAGTGGCGGGTGAACAACCTCCTCCCCCCCCCCCCCTCCTCCTCCCCCTCCACCCGCGCCGCGCCGCGCAACTGGGCCTTCGCCAGCGGCGGGCACGCCTCCCTGCGCATCCCGCTACCTGCGTGGCCACGGCGTGCGCCGCCGCCACACGCACCTCGCACACTGACACTACACTACTGGCTACACCACGAAGGCGCCATGCTACAGGTGCAAAATTTAACCGACAGGAAGAAGATACTGTGATGTGCAAATCATTAGCTTTTCAGAGCATTCACACAACGTTGGCGCCGGTGGCGACACCTACAACGTGCTGACATAAGCAAAGTTACCAACCGATTTCTCATACACAAACAGCAGCTGACCGGTGTTGCCTGGTGAAACGTTCTTCTGATGCCTTGTGTAAGGAGGAGAAATGCGTACCATCACGTTTCCGACGACGGATTGTAGCCTATCGCCATTGCGGTTTATCGTATCGCGACGTTGCTGCTCGCGTTGGTCGCGATCCAATGACTGTTAGCAGAATATGGAATCGGTGGGTTCAGGAGGGTAATACGGAACGCCGTGCTGGATCCCAATGGCCTCGTATCACTAGCAGTCGATATGACAGGCATCTCATCCGAATGGCTGTAACGGATCGTGCAGCTACGTCTCGATCCCTGAGTCAACAGATGGGGACGTTTGCAAGACAACAACTATCTGCACGAATAGTTCGACGACGTTTGCAGCTGCATGGAGTATCAGCTCGGAGACCGTGACTGCAGTTACCCTTGACGCTGCATCACAGACAGGAGCGCCTGCGGTGGTGTACTTAACGACGAACCTGGGTGCACGAATGGCGAAACGTCATTTTTTCGGGTGAATATAGGTTCTGTTTACAGCATCATGATGGTCGCATCCGTGTTTGGCGACATGGCGGTGAATGCACATTGGAATCGTATATTCGTCATCGCCATACTGGCGTATTACCCGGCGTGATGGTATGGGGTGCTACTGGTTACACGTCTCGGTCACCTCTTGTTCGCACTGACCGCTTTTTGAACAGTGGACGTTACATTTCAGATGTCTACCCTTCATTCGATCCGTGCGAAATCCTACATTTCAGCAGGATAATGCACGACCGCATGTTGCAGGCCCTGCACGGGCCTTTCTGGATACAGAAAATGTTCGACTGCTGCCCTGGCCAGCACATTCTGGTCAATGGTGGCCTAGCAACTGGCTCGTCACAATACGGCAGTCACTACTCTTGATGAACTGCGGTATCGTGTGGAAGCTGCATGGGCAGCTGTACCTGTACACGCCATCCAAGCTCTGTTTGACTCAATGCCCAGGCGTATCGAGGCCGTTATTACGGCCAGAGGTGGTTGTTCTGGGTACTGATTTCTCAGGATCTATTCACCCAAATTGCGTGAAAATGTAATCACATGTCAATTGTAGTATAATATATTTGTCCAATGAATACCCGTTTATCATCTGCATTTCTTCTTGGTGTAGGAATTTTAATGGCCAGAAGTGTAAAAGCTACTTCTCCGAAACACACCTTCTCCTAAGAGTGAGAGTCGAGCAAGATGTGTAGGAGAGCTGCTGTGAAGCCTGACAGGTATCAGAGAGGTACTGGCAGAAATGAAGATGCAAAGGCCGATCTGTCTAGCTCAGAAAAGAAGAGCATAGACCGCGAAGTCAAGATTCCGGATTTGAGTCCCAGTGAAACATTAAGTTTTAATCCGCTAGTAGGTTTCACTGCAGTGTTACTCGTAACTCGTCCAGAAGGCTCATCCTGCTGATCAAAAGCGAGGTGTCAATTAACTCGTGTGGTTGGCTCGAAGGAGGTGCATTTAGAGGCGCATGTGCATACTGTCTGAGAAATTTATCATGAACAGAGTTACTAACACAGAGTCGACAAATTTAAACATCAAGCACGAAGCTGCAGTTTTTCATGAATCTCATTCTTCATGACGTCATATCTCCTGAACTAGGTAGATGGTTCGTACCCCCACAGCGATTGTTGCCTGACATTAAGGGATGTGTCTACGACGTTTGGTTGAAATCGGTCCAGTGGTTTAGGAGGAGATGTACGAGACGCTCTCTCTCTCTCTCTCTCCCTCTCCCTCTCTCTCTCTCTCTCTCTCTCTCTCTCTCTCTCTCTCTCTCTCTCTCTCACACACACACACACACACACACACACACATACATAAACACATCTGTTTTCATAATACGTTTCTATTTAATTTTGTGGTTCTGTCAGTGAGGGAAACGTGGAAACTTTGTTCTGTTTGTTCACCGTGTTTTCTGTGGCGGACATTTCTTTAATACTCTTTTTATCGAACTTATATACAAGGTGCGTCTGAAAAGTTCGGTGAATGGTCTCTGAAAAGAAAAGGGAACAAGAGTTACATCTACATCCACATCTACATGGATACTCTGCAAATCACATTTAAGTACCTAGCAGAGGGTTCATCGAACCACTTTCACAATTCTCTATTATTCCAATCACCTATAGCGCGCGGGAAGAATGAACACCTATATCTTTCCGTACGAGCTCTGATTTCCCTTATTTTATAGTGGTGATCGTTCCGCCCTATGTAAGTCGGTGTCAACAAAATATTTTCGCATTCGGAGGAGAAAGTTGGTGATTGGAATTTAGTGAGAAGATTCCGTCGCAACGAAAAACGCCTTTCTTTTAATGATGTCCATTCCAAATCCTGTATCATGTCTGTGACACTCTTTCCCATATTTCCCGATAATGCAAAACGTGCTGCCTTTCTTTGAACTTTTTCGATGTACTCAGTCAGTCCTATCTGGTAAGGATCCCACACCGCGCAGCAGTATTCTAAAAGAGGAGGGACAAGCATAGTGTAGGCAGTCTCCTTAGTAGGTCTGTTACACTTTCTAGGTGTCCTGCCAATGAAACGCAGTCTTTGGTTAGCCTTCCCCACATTTTATATGTATTCCTTCCAATTTAAATTGTTGGTAATTGTAATTCCTAGGTATTTAGTTGAATTTACGGCTTTCAGATTAGACTGGTTTATCGTGTAACCGAAGTTTAACGCTTTCTTTTTAGCACTCATGTGGATGACCTCACACTTTTTGTTATTTAAGATCAACTGTCACTTTTCGCACCACTTCGATATTTCTTCTAAATCGTTTTGCAGTTTGTTTCGATCTTCTGATGACTTTATTAGTCGATAAACGACAGCGTCATCTGCAAACAACCGAAGACGGCTGCTCAGATTGTCTCCCAAATCGTTTATATAAGGAACAGCAAAGGGCCTATAACACTACCTTGGGGAACGCCAGAAATCATTTCTGATTTACTCGATGACTTTCTGTCAATTACAACGAACTGTGACCTCTCTGACAGGAAATCACAGTCCAGTCAGATAACCAGTTACAAACGAAGTAGCTTTACTGGCTTTCAGAGTGATCAGTTTCAGCCACAAGAATCTTCTGACGTCGGTTGTAAGGATATCGCAAAGTGTCAGTAAACGCATCTTATGGATTTTCTCGAAGCACCGAGGTCTCGCGTTATTGGATATCCGCATCATTACAAAAAATTAGACCTGGTGCTACCACTACGACTCGGACAGAAAGCGACAGTCAATGGCATTGTGCTCATCGTTTTCCTTGTCTCCCAAAAAAGTCGTCTGAAAAAAATCCAAGTTTAAAATGACGCTGATGTCTTTTTTCGATAGCGACGGCTTGAAGCATTACGAATTTCTACCCGAGTGAGGCAGGGAAGGCGTTGAACAAGCGGTTGACTGTCGCTTGGTCTTCGGATTGTGTGACAGTACCAAGTTTCATTACCTTCAATGATGGGGATATCTAACAACGCTTTACCACGACGCTTCGAGTGATTCCACAAAAAGCGTTTGGTGTCACTGTGAACGTTATTTGATCACATTGGAGAAGTTTCTAGCTCCAAGATGGAATACTAAATCTCAGCAGACCTGGTTTCAACAGCGTTCAACGACCTCACACAGTGCCAGTCTATCTGTGGCAAGAATAAAACATTTGTTTGGATTTCGCGTTGTCTTAAGAGACGCTATCAGGACTGAACCTTAAAACTTTTCTAGCTTTCCCATATTTATCAAATTATTTCAAATTTTCATTTTTCACTCTGGCACCCTGTATTTTTATTTTACCTTTCCAAGCATTAAATGAGTGTTTTATTATCCTGTACTTTCGTGAGATGAATATGTGATGAATCACAGTTGTTTCATTATGACCACACTAGCTCACTAAGCCGGTTGGTGTGGCCGTGCGGTTAAAGGCGCTTCAGTCTGGAACCGCGTGCCCGCTACGGTCGCAGGTTCGAATCCTGCTTCGGGCATGGATGTGTGTGATGTCCTTAGGTTAGTTAGGTTTAAGTAGTTCTAAGTTCTAGGGGACTGATGACCACAGAAGTTAAGTCCCATAGTGCTCGGAGCCATTTGAATTTTTTTAGCTCACTAAAAAAAAAAAAAAAAAAAAATCTGCCGGCCGAAGTGGCCGTGCGGTTAAAGGCGCTGCAGTCTGGAACCGCCAGACCGCTGCGGTCGCAGGTTCGAATCCTGCCTCGGGCATGGATGTTTGTGATGTCCTTAGGTTAGTTAGGTTTAACTAGTTCTAAGTTCTAGGGGACTAATGACCTCAGCAGTTGAGTCCCATAGTGCTCAGAGCCATTCTTTTTAAAAAGATCAATCGATATTTTTCAACCGAAGTGCCTGAGAGCACTAGAGACAAGAAGCTAGGTCGAAACTTCGACGCGAAAGATGCCTTCTGCCTCATCACAACAACGTACTGTCTCAACCATTAGAACTGAAAATTTATTTACATCTGACGAAGTTCAAATGGCTCTGAGCACTATGGGACTTAACTTCTGAGGTCATCAGTCCCCTAGAACGTAAAACTACTTAAATCTAACTAACCTAAGGACATCACACACATCCATGCCCGAGGCAGGATTCGAACCTGCGACCGTAGCAGCTGCCCGGTTCCAGACTGTAGCACGTAGAACCTCTCGGCCACTCCGGCCGGCCATCTGACGAAGTTTCGAGTAAGAAGAAGACTAGATTTGTACAGATGTGTATGTATAGCTATGTTGAAAAACACAAAACACATCAGTACCTATGGCTGAACCTTACGAATATGATCTTCCAAGCGATGTGACCGTAAATTATATTTTTCACAATCGGAAACAGGTTTCACTATAGTTAAGAGTTTCATTTTCTCGTACCAAAACTGCAAAATTTAAACATGTGGACGCTGTTATCTTGTCTCTTAGAGCTTCTGTACGAAAGATGTAAATTGTTTCTGTCACTATACACATGCACTGCTGTGTGTTCGAAAATATGCATGTCTGCGCATTAAAATAAGAGAGCTCTGTTTCGTTACAGAGCTGAGCATAGTTTACAGCTACTCTTTCATCCGCTGATTTCTTTCGGATTCTACCGCCTCGGTGACCGGACGAAAGAAGTGGGTGCGACAGCTGTTGCGCACTACGCCGGGCAACCGCAGGACTCGTGACGTCAGCACTGCGTTTATGTTTTGTTCTTTACTCGCAGCTCTTAGAACCTGTGACGAGGCTTGCGTAATCAAGCCACGTTCAAACTACTCAAGCAAAGAGGTTACTGGAAGACTTTCCCTTCTAGCGTTCGCTGCTAATAGTTAGGCAGAATGTCAGCACTTCGTGGTGAGCTCAATTGTAATCTTCCAGCAGCAGCAGAAAGGCTAGACGGAAACCGATGCCGTTACAAGACAGAGACATCTGGTGACAGTGAACCTACCACTAGGCGCTAAGTGGTTGGACGTCCCCGACTCTTCACAGAACGTGGGATTCGGAGGCTTGTCTGCCCTGTAAAGTAGAATAGATGGTGCTCTGTGGCATCTCTGCCGAAAGAGGACAATATTGGTGGACGCACAAGTGTTCCGGAACACGACGTTCGCCGTACATTGTCGGAGCTCCACAGCAGAACACCCCTAGGTACTCACATGTTCACATGTTGGCCCGACGACATTGTCAATTAAAATTGCAGTGGGCACGAAACCATCAGGAATCGACAGTCGTTCAAAGGAAACGGCATCGGTAGTTTCATGCTAGAGAAAATGGTACTTTAAAAAGAATCAATAAAATGGTCGTTTCAGGCAGGAATCACTGCTTCTCGAACGGTTAACTGGAAGGAGTGAGGCCCACGAAATCGTCAATTAATTTGACACTTGTCATCCTTGTACTCCTATTGTCCCGAATTCCACTGTATATATTTCTCTCTCATCTTGTCTGTGTGGTTCTGACGATGAGAGCAGTATACTGTGGTGATACGCGAATTGTTTTGCAGCGTTTTTCGGATACATACTTTTTCTCCATGATGATGTATGTTCACTTCGGCGCAATCGTATTTTTCTCTCTGTCCACGATTCTCATTTACGTTTCACTATCTTCTATGTAAGACACTTATGTATCCTATACCAGCCGGTTAAAAGATTAACAGCACATACGTCATTTGTTCCAACCATTTCCTTAGGCGTAACTTGACGATGATCTGACACAAATGTATTCAAGTGCCACGGACGCAATGTCCCCTCCGGAGGTGCTCATTACTTTTCTGGAATTCTTTCAACAACTCCAACTCTCCCTTTATCCATAGATAGAATGATTTTACGGCATTCATAAAGAGTGTACAGATTTATCGCTATACTGTTCGGGTGAATCACATTTTTCCTACATTAGCCCACTGGTCGTCTCCACAAACGCCGTCATCGAGGGGAAAGGCGGCGCGATATGCGTTCCATGCCACGGACGCAAACTGATGTGAGCAGTATTATGCTGTGGGCGACATTCTCCTGTACTTGCAGCCGCGTACCACCTTCATCCCTTCATGCTTGATGTCTTCCCCAACGGCGATGTGTCCGCAGCTCGTGGTCTAGTCGCTTGCGTTGCTGCCTCTGGATCATCGGGTCTCGGGTTCGATTTCCGGCCGGGTTGGGGATTTTCTCTGCCCGGGGACTGAGTGTTTGTGTTGTCTTCATCATTTCACCCTCATCATCATTCGTGACAGTGTCTAGATTGGACTGTGAAAAAACTGGGGCTGTGTAAAAATTGAAACTTTGTACGGGCGCTGATGGCTGTGGAGCTGAGCGCCCCGTAAACCAAACATCATCCAACGGCGATGTCATCTTTCAGCAGGATAATTGTCCGTGCCTCTGAGAAACAACTGTGCTACAGTGGTTTGAGGAGCATTATAGTCAACTCATGTTGATATCTCAGTGACCAAATGTGCCTGATGTAAATCCTGTGGAACCCATCTGAGTTCCTATCGGGCACCTTCATCGCCTACGCAAATTAGCTGCCCGTTATTTACGCGAATTACATGATCTGTGTTTAGACATCTAATACCACACACCTCCACAAACCAACCAACAAAATGGTTCAAATGGCTCTGAGCACTATGGGACTTAACTTCTAAGGTCATCAGTCCCCTAGAACTTAGAACTACTTAATCCTAACTAACCTAAGGACGTCACAGACATCCATGCCCAAGGCAGGATTCGAACCTGCGACCGTAGCGGTCGCGGGGCTCCAGACTGCAGCGCCTAGAACCGCTCGGTCACCCCGGCCGGCAAACCAACCAACAAACTGCCGGGTTCCTGATACGCAAAGTCAGATATGTATTTCGTTCCAAACAAGCTATTAACAGGTGGTCATAACGTTTCGGCTCATCAGTTTATAACGTTCAAAGCAACAGTCGGCGCAGATTGTAGAAGATTTGACATGGTTTCTTTTATAGTGACCTTTTGAGGAGCTAATGGACATCAGAAGTAAATGCATGTAATGTTAGTGTAACGTAAATTGGAGTTTGTACTACTGCTTGTATGAGTGGTTTCGAAATGAAAACACTGAGACAGTATATAGTTTTAATACAAAATTTATTAAATTTTATATCCATTTCTGATTATTATTTAGATTTAGAACTATTATTTGTTTTAGGCATTATAAGTTAATGGAACTTGCTAGTTGTGGAATTGTGCCCAGCAAAAAAAACGAATTTGGTTTCAAGTATAACATATGAAATGATTGGTGGTTGAAAATTGTATGTCTTATGATTTCAAAGTGAAACCACCTCCTTAAAACAATTGACTGTTTACTTTTTGCCAATTTATTCTTGTATTGGTAGCTTAGTATGACGAAAAAGGTTAGTTTTGTGAAACATTTTAAAATATCTTCCACAGCGACGCCAACTCCTTGAAACACTTTAGTGTTTAATTTTTTTCCAGTTTCTTCTTATATTCGGTGCTCACTATGATAATGAAGATTATTATTGTAAAATTTTCAAGATTATATGTTTTTCGTATTGTTTGGACTCAAAGGGTTAACAGCGCCCGCCAGGTACACTGTTTTGATGTTAGGAAGTCTAAATGTACAAGACTAGGGACTTGCATGGTGCAGTTCCATATGAGAATCGAACGGCTGCGATTGAGTTCCCTCCGCCATGCTCCGCAAGGTGGCACAAGCATTGTGTACGTGGGTGCAGAAACCTCTAAGAGGAATCACGACTGCGGTCTGTGTTCTAGAATGGACCTTTCGCGGTGCGTGCGTAGAAACCAGTAAGAAACGGGAAAATGTTAGGTCTCCACTGTGCGAGCACTTTACTTTTAATTTCGTTGAGCGATTAACGGCTAGAGTCGCGCCTCGCCGTAGAAATGAAACCGCAGCTGTCCGTGTTGCGGTACGCAGCGGCGGCGCTTCCGGGCAAAAGGCGGGGCGTTTACAAGGCCAGAGAGCACCGCTTGTAAACGGGTAACGCACTGAATATATATATATATATATATATATATATATATATATATATATATATATATATACTACTGCCCATTAAAATTGCTACATCACGAAGATGACGTGCTACAGACGCCAAATTTAACCGACAGGAAGAAGATGCTGTGATATGCAAATGATTAGCTTTTTTCAGAGCATTCACACAAGGTTGGCGGTGGCGACACCTGCAACGTGCTGACATGAGGAAAGTTTCCAACCGATTTCTCATACACAAACAGCAGTTGACCGGTGTTACCTGGTGAAACGTTGTTGTGATGCCTTGTGCAAGGAGGAGAAATGCGTACCATCACGTTTCCGACTTTGATAAAGGTCGGATTGTAGCCTATCGCGATTGCGGTTTATCGTATCTCGAAATTGCTGCTCGCGTTGGCCGAGATCCATTGACTGTTAGCAGAATATGGGATCGGTGGGTTCAGAAGGCTAATACGGAACGCCGTGCTGGATCCCAACGGCCTCGTATCACTAGCAGTCGAGATGACAGGCATCTTAACCGCATGGCTGTAACAGATCGTGCAGCCAAGTCAAGATCCCTGAATCAACAGATGGGGTCGTTTGCAAGACAACAAGCATCTGCGCGAACAGTTCGACGACGTTTGCAGCAGCACGGACTATCAGCTCGGAGACCACGGCTGCGGTAACCCTTGACGCAGCATCACAGACAGGAGCGCCTGCGATGGTATACTCAACGACGAACGTGGGTGCACGAATGGCGAAACGTCATTTTTTCGGATGTATCCAGGTTCTGTTTACAGCATCATGATGGTCGCATCCGTGTTTGGCGACGGTGAACGTACAGTGGAAGAGTGTATTCGTCATCGCCATACTGGCGTATCACCCGGCGTGATGGTATGGGGTGCCATTGGTTACACGCCTCGGACACCTCTTGTTCGCAGTGACGGCACTTTGAACAGTGGACGTTACATTTCAGATGTGTTACGACCCGTGGCTCTACCCTTCATTCGATTCCTGCGAAAACCTACATTTCAGCAGGATAATGCACGACCGCGTGTTGCAGGTCCTGTACGGTCCTTTCTGGATACAGAAAATGTTCGACTGCTGCCCTGGGCACCACATTCATTCTCCAGATCTCTCACCAATTGAAAACGTCTGGTCAATGGTGGCCGAGCAACTGGCTCGTCACAATACGCCAGTCACTACTCTTGATGAACTGTAGTATCGTGTTGAAGCTGCATGGGCAGCTGTACCTGTACACGCCATCCAAGCTCTGTTTGACTCAATGCCCAGGCGTATCAAGGCCGTTATTACGGCCAGAGGTGGTTGTTCTGGGCACTGATTTCTCAGGATCTACGCACCCAAATTGCGTGAAAATGTAATCACATGTCAGTTGTAGTATAATATAGTTGTCCAATGAATACCCGTTTATCATCTATATTTCTTCTTGGTGTAGCAATTTTAATGGATAGTAGTGTATAGTCCGCAAAGACGCTGGCAGCAGCTGCATCGACAGCGAAAGTCGCTTTGCTTCAGACGGACGCGCCGACCGCGCCCTCACCAGGTGGACCCGGCGACTAGTTGCTGCTGGGCGGGTGCGACCATCGACGTCGACGGAAGCCGCGCAATCTTCCCGTTAGGCGCGGCAATTTTCCCATCAGCGCCCCACAGAGCGCCGGCCGGCCTTCCGGCTGCTCCCGCTGTCGGTGATGACCTTCAGCCACTGAAGCCCCCCGTCCCTCCACCCACACACACTGCGGGTTTACCCGTCTCCAGGGGTCTGCGTGTCCAGGAACCGACCTCCGGCTCATAGAGCTACTAATCTATACACTAATTTGGCAATGTAAGGCACCTAGTCCACAAAGTCGGCCTGAGAATCAGGGCGAAAATGATGGAGTTTTTCAGGCAAAGCTTCTACAAGCCGAGGACTCGAGACTGAATAGAGTTGAGAATTTAAGCTATCTGATCACATAGTTCGATGAAAAAATAAAATGATCGTAGGGCATTGTTGGCCGGGAGTTCGGCCGCCATATTGCAAGTCCTTTTTAGTTGACGCCACTTCGACGACTTGGGAGTCGATGAAAATGATGGACATACAACACCCACAGTCCCCTGCCGGGAATCGAACCCGGGCCCCCTGCGTGGTAGGCGGTAACGCTACCGCTACGCTACGGAGGCCTCAATAATTGCAGAAGATAAAACAATAGGTTACTGATAGATTTCAGGATGGACTTCAGTACGAGTTCCCTGCGACATCATGTTACGTGTCCAGAAAAAAAAAAAAATAGTGAGATGCCAAAAGTCATTACATACGTCCTAATATCGTGTCTACCGCCTTTTGCCCGGCTCAAAATGGTTCTGAGCTCTATGGGACTTAACATCTGAGGTCATCAGTCCCCTAGAACTTAGAACTACTTAAACCTAACTAACCTAAGGACATCACACACATCCATGCCCGAGGCAGGATTCGAACCTGGTACCGTAGCGGTCGCGCAGCTCCAGATTGTAGCGCCTAGAACCGCTCGGCCACTCCGGCCGGCTTTTGCCCGGCGTACTGCGGTTACTTAAAGTGGCAGGTGTCAACAAGTCGTTGCAAGTCCCCTGCAGAAACACTGGGCCATGCTGCCTCTACAGCCGTCCATTATTGCGAAAGTGTTGCCGGCGCTGGATTTTGTGCACAGGCTGATCTCTCGATTGTCTCCCATAAATGATCGATGAGATTCATGTTGGGCGATTTGGGTGGCCAAATCATTCGCTCGAATTGTCCAGAATGTCCTTCAAACGAATTGCGGACGATTTTGGCCCAGTGACGTGGTGAATTGTCATCCGTAAAAATTCCATCGTCGTTTGGGAACATGGAGTTCATGACTGGTTGCAAATGGTCTCTGATTAGCCGAGTATTACCATTTCTAGTAAATGTTCGGTTCTGTTTGATCTGAGGACACAGTCCATTCCATATAAACACAGCCCGCAGCATTATGGAGTCACCACCAGCTTGCACAGTGCTTCGCTGACAACTTGGAGCCATTGCTTCATGGGGTCTGGGCCACACTTGAAGCCTACCGTCAGCTCTTACAGATTGAAGTCGGGACTCATCTGACCGGCCCACAGTTTTCCAGTCGTCTAGCGGTCAACCATTGTGGCTACGAGCCCAGGAGAGGTGCTGCAGGCGATTTCGTTGTGTTAGCATAGTCACTTGGGACGGTCATCTTGTGCCACAGCCCATTAACGCCAAATTTCCTCACACTTTTCTAACAGGGAGGTTCGTCTTACTTTTCACTTTACTTTCTGCGATTATTTCATGGATTGTTACTTGTCTGTTAACACTGACAACTCAACGCAAACGCTGCTGCTCTCGGTCGTTAAGTGAAGGCCGTTGGCCACACCGTTGTCTGTGGTGAGAATTAATGCATGAAATTTGGTATTCTTGGAATACTGAATTCCCTAACGATTTCCGAAATGAAATGTTCCATGCATCTAGCTCCAACTTCCATTCTGCGTTCAAAGTGCATTAATTCCCATCCTGCGGGAAACCTTTTCACATGAATTACCTGAGTGCCAATCCACTGCCCTTTTATACCTTGTGTATAAGATACTACCGCCATATGAATATGTGCACATGGCGCTCCAATGACTTTTGTCGCGGCAGTGCAATGGTTCCTTTGACGCTAATCGGAACTGATGCCTTAACGCCACATATTGCGTGGAGTATATCGAAGAAGATATTTTACGGAGATGAAAGATATGGATGGCTAGAAAGGAAAGAAGAATGTATAACTGTGTGATCGATTCTGCAACCTAAGTAGCACAGCAACATTAATTCGAAAATGAAGACAAGAGGGCCGTGATTGGCAGACAATGTGGCTTGCAGTTGAGAATACCTTCCATCCAGATCTGTTACCGTGAGAAGGCCCCATGGGATATGTCTGCTTGGCGGACCTCAAAAGCGCTAGACAAATGAATTTTTGAAATGTGTTCCACAGCTGGTGGTCGGAGATAACTGGACAAAGTAAGGTCAAAAATGCACTTACTGAAGGCATACTGCAAAAGATCGGCATGCTATCTTCAATGTCTATTAGCTCGAGGATTAACTGACTTGACCAAGCATCCGTCGAGCACTACGCAAGCACTATCGAATTAGTTGCGAAAATGCGCGACAAATGCCTTTCACGGGGACTGTGACAGCAGAATCAAGCATCTCGTCCGTTTACTTTCAGCGTAAGGGGATGTCTGAATTGTTGTCCGTCCAACGATTGGTGTAGACTAGTGACATTAGTACATTTAGCTTTCAAAAAGGGGTAACAAAATAAATATATTTGTAATAAAGGAATGTTTCGCGTAAGCGTGCAACGAAATCAAGCGAGGGCATGTACCCACTACATTTGCTGCATTATATTACACCACTGTGGTAAACTGATGTTGACAGCTCATGAAGTACTGAAGTCCAGGTAAGCTGCATATGAAATTAAATGTATAAACACAATCGTAGATGAAACAAAACTACTCATGTAAGGGAATGTATACATGAAAAACAGAAATATGGTATTTAAATGAGGAATGGAAAACATCTGCCTGCAGAGTTACAGAATAAATTGTCCATTTCATGGTTTAAATCTTCGATCGGTGATTCCAGATGAAAATTTCGTGGGACTATTACGGAACTACTTCTTACGTATGCGACCAGCAATTAGTTTCTTTGTTTTGGTTCTGTATTTCGGACTTTAAGGTGCAAGAGCATGAATTTGAATAGGAGCGGAGGGGCTGTTTTTGGCATCTGCATTAATACTCCCAGCACATCAGTTTCATTATGGTCGTGACAGTGAATATAACAATCTCTTAGGTCTGTATGTTTCCACCGGGCACAGTATTGACTCAGTGATGTTACACTTTGGAAACTAGTTAACACGAACAGCTGAACAACTATAAGAGTACATTGCACTGCTGTAATTGCAGGCGACCAGATGATCACCCGTGCGAAAACAGCCGTGAACCTCCCCCCCCCCCCCCACCCCCCATCCCCTCTCCCCGATGCGGGCTGATTGTCGCCCAGCGAGAATGCGCTGCTCCACGTTCTGTGTGTCTGTGTGTCCCCACGGCGTTCTCAGCTGCCCCCAGCGACCGACCTTCCACACAGTCTCGGTCCAGATACGCCCAGCCAGACGGCCGTGCTGCCTGTCTGAGGACAGAATCTGAACACGCCGAAGCTCATGACTCTCCAGTCTTAAAATTACTTACCGAAAATTCCTGTGACTTCCGGAGAAGTACATACGAGGGGACATCAAAAAGTGAGTTACAAATTATTATGGCAGGACAAGCAACTTTTATTGAATGCTACATTACACTTCAAAGTGACACAAAAGAGTGGCACTATCTTGCGCTGTAGTCACCAAGTGTCTTCAAACAACAGTCCTTCAATTCCTCGACGGTAGATATCCGCTCCTCGGTCACGGAGCCATTCGAGAACCTCTGTCTGAACGTTCTCATCGCTGGAAAACCTGCGACTGCTGCGAATTAGTTTCCTGACTGCCTGTACACTGTTGTCTGTGGGCGATGTCGACGACCTTCTTTCCCGCTCAGCACCATCATTTCGTACCGGCTGGAGTCGGCACTGCACTTGTTTCATATGCTACCAGAATTTCAGGGCGAATCTAGACTTTTGCCCACAAGAATCGTACCATGGCGCGTACTTCAGTTTTGGAGTACGTTTCCAGCTGAGCCATTTCATTCGCACCCTGTGATACACCTGTTATCCTCTTCATGTTAAACACTTTCTTCTTAACCACCTTCTTCGCAGTGTCCCGAGCTTTATCGTATCATTGCCCGTGGGATGCTCGCAAGCCTTTTGTCTACAGTTATCAAGAAGCTGGACACATTTTTTTTTCTTCTAACTGCCTCGTTAAAACTTTTCAGCTGCATAGCAGCTGCATTTTTTTCTTATTTCTCATAACTCCGAAACATTTTCTATAGTTACAAGTTTCTTTTATGTATCCCAGTTGTGATTTCAAGTAATGAGATTTTCTTCCTTCTATTTACTAGAGTTTACACATCGTCTAAGTCATTTCGTCTTAAGTATCATTGCAGCTGAGTGGCTTACTGATAAAAAAATCAGTTTACTGTACTGAGGCATCTCGCGGCACGTTGCGTTTGAATGCTAACATCAAGAAGTTATTCCTTATGCATGCGATAGAAAAACACAGCGATTATTGTACTATGCAATGACCGATAAAGCTGTCTCTAAACGGTGCACACCGTCAGTCACTGTCGCTACTTCACGGTCAGTTCAGTCTTCCGTGAAATTTATATTCATATCTACATCTACAGCTACATACCTACTCCTCAAGCCACCGCTGGTTCGTGGCGGAGGACACCGTGTACAACTGTGAGTTTCCTTGTTGTACGTGGACTTCCATGGGACCTCAGGTAGCACTCGAAGACACCATGACAACTGTGAACTACGTGTGGATCGTTGGAGATCACCTATAGTCCCTTGTGAGTGACGTCTTCTTAAACAAAACAAAAAACAGCTCAAATGTGTCTAATGGACCCCACTACGGTCGCAGGTTCGAATCCTCCCTCAGGCATGGATGTGTGTGATGTCCTTAGGTTGAAACGTCCCCTTTCAACGAAACGTCCCCTTAGAAAAATTACAAATTACTGTGCTTAACCTGACACACAATATTTTTAGCGCAACGCAATCTGACTTTCAATAATCCCTACAAAAGAATGGGCCCTGACTAACATTAAACTATACCTTTCAGAAATCACTTACCTCACAAAAATCTTCATTACTCGAACTACTGCAATACAGCGAGCGCCACTACTGCCAGCTAAATAAAAGATTCAAACTACGGAAGGCACTAACTACTGATAGGGATAATTAGCAAATGAAAGATATTAATAGAGAACAAACAATGTATTTACCTTAATAGTCATAATATATGTAGCAGTTCATGACAAATTACAAAACTCCGCCATCTCTCTCCCCACATCCACCACTGCAGGCGGCTCACCTCCAACTGTGCAACGCTACGCGCTGTTCACAGCCAGCTGCCTAACACTACAATGGCGAGTATTACAACAATGCAAAGCAGCCACAGACTGCACACAGCACAGCCAGTGATTTTCATACAGAGGTGGCGTTACCAATAAAAAAAACCTAAACAGCCACCCAATGCGGAATCCTGGCAGGGTCGCCATATGAAACGTTCCCTTTCAACGAAACGTCCCCTTAGAAAAATTACAAATTACTGTGCTTAACCTGACACACAATATTTTTAGCGCAACGCAATCTGACTTTCAATAATCCCTACAAAAGAATGGGCCCTGACTAACATTAAACTATACCTTTCAGAAATCACTTACCTCACAAAAATCTTCATTACTCGAACTACTACAATACAGCGAGCGCCACTACTGCCAGCTAAATAAAAGATTCAAACTACGGAAGACACTAACTACTGATAGGGATAATTAGCAAATGAAAGATATTAATAGAGAACAAACAATGTATTTACCTTAATAGTCATAATATATGTAGCAGTTCATGACAAATTACAAAACTCCGCCATCTCTCTCCCCACATCCACCACTGCTGGCGGCTCACCTCCAACTGCGCAACGCTACGCGCTGTTCACAGCCAGCTGCCTAACACTACAATGGCGAGTATTACAACAATGCAAAGCAGCCACAGACTGCACACAGCACAGCCAGTGATTTTCATACAGAGGTGGCGTTACCAATAAAAAAAACCTAAACAGCCACCCAATGCGGAATCCTGGCAGGGTCGCCATATGAAACGTTCCCTTTCAACGAAACGTCCCCTTAGAAAAATTACAAATTACTGTGCTTAACCTGACACACAATATTTTTAGCGCAACGCAATCTGACTTTCAATAATCCCTACAAAAGAATGGGCCCTGACTAACATTAAACTATACCTTTCAGAAATCACTTACCTCACAAAAATCTTCATTACTCGAACTACTGCAATACAGCGAGCGCCACTACTGCCAGCTAAATAAAAGATTCAAACTACGGAAGACACTAACTACTGATAGGGATAATTAGCAAATGAAAGATATTAATAGAGAACAAACAATGTATTTACCTTAATAGTCATAATATATGTAGCAGTTCATGACAAATTACAAAACTCCGCCATCTCTCTCCCCACATCCACCACTGCTGGCGGCTCACCTCCAACTGCGCAACGCTACGCGCTGTTCACAGCCAGCTGCCTAACACTACAATGGCGAGTATTACAACAATGCAAAGCAGCCACAGACTGCACACAGCACAGCCAGTGATTTTCATACAGAGGTGGCGTTACCAATAAAAAAATCCTAAACAGCCGCCCAATGCGGAATCCTGGCAGGGTCGCCATATGAAACGTCTCCTTTCAACGAAACGTTCCCTTAGAAAAATTACAAATGACTGTGCTTAACCTGACACACAATATTTTTAGCGCAACGCAAACTGACTTTCAATAATCCCTACAAAAGCATGGGCCCTGCCTAACATTAAACTATACCTTTCAGAAATCACTTACCTCACAAAAATCTTCATTACTCGAACTACTGCAATACAGCGAGCGCCACTACTGCCAGCTAAATAAAAGATTCAAACTACGGCAGACACTAACTACTGATAGGGATAATTAGCAAATGAAAGATATTAATAGAGAACAAACAATGTATTTACCTTAATAGTCATAATATATGTAGCAGTTCATGACAAATTACAAAACTCCGCCATCTCTCTCCCCACATCCACCACTGCTGGCGGCTCACCTCCAACTGCGCAACGCTACGCGCTGTTCACAGCCAGCTGCCTAACACTACAATGGCGAGTATTACAACAATGCAAAGCAGCCACAGACTGCACACAGCACAGCCAGTGATTTTCATACAGAGGTGGCGTTACCAATAAAAAAAACCTAAACAGCCGCCCAATGCGGAATCCTGGCAGGGTCGCCATATGAAACGTCTCCTTTCAACGAAACGTCCCCTTAGAAAAATTACAAATGACTGTCCTTAACCTGACACACAATATTTTTAGCGCAACGCAATCTGACTTTCAATAATCCCTACAAAAGCATGGGCCCTGCCTAACATTAAACTATACCTTTCAGAAATCACTTACCTCACAAAAATCTTCATTACTCGAACTACTGCAATACAGCGAGCGCCACTACTGCCAGCTAAATAAGTGATTCAAACTACGGAAGGCACTAACTACTGATAGGGATAATTAGCAAATGAAAGATATTAATAGAGAACAAACAATGTATTTACCTTAATAGTCATAATATATGTAGCAGTTCATGACAAATTACAAAACTCCGCCATCTCTCTCCCCACATCCACCACTGCTGGCGGCTCACCACCAACTGCGCAACGCTACGCGCTGTTCACAGCCAGCTGCCTAACACTACAATGGCGAGTATTACAACAATGCAAAGCAGCCACAGACTGCACACAGCACAGCCAGTGATTTTCATACAGAGGTGGCGTTACCAATAAAAAAAACCTAAACAGCCGCCCAATGCGGAATCCTGGCAGTGTCGCCATATGAAACGTCCCCTTTCAACGAAACGTCCCCTTAGAAAAATTACAAATGACTGTGCTTAACCTGACACACAATATTTTTAGCGCAACGCAATCTGACTTTCAATAATCCCTACAAAAGAATGGGCCCTGACTAACATTAAACTATACCTTTCAGAAATCACTTACCTCACAAAAATCTTCATTACTCGAACTACTGCAATACAGCGAGCGCCACTACTGCCAGCTAAATAAAAGATTCAAACTACGGAAGGCACTAACTACTGATAGGGATAATTAGCAAATGAAAGATATTAATAGAGAACAAACAATGTATTTACCTTAATAGTCATAATATATGTAGCAGTTCATGACAAATTACAAAACTCTGCCATCTCTCTCCCCACATCCACCACTGCTGGCGGCTCACCACCAACTGCGCAACGCTACGCGCTGTTCACAGCCAGCTGCCTAACACTACAATGGCGAGTATTACAACAATGCAAAGCAGCCACAGACTGCACACAGCACAGCCAGTGATTTTCATACAGAGGTGGCGTTACCAATAAAAAAAACCTAAACAGCCGCCCAATGCGGAATCCTGGCAGGGTCGCCATATGAAACGTCCCCTTTCAACGAAACGTCCCCTTAGAAAAATTACAAATGACTGTGCTTAACCTGACACACAATATTTTTAGCGCAACGCAATCTGACTTTCAATAATCCCTACAAAAGAATGGGCCCTGACTAACATTAAACTATACCTTTCAGAAATCACTTACCTCACAAAAATCTTCATTACTCGAACTACTGCAATACAGCGAGCGCCACTACTGCCAGCTAAATAAAAGATTCAAACTACGGAAGGCACTAACTACTGATAGGGATAATTAGCAAATGAAAGATATTAATAGAGAACAAACAATGTATTTACCTTAATAGTCATAATATATGTAGCAGTTCATGACAAATTACAAAACTCCGCCATCTCTCTCCCCACATCCACCACTGCTGGCGGCTCACCACCAACTGCGCAACGCTACGCGCTGTTCACAGCCAGCTGCCTAACACTACAATGGCGAGTATTACAACAATGCAAAGCAGCCACAGACTGCACACAGCACAGCCAGTGATTTTCATACAGAGGTGGCGTTACCAATAAAAAAAACCTAAACAGCCGCCCAATGCGGAATCCTGGCAGGGTCGCCATATGAAACGTCCCCTTTCAACGAAACGTCCCCTTAGAAAAATTACAAATGACTGTGCTTAACCTGACACACAATATTTTTAGCGCAACGCAATCTGACTTTCAATAATCCCTACAAAAGAATGGGCCCTGACTAACATTAAACTATACCTTTCAGAAATCACTTACCTCACAAAAATCTTCATTACTCGAACTACTGCAATACAGCGAGCGCCACTACTGCCAGCTAAATAAATGATTCAAACTACGGAAGGCACTAACTACTGATAGGGATAATTAGCAAATGAAAGATATTAATAGAGAACAAACAATGTATTTACCTTAATAGTCATAATATATGTAGCAGTTCATGACAAATTACAAAACTCCGCCATCTCTCTCCCCACATCCACCACTGCTGGCGGCTCACCACCAACTGCGCAACGCTACGCGCTGTTCACAGCCAGCTGCCTAACACTACAATGGCGAGTATTACAACAATGCAAAGCAGCCACAGACTGCACACAGCACAGCCAGTGATTTTCATACAGAGGTGGCGTTACCAATAAAAAAAACCTAAACAGCCTACTTACAAGATTAGTTAGGTTTACTTAGTTCTAAGTTCTAGGCGACTGATGTTTTCAGAAGTTAAGTCGCATAGTGCTCAGAGCCATTTGAACCATTTGAACCTAATGGAGCAAACTGCTAAGGTCATCGGTCCCTAGACTCACACACTAAGTAAACTAACTTATGCTCGCGGGAGGACTCGAACCTCTGGCGGGAGGGGCCGCGCAGTCCGTGACATGGCGCCTCTGCCACTCCGCACGGCTTTCCTAAACAGTGATGGCACCTCCAGCAGCATAACTTTTCGTGTCCCAAGGCCAGAATCCTGCTACTGTGGTTTCAGTACCATGACAGTGAGCTCACATTAATGGGCTCGGCTACCAAATTCGGCTTCTGTGAATCCGATGAAACCCAACTGGGACGCTATCGAACCCCAGCGCCGAGCTCACAAACTAACCGCACGTAAATTACGGACAGTGGGTGACCTGTGCGCAGACATCTGCGGCCACAAACCTCTGGAAACCTACCAGTTACTTGCCGAAGCCATGGCACGCAGAGTCACCGCTGAACTACGTTCCAGAAATGGGCCAACACGCTTTTAAGTAGGTGGCCATAATATTTTGACTCATCAGTGTGTCTTCACGTTCCTTACGCGAAATTTACGTTGGCGGCAGTCAGCCGCAAATCCCGATTCTCTAAATTTTCTCAATGGCGCTACTCGAAAAGAACGTCTCCTCCAGTGATTCACATTTGACTTCGCGAAGCATCTCCGTAATGTCTCTGTGTTGTTCGAATCAACCGGTAAAAAATCTAGCAGCTCGCCTTTAAACTGCTTCGATGCCCTCCTTGAATCCGACCTAGTGTGGATCCCAAAAACTCAAACTGTACTCAAAAATCGGTCGTACTAGTGCCCTGTATGCAGTCTCCTTTACGGATGAACCACACTTACCTAAAATTTTCCCAATAAACCGAAGTCAGCCATTCACCTTTCCTGCGATGCAACTTCGCCGAGCTATATTTCAGCGTGTCCTTCGCACTAGGAATCACAGGTCGTGCGCATGGGATTGAAAATGGCACGGCGTAGGCAGACTACGCGGTAAAATTGCACATCTCTGCGATGACGTTCGCTTGCGATGTCGTAACCTGTTCCCCCAGTGTCCTTGTAAAATGTTCTCCTTAACCTCCGCTACTCCCCCTCCCTCCGCACAACAACACGTTATCCTGGAGCACAAAAACAAAAACAAAAAACTAAAAACAAAAAATGGTTCAAATGGCTCTGCGCACTATGGGACTTAACATCTGAGGTCGTCAGTCCCCTAGAACTTAGAACTACTTAAACCTAACTAACCTAAGGGCATCACACACATCCATGCCCGAGGCAGGATTCGAACCTGCGACCGTAGCGGTCGCGCGGTTCCAGACTGTAGCGCCTAGAACCGCTCGGTCACCCCGGCCGGCTGTCGTGATTACAAAGATGGACCTCGCCATGGACATCGGGAGTGAAGTTGTGCATCATGCAGCCTATTATGCACAGTTTGAGTCGTAACACGACGTCCTGTGGCTGCACGAAAAGCATTATTCAACATGGTGGCGTTGCTGTTAGGGTTCCTCCGAGCCATAATCCGTAGGTAGCGGTCATCCACTGCAGAAGGCAATGTCATCGGCAGTTCCTGTCTCTGTATCTCCTCCACGTCCGAACAACATCGCTTTGGTTCAGTCCGAGACGCCTGGACACTTCCCTTATTGAGGGCCCTTTCTGGCACAAAGTATACAATGCGGACGCGATCGAGCCGCGGTATTAACCGTCCCAGGCATGGTTGAACTACAGACAACAAGAGCCGTGTACCTCCTTCAAAAAAAAAAAAAAAAAAAAATGGTTCAAATGGCTCTGAGCACTATGGAACTCAACTGCTGAGGTCATTAGTCCCCTAGAACTTAGAACTAGTTAAACCTAACTAACCTAAAGACATCACAAACATCCATGCCCGAGGCAGGATTCGAACCTGCGACCGTAGCGGTCCTGCGGTTCCAGAGTACCTCCTTCCTGGTGGAATGATCGGAAATGATCGGCTTTCGGACCCCCCTCCGTCTAAAAGGCGCTGCTCATGCATGGTTGTTTACATCTTTGGGCAGGTTTAGTGACATCTCTGAACAATCAAAGGGACTGTGTCTGTGATACAATATCCGCAGTCAACATCTGTCTTCAGGATTTCTGGAAACCGGGGTGATGCAAAACTTTTTCTTGATGTGTGTAATTGCTGAGATTTCGTATCACACCATAACATTAGAATCAAAATCATTTACTAACTGATTTCGCCTTTTAATATGTGTACGTATAACAGTACTGTTTTAATTGTGAACTTGCAGTACATACACAAATAACTTTTGTGGGGATGAGTTTTCACTAGGTTACAAAGGATAGGAAAAACCTTCGCAATTAGGCGGCTGAACCTGCCCTTCGGGGTCTCCCACTCTTGCGACGGTGTGTGAATTTGCTTAGCCTGGATATGCGTCCGTTACCTTCTCTGGAGGCCTAATATAGCAGTAAGAAGCATACACGTTCCGCGGCTGTTCTTGGACGTTGGAGGAGCCCTCCATAACAGCACTGTAGCTAATGTACGCGGCTGCATGCCTAGCATAGTCTTAACTCGCTTAAGGGAAACTGTTTCCGGGTACTTATCTGCACAACGTGTTTACCTAAATTACCAACTGTGACAAATGAGTCTTTATTGTTGCCTGCTAAAGAACTCGGGGCTATTTAGACGAAGCTAATCTTCCCTTAGTTTGAACTAAAGAGAATTCCCCGCAGCTTAGGACCTTGGAATTGCTAATGGACGTTGAAATGCTCGACTGTTAAACTTTCCTCTCTCGCAGACCCTGACCCTTTTTTTAAAGCTTGTTGTGGGAGTGTTGCGTCTCAAGTGTAATAACGCTACGTAAAAAATTATACTTTATGGAGGCGAGGATTTGAGGGGAGATAACCGCTAAAATGAGCTTCCACCTATCAAGAAGCACCAGTGGTAACATCACTGTGATCGGATCACAGCCTGCTCCCCATTATACTGCTGATGGTTTTGGAGTTTATGGTGTTACTCGCTTTCCCTCATGAACCAAGGACCTTGCCGTTGGTGGGGAGGCTTGCGTGCCTCAGCGATACAGATAGCCGTACCGTAGGTGCAACCACAGCGGAGGGGTGTCTGTTGAGAGGCCAGACAAACGTGTGGTTCCTGAAGAGGGGCAGCAGCCTTTTCAGTAGTTGCAGGGGCAACAGTCTGCATGATTGACTGATCTGGCCTTGTAATGTTAACCAAAACGGCCTTCCTCTGCTGGCAGTGCGAACGGCTGAATGCAAGGGGAAACTACAGCCGTAATTTTTCCCGAGGGCATGCAGATTTACTGTAGTCGAATTAAATCGGGTGATGTTGAAGGAATTAGATTAGGAAGTGGGACATTTAAAGTAGTAAATGAGTTTTGCTATTTAGGGAGCAAAATAACTGATGATAGTCGAAGTAGAGAGGGTATAAAATGGCAAGGAAAGCGTTTCTGAAGAAGAGAAATTTGTTAACATCGAGTATAAACTTAAATATCAGGAAGTCGTTTCTGAAAGTATTTGTGTGGAGTGTAGCCATGTATGGAAGCGAAACATGGACGATAAATAGCTTGGACAAGAAGAGAATAGAAGCTTTAGATATGTGGTGCTACAGAAGAATGCTGAAGATTAGATGGGCAGATCACATAACTAATGAGGAGATATTGAATAGAATTAGGGAGAAGAGAAATTTGTGGCACACCTTGACTAGAAGAAGGGATCGGTTGGTAGGACATGTTCTGAGGCATCAAGGGATCACCAATTTAGTATTTGAGGGAGGGTAAAAATCGTAGAGGGAGACTAAGAGATGAATACACTAACCAGATTCAGAAGGGTGTAGGTTGCAGTAACAACACTGTTACTCGGTGGCAAACAGCTTCGTGGTCAGACACTGTGAGGTGTCCCATTTCCCCTTGTCCAAACAGAACCCACCTCTTCCGAAACCTCCGAAATTAACAGCTCTTTTCACAAACTTCTCGTTGCATTACTTTTCATATAATAGAAAACGCTCGTTATGAAAAATTAATTTTGTAATCGGAATTTTCTGGATTTAAACGCGTAAAGTGAGTTTCTAAATTAACTAAGCAGTTCACGCTGTCACTTAAAATTTTACGTGAAAGTTGCGCACTTTGCAGTTGGCATGTGTTCAGATATTCAAAATCAAAACGAGAAATGTTGTTCTCACACGATATTAAATGATGCCGCTTTCAGATAGCGAAGCCTTTGTGGTTTTAGCTGCTGAGTGCGGCACGCATGCACCAAATTTTATACTGTTATTATACCTAGAAAGTACTTATCACGTAGTATCCTAATGGCCTGAAATTGTCGCGTCAAATACCAATAATACACTTCTTATCACGATATTACCAGCACGTAATCACCGCACTGTGAAATATAGCATGCAAATAAATACTGATATCAGTGAAATAGATGTAATAAGATGTAATAAATATACGCTCAGCAATTCACAACTCAAAGAAGGCCCACTTGCAGTAAAATGCTGTTGCCATATTGTGAATATGCAGTAGTCCTGGACCGTTGGACTGTGACGAACCAAAGCTATTGACGGACTTCGTTTTCTAGAAGGTGACAGTAGTTTTTCTTGAAGCAATTTGTTACAAAAGCTTCAGCTCTGTCCAAGTCCATGCTGTAAGAACTGACTGATTTAGAAATGTCATGGGATTGAGACAAAAAATGTGATGTCACTATAATTATTTATAATGGAGATGGATGAATAGCGAAAGAGGCAAAAGAAGGTGGTAGAGACAATGAGATGAAGTTATTGCTATTTGCCGATGATATTGTGGTGTGGGGTTCAACAGTAAGAAAGCACAAGAGCAAACAGACATCTTAAATGAAAAAATCGAGAGGCATGGAATGAAACGCAGTGTGAAGAAAAGCAAGACTATGGTGGTAACCAGAGGAATCAGAGAAGTAAGGGACAAATTTACGTTACAGGGGAGGATATAGAAAATGTGGATTACTTTAAGTGTCTATGAACTGTGATAATGGAAAATGCAAGAAGGGGGGCAGAAGTTAGTGAAAGTGTACAAAAGGGAAATGCATTTTACCAGCGCGTGACGGGCTCAGTCTGGGGTAGGGAGGTGCCACTGACGTGTAAGGAAGTGCCGCACAAGACGTACTTCCCACCCATACTGATATATGCAACGGAGACCTCGGCAATGGCAAGAAAAGGGGAGATTAGAATCCAATCCAGTGAAATGAAATTCTTCAAAAGTGTGGCAGGGGAAACGAGAAGAGATAGAAATGAAGATGTTAGGATCAAAACTAGTGTAAAAAGTCTGAATGAATGAAATTGGGAAGAACAGGTTAAAATGGTTTGGAAACGTAAAGAGAATGGAAGAATACCAAAACGAAATGTGGAGACCAAGCTTAAGGACAAAAGGGCAACAGGGAGATCTGGGGCAAGATGGATTGACTCAATAAGAAAGAGTTTAAGGAGGCAGAATATGGACTGGAACAAAACAGTTATAGAAGAAGAATGGCAGAAGAACAGAGGAAAGTGGAGAAGTATTATAAATGTCCCAACCCGGCCTTAAAGGCGGCCATAGTTCTTATCATACCCTGATGGCTAAATTTGCAGAACTTATATTCGAAGACCATTGTATGATTACTATGTAGCAAGGAACCAAGGAAAAAACTTCAGAAAGATTAGGGCGCGTGCAGGCGCTTTTAGACAGTCATTGTTCCTTCATTTAAAAAAAGAAATCAATACACGAGTGGAAATAATACTGGTAGGATGTAACGTCCACCATGTCGTGTAAATGCGGAGTATAAAACTATATGTAATGTAGGGTGGCGTGCCCATAAAGCGAAACGCGCAGCACGCTAGCTTGCGAGGTAAGGAAGTGAGCGCGGTGGGTTCAAGAACATGGGCTGCTGCACCCGCCAGCCTAAGTGGGTTTTTAGGCGGTTTCCCACACTCTTTTAGGCTGGTCGCCAAGTTCCGCTTCAAGAAAAAACTCATGGACTATGATACAGGAACTGAAACTGAGAGTAGCACAGCAAAATCAGGAATGCTTAACTCTGTTTTCAAATGTTCCTTCAAAGGAAAACCCACGAGTATTTCCTCAATTTAACTCTCGCACCATGGAAAATGTGAGTGAAATGGATATTAGTGTTAGCGGCGTTGAGAAACAGCTGAAATCGCTGAAATTCAACAAAGCCCCTGGGCCCGATAGATTTCCTATCAGATTCTATACCTCAGTGTCCGTCTTTTAATTATAATCTACTGTACATCCATCAGACGAAAAAGTGTGTCCGGTAGTTGGAAGGGAGCACAGGTCACACTCACCTATCGTTAATATCCATTAGTTGCAGAATCTTAGAACATATTCTAAGCTCAAACATGATGAGGTATCTGGAACAGAACAGCCTCTTCCAATCCAAGCAGCACGGATTTCGAAAACATAGATAATGTGATGGGCTTATTTCAATAGTG
Source organism: Schistocerca americana (assembly GCF_021461395.2). Lineage (NCBI taxonomy): Eukaryota > Metazoa > Arthropoda > Insecta > Orthoptera > Acrididae > Schistocerca > Schistocerca americana. The sequence goes on from NC_060122.1 coordinate 798,765,279, forward strand.
GTACAAGCCCATTTTTGTTCATTGTGAGATACAGAGTCCTAAAGTTAAATGAGCGCTGAAAAATCTGCAGTTGAGATACCAGAAATATTCAAGCATATGGCTTCTTGCTAGAGATGAACCTTTCTTTCTGTTTGTTTGGATCATTAATTTCAGAGGCATTATAGGCAAGAAAAGTGGAGGTAATGGACTTGTACCACTATTGAAATAAGCCCTTCATGTGAAACCTACCTCGCACTTTTCTCATGTGGCATCCTGAAAGTCATGGACTAACACAGTCAGAGGATGCTCTATTTCTCGATTTCTTATAAGCATTTGAATCGGTACTACAATTATTTTTATTATCAAAAGTACGATCGCATGGTCTATCAGATGAAGTTTGAGAATGGTTTGAGGATTTCTTGGTAACGGAGGACGGAGCGTGTCATTTTGGATGGAGAGCCATCGTCAGATGCAGAAGTAACTTTGGGCGTGCCCCAGGGAAGTGTGTTGGGACCCTTGCTGTTCATGAAACTTCCTGACAGATTAAAACTGTGTGCCGGACGGAGACTCGAACTCGGGACCTTTGCCTTTCGCGGGCAAGTGCTCTGCCAACTACCTTGCTGTTCATGTTGAAATTAATGACCTTGCAGACAATGTCAATAGTAACATCTGACAGATGATGCAGTTATTTATTACGCAGTACAGTCTGAACGAAGCTGCACAAATATTCAGTCAGACCTTGATAAACTTTCAAGAAGGTGCAAAGACTGGAAACTTGCTTTAAATGTCAAAAAGGTAAAATTGTGCACTTCACAAAAAAACGTAGTATCGAACGAATATAATATTATAATATTACTGACACAGTTAGTATCGGTAAACTCATGTGAATATCTAAAACTAAACTAAACTCCGCCCAAACAGGCCATGAAGGCCCAACGGTACTGACCAGCCGCCGTGTCATCCTCAGGCCACATGCGTCAATGGATGCGGATATCGAGGCGCGTGTGGCCCGGCCGCATGTCAGTCTAAGAGACCGTATCTAAACATCTGGGTGTAACATTTAGTAGGGATATGAAGTGGGACGATCACATAGGCTGATTCGTGGGTAACGCTGGCGGCAGACTTCGGTTTATTGGTAGAACACTAGGGAAATGCCGTCAGTCTACAAAGGAGATTGCTTACAAATCACTCGTATATTGTCCGGGTGTGTAGGACATGTACCAATAGGATTGGCAGTGGGTATTGAATGTACACAGAGAAGGGCAGCACGAACGGCCACAAGTTTGTTTAATTCGTGGGAGAGTATCACAGAGATAATAAAGGAACTGAATTGGAAGACTCCTGAAAATAGACGTAAACTATTCCGAGAGAGTATATTAGCAAAGTTCCAAAAACCGCCCTATAGGAATATACGACAGTCCACTACGTATCGCTCACGTAGCGATTGTGAGTACAAGATTAGAACAATTACAGCACGTACAGAGGCATTTAAACAATCATTCTTCCCGCGCTCAGTACGCGAACGGAACGGGAAAAAGCCGCTATAACCGGTATACTGGGAGTACCCTCTGCCATGCACTTCGCAGGGTGTAGATGTAGAGGCTGGCCGCAGCCGCGAGTGTGACTGCATGCGACGCAACGCAAGCTCCGAGATGCGAACTGAAAAGGAACGTTTCACATCACGGTTTGGGTAACGGGACATTCTCCTCTAGCATTACTTTTCCTCAACAGTAGTTGTCCGTTCCATTACTATTTTTCGAATTCTGGACAGGTCGATATAATCTCTGTTAGTGTCTGAAAACTTTTATACAATTTTATACACAGTGTGTTATATTTCAAGCTAAAATTAATGAAAAGGAATTATTTTATAAAATATTTTACTTTGGGTGTTATAATCGGTAAGTACTAGTCCTGAATGTACAGTTAAAATTAATTTCTTATAGAAACATTTGAAATTGTGAATTATTTGCACACTCACAATTTCTATTATTATTTACGGAACCCTTTACTGTTTACTATGCTCATTTCTGGATTCATTTATGAAATAATAATCTAAATTAATAATGGAAACCAGTGCGAATTCATTTGTTAAGAAAAATTGTAAACCCTTTGGAATATTGTTATTTCCGCAGAATACCAGAGTCGTAACCTTGCCTCTGATGAGATCGGACGTATTTCTGTATAACAGATGCGAACAATGTAATTTCGGCTTTGTTAATGTGAAAAATCAAAAGACTGTATGATATACTAAAATGTGAGAGAAATCAAGGCAAAATATATTTACGTAAAAAACTTTGCGACAACTGTCTTCCAATTTATTTAGTTCAAACCAACCGTGAGGACCGGATGTTAGATTTTCATCTTCAGGAATCAGACCCCTAGACAAGAAGAACTGGAGCCATCTCAACATGACTTGAAAGTCCATTGTAATCTTCGCTCCTCTCAAAGCTTTATAAAAGACTTTGCTTATTAATTACTTGGACTGGACATTGTTTAATGTGGACAATAGATGAAAGGAGGAAGGAGGGAGGAGATTGCAAGTGGTTCCACTATACCTCGAAAAGCTAACACGTGAATAAAAACAACTATAGTCTACACGATAAAGGCCATATTAAACTTGTCTGAACCGCCTTAGCACATGTAAAGTCGGGTCTAGTCAAAAAGCGCGTGCCTGGAAACTGAGAGACTGCGGAATCACCGAGCGAGGTGGCGCAGTGGTTAGCACACTGGACTCGCATTCGGGAGGACGACGGTTCAATCCCGTCTCCGGCCATCCTGATTTCGGTTTTCCGTGATTTCCTTAAATCGTTTCAGGCAAATGCCGGGATGGTTCCTTTGAAAGGGCACGGCCGATTTCCTTCCCCATCCTTCCCTAACCCGAGCTTGCGCTCCGTCTCTAATGACCTCGTTGTCGACGGGACGTTAAACACCACTAACCTAACCTAACTGCGGAATCGAATCCCGGCCGGATCCTAGAAATGTTCGTTGTGCCTGTGACGTATCCTTCAGCCGTCAGCGACGTGAGGAGGTGCCAGCAGCGAAACGTGGTCCGAATTTCTACTCCGAACTGCGTGCCCCCTTTCCCCGGTCGGATAACGGGTAGATAAGGGACACTCAGGTCGTTGGCGGGCTCGCTTTCGGGAAGACGACGGTTCAAATCCCTGTCTGTCAACACAGATTTAGGTACTAACATTCTGCGTGGTGTCTGTCTGTTCTAAGTCGTGTCTCCCTACCACTTTCGCGCAACGACGCTCTGAGCGTGTTTTTTTGGGAATTGACTAGTTTGAACCTGGGACCTGTTGCTGGTAAGGAGACGCCAGACCACACATGACATGTAGAGTTCAGAAGAGTTCAGTGAGACTAGCGATGACATAATCAAATACTTAATGACTTCAACGTCAGCTCCACTGCACTCCCTGTAAAAGAATCTTAATACTAACTAAATTTAGTGGAAGGGGTTCCAGGCTTTCCTATTTTTAGTTAGCTGGTAAAATAACGTCGAAAAAGCAGTTAAGTTTACCACTGGAATTTTTATTCTACTCACAAAACATTGTTTATAAATTGTACTATTGATAAAAGGAAATATTTTAATACAAGATGATAAAAACCAACTGCATTCAACAAAAATGTGAACGAATATTCCCTGAATGGGTTTCCAAGTTGTATAATGGATCGAAGGATGACCTATGCCATATCACATCTATAATCTAGGTTAAAATTAAGTTTCATAAAAGAGAAAACTATCAAAAATGGTCTACAGTGACCCTCAATTACCTTCAATTACTTATTTAACTTGTCGTAAATTACAGTGGCTGATGTGGCTTCTCAAGAATTATATAACAGAAAAATCATCGCGTTTCAGATTTTAACTTCAAGTAGCAACTGTGAATACCACGAAGTTTAACTGACGATCGACACTAGTATTACGTAAAAAAGGGATGCAACAGATGAGACTTCTGCAGTTCTGAGTGAAACCTTACGCGCTCTTATGCGGCATCGCGTGCTTTCATTACCTTGTCGTTGGTTAGGCAGCATCAGGGGCGGCTGGCAGTGCTGCTCCACACACCTCGCCGTCTCGGTAGCAACTCTCTCGAACTTATCCTTACTACTGTTTACCGAAGTTGGTTTAAGAAAAATTTATCTGGCTGTGTTTGCAACTATCCAATGAGGAACGTTATACTTTTCGCGGTGGAACAATGTTTTTAATGTTCGCTACGTAACAGAGACGAGTATAGTCTCACGCTAAAACTTGCAGCTGGTGTTGCCCTTTTAGTTTTATCGTAAGATCTATACTGTTCTTCTGGAGGGCTGTATCTTTTAACATGGGCTGGGGGATGGACAACTTGGCGGTCGGCCGGCGATGCGGGTGTCCCATTGTCGCGCTCTTATCGTAGGGCTCTGCTCTCGGCTTCTGTTCTCGTTTCTCCCCTCGGAACTGCTTCTGTTTCACGCTAGGAAGGTATGACATGCATTTAGACGTTCTTGTGTTAGTCTGTGGTATTTCATTTGCTCACTCGCTGATCGTATTACTTTCGTTAATTTAATGTCAGGATTTATTCGGAGCTGTGTGACATATTCCTGGATTTGCTATCATGTCAGGGTTTTCATGGAAGGTGTTGGATTTGCCTCACACCTTACAAGGTTTTCCGTGATTTCCCTAAATCGCTGCAGGCAAATGGCGGGTTGGTTCCTTAGAAACATGCGTGGCCGACTTCCTTCCCCATCCTGCCGTAATCCAAGCTTGTGTTCCGTCACTAAGGATGTCGCTTTCGACGCGATGTTCAACTGTAATCTACTTACCTACGGAAGTGGCGACCGATAGAAAGGCTTGGAACCAGCCATTCGACCACACGCAGTTATTATTATTTCTTTCTTATCTCAGACGTTATGTCTGGTTAAAAATGGAAGGTGACACGGACCTTGATCAAGCGTGGCTTCCTTTTAACTGTACGGTATATGTTACATTGCATTTAGGAACTTTCGGGTAATTGAACAAGTGTCAATAATTACAGATTTCTTTAGTTGTATACATAAGTTTGGATGTAGCTGTATTGCATTGATGTACTGGTGGATATTGTGTGGTATGACTCCTGTAGTTGATAGTATAATTGGTATAATGTCAACTTTATCCTGATGCCACATGTCCTTGACTTCCTCAGCCAGTTGGATATATTTTTCAATTTTTTCTCCTGTTTTCTTTTGTATATTTGTTGTATTGGGTATGGATATTTCGATTAGTTGTGTTAATTTCTTCTCTTTATTGATAAGTATGATGTCAGGTTTGTTATGTGGTGTTGTTTTATCTGTTATAATGGTTCTGTTCCAGTATAATTTGTATTCATCGTTCTCCAGTACATTTTGTGGTGCATACTTGTACGTGGGAACATGTTGTTTTATAAGTTTATGTTATTATTATTATTATTATTATTATTGCCATACTAAAGCGCTAATAGTTAGTTTAGTACGAGAATGTATTTTTTTTTATTCGTGGGTTAAAATAATACGAAAGAAAACTGCGCTGTGGTGGTACCTTTCACAAAGAGACTACCTCTGACTGACCTTGACATGTTGTTTTATAAGTTTATGTTATTATTATTATTATTAATATTATTATTATTATTGTCATGCTAAAGCGCTAATAGTTAGTTTAGTACGAGAATGTATTTTTTTTTTATTCGTGGGTTAAAATAATACGAAAGAAAACTGCGCTGCGGTGGTACCTTTCACAAAGAGACTACCTCTGACTGACCTTGTGTGGCAATTCCGTGACAGTCGCGGAGCTGTGGAGATTTCCCGCAAGCTGCGGTTCAAACTGCGTCCCAGTGCCGGCTGGTGGCTGGGACGGGGTCGCCCAGCCCACAGCACGAGGCCCCATCGACCGGCCGGCCCCGCCTTCTGCCGGAGCGGCTATTTCGGTACGTGGGTGGCAGGCGTGTGCCGACCTGCCGCACGGACACGGGCCGTGCGCCGCGGCGCCCCACTGGAAACGACTCATTCTTAAATTCCAGGCAGCCAACAATTTTCTCGCAACAGGAGTTGGCGCTAGTAGCAGCAGGTGTCGCTCGTACTCTGAAGTGCCATTGACGTCTACATGCACATCTTCTTTCTTTTCCATAGCGTTAATTCCGTCTAGCGCAGGGTCCAAGATTTTAGGACGTCGTAAATTTCATTATATTATTTAAATGTGTGTACGAATGCAGTTCAGGACGGAATGTCAATTCAAACACCTTTGACCGTCTACCAGTTTCGGCGATATATTAAGCCATCTTCAGGTTCCCGGACCGGCGTGTAGTAGGATTCCCAGTCAAAATAGGAGCCAGCATTCAGTGCTTGGTATCCGTGATTTTTGAACTGATCGCTGTCTCAAAAATGTACGGATAATTGGCACTGGATGCTGGCACCTATTTTGACTGGACTAAAGGTGGGAATCCTCCTACACGCCGGTCCAGGGACACGAAGATGGCGCAACATATCGCCGAAACTGGTAGCCCAATAAAATAACAATTTAGACATTCTGCACGGGACAGCCGATGTCCCGCAACCGGCTGTGAAAAGATGGACATACAGGGACTGGATGCAGTTCCTGACACCACCGTCGTCGAGGTAACCTCAGGGAGGGAACTCGTGTGCGCCACCTTTACGCTAATTGTGCAAACTTTCGCCTGGATGTTACACCATTTTAACTTGTAAGTAGGCTGTTTAGGTTTTTATGTTGCTAACGCCACGTAGCGCTCTGTATGAAAATCACTGACTGTGCTGTGTGCAGTCTGTGGCTCATTTGCATGGTTGGAATATTTGCTATTGTAGTGTTGGGCAGTTGGATGTGAAATAATGGTTCAAATGGCTCTGAGCACTATGGGACTCAACATCTGAGGTCATCAGTCCCCGAGAACTTAGAACTACTTAAACCTAACTAACCTAAGGACATCACACACATCCATGCCCGAGGCAGGATTCGAACCTGAGACCGTAGGGATGTGAACAGCGCGTAGCGTTGCGCAGTTGGAGGTGAGCCGCCAGCAGTGGTGGATGTGGGGAGAGAGACGGCAGAATTTTGAGAGTGAACGATCTAGACGTGTGTCCATCAGAAAGAGTAAATTTGTAATACTGTATATCATGAACTTATATATATATATATATATATATATATATATATATATATATATATATATATATGATGACTTTTGAATATTATTAAGGTAAATACATTGTTTGTTCTCTATCAAAATCTTTCATTTGCTAACTATGCCTATCAGGAGTTAGTGTCTTCAGTAGTTAGAATCCTTTATTTAGCGGGCAGTATTGGGTCTCGCTGTATTGCAGTAGTTCGAGTCACAAAGATTTTTGTGAGGTAAGTGATTCATGAAAGGTATAGGTTATTGTTAGTCAGGGCCTTTCTTTTGTAGGGATTATTCAAAGTCAGATTGCGTTGCGCTAAAAATATTGTGTATCAGTTTAGTGATGATCAGAATAAGTAAAGAGAGAAATGTCTGAGTACGTTCAGTTCTGCTCAGCTGTTTGAAAACCAAATGACGTAAGGGGTTAACCATTGCAGTAATTCATAAAATTTTCTGAGGGGAGGTTTCAAACTCCCTATACCCGACATATTTCTCTCAAGAGATACAGAAACTGCATTGATATCACAGCAGTTCTTATTTATTCCTCAGTCTCAGCTGTACGTTTGTAATTACAAGACATGTTTCGATCAGTCTGGATCATCATATCAGAGTACTCTGATCTGAGGCTCTGACACAGGCAGGACTAGTTGCTGACAGAAGTAGTTAGACCTGAAGATGATCGAGACTAATCGAAACATGTTATGTAATTAAAAACGTGCAACTGAGGCTGAAGAGTAAGGGAGAACTGTATTTTAATTTCTTATGTCTCGTGTCCACTGGCGATCTGAAAACAGTGACACAAATTACGCGACATACTGTTCCGCGGAGTTAATCGGAAATGTTTATGGCAAACCCAGATTAATTCTGTGCACCACAAGCAAAACAGTCGAAATAAGAGTCGTTAGCTTCGCTTTGACCCACGAGACGTGTTCAAACGTCTCACTAATCCAGTGTCAATAATCAAAGCCCTGTACCAGTGTAACTGTTTGCAGACTGCTTCCATGATGCGAGGATTGGCCTGGAATATGTACACCTGCCTCCAGTTGGCTCCTCACAACTTACGTCCATAATCTTCAGACCAAGAATACACCTCAAAGCCGATAAGGTCACACAAAAAAAATCACTCTCAAAATTCCGAGGAAACAAATATAATTTGTTCGGTTCTATTAAATCTCACCATGTCCGACTAAAACACTACCGTCCAGCTAGCTACTCGCTCCGCAAACAGACGTCAGCTCCCTGCCTAACAGACAAGAGCACACTTACTGAAGAGCAACGCGCAGTTAGAAATCCGGAATGTGCCTAACAAGAATTCCCTGCTTACTCAAGGGAACGAACTTTATCTTCTCGCAGACTTTCCGTTCTGCAAAAATAGCTTGATTGATCGCTCATCACTATCTACTGGCTTCACAAACACTGCCTCAGAGACTACACAACACCGCAAGTACTTGAGAAGGCTGTCAGCTGACTCCTCAATTCCTCACAAAAAGCTTAGGCGTAACATTTAGGCCTTCCAGCAGCAGGATGTAAGCATTTTCACTGGCCATTTTCTGCTCCCACCTATAACGGTTCTACAAGGTGCTACTTCTTCCCATATTTTCAGAAGTTTCTCTGCAACGGGTGTTGGAAAACGCTGGCCGTCACGGGAAAATTGAGATCAACCTCGTGTGGTTCGATTATCACCCCTTTAGGAGGAGTAGGGAAGCACTAGTCCTCCACCTCCAAACTGTAGAAAACGTCACTCATCCTGCACCCTAAAAGTAGGCCTTACGACTGAAATAGCGGACTGGACTATCACACGGATACACCCGGAAAATGATATGTTACAGATGACAGCAGACCGAAATCGATTGTAAAATAAACTGATAGTCATAAGTCAGCCACCTGGCGAAACTGTTGTCTCTTCAAAATGCGGAAATTATCTGGAGCGAATAAAGCTGTTACCGCAAATAAGTTCAAAAGGCTCTAAGCACTATGGGACTTAACATCAGAGGTCATCTCTCCCCTAGACTTAGAACTACTTAAACCTAACTAACCTAAGGACATCACACACATCCAAGATCGAGGCAGGATTGGAACCTGCGACCGTAGCAGCAGCGCGTTCAGGCCTGAAGCGCTCGGCCACAGCGGCCGGCCGCAAATAAGTAATAGTGATGAAAATGAGTGACCATTTTATCATACCAGTCCTAGGAAATAAGTAATAAAGTCGTATGACATCGTTCACAGTCGCCCAAAACGGGATTAATTTGTGCCAGACGTACTCTTTCGCATCGTGAAGTTTGAATGTTGTCTTGTGTAACTGCCATAGAGATAGTGAGCACGTGTTGCATTAGTATTTTTGACGACGACGACAGACTCGACGTAGAAGGTGAATTTCGTTGTCAGTCACGCCACTTTTCGACAGCAGGATACAGACTGACTGCCGAGCCTAACATTCTCGTGGGTGGCTCGGATAAAAGATTTCACTGTTTGCAAGATCAGTGCGTTATTGATGTTATTCCCGCCGTTCCCTCGATAAAAGTCTGTGATTCACCACTGCGATCATCACCCATGCGTGTCCACGTGAAGAAGCGCCTTTGTAGGCTGTAGGCCAAGAAGAGGCATTTATTACGTAGTGGGTAGACGTGCGAATCTTGACACACAACTGGCAGGTTGTAAGATAATGTCAAGAAATGAAAAATGGTTCTAATTTCTCGTCGGAACGTGTTTCTTAAAGATGCAGCTCTGACTCCTCCCGTATTAGGAATGACCATATGGATAAAAATCTCGGAATTCTTCCTCGGGTTTTATACAAACGACGGAACTTAGAATGACAGAGCGGTGTTAACTCGCGAATACACGTCTTTTTCTTTTTTCCTCCACTATCCAAGCCCTGTAATGCAGACCACAGAACCAACGGCAGCTCTTGGTACTCGCTAACGTAATGTCCCTAGTTCCTTCTTTCTGGTACTGCAAAAGCATTTTGTAACGTAACACTCAAAACAGCGTGCCTCGTGCTACAGAATACTCACGTGTCCGCTACAAGGCTCGTTGCCGACGGAAGTTTTGCTTGTTTGTAATTACAACTATTGGCGCGTTATATTACTCGTACATTGCTAAAATGTTTCCTGACAGACCCCGAAATACCCTTACAGGCTAACTGCAAGAGCGACGATGTGGTGTGACATCGATGTCACTTACAATTGTCTATCGCGTCCACCACAGATTTTGCGTGTTGCTAACACCGAATGCCACGATTTAAAACTGTAGAGATCTGCTAAGTCACACTATTTCTTCAGCACACATCTGGGCATATACTCCGACAGAATATCCGAGCATTTCCCTTCATAAAATCGAAGCTGTCTACGCACGGTAACAGGCAACTTTTCTCGCTAGGGCTTTCTGTAAAATTCACACTTCTCTACTTCAATCACAATTTTTCTGTATCTTTATGTTGCAAAACTAGTTAGCACAACGCCTTTCGGCAGCATGCTCCCAGCTCCAGGTGCCCAGATAGTATTATAACATTAATGTATCTTGTGTTATACGCATTGCTTCCAGATGGAATCTCTTTATCCGAGTGTGCCATTCAGGTTAGGTGGCGAAATGTCGCCTGTATTAATTAAATTTTCCTCGAGACATTTGAGTCTCATCTTTATCTGTGATAGTAATAAAAGCTGATGAAATGAATTAAAATTTGTGCCATGTCCAGGACTCGAACCTGGGCCTCCCTGCTTACTTTTTTTCCCCATTTTGTTCGTTGTTGATCGTTGTATTGGGCCGTTGCGGACATCACATGACATCCGTTAAAGTTCGTTTGTTGATTCTTCCACTCAGTTTTTTTTATTACAGAGGCCAACCACCTCTCTGGCCGAACACGCTGAGTTACCGTGCCGGCGCTTACTAGGGAGGTGTGTTAGCCAGTACAGCGCCACAGCACTACAGCTAACACACCTAGCTGCACGGACTACCATAGTCCAATGCCCTCCGTAACACAAACTTCACATCTTCAGCTTATTTTCTCCTTCTTGAATTCAAGCTTATGTTAGGCAGAGCATTGTACTTGGGCAGTCCATTACTAAGCAAGGAGGCCCCAGTTCAAGTCCTGCCCGTAGCACAAATTTTACTTAGGCCTACTTATTTCAGCTTTCATCATTATAGTCGCCTGTATTTTTGTAGTATTTGCTTCATCCCTGGTCCGCACCGTTAGCTGAGTGGTCAGCGAGTCTGACTGCTGTGCAGGAGGCCCGAGTTCGAATCTCGATTAGGTTGGAGATTTTCTCTGCTCGGGGACTGGGTGTTGTGCCGCCCTCATCATCGACACGAAGGTCCCCAATGTCTACTGAAGTGACTTGCAACTCGACAGCCGGAGTTCCCCAGGCAGGGACACTCAGCCATCAGTGCCATACGTTCATCATGATGCTCCATTCTAGTCACGTAGAGTGGCTACACAAACACAAGTAGACAATTAGTTTAAACGTGTTTCGCAGAAAGTACCAGTGAGCTGTGATGAGTCTATAAAGAGACAGAAAATACCTCTGAATCTGGAGATGTTAGAGTCAGTCATTGCAATTCCGGGTTGAGTTACTAAAGTTTTTTCTTGTATTTAATGTTACTAAATTATAGCTGAAATATACCTAATTTGTATCAGCATAAAACTGCACTATTCTCATATTTCCTCTCCATGAAGTGACATTCTCTCTTCGTCCATTGGAGTAAAATTAATTTTTGCACGTTCCTCAATGGATCTTTGTGTTTCACGATCTCTTACTTAGAGATAACTCGCACTGGTTAAGGGTAGGTAAACGATCGATTGTCTAATGCCCAAGCAGTGATAATGTCGCTCAGAGTGTGTACAGAGTCGTTGTGATGGTGTAACGGGAATAATATCGGTAGAGCGTGTCCCCATCGTCGTGGGTTGACCTTCAGTAAATCGTTATAATTAAACCAGTTAGTGACAAACAGTGTTTATTTTTACCAAAGAAATTGATACAAAAATGCAAAGAGACGATCATACGTGTTGCACCAACCGCCACGGTTGCCAATGGACTGTAGTGTGCAACATGGTGCGCGTTACTATAATACTGTGTGACGATATTCACCGTATCGGATCCGTTGTGAGAGTACACGCGAGAAACTGTGTAAGACGAATGTGGTAAGAACATATTACTTTACTACTTATATAGTGCAAACTTACAAGGATATTGACGATAGCAAATTCAAAATTTCCTGATTATAATGTTATTAAGCAGGCAAAATTCTTTGTAGCATCTGCCGTGCCTGAACCGATCCTCAAAAAAAAAAAAAAAAAAAAAAAAAAAAAAAAAAAAAAAAAAAAAAAAAATATTCAAATGGCTCTGAGCACTATAGGACTTAACTGCTGTGGTCATCAGTCCCCTAGAACTTAGAACTACTTAAACCTAACTAACCTAAGGACATCACACACATCCATGCCCGAGGCAGGATTCGAATCTGCGAGCGTAGCGGTCGCGTAGTTCCAGACTGAAGCGCCTAGAACCGCTCGGCCACCACGGCCGGCTAACCGATCCTCCTTGACTACTAGACACGGTCAGATAGGTTTAGGCTGCTAGATTATTCTAAAACTTAACAATTAAAATAAAACCGACGGTGTTACAGCTTTCACAAACGAGGCCTACAAAGAGCGCAGCTTCCCTCAAACGGAGTCTGAGTCACTACTTGACGCGCTAGGCATAAAACAACGTTTGTCTGTCTCGCCTTCCGCGGCCAGTGATTCGGCTCCACAGGCGGAAGTGCTGCGGCGATTGTTTCGGTCTTGGCGGCAAGTAAACAGGATAGCTGCAGGGGACAAAGCAGCGACCAAGCCTACGAGAGCCCCCACGTGGCTTCCGGTGGCGCTACGGGGGAAGCAGCTTCCTTTCTCTACCTATACAGCAGCAGCGGCACGTGACTCCCGGGAGACGACGAAGCCGGTTCGTGGCAAGAGGAAACGCTGACTTGCTCACTATGTAATCCAATCTGGTTTGGCTACCATCACTGTCGGCCGCTGTGGCCGAGCAGTTCTAGGCACTTCAGTCCGGAACCGAGCTGCTACTCCGGTGGTAGGTTCGAATCCTGCCCCGGGCAATGATGTGTGTGATGTCCTTAGCTTAGTTAGGTTTACGTAGTTCTAAGTCTAGGGGAGTGATGACCTCAGACGTTAAGTCCCATAGTGGTCAGAGCCATTTGAATCATTTTGAACCACCTTCACCGTCTGTGTGATTTTTTCGAGAGCACAAAGAAAATTAATCGGCTTGGCAGTGGAAGACTGGGTTTTTGGATTAAATATGTACTCGTGTTCCGAGGTAACACAAAAGAAATGGTTCAAATGGCTCTGAGCACTATAGGACTTAACTGCTGTGGTCATCAGTCCCCTAGAACTTAGAACTACTTAAACCTAACTAACCTAAGGACATCACACACATCCACGCCCGAGGCAGGATTCGAACCTGCGACCGTAGCGGTCACGCGGTTCCAGACTGAAGCGCCTTTAACCGCACGGCCACACCGGCCGGCTGAGGTAACACATTTCGTAGTCCAAGTTCGGGTTGGAAAGTATGAGTAAGGAAACGGGCTGCGTCCCTTTTGAAAGAAGTTATTCCGCCCTTTGTCTTAAGTTATTTTGGGAAACCACAGTACCGCTAAATGTGAATGGGCAGGATGTTGAACCCCGGTCCTGCAAGCACTGTATTGTCCTCTGCGCCACCTCTAGTGGTTATGTTTCTGCAGTGAGTAGATGCCATTCAGGAAGTGTATGCCCAAAAGTGTAGAACAACCACCCACAAATGCTGTAGCGTCTTCACAGGCCACGAAAACGTAACCCCGCAAGAAATTACCTTAACTGGAACAACATACTGCTGCCCATTAAAACGCAACAAAGTTAATTTGGCTTTAAGTGTACGACACGCTTGGCTATACAAATGGCTAAGGTTTCAGCGCAACCCCAGAAGGTAGGTAGATGTTAGCCATTTACATTTTGCATGTGATGAAAAAAGTACACACCGGATTTCTCATTCAGAAACTATATTTAAATATTGATTGATTGTAAGAAGGTAATGCTGTGCCTCGTCTAAGCAGGAGAAACGTCAGCATTAGACTCATTCGACAGTGGCAGGACCATAGCCTACGTAGCCTATGGCTTATCTTTCTGAGGTACTGCTGGTCTCGTAGCCCAGGATCCACCGACTGTCGTGCGAATGTGGAATCGCCGGCCACGCTCAGGGCCGTGCAGGATCTCAACGGCACCAAACGACTAGGTCCTGACAGGGCAGTCATCATTTCGGTCGGCCATGCCGGATCGTACGGTCAAGTCACGTACATTTAATCAGGAAATGGGCTGTCGCATTTGTGCACGAGTGCCGGTTCTGCATACGCTATCACGATAGAGGTAGTCCACGTAGCTGGTAATCTGGACAAAAGTCATTACATTACTGGTGTTGTTGTGTTGAGGCTGGTGGCTGTGCCTTATCTTCGAGGTCACTGTGAAGTTAACTTTCAACAAGATAACATACGACCGCACGTTGCTTGAGCTCTCATAACCTATCTCAATACAAAGGGTGTTGGTCTGTTGGCGTGGCGCCGGCCGCTGTGGCCGAGCGGTTTTACGCGCTTCAGTCTGGAACCGCGCGACCGCTACGGTCGCTGGTTCGAATCCTGCCTCGGGCATGGATGTGTGTGATGTCCTTAGGTTAGTTAGGTTTAAGTAGTTCTAAGTTCTAGGGGTCTGATGACCACAGATGTTACGTCCCATAGTGCTCAGAGCCATTTGAACCTTTATTTTTTTTTTTTTTTTTTTGCGCAGCCAGTACGTTCTCCAGATATACCACCCACTGAAAACATCCAGTCATGCTTTGCCGAGAGCCTGCCACGCCACCAGTTCCCAGCCACAATTATTGACAAATTCTGGCATAGATTTGAGCCAGCGTCAAATTACGTACTCTCAGCTGTCATACAAGCTTCCTTCAACTCCGATTCCAGCAAAGTTAGAACCTTTGTTACTGTCAGAGATGACAGCTCTGTGTACTAAATTTCGCAACGTGAATACATACAGTCTACAAATTTAATCATGTATTCTTCCTACTATACTTTACACCTGTAATAATTAATTTGAGTTACTTTACTTCCTGTCTTTCTGGTTGTAACCTATCTTGCAATGCTATCGACTTCGCCATTTTTGCCGCAGGACAGCAGGCTTCAGGTCCCGTCCCTGACTGTTTTATTCATCTTGTGGAGTGGTGCTTTCACGTCTACACGTCTCTTCCACAGTAACACAGAAGAGAACAAAATACGTTCTTTCTTTTTACAAAAATTACTGAAAAATTCCTTAGAGCATATGTTTTAGTTCACAACTCAACAAAACTCCACAAATTTTGTATAAAGCTGATTCATAGCTAATTCGTCACGTAATATACACAGTTATCTTTGTGCTCGTATAGCTATTATCACACGTCTTTAATCGCCGATAATCCAGCAGGATAAATTAATGGCGTTGTTTGTTGATGTTAACTACACTTATACTCATAAATTAAGGACAACTGCAGAATGTGGTGCCACACAACGTGGCACTACACAAAATTGGCGCTAATAGCATAGGCACGTAGGGAACACACACGACACAGATCTGTAAGTCCACGGTATTGATGATAAGTTGAGAAAACCTCCCGAAACCCATGTGCTACGAAACGCCACTGTTTCCTGCGCATGTACCCCGACATCAGTATGGGATTTGATCACCATGCACACGTACACAGGCCGCACAACGGGTTGGCATATTCTGGATCAGGTGGTAGAGCAGCTGCAGGGGTATAGCCTCCCATTGTTGCACTACTGCCTGTCGGAGCTCCTGAAGTGTCGTGGGAGTTTGAAGACGTGCAGCGATACGTCGACCGAGAGCATCCCACACGTGCTCGATGGGGTTTAGGTCTGGAGAACAGGCAAATCCTCCATTCGCCTGATATCTTCTGTTTCAAGGTACTCCTCCACGATGGCAGCTCGGTGGGGCCGTGCGTTATCATCCCTCAGGAGGAAGGTGGGACCCACTGCACCCCTGAAAAGGCGGACATACTAGTGCAAAATGACGTCCCGATACACCTGACCTGTTACAAATCCTCTGTCAAAGACATGCAGGGGTGTACGTGCACCAATCATAAACCCATAAACCTCCATACAGGTCCCTTTCAAGGGCGTTAAGGGGTTGGTATCTTGTTTCTGGTTCACGCTAGATGAAAACCCGGCGGGAATCACTGTTCAGACTATACCTGGACTCGTCCGTGAACATAACCTGGGACCACTGTTCCAATGACCATGTATTGTGTTCTTGACACCAGACTTTACGGTCTCTCCTGCGACCAGGGGTCCGGGCGAATAAATCATGTCTGTTCAGTCGTCTGTAGACTGTGTGTCGGGAGACAACTGTTCAAGTGGTTGCGGTAAGCTCTCGAGCAAGGCTACCTGTGGTACTCCGTGGCCGTCTGCGGGCACTGATGGTGAGATATCGGTCTTCTTGTGGTGTTGTACACTGTGGACGTCCCGTACTGTAGCGCATGGACACATTTCCAGTCTGCTGGAATCGTTATCATAATCTTGAGATTACACTTTGTGGCACACGGAGGGCCCGTGATACGACCTGATTATTTGACCAGCCTCCAGTCGCCCTAGTATTCTACCCCTGATAACGTCGTCAATATGTGTTCTTTGAGTCATTTTCAACACACAGTCACCATTAGCACGTCTGAAAACTTCTGCACACTTACTCGCTGCACCGTACTCTGACATGCACTAACACACATCTGCGTATGTGGACTGCTGCCAGCGCCACCGTGCGACTACCGCAGGTCAAATGCACCGCATGGTCATATTCCAAGGTGATTTAAATCTGCAAACCGCCCACCAGAGCGTTGTTTCACCATGTATCAACATTATCCTTAATTTATGAGCATGAGTGTATTATGGCAGCGGCTTTGATACGTCCGTCAAATGTATCGTTCTCCAGATAAATATGTTCATGACTGAGTCTACTTTATCCAGCTGCACGCAAAGTCGGCTCTATGAGTACGCTATTTCATTTACTCAGCCGACTGATGAGACATTCATACAGATTTCGGTAGATACAGTTAGGTAACTCTAAAAGAGAGAATGTACCTACATTCCCCACAAGCACCATCCGTTGGATGGTAGAGGGTACCTTGTATCACTACTAGTTATTTCCTTCCTGTTCCACTTGCAAATGGAACAAGGGAGAAACGCAAATCTATACGCTTCCATAAGAGCCCTAATTTCTCTTATCCCGTCCTTGTGGTCCTTAAGCGAAATGTATGTTGGCGGCAGTAGACTCTTTCTGCAGTCATCTTCAAATGCCGTTTCTCCAAGAAAAGAACGTCGTCTTCCCTCCATGGATTTCCACTTCAAGTCCACGGACCATCTCCGTAATATTTGCATGTTGAGGGAAGCTACTGGTAACAAACCTAGCAGCCATCCTCTGAATTGCTTCGCTGTCTTCCTTTAATCCGTTCTCGTGGAATCCCAAACATTCGAGCAGTACACAAGAATAGGTCGCACTACGGTTCTGTGCGCCGTCTACTTTATATACGAACTACACTTCCCTAAAATTGCCGGCCGGTGTGGCCGTGCGGTTCTAAGCGCGTCAGTTTGGAACCGCGTGACCGCTACGGTCGAAGGTTCGAATCCTGCCTCGGGCATGGATGTGTGTGATGTCCTTAGGTTAGTTAGGTTTAAGTAGTTCTAAGTTCTAGGGGACTGATGACCTCAGTAGTTAAGTCCCATAGTGCTCAGAGCCATTTGAACCATTTTGAACCCTAAAATTGTCCCAATAAACCGAAGTCGACCATTGGCCTTCCCTATTACCGTCCTTACGTGCTCATTCCACTTCATACTGCTTTGGGACGTTGGGCCACGACATGTAATCAACGTGACTGTGTTAAGCAGCACACCTCTAATACTGTATTATTCAAATATTACAGAACTGTTTTTTGTACTCATGTGCATTAATTTAGACTTTTCTACATTTAGATCAAGTTGCCATTCATCACATTAAACAGAAATCCTGCCCAGGTCATCCTCTGTTCTCCGGCATACACACAACGGCGACAGTTTTCCGTACTTCACAGCGTCAGCAGCTGACAGTCGAAGATTCCAGAGTGAAATTTTCGCTCTGCGCCGGAGTGCGCGCAGATACGAAAGCTCCTGGCACACTCGAACTCGGGGCCTTTGCCTTTCGCGGGCAAGTGCTTGGAAGGTAGAAGACAAGGTACCGGCAGAACGCGAGGACGGGTCGTGAGTCGTGCTCCAATTGTTCAGTCGCTTGAGCACTGGCCCGCGAAAGGTAAAGTCCTGAGTTCGAGTCTCAGTCGGGCACACAGATTTAATCTGCCAGGAAGTTTCAGTCGTAGATTGCAACTCACACTGCCCGTCAGATAGTTTGTGTACACAGTTAACAAGAGCTGTCCTTTCACATTTCCCTGGGGCGCTGATGTACACTCGCCGTCCAAGACGACATACTGAGCTCTGTTACTTAAGTCTTCCAGCCATTCACATAACTGCGGACCTATTCCTTGCACTCAGACCTTCGCTAGTCTGCAGTACAGTGTCTAAAGATTTCCGGAAATCTGGAATGTGCCCTTTATCCATATTGTACACATAAACAACAAAGACGAACACAACTAATTGGTCCATGTCACCGACATGTAAATATTGCACCGTTTGGCAGCGACGGAACATACTGGCCATTTCTTTCTCGCTACCGCTTACTTTGAAGGCTTTCGTCTAACACTGACCTCTCCGGCCACTGAAGAGAAGGCGTCCCACTCATAACGATCTCTCAATTCTCTGCCTTCTTAATCACTGGTGATGCACTGCTTTACACATCCTCCAAGTTTGAACTGAGCTAATCTGCTCTTTCTTACATATATGAAGATAGTAACTGTTCTCGTAAAAACAGATGCCTTTGATGACCGTGCAGCTTCTCTAGAATAAATGATAATTAATTGAAACCCTCAGCTGCTGACTGGTGTTGTTGATATACCCTCGATGGCGACAGTTGAAAATGTATGCCCCGACCGGGAGTCGAACCCGGGATCTCCTGCTTGCGTGGAAGACGCTCTATCCATTTTTTTTTATTTATTTTTTTTTTTTTTTGATGAAAGGATGATGAGGACAGCAGAACTCCAGTCCCTGAAGGGAGAAAATCTCCTACCCCAGCCGGGATCGAACCCGTGCCCCCGTGCGTGGCAATCCAACGCACTGACCGTTTTTTTTTTTTTCAGTTTTACTGTAACGTATTTTCTTGAGGGGTTTTTATTTATTTATTTATTTATTTATTTTATATGAAGGAAGGTAGAAGAAACAGAAACCGTTATTATTCACAAAATAAACATAGTACGTCCTGACACATGATGTCTGAGCCACCGAGGACACAGATGAATAGCGCGACTGCAGGGACTTATACCTTGCACGCTTCCCGTGAGACCCACATTCCCAACTATTCACAATCTACATACGCAATGTACCTAATAGATATTTGCCCATCCACTCATTAGCGTGCGCGAGTAATGAGTGGATGGGAAAATATCTATTAGGTACATTACGTATGTAGATTGTGGATAGTTGGAAATGTGGGTCTCACGGGAAGCGTGCAAGGGATAAGTCCCTGCAGTCGTGCTATTCATCTGTGTCCTCGGTGGCTCAGATGGTTGCCGGCACGGTAGCTCAGCTTGTTTGGTCAGAGGGTTAGCTGCCCTCTGTAATAAAAAAACTGAGTTCATCGATCAACAACGAACTAAAACGGGTGTCTTACGATGTCCGCTCCGAGCAGATGCAACTAACGAAAGCGTACAAAAAAGAGATTTAAAGGGAAAAAAAAAGATGGATAGAGCGTGTGGTGTCACCGACAGACACCACACTTGCTAGGTGGTAGCCTTTAAATCGGCCGCGGTCCATTAGTATACGTCGGACCCGCGTGTCGCCACTGTCAGTGTTAGCAGACCGAGCGCCACCACACGGCAGGTCTAGAGAGACCTGGCACTCGCCCCAGTTGTACAGCAGACTTTGCTAGCGAAGCTACACTGACAAATACGCTCTCATTTGCCGAGACGATAGTTAGCATAGCCTTCAGCTACGTCATTTGCTACGACCTAGCAAGGCGCCATAGCATTTGATATTATTGTATGAAGCATGTACAATCAAGAGCGATGTTCTACAATTGTGGATTAAAGTTAAGTATTACATCATCTACGTACTTTATTTGCTACTCTAAATTCCCTTAACTGTTCCAGACCTCACGCCAGTCTGCGTGAGCTTTAAGCGCGTGCCTTTCGGCTTCTTCTCATTGTGACTTGGCTGTCTTGCCAAGTCACAACAGAGCGTCTGCCATGTAAGAAGAAGATCCCGGGTTCGAGTCCCGGTCGGGGCACACATTTTCAACTGTCCCCAAAGAGGTATATCAACAACACCTGTCGGTAGCTGAGCGTTTCAGTTAATTATCATTTACTCTTTCTTGTTTTGTCATTTTCACAAACGTTAGTGTGTTGTACGTTTTAGTAAAACGAAGATCCCGCGTATTGTATATTCTGGCCCCTTGGAGCGACCCCGGCTTTTACGGACGCTTTGATTGCCAGCGTGGTTGCGGCCTTGGAACGCGGTAAACCGATTTACGATCGCCGGGGCGCAGCGCGCAGTCAAAGTTTGCTTTAAGAATTCACGCCCTACGGCGCGGAGGAACTAGAAACGCCGTGGAGCCGTGATTTACAGCCGGTGTAAGGGCCTGAAGGAGGGGCAAGGACACCCAGCGAAAGGGAAACGAAGGGAAGACGGAAGAGGCGAACTGTCGGCCTGTCATAACTGCAGTCACGGGCCGACAGTGCTGGGCCGCAGAGCAAACCGGTCGTCATCCCACGTCGCTAGGGTCGCATGACGAATAGTCTAGCTTTTGCTGCTTCTTCGTGTATCCTTCTGGTGTCATGCAAATGAAACGAAACTCTTTTTTTCAGCCTTCTAGCTTCTTTTTGTGTAACTTATCACGACGTCATCTCCTGTGCTGCCCTGTGCATCTCACAGCAGAATTGTCCTCACACGGGACGAGGGAGCGTTCGTGGACAAGGAGTCCGTAGAGTTTTACAAGGAGAACTTGGGAGACAACATATTGCATGCTAATGTCGATCTACGTCTAACAGGGCCCTTTCTACGTATTTCGGTATTTATTTATACATCCAAAAAACTTTGCAGATTGTAGAACACATAAATTCTTTATAAGTATTGTGTACGAATGTGTGCACAAACGGCGCACACAAAGTACAGAAAATTGCACACAAACACAAAGTACAGAAAATTTAACAATACTACTGCAGTAAGCCGACCGGTGTGGCCGAGCGGTTCTAGGCGCTTCAGTCTGGAACTGCGCGACCGCTGCGGTCGCAGGTTCAGATCCTGCCTCGGGCATGGATGTGTGTGATGTCCTTAGGTTAGTTAGTTTAAGTAGTTCTAAGTTCTAGGGGACTGATGACCTCAGATGTTAAGTCCCATAGTGCACAGAGCCATTTTTGAACTACTGCAGTAAGGAAATAATTGGTTTAGTTTTATCTATAAGACAGATTGCACTCCTTGTAGTAGGATATTTTGCAATTTCTTGCTTAAAGTTTTTTATTTCACATATTTTAAAAAATTTCTTCTTGAATAGGAGCAGCGATCTATTAAAAAATGGCTCTGAGCACTATGGGACTTAACATCTGTGGTCATCAGTCCCATAGAACTTAGAACTACTTAAACCTAACTAACCTAAGGACATCACACACATCCATGCCCGAGGCAGGATTCGAACCTGCGACCGTAGCAGTCGCGCGGTTCCGGATTACACCGACTAGAAGCGCATGGCCACCGCGGCCGGCAGCCGATAATCGCTCGACGAAATTAAAAGTAAAGTGCTCGCACCATAGGAGACCTAGCATTTTCCAGTTTCTGTCTGGTTTTTACGGACGCGCCGCCAAGGCTGCATTCTCGATGCCACAGACTGCTTCTTAGCTTGCATTTATCGCGAATCTCTCTCCCAGCACAATGTCCCAAGCGACTGGAAAAAGAGCAGGTAAAAAAAATGGTTCAAATGGCTCTGAGCACTATGGGACTCAACTTCTGAGGTCATTAGTCCCCTAGAACTTAGAACTAGTTAAACCTAACTAACCTAAGGACATCACACACATCCATGCCCAAGGCAGGATTCGAACCTGCGACCGTAGCGGTCACGCGGTTCCAAACTGAAGCGCCTAGAACCGCACGGCCACACCGGCCGGCGATCTACTAAGAATTACTTTCGAGTTTTACTAGAGAGTATTAAACTATTTTTATCCTGTGCGGAAGATCGTTGAAAAATGGGTCACTCGATCTGTAATGGATGTTTTATTTAATTGTAATTCCTAGGTATTTAGTCGAATGAGAGCCTTTCATTTCTATAATTTATTGTGCAACCGAAATTTAAGGGATTTCTTTTTCTACTCATGTGGATGACCTCACACTTTTCCTTACTAAGAGAGTGTTTCTACTTTTTCCAGCATAGAGACGTGGTGTCTAAGTCATTTTTCAATTGGTTTTGATCTTCTTATCGCTAATTCGAAAATGTTTTGAGTGAACCAGAAGAATCTTCCACTGCCAACGCATGTTCAGTATAAGATGTTGCACACAAAGCTAAAAACCGTGAGTTGCCTGAAACATGAAATAAAAGAGCTGCAAAAATACTTTCGTTGTACATACAGCAAAATCTGCGGGTCACGTTGTCTAAAGGGCTTCACTTTCCATAAAATGATAGTCGTTACGTCCTCTATATGGCACTCTGTAGGTTGAAAAAGCTAAGCTTAAGACTTTTTCATTCAATGAAAAGTAATCACTTAATGCTTCAGGTGGAAGGAGAGGGGAAGAAGGACTTAAGTTTATTCTGAAGAAAGTGGAAGTTGTCTTTGCGGCAGTGAATTTTCTCAATAGCACACTTAGTTTACCGCGACCCGGACAAATCCATTACTGCTAATTCTACTCGTACATTTCCCAGTCGTATGAATGCTTTATGTATCGGTCGTCCAACGAGTAATCTGCACTACTAGTTCAGAAAGATATCTTTTTAAGTCGATCCTATCGGACGCTCTAACTTTGAGGACATACCTAAAATATCGTACATCGTCTTCAGTTCTTTTTAGTAATGTGCCTTACCGGATAACAAACTTTGCTGCGCTGGAGTATGTCACGTGTAAGAAAAGGAGTCTCTATAGGTTATCTGTTTGTTCTTACAGGGTGACAATTATTGAACTACTTTAAAAAAAAACGTAAATCAGTTACAAACTACGGCGTGCACACACTTTATTCAACATGTAAACGTCAACACAAATATTCGGATTTAGCTCGTAACATGTTCGATATGCCTGCCATTATTGGCGATGATATGGCGCAGGCGAACTAGAGAAATTCTGCGTGACCCGCTGAAGTGTCGGGACATAGATGCTGTCGATGACCTCCTGAATGGCTGTTTTCACCTCAGCAATGGTTTTGGGATTATTGCTGCACACCTTGTCTTTAATATAGCTCCACAAAATGGAGTGCCAGTGGCCTCTGGGTACCCCAGAGTCAGAATGCGGTCCCCAGAGTGCTCCTCCAGGACATCAAACACTCTCCTGCTTCAATGGGGTCGAGCTCCGTCTTGTAGGAACCACATCTTGTCGAAATCAGGGTCACTTTGGATAATGGGAATGAAATCATCTTCCAAGACCTTCGCGTACCGTTCGGTAGTCACACTGCCGTCAAGCAACATCGCACCGATTATTCCGTGACTGGACACTGCACACCACACAGTCACCCGTTGAGGATGGAGAGACTTCTCGATCGTGAAATGCGGATTCTCGCTCCCCCAAATGCGCCAAGTTTGCTTATTGACGAACCCATCCAAATGAACGTGGGGTTCGTCGCTAAGCCAAACCATACACGCGCGTATTAATTCCCATCATGCACCGCGGCCAACCGTGCAGTTTGAACGTCCTGACGCAAACCATTTTATTTCATATAGTTCAATAACTGTCATCTTGTACATCACTGTGCTGATGCTGATATCGTAACCATCCGTGGAATGCCTTCAGAAATGTTGGCGACCCTGAAAGTAAGATTACTCTCCTCCGCCGAGCGATATAATTTACTGACTAAATATAATTGTGTTATAAAATATATGTTAGCCGCAACCTTTGACTCTTCACACAAACGCTGTTGCTCTGTAACCTTTGTTCCACGTTAATGTCAGGTTGTGGTCTTCAGTCCGAAGACTGGTTTTCTGCAACTCTCCATGCTCTGAGCAAGCCGCTTCATCTTTGCGTTAAGTGCTGCACCCTACATCCATCCACCTGAAGCGGCATACGACCGTTAGGCTTTGGTCTCCCCCGACCACTTTGCCCCCCCCCCCCCCCCCACTTCCCTCCACTGAGAACAGACGATACCTTTATGCCTCAGGAAACCGGTCCCTCCTTCCAGTCAACTGGCTCCAGTAATTTCTTCACTTCCATTTCTGTTCAGTAACTCTTCATTAATTGTCTGATCCGCTCATCTCATACCCAGCATTCTTTTGATGCACCACACTTTACCTCCGTATAAAGCTATACTTGTGGTATCGTCTAGAGATGGAGATGCCACACCGAAGTCGGCAACGAGACGTTAGCGAGGGCTCGCTGCAATCCACAACAATTAGTGGGAGACGTTCTCCTTCCCCTCACCATAGCAGTGCCCTCACGTTGAGGTCAGCATGCTGTCGAGCAGGCAAGACTTCTGCCCACTTGGAGTCATCAGCTACAACAGTCAACATCACCGAGTAGTGAAACTTCCATATGAACTTGTATTGATGTTAAAATTGAACACTGTACCTCGAGAGAACTGATGGTTAATCGTCCGCAGCTCGTGGTCGTGTGGTAGCGTTCTCGCTTCCCACGCCCGGGTTCCCGGGTTCGATTCCCGGCGAGGTCAGGGATTTTCTCTGCCTCGTGATGACTGGGTGTTGTGTGCTGTCCTTAGGTTAGTTAGGTTTAAGTAGTTCTAAGTTCTAGGGGACTGATGACCATAGATGCTAAGTCTCATAGTGCTCAGAGCCATTTGAACCATTTTGATGGTTAATCAAGTAACGCCACGCCAGTTCATGACAGTTGTAAATTACCAAATACTCCTGTGGCAGCGAAGAGTGTCAAACTGAAGTAAAATTTTATTCATTTCTGTAATAAATTACACTAAGATTTCATGTATTGTAATTAAAAAATGAACCATCTTCCAGAGCACTCAAAGAAGTCAGTGTTTTGGTCAGACGATTCTAGTTTCGCCTCTTCACAAAAAACGCTAAAACAAATACGTCCAAAAAAACTTCTTCGTATGGCTTCCCAATAGTTTAGTTTATACAATGAGAAGCCAAAGAGTCTGGTACCCCTGCCTCATATCGGGTATCGCCCCCGCGAGCATGCAGAAATGCTACTACACGACGTGCCGTGGACGCGACTGGTGTCTGAAGTAGTGCTGGAGGCAACTGACACCATAAGTCCTGCAGGGCTGTCCATAAATCCGTAAGAGAACGAGGCGGTGATCTCTACTGAACAGCACGTTGCAAGGCATCCCAGATATACTCGATAATGTTCATGTCTGGGGAATTTGGTGGCCAGCGGAAGTGTTTAAACTCAGAAAAGTGTTCCTGCAGCCACTCTGTAGTCTGGACGCGTGGGGTGTCGCATTGTCCTGCTGGAGTTGCCCAAGTCCGTCAGAGGGCACAGTGGACATGAGTGAATTCAGTTGATCAGAGAGGATGCTAACGTACGTGTCACCTGTCAGTTTCGTATCTAGCCGTATCACGGGTCCCATATCACACCAAATGCAGACGCCCCACACCGCTACAGAGCCTCCATCAGCTTGGACAGTCTCCTGCTGAGTCGGCTGGAGTGGCCGTGCGGTTCTGGGCGCTACAGTCTGGAACCGAGCGACCGCTACGGTCGCAGGTTCGAATCCTGCCTCGGGCATGGATGTGTGTGATGTCCTTAGGTAAGTTAGGTTTAATTAGTTCTAAGTTCTAGGCGACTGATGACCTCAGAAGTTAAGTCGAATAGTGCTCAGAGCCATTTTCTCCTGCTGACGAGCAGGGTCCATGGATTCGTGAGGTTGTCGCCGTACCCGTACACGTCCATCCGCCCGATACAATATGAAGTGAGACTCGTCCGACCAGGCAACATGTTTCCAGTCGTCAACAGTCCAATGTTGGTGTTGACGAGCCCAAGAGAGGGTTAAAGCTTTGTGTCGTGCAGTCATCAAGGCTATACGAGTGGGATTCGTCTCCGAAAGCCCATATCGATGATGTCTCGTTGACTGGTTCGCACGCTGGCACTTGTTGATGTCCCATCATTGACATTGAAATCTGCAGCAATTTGCGGAAGGGTTGGACTTCTGTCACGTTGAACGTCTGTCCCGTTCTTGCAGGATATTTTTCCGGCCGCAGCGATGTCGGAGATTTGACGTTTTGTTGTATTCCTGGTGGTCACGCTACACTCGTGAAATTGTCGTACAGAAAATCCCCACTTCATCGCTACCTCGGAGATGCTGTGTCCCATCACTCGTGCTCCGGTTATAACACCATGTTCAGACTCACTTAAATCTTCATAACCTGCCATTGTAGCAGCAGTAACCAATCTAACAACTGCGCCAGACACTTGTTGTCTTATATAGTCGTATTGTGCCTGTGTACATATCTCTGTATTTGAATACGGATGCCTGTACCAATTAATTTGGCGCTTCAGTATCTCTCTTTCAGAAATGCTTTTATTGCTACTGGTCGTCTGTAGTTCATAACTGTTCTCTATATTTCGCTCGTAGGCAGTTATTTTGCAGACCAAATAACAAACCGCATCAACTACTTTTAGTGCCTCCCTTTCTCATCAGCATCGCCTGATTTAAGTCGATTACATTTCATTATCATCGTTTATCCCTTGTTCATATTCATGTTATACCTCTTCCATAGCCGGCCGCGGTGGTCTTGCGGTTCTAGGCGCTGCAGTCCGGAACCGCGGGACTGCTACGGTCGTAGGTTCGAATCCTGCCTCGGGCATGGATGTGTGTGATGTCCTTAGGTTAGTTAGGTTTAAGTAGCTCTAAGTTCTAGGGGACTGATGACCATAGCTGTTAAGTCCCATAGTGCTCAGAGCCATTTGAATACACAATGGGGACAGGTTACAACCTCTCTCTTTCACTCCCTTCTCAACTTGCGCCTCTCTTTCACATCGTTAGACTCCTGTAAGTGCGAAAAAATATTACCTTTTTATATTTTTTGACAAAAAGTCTTGCCGTACTCGATTCATTTCAGCCGAAACCGAGTGAGTCGGGAATGGGACAGACGGCTTGCCAAGAGAAGATAGCTTGTCTAGTTGGCTTGTCATCAGTCACTGTGATATTAATTACATAAGGTAGTAATCTTTGCAAAAGGGCAACTATTCCTGCGTATGCCTACGGGTAGGGTGACACGGACAGCATATAAACGCTCCATTAGATATTCCTCCCCAACTGACCGTCTGTAGCATAGATGAAGAAGCACACACTGGACCCGTATATGCATGCAACGACGGAGTGAATACTCATGACAGTTTGGCAAATTACTGATGGTCCATTTAGAGGGGACGTATTTGTTATTTAGCCGGTGTTTCGCTTTTGTGACTCCCTTCTGCCATTAACAAAAACAAAAAAAAAAAACAAAAACAGGAGGTCAGTCTACGCTGTTCACCAGCTGGTGACGTGGAATAAGCCCGCTAGCGCTTTCTCGCAGCCTCTTGCAAAACGGACTCCATCTTGAGCGGTGACGTGTTCCGTGTCACTTCTGACGTTAGCAGCGTCTCCAGGTAACGACAACGACCAGTGATCAGAGAGCACAGTCGTTTGCGTCCGTCTGTTGCGGGATCCTAATATTCTGAGCTCAAACATTACGACGTTGCCGTAGGAAAAAAAACAATCTCATGATGGATTGGTTAAGTCTCAGGTGGCTGCGTGACTTAATAATGGCCGTGGTAACAGCAATTTTAATACTTGTTTTTGTGGGTATCCTAGCAATGTTGTCTACAATAACTTCTGAATACGGTAATGTTACGAAATAGGCCTTCGGTGTTTGCTGCGTTTGTGGCAGCGTTATGTTCGACGTGATCCCCATTTCTGTTTTACGTAACTGAGAGTGTCTTACGATCGTGCGACATTATTTTGTGCTATGAAAGTGATGAAAAACTAATACAATTCTTTTACTGCGCTTGAGTTTACACTTGTGATATTTCACACACAAACTAGCTATTTCCTGTGGTCCTGTTAAGAATGTCTCTGACGCTGCATTACGATAACTTCGTTTTCTTTTCTACTCAGTGTCAGTCACCTGCTTGAGGTTTACGTTATACCTTCATGCTAGCTGAGAAGTCTCACGAGAAAACCAAATCACTTTCTCAGTGTCAGGATCTGGTACTTCCAGTGCGTTCAGAAGCGTATTACTTCAGGGCGATACTCGGACGTCTCAATTCTCTACTGTTACCAAAATAGGTTCACACTAAATTTTAAAACGTTCCTTAACGCATCCAGCCCACACCAGGCACTTCGATGCCGTTGGCTAGTGGAGGCTGACAGTTTCTAGGGCTCGAAAGCTTTGCCCTACTTGCCAACTCTTCGCTGTAAGTCAGCCATCGATCTGAATGTCAACGTCGGAGCAACATTTAACTACTGTCAGCCGCAGTAGCTCTCCAATAGTCCTGATTTACGTAGAAACTTTTGAACATTACGTATAAGCACTCGCTGCACGCTGTTGGCTACTGTGCTAAATACACGAGCAGCTGCAAAGTAGCTGTGTGGTGCGCTTCGACGTGTTCCAGCACTCCCTCTTCAAAGGTCGACCTCAGCAAAGTGGTCGTTGTAACGAACGTCTCCTTACAGGATGGTTGCGAACTATATCGAAAAAGTTTCACAAGTTGAGGGATACTTCACTTTAGTATAATGGACATGTGGTACCTGGTGGCTCATTCGAGAATAATTCTGATTTTTTCAGTTTGTTTCTGTGAAAATACCTTCACAATAGTATAAAAAAAGGTGTGTAATACGCAGTCTCCAAAACGTACAGCACAGAACACAGAAAAATGCAACAGTCTTTAGATGCGATTGCTGCAGAAACAGCAGAGTACAGCTTTCCTGTGCCGCTTTTCCATTGCATTTCGCGAATTCCATTGCATTCCACGTACTTAAAGGGGGGACGTTGATGAAATACACACACTATTTCAAAAATGCACCAAATCCACAGTTTTGGAGATATGGCAATGAAATTTTGTACCACGTTTTACATGAAAGTAACACATTTACATACAAAATCCTTTGATTATATGTTCAACTTTTTTTGAATGAAATTTGAAGTTTTATTTTTTTATAAAAAGTAAGTTCCTTTTTCTCAGAAAGTATTCAAGAGATTTCTACAAAAAATTGTCTATTTCATCTCCGTATATATTGTAAGCTTCTCTCATGGGGTTTCTGGAACAGGTCAAATAGGAGAATTTTCATAATTTTTTAGTTGTGATTCCACAAGTACAATTTTAAATTCATGCAAAATTCCAATCACTTTGTCCCATATCTCAACTTGCAATCAGAATTTCAAAAATTGCTCTAGAGACAGCGTTTATTAAGTCTACAGAAATATGTGTACAAAATTTCATAATTCTAGAATTCATAGAATCTGAGGAAAAGGTACGTAAACTTTAAAAAACAAACTTTTCAGGAAACGCAAGTTAAAGTTCAACCTAACTTTTTTCCTTATGTCACTTCTTCAGAAGGCATCATATTTGTACTCTGGGTCCTCTTTCCCTTCAAGGCTTCTCTTCTGGTTTCTTGTCTGTCTTCTTTCTTTTACCAGGTCTTCAACTGACTTTTCAGCTGCAGAGACGCGCTGTAAATCTATTTTTCTCAGGATGTCTTGAGTAAAATTTCCTATCTTGAAGCCCATTCTTTCTAATACCTTCATCCTCCCGACGTCCCCATCATTAAATACAATAATTGCATCATAAGTTGCAATTCCGACAACTGTAGCAGATGCAAATGTGTTTTTAGGGCATCGTTTCTATATGAGTGAATTTAGAGACTCATTTGGATTTTGGGTTTTGCCATGAACACGCTTTTTGAGAAGTGCAGGATCGGCCAAGGATGATCTATAAAACCAAAGAGTATGTATCACGGCCTTTTAGATGTATGCCCGCATCTTGTGGTCGTGCGGTAGCGTTCTCGCTTCCCACGCCCGGGTTCCCGGGTTCGATTCCCGGCGGGGTCAGGGATTTTCTCTGCCTCGTGATGGCTGGGTGTTGTGTGATGTCCTTAGGTTAGTTAGGTTTAAGTAGTCCTAAGTTCTAGGGGACTGATGACCATAGATGTTAAGTCCCATAGTGCTCAGAGCCATTTGAACCTTTTAGATGTATCCCGCACACGTTTGGTTCAAAGTAATACACAGAATTGTTGTTCACTGAGCTGGTAAAGAACTGCTGCTTCAAAACGTGGGCGTGGCAGGAAGGCCGCGTCACACTTTTAATTAATTTTCAGGCATTTCGGATGCGATTTCAACATTGAAACTTTGGGAACTTATTGTCCATGAGTTGCACTAACAAATAAAAAATAAATCGAAAATTGACATTTTTGGTCAATTTAATCAACATTCCTTCTTACCGACCAGCTCTTCATCGGTGAAACTATCCATACTGTCCTATGTTACTGATAACATACGACTAACGCTGGTGTTGTCAAGAGCAAATACGGTGAGTGAATTCAACAATATGTTTCCTAACAAGACATAAAACGCAGCCGGCCAGTGTGGCCAAGCGGTTCTAGGCGCTTCAGTCTGGAACCGCGCGACCGCCACGTCGCAGGTTCGAATCCTGCCTCGGGCATGGATGTGTGTGATGTCCTTAGGTTAGTTGGGTTTAATTAGTTCTAAGTTCTCAGAAGTTAAGTCGCATAGTGCTCAGAGCCATTTGAACCCAATAGCTGTTTATTGTGTTCTCACTGTATGACGACCGGTTTCATACCCTGGAGGTATACCTTGAGGTCATACAGAAGTAGTACTTCGTGTGCCACGAATTCCAAGGTGCAAGTGCGCATAAAAACAGGTCACTCCTAGGCAAAACATTAGATGAAACGTGTAATCTCCTCCCTCCTTCCTTCTTCCAGCCACTGTCCACATTAAACAGTGCCCACTCCAAGTAATTAATAAGCGAAGTCTTTATGAAGACTTTGAGAGGAGCGAAGATTACAATAAACTTTCAAGTTTACTTAGGTTGCCATGTTGAGATGGCACCAGTTCTTCTGGTCTAGGGGTCTGATTCTTGGAGGTGAAAATCTCACATCAGCTCCTCACGGCTGCTTTGAACTCAATAAATTTGAAGATTGTTGTTGTAGATTTTTTTTACATTTTAGCATATCATACAGTCGTTTGATTTTTGACATTAACAAAGCCGAAATTACATTTTTCGCACCTATTATACAAAAGTACGTCCGAACATATCAGAGGCAAGCTTACGAATCTCACACTCTGCGGAAATAACAATATTCCAAAGGGTTTACAATTTTTCTTAGTAAATTAATTTCTACTGACTTTCGTTACATTATTAATTTCGATTATTATCTCATAAATAAAACCCAGAAATAAACGTAGTAAACAGTACAGGATTGCGTAAATAATAATAAAAATTTTAAGTGTGCAAGTATATTTCGTAATTTCATTTGTTGCTAAAAAAAATTATTTTAACTATACATTCAGAAGTAGTGCTTATCGATGTAACATCGAAACTAAAATATTTTATAAAGTAATTCCTGTTCATAAATTTTAGCTTGAAATATAACATAGTGTGTATAAAATTATACGAAAGTTTTCAGGAAAGCAACTGGGATAATATTGGCCTGCCGAACATACGAAAAATAGTACTGGTATCGATAACTACTGTTGAGGAAAAGTAATGCTGGGGAAGGATGTTCCGTTACAAACGGCTGACGAGCATCCGATCCGAAGCATCCACGATCAACTAACCTTTAACGAGTCGCCGGTGACCACTGCTGCGTTATACCAAATCAGTCAGAAAATATCCCACCGAAATTTCGTCGGTGATTTCTGTGTTACCGCTATAAGTATACTGGGAAGCTCTGGGAAACTGTACCACTACTGCGTCACAGTATCTCCCGACTCTGCGAATGAAGTAACTCCATTACGCCTTGCGTGTTAATGTGGGCCGGCCGGGGTGGCCGAGCGGTTCTAGGCGCTACAGACTAGATATCCTGGATACGGGCAGTGGGACGGGGCTGTCGTCTTAGCAGATCCCACAAATGTTCTGTCGGGGAGAGATCTGGGGACCTCTCTGGCCGCGAGAGTAGCTTAACACTGGGTAAACGGTTCATAGAGACACGTATGGACGAGCATTCTCTTGTTGAAAATCGGCACCACGATACTATCGCAGGAATGAAGGATCTCTTTCCGCGTTGGCGCCATACTCGCCGGCGATGATCATTCGGTGCAGTGCAGAGCCGCGATTCCTCGCGAAACACAATGGGACGCCATTTATTATCAGTCGACGCTTCCCGGTCGCGGCACTCGTCCAAACACAGTCTTTGGTGTTGTGTTAGCGGCAGCCTACCTATGGGACGGTAGTTCCCTAGTCCGGCACAGAAAGTTGCAGGGGGTCCCTTACCTGTTCTCGGACGGCAGGCGGAAGCGCCAAAGAAATTGGGTATAGGCGTGCGTACTCAAATACAGAAATATGTAAACAGGCAGAATACGGCGCTATGTAAGACACCTATGTAAGACAAGTTTCTGGCGCAGTTGTTTACTGCTGCTACAATGGCAGGTTAATAAGATTTAAGTGAGTTTGAACGTGGCGTTGTAGTCGGCGGAAGAGCGATGGGATGAAGCATCTCCGAGTTAGCGATGAAGTGCGGATTTTTCCCGTACGACCATTTTCACAAGTGTACCGTGGTAAAACATCAGATCTCCGACATCGCTGCCACCGGCAACAGATCCTGCAAGAACGGAGACGACGACGACTGAAGAGAATCGTCCAACTTGAAGAAGTGCAACACTTCCCCAAAGTGCTGCAAATTTCAATGCTGGGCCATCAACAAGTGTCAGCGTGCGAACCATTCAACGGCACATCGTCGAAATGGGCTTTCGGAGCCGAAGGGCCAGTCGTGTACCCTTGATAACTGCACGACACAAAGCTTTATGCCTCGCCTGTGCCCGTCAACACCGACATTGGACTGTTGATGACTAGAAATATGTTGCCTGGTCGGACGAGGCTCGTTTCAAATGGTATCGAGCGGATGGACGTGTACGGGTATGGAGACAGCCATATGAATTCATGGGCTCCGCATCTCAAAAGGGACTGTTCAAGCTGGTGAAGACTCTCTAATGGAGTGGGGCTGGTGCAGTTGGAGTGATATGGGACTCCTGATACGTCTAGATACGACTCTGACAAGTGACACGTACGTAAGCATCTTGTCTGATCACCTGCAACCATTCCTGTCCATTGTGCATTGCGACGGACTTGAGCAATT
Organism: Schistocerca americana; assembly: GCF_021461395.2. NCBI lineage: Eukaryota > Metazoa > Arthropoda > Insecta > Orthoptera > Acrididae > Schistocerca > Schistocerca americana. Next base: position 798,798,962 of record NC_060122.1, read on the forward strand.
CCAACAGGACAATGCGACACCCCATACATACAAAATTGCTACAGAGTCGATCCAGGAACACTCTTCTAAGTTTAAACACTTCCGCAGGCCACTTTAATCCCCAGACATGGACATTATTGAGTGTATCTGGGATTCCTTGCAACGTGCTGTTCAGAAGAGATCTCCACCCCCTCGTACTCTTACGGTTTTTTGGACAGCCCTGAAGGATTCATGGTGTTAGTTCCCTCGAGCACTACTTCAGACATTAGTCGTGACCATTCCACGTCGTGTTCTGCGTGCTCGCGGGGGCCCTACACGATATTAGGGAAGTGTACCAGTTTCTTTGGCGCCACAGTATACAATGTGCTTGTTGCACAATACGGCGATACTACCTCGTGCTGATCAGACCTGGTTGACCCAAACTTTGAGGAGTACGCCTGTCCTCACGTTTCCACGCTTCCATCGGGCCACTCTCACAACTGAATGCCCTGAAAATCTGCCTGCGGAATGGAGACCAACAACGACGCCCCTTTCAAACTCTGTCAGGTGTTGATAAAGCTATCCCACACTTGTACGCGGCATCTCCGTGTGCTTTGCAGTGACAGTTTTGTTTTTCATACCCTTTACTGAGGGTGGGCTGCATCCGGATCTTAGCTCTTTTCAGGCATAGGTGGTTTTATTCCTTTCTTCATTAAGTTCACTAATTCATATCTTGTCCTCCCATTTTCTATTATCTTCTTCATCCCCCTTGCGTCTTCTTCTTCTTCTTTTTGTTCCCTCCTTCCTTCCTGACGCTTTTCACGCCCCTTTTATACCCTACCAGGCCTGGTAATTCCACTAAAAGCTACATCTACATCTACATGATCACTCCGCAATTCACATTTAAGTGCTTGGCAGAGGGTTCATCGAACTACAATCATACTATCTCCCTACCATTCCACTCCCTAACAGCGCGCGGGAAAAACGAACACCTAAACCTTTCTGTTCGAGCTCTGATTTCCCTTATTTTATTTTGATGACCATTCCTACCCATGTAGGTTGGGCTCAACAAAATATTTTCGCATTCGGAAGATAAAGTTGGTGACTGAAATTTCGTAAATAGATCTCGCCGCGACGAAAAAGTCTTTGCTTTAATGACTTCCATCCCAACTCGCGTATCATATCTGCCACACTCTCTCACCTATTACGTGACAATACAAAACGAGCTGCCCTTTTTGCACCCTTTCGATGTGCTCCGTCAATCCCACCTGGTAAGGATCCCACACCGCGCAGCAATGTTCTAACAGAGGACGAACGACTGTAGTGTAAGCTGTCTCTTTAGTGGACTTGTTGCATTTTCTATGTGTCCTGCCAATGAAACGCAACCTTTGGCTCGCCTTCCCCACAATATTATCTATGTGGTCTTTCCAACTGAAGTTGTTCGTGATTTTAACACCCAGGTACTTAGTTGAATTGACAGCCTTGAGAATTGTACTATTTATCGAGTAATCGAATTCAACGGATTTCTTTTGGAACTCATGTGGATCACCTCACACCTTTCGTTATTTAGCGTCAACTGCCACACCATACAGCAATCTTTTCTAAATCGCTTTGCAACTGATACTGGTCTTTGGATGACCTTACTAGACGGTAAATTACAGCATCATCTGCGAACAACCTAAGAGAACTGCTCAGATTGTCACCCAGGTCATTTATATAGATCAGGAACAGGAGAGGTCCCAGGACGCTTCCCTGGGGAACACCTGATATCACATCAGTTTTACTCGATGATTTGCCGTCTATTACTACGAACTGCGGCCTTCCTGACAGGAAATCACGAATCCAGTCGCACAACTGAGACGATACCCCATAGGCCAGCAGCTTGATTAGAAGTCGCTTGTGAGGAACGGTGTCAAAAGCTTTCCGGAAATCTAGAAATATGAAATCAACTTGAGATCCCCTGTCGATAGCGGCCATTACTTCGTGCGAATAAAGAGCTAGCTGCGTTGCACAAGAACGATGTTTTCTGAAACCATGCTGATTACGTATCAATAGATCGTTAGATCGTTCCCTTCGAGGTGATTCATAATGTTTGAATACAGTATATGCTCCAAAACCCTACTGCAAATACACTGCGATGGTCACAGAAAATTGCAGCTCTAATCCCGCCGACGGCGTGTACATATCTGAAGTCTCGCCGACGGTGTGTACATATCTGAAGTTATATTGACGTCTGACCGTGTCAGACAGTGTATTCGCTCATCTCAGCTATGTTGTTGTTGTGGTCTTCGTCCTGAGACTGGTTTGATGCAGCTCTCCATGCTACTCTATCCTGTGCAAGCTTCTTCATCTCCCAGTACCTACTGCAACCTACATCCTTCTGAATCTGCTTAGTGTATTCATCTCTTGGTCTCCCTCTACGATTTTTACCCTCCACGCTGCCCTATAATACTAAACTGGTGATCCCTTGATGCCTCAGAACATGTCCTACCAACCGATCCCTTCTTCTAGTCAAGTTGTGCCACAAACTCTTCCCCAATTCCATTCAATACCTCCTCATTAGTTATGTGATCTACCCATCTAATCTTGAGCATTCTTCTGTAGCACCATATTTTGAAAGCTTCTATTCTCTTCTTGTCCAAACTATTTACCGTCCACGTTTCACTTTCATACATGGCTACACTCCAATACAAATACTTTCAGAAACGACTTCCTGACACCTAAATCTACTCTCGATGTTAACAAATTTCTCTTCTTCAGAAACGCTTTCCTTGGTATTGCCTGTCTACATTTTATATCCTCTCTGCTTCGACCATCATCAGTTATTTTGCTCCCCAAATAGCAAAATTCCTTTCCTACTTTAAGTGTCTCACTTCCTAATCTAATTCCCTCAGCATCACCCAACTTAATTCGACCACATTCCATTATCCTCGTTTTGCTTTTGTTGATGTTCATCTTATATCCTCCTTTCAAGACACTATCCATTCCGTTCAACTGCTCTTCCAAGTCCTTTGCTGTCTCTGACAGAATTACAATGTCATCAGCGAACCTCAAAGTTTTTATTTCTTCTCCGTGCATTTTAATACCTTCTCAGACTATTTCTTTTACTGCTTGCTCAGTATACAGATTGAATAACATTGGGGAGAGGCTACAACCCTGTCTCACTCCCTTCCCAACCACTCTTCCCATTCATGTGCCTCGACTCTTATAACTGCCATCTGGTCATCATCATCATCATCATCATCATCATTTAAGACTGATTATGCCTTTCAGCGTTCAGTCTGGAGCATAGTCCCCTTTATAAAATTCCTCCATGATCCCCTATTCCGTGCTAACATTGGTGCCTCTTCTGATGTTAAGCCTATTACTTCAAAATCATTCTTAACCGAATCCAGGTACCTTCTCCTTGGTCTGCCCCGACTCCTCCTACCCTCTACTGCTGAACCCATGAGTCTCTTGGGTAGCCTTGCTGCTCCCATGCGTGTAACATGACCCCACCATCTAAGCCTGTTCGCCCTGACTGGTACATCTATAGAGTTCACTCCCAGTTATTCTTTGATTTCCTCATTGTGGACACCCTCCTGCCATTGTTCCCATCTACTAGTACCTGCAGTCATCCTAGCTACTTTCATATCCGTAACGTCAACCTTGTTGATAAGGTAACCTGAATCCACCCAGCTTTCGCTCCCATACAACAAAGTAGGTCGAAAGATTGAACGGTGCACAGATAACTTAGTCTTGGTACTGACTTCCTTCTTGCAGAAGAGAGTAGATCGTAGCTGAGCACTCACTGCATTAGCTTTGCTACACCTCGCTTCCAGTTCTTTCACTATGTTGCCATCTTGTGAGAATATGCATCCTAAGTGCTTGAAACCGTCCACCTGTTCTAACTTTGTTCCTCCTATTTGGCACTCAATCCGTTTATATTTCTTTCCCACTGACATTACTTTCGTTTTGGAGATGCTAATCTTCATACCATAGTCCTTACATTTCTGATCTAGCTCTGAAATATTACTTTGCAAACTTTCAATCGAATCTGCCATCACAACTAAGTCATCCATCCGCATATGCAAGACTACTTATTTTGTGTTCACACATCTTAATCTCACCCAGCCAATCTATTGTTTTCAACATATGATCCATATATAATATGAACAACAGTGGAGACAGGTTGCAGCCTTGTCTTACCCCTGAAACTACTCTGTACCATGAACTCAATTTACCGTCAACTCTAACTGCTGCCTGACTATCCATGTAAAGACCTTTAATTGCTTGCAAAAGTTTGCCTCCTATTCCATAATCTCGTAGAACAGACAATAACTTCCTCCTCGGAACCCGGTCATATGCCTTTTCTAGATCTATAAAGCATAGATACAATTCCCTGTTCCATTCATAACACTTCTCCATTATTTGCCGTAAGCTAAATATCTGGTCCTGACAACCTCTAAGGGGCCTAAACCCACACTGATTTTCATCCAATTGGTCCTCAACTAATACTCGCACTTTCCTTTCAACAATAGCTGAGAAGATTTTACCCACAACGCTGATTAAAGAGATACTTCTGTAGTTGTTACAAGCTTTTCTGTTTCCATGTTTAAAGATTGGTGTGATTACTGCTTCTGTCCAGTCTGATGGAACCTGTCCCGACTCCCAGGCCATTTCAGTTATCCTGTGTAGCCATTTAAGACCTGACATTCCACTGTATTTGATGAGTTCCGACTTAATTTCATCCACCCCAGCTGCTTTATTGCACTGTAATCTATTGACCATTTTCTCCACTTCCTCAAATGTGATCCTATTTCCATCATCATTCCTATCCCATTTTACCTCGAAATCTGAAACATTACTGATCGTATTTTCACCTACATTGTGCAACTCTTCAAAATATTCCCTCCATCTGCCCAAGGAATCCACAGGATTCACAAGCAGTTTTCCTGACCTGTCCAAAATACTTGTCATTTCCTTCTTACCTCTCTTTCGAAGACTGCTAATTACACTCCAGAATGGTTTTCCAGCAGCTTGACCCGAAGTCTCCAACCTGTTTCCAAAGTCTTCCCAAGATTTCTTCTTGGATGCTGCAATTATCTGTTTGGCTTTGTTTCTTTCTTCAACATAACTTTCTCTGTCTACCTGAGTTCTAGTATGTAGCCATTTTTGATACGCCTTCTTTTTCCTTTTACAGGCTGCCTTGACTGTGTCGTTCCACCAAGCTGTTTGCTTCATCCTACCTTAACACACTACTGTTCCAAGACATTCTTTAGCCGGCCGGTGTGGCCGTGCGGTTAAAGGCGCTTCAGTCTGGAACCGCGTGACAGCTGCGGTCGCAGGCTCGAATCCTGCCTCGGGCATGGATGTGTGTGATGTCCTTAGGTTAGTTAGGTTTAATTAGTTCTAAGTTCTAGGCGACTGATGACCTCAGAAGTTAAGTCGCATAGTGCTCAGAGCCATTTGAACATTCTTTAGCCACTTCTAGTACTGTGTCCCTGTACCTTGTCCATTCCTTTTCCAATGACTGTAATTGACTACATTCAACTAACTGGTACCTTTCTGAGATCACTGTTATGTACTTGTGCCTGATTTCCTTATCCTGAAGTTTCTCCACTCTTATCCTCCTACATATGGACCTGATCTCCTGCACTTTCGGTCTCACAATACCAATTTCGCTGCAGATTAAATAACGATCAGTGTCATCAAAGAATCCCCTGAATACACGTGTGTCCCTCACAGCCTTCCTGAATTCGTGATCTGTTATTATATAGTCAATGACAGACCTGGTTCCCCTGCCTTCCCAAGTATACCGGTGAATGTTCTTATGGTTAAAAAAGGAGTTTGTGATTACTAAGCCCATACTGGCACAGAAATCCAAGAGTTGTTTCCCGTTCCTGCTGGCCTCCATATCCTCTCCAAATTTACCCATAACCTTTTCATACCCTTCTGTTCGATTTCCAATCCTGGCATTAAAATCACCCATGAGCAGAACACTGTCCTTGTCCATTACTCCAACAACTACATCACTGAGTGCATCATAAAAACTATCCATCTTATCTTGATCTGTCCCTTCACAATGCGAATATACTGACACAATCCTATTTTCTTGCTAGACACTGTCAAATCTATCCACATCAGTCGTTCGTTTCCATACCTTATTGCAACTACGCTGGGTTCCATTTCTTTCCTGATGTAAAGCCCTACACCCCATTGTGCTATTCCTGCTTTGACTCCTGACAGGTAGACCTTGTATTCTCCCACTCCCTCTTCTTTCTCACCCCTAACCCGAATGTCACTAACAGCTAAAACATCCAGCCCCATCTTACTTGCAGCCTCTGCCAGCTCTACCTTCTTCCCAGAGTAGCCCCCATTGATATTAATAGCTCCCCATCTCATTACCATTTGTTTGCCGAGTCGTATCTTAGGATCCCTGGTTTGTCAGTTAGATGTGGGACTCCGTCACCTCCAAAGGTCCGAGGCATTTTGCTCTGATTGTTGCCAGCATCATATTTAAAGTACCAGGGAAGCAGGTTGCTAGCGTTACTTGCCCCGAGTCCCATTGAGTTTTACCCCTAACGGTTGAGGGACTAACCGTGGATTTGGTAGTCTTTGCCGTATGAGCACAAAGGTGACCACGACTCAGAATATGTCCAAGATGCCCAACCTTATTCCAAAGTAACTGGTATCCCGACTGTCGGGACCACTTACTTGGCCACTCATACGTTGCCCGTGGTTCATGAACTAGGACATGACTACAGGAACCCACACCATTGCCATCTGGTTTCTGTACAAATTGTAAATAGCCTTTCGCTCCCTGTATTTTACCCCTGCCACCTTCAGAATTTGAAAGAGGGTATTTCAATCAACATTGTTAAAAGCTTTCGCTAAGTCTACAAATGCTAGAAACGTAGGTTTGCTGTTTCAAATGGCTCTGAGCACTATGGGACTTAACTTCTGAGGTCATCAGTCCCCTAGAACTTAGAACTACTGAAACCTAACCAACCTAAGGACATGACACACATCCATGTCCGAGGCAGCATTCGAACCTGCGACCGTAGCAGTCGCGCGGTTCCGGACTGAAGTGCCTAGAACCGCTCGGCCACGTAGGTTTGCCTTTCCTTAATCTATCTTCTAAGATAAGTCGTAGGGTAAGTATTGACTCGCGTGTTCCAATATTTATACGGAATCCAACTGATCTTCCCCGAAGTCGGCTTCTACCAGATTTTCCATTCTTCTGTAAAGAATTCGCGTTAGTATTTTACAGCCATGATTTATTAAACCGTTAGTTCGGTAATTTTCACATCTGTCAACACCTGCTTTCTTTGGGATTGGAATTATTATATTCTTCTTGAAGTCTGAGGGTATTTCGCCTGTCTCGTACATCTTGCTCACCAGATGGTAGAGTTTTGTCAGGACTGGCTCTCCCAAGGCCGTCAGTAGTTGTAATGGAATATTGTCTAGTCCCGGGGCCTTGTTTCGACTCGGGTCTTTCAGTGCTCTGTCAAACTCTTCACGCAGTATCATATCTCCCATTTCATCTACATCCTCATCCATTTCCAAAATATTGTCCTCAAGTACATCGCCCTTGTATAGACCCTCTATCTTCTCCTTCCACCTTTCTGCTTTCCCTTCTACTAGATACATTAATCTCACATTTGTGGCGGATGGGACTTCTGGAGTTCAGAGGTAGACATCACACGGTCACAGAAGGATAGCCGTTTGCTCTCTGCCAAGTAGGGCCGTATAAGCTTCTTCTGAGTGCAGGCTCCTGGTTCACGTTACGGCACACTCGCGCTACTTGAGCGGCGAGCCCCACTTCACACGCAGGGCAGAGCCGCCGACGCGCGGCTCTCGCCGTTAATTGCTCGCTGGGCTTCCATACCAGAAACATCTACCTCGCCTAATTGTCGGGCTTCACTCAGGAGCGCAGAGCATAGGCTAGTGCCGTGCGGAGCGGCCGCGTTGCGAACGTCACAGCGCCACGCCAGTGAAAGCTGAGAGCTCGGGCGCCGACGTTGCGTCAGTGTCAGCCGTCGACACACACACACACACACACACACACACGTGTCTTTGGCGAACCATCGTACTAGCTGCAGAGCTGCTGTACGGCATGATTCACTGCAAGCTTGCAAAACCTGGAACAGGGTACAGAGACGATATGTTGGACAGTTTGAGACAAGAAACAAGCGATCTGCAAGGTGCGGGAAAGGATACATGTTCGTCTTTGGATGTGTGTCCGTTATTGGATGTTTGCCACAAGAGGACTCATTTTCGCCCTATTGACTGTCGTGTGGATTAGGTGTTTAACTGTTTGTCGGACTGTTCACTGAGAAGTACGTGACCGCGGTCTTCTGCTTCGTTGGAGAGTTACAGTAATTAGTAAATATAGCTTCTTATCAGATGACCCAAAAATGTAGTTCTTATTATGAGATGACCCAAATAGGTAGTTTTCCCTCTTTACACTGTAATAACAACTCACTCATATCGTATAATCGCCACAGAGCTGTCCAAGGTATTTTCAGGAGCCGACTGTAGGTCCCCATTTCAAATACTTCTACATTGCTCATGGTGCAGTGCTTTAACGCAAAAAGTTCCATATCGTACAACTGCACCGACCAGACATAGCGTTATATGAATCGAAGATTGCCGTCTATATTATTACGAATTTGGTGAAATCTCATAAATTGCGAGCAGACTGTATTAGACATATCGCTTCACATCAGATGCCCAGTCTTCAATTAATTAGATACTTAAAAAATGGTTCAAATGGCTCTGAGCACTATGGGACTTAACATCTGAGGTCATCAGTCCCTTAGCCGAGCGGTCGGAGGCGCTGCAGTCATGGACTGTGCTGCTCGTCCCAGCCGAGGTTCGAGTCCTCCCTCGGGCATGGGTGTGTGTGTTTGTCCTTGGGATAATTTAGGTTAAGTAGTGTGTAAGCTTAGGGACTGATGACCTTAGCAGTTAAGTCCCATAACATTTCACACACATTTGAACATTTTTTTCCATCAGTCCCCTAGAACTTAGAACTACTTAAACTTAACTAATCTAAGGACAACACACACATCCATGCCCAAGGCAGGTTTCGAACCTGCGGCCGTAGCGGTCGCGTGGCTCCAGACTGAAACGCCTAGAACAACTCGGCCACCATGATACTTCAGTTTCCTTATTTGTTCGATTGACAGCCTATTAAATGATGATATGAGGCGTTATTAAGTGTTTCACCTTCTCTCGTTATCTGTATTCCGTTTTCTTAATGGCGATACTTGGACTCCAGTTTTTGCTATAATCACCCTCAGTGCTAATAGTCTTCCAGTATCTTGTATAGTATTTACAATCAGCACAGTTTCATCGGCAAAGGAAATGCTTATGACATAGACTCCATTGATCTTTACATTTATTTCTTTGTCCGTAAATTTCTTGTCTGCAAAATGAAAAATGTGCAGTCTTGCCAGTCTCCTCTACGGATTTTAAGATTTTTGAATTGTTCACCCTTTATCTTTATCTGGTCACCATCTATGGCGTAACACTACAGGAAAGCTGTACTCAAATAAAGAAATAAACGAAACCTGTTCTCAAATGGTTCAAATGGCTCTGAGCTCTATGGGACTTAACATCTGAGGTCATCAGTCCCCTAGAACTTAAAACGCAGTATCTCCGAGGATGTCTACCGCAATCGGAGACGAAAAGTCAGGGGAGAGTTTTATACTTCGACCACGGCCTATCAGCCCGGAAGTGAAGACAATACCGGCCGTGAAAGCCTACACTGTATGATCAATCGGAGTAACCGCCAGAAAGTTGAATGCAAGCTTGCAAACGTACATGTACTGCCTTGTATAGGCGCCGGATGTAAGTTTGTGGGATGGAGTCCCACGCCTGTCGCACATGGTCGATCAATTCAGGGTCAGTTAAAGTTGTTGCTGGACGACACTAGAGTTGTATATGCTCAATTGGAGGCAGATCTAGTGATCGAGCAGGCCAACGCAACACGTCGACACACTGTGGAGCATGCTGGGTTACAACAGCGGTATGCGGGCGAGCGTTATCCTGTTGGAAAACACACCCCGGAATGCTGTTCATGAATGCCAGCACAACGGGTCGAATCAGCCCCCTCTATTTCCCGTGCGATTCCCGGCTGTTGACAAAGAGATGATCTGACGTCGTTCAGATTTCAGATTTGTTTGACGACAATGGAAGCTCAAGCGTCAGCGGCACATAAGGACTCCGTCATGCGATGGCTCATTGTTCCTATACACTTCCGCCAACTCGGCATGGATTGTTGCAGCGTTGTTACGCTTCAAATGCACAAAATTAACTACCGCACGATGCTCGGCTTCATCCATCGGATGCGAACATTTCGTCCTGGATCCCCAAGAGGAGTTCTACGGCACTGGGGTGCAGATATTCAAACAAAAATTTAATTACGAGGGCTGTACAAAAAAGAATGATCATAATTTTTTATGGTCATAATTTCTCGCGCTAAAATACAGTCTTATCATATTCTGTTAGCTTAATGTGCAACAAATCGCCGTAGTAACTTCATTGTTGGACACAGGTTCCCGGCTGTGAGAGGCAGGCAAGGTCAGACATGTTCAATATACACTCCTGGAAATGGAAAAAAGAACACATTGACACCGCTGTGTCAGACCCACCATACTTGCTCCGGACACTGCGAGAGGGCTGTACAAGCAATGATCACACGCACGGCACAGCGGACACACCAGGAACCGCGGTGTTGGCCGTCGAATGGCGCTAGCTGCGCAGCATTTGTGCACCGCCGCCGTCAGTGTCAGCCAGTTTGCCGTGGCATACGGAGCTCCATCGCAGTCTTTAACACTGGTAGCATGCCGCGACAGCGTGGACGTGAACCGTATGTGCAGTTGACGGACTTTGAGCGAGGGCGTATAGTGGGCATGCGGGAGGCCGGCTGGACGCACCGCCGAATTGCTCAACACGTGGGGCGTGAGGTCTCCACAGTACATCGATGTTGTCGCCAGTGGTCGGCGGAAGGTGCACGTGCCCGTCGACCTGGGACCGGACCGCAGCGACGCACGGATGCACGCCAAGCCCGTAGGATCCTACGCAGTGCCGTAGGGGACCGCACCGCCACTTCCCAGCAAATTAGGGACACTGTTGCTCCTGGGGTATCGGCGAGGACCATTCGCAACCGTCTCCATGAAGCTGGGCTACGGTCCCGCACACCGTTAGGCCGTCTTCCGCTCACGCCCCAACATCGTGCAGCCCGCCTCCAGTGGTGTCGCGACAGGCGTGAATGGAGGGACGAATGGAGACGTGTCGTCTTCAGCGATGAGAGTCGCTTCTGCCTTGGTGCCAATGATGGTCGTATGCGTGTTTGGCGCCGTGCAGGTGAGCGCCACAATCAGGACTGCATACGACCGAGGCACACAGGGCTAACACCCGGCATCATGGTGTGGGGAGCGATCTCCTACACTGGCCGTACACCACTGGTGATCGTCGAGGGGACACTGAATAGTGCACGGTACATCCAAACCGTCATCGAATCCATCGTTCTACCATTCCTAGACCGGCAAGGGAACTTGCTGTTCCAACAGGACAATGCACGTCCGCATGTATCCCGTGCCACCCAACGTGCTCTAGAAGGTGTAAGTCAACTACCCTGGCCAGCAAGATCTCCGGATCTGTCCCCCATTGAGCATGTTTGGGACTGGATGAAGCGTCGTCTCACGCGGTCTGCACGTCCAGCACGAACGCTGGTCCAACTGAGGCGCCAGGTGGAAATGGTATGGCAAGCCGTTCCACAGGACTACATCCAGCATCTCTACGATCGTCTCCATGGGAGAATAGCAGCCTGCATTGCTGCGAAAGGTGGATATACACTGTACTAGTGCCGACATTGTGCATGCTCTGTTGCCTGTGTCTATGTGCCTGTGGTTCTGTCAGTGTGATCATGTGATGTATCTGACCCCAGGAATGTGTCAATAAAGTTTCCCCTTCCTGGGACAATGAATTCACGGTGTTCTTATTTCAATTTCCAGGAGTGTAGCTTACCGCTGCAATGGAGGTAACGCGCGAGGAACAATATGTGGCATCGAAATTCTGCTTTCGTCTCAACAAATCTTCAGCTGAGGCCTATACAATGTTACAGGAGGACTATGGAGAGAGTGTATTTCCCTACAGCACAGCTCGAAGGTGGGGAGATATCAGTGTCAAAGGGAGGTGGTTCAAAAATGGCTCTGAGCACTATGGGACTTAACATCTGCGGTCGTCAGTCCCCTAGAACTTAGAACTACTTAAACCTAACTAACCTAAGCTCATCACAGAGATCCATGCCTGAGGCAGGATTCGAACCTGTGACCGTAGAGGTCGCGCGGTTCCAGACTGAAGCACCTAGAACCGCTCGGCCACTCCGGCCGGCAAAAGGGAGGTGGACCCGGTGCTGCAGTTACTGCTCTTACGGAAGAAAACACAAACACTGCTGCTGTCATTGTGAGAGAGAGGGTTGGCGAATTATCTTAAGATCACTTTCTGAAATACTGAACATTCCATTGGGCGCCACCCACACGTTGGTAAATGAAAAATTACACATGACAGGTATTTGTGCACGATGGGTTCCAAGACTGTTGATTCCCAAACAAAAGGACATTCGCGTGCAGGTCTGCATGCAGTTAAAGTTGATGTTAGAGGAAGATCCGGAGTTTCTTTCAAATGTAATCACTGCTGATGATACTTGGCTGCATCATTTTGATCCCAAGAGCACACAGGAGAACTCAGTGTGGAAATCTCCTTTATTACGAACCCCCAAAATAGCACAAATGGTTGCTTCTGCTGGGAAAGTTATGGTCATCTCATTCTTTGATATTCATGGAATGGGGATGTTGTACCTGCACACACATCAGTAACTGGACAATACTACAGAGATATCCTGAAAACATTACAAGTCCATACCACATTTCCGTGAAGTAGGCTGGATGCTGCACCACGATAATGCGCGGCCGCATATTGCCAATCTTGTTGCTGAATATCTTGCAAAAATTAAAGTGAAGTGCATTCCTCACCTTCCATACAGTCTGCATTTAGCCCCATGTGACTTTTCTATTCCCTAAGATGATGAAACGCCTTCGTGTAAGGCATTACCAATCAACAAAAGCAGTGGTGAAGGCTGAGGAGGCGATTTTGAAGGACCTGTAAAAAATTGGTTTCCACCCTGTATTTGAAGACTGGCAGATACGCTGGGACAAGTGCATCGCATTTATGGGAGACTCCTTTGAGAAGGAGCATCAAAATTATGAGGATGAGTAAACATATGTTGTCAAAAAAAGTTATGATCATTCTTTACTGAACAGCACACGTACATAATTTAACAATTTCGATATTATACACCACTGACCATTAAAATTGCTACACCACGAAGATGACGTGCTACAGACGCGAACTTTAACCGACAGGAAGCAGATTCTGTGATATGCAAATGATAAGCTTGTCAGAGCATTCACACAAGGTTGGCGTCGGTCGCGACACCTACAAACATTCTGACATGAGGAAAGTTTCCAACCGATTTTTCATACAGAAACAGCAGTTGACCGGCGTTGCCTCGTGAAACGTTGTTGTGATACCTCGTGTAAGGAGGAGAAATGCGTACCATCACGTTTCCCACTTTGATAAAGGTCGGATTGTAGCCTATCGCGGTTGCGGTTTATCGTATCGCGACACTGCTGCTCCCGTTGGTCGAGATCCAATGACTGTTAACATAATATGGAATCGGTGGGTTCAGGAGGGTAATACGGAACGCCGTGCTGGATCCCAACGGCCTCGTATCACTAGCAGTCGGGATGACAGGCACCTTATCCGCATGGCTGTAACGGATCGTGCAGCCACGTCTCGATCCCCGAGTCAACAGATGGCGACGTTTGCAAGACGACAACCATCTGCACGAACAGTTCGACGACGTTTGCACCAGCAGGGACTACTAGCTCGGACACCGTGGGTGCGGTTACCCTTGACGCTGCATCACAGACAGGAGCACCTGCGATGGTGTACTCAACGACGAACCTGGGTGCACGAATGGTAAAACGTCATTTTTTCGGATGAATCCAGGTTCTGCTTACAGCATCATGATGGTCGCATCCGTGTTTGGCGACATCGCGGTGAACGCACATTGGAAGCGTGTATTCGTCATCGCCATAGTGGCGTATCACCCGGCGTGATGGTATGGGGTGCCATACCATCGGTCACTGTTCGCACTGAGGGCACTTTGAACAGTGGACGTTACATTTCAGATGTGTTACGACCCGTGGCTCTACCCTTCATTCGATCCCTGCGAAACCCTACACTTCAGTAGGATAATGCACGACCGCACGTTGCAGGTCCTGTACGGGCCTTTCTGGATACAGAAAATGTTCGACTGCTGCCCTGGCCAGCATATTCTCCAGATCTCCCACCAATTGAAAAGTCTGGTCAGTGGTGACCGTGGAACTGGCTCGTCACAATACGCCGGTCACTACTTTTGATGAACTGTGGTATCGTGTTGAAGCTGCATGGGCAGCTGTACCTGTACACGCGATCCAAGCTCTGTTTGACTCAATGCCCTGGCATATCGAGGCCGTTATTAAGGCCAGAGGTGGTTGTTCTGGGTACTTATTTCTTAGGACCTATGCACCCAAATTGCATGAAAATGTAATCACATGTCAGTTCTAGCGAAATATCTTTGTCCAATGAATACCCGTTTATCATCTGCATTTCTTCTTGGTGTAGCAATTTTAATGGCCAGTAGTGTAATTCCAATTTTATGACTTCCTCTCGATTTCAGCCACCTAGGGTGACTACCATCTTCCAAAGTACATCTACAATTGTGCGTCAATGAAACAAGTGCCGTAGCACTGGAGCTGACCGCTAAAAGCAATTTCGACTGCGGTGTTACTGCCCTTTTATCCCACTGGGGCAGCTCTAATCGCCAAATGTACGCGTTGCTTACATTACTCCTTTCAAATTACTCGCATTGTTTGTTACGCAGCAGCCGGGCCACTAAATTTGCACCAGAATGATATATTGTTCCGAAGCGGTCAGAAAGACAGCGCACGCGATTGACGCTGCATTTGTGCGGAGGCTCTCCAGAGAGCAGCGGTCGGTGAATGTCGATCAGGTGAACGCGACTTCCTCAGCGCCGGTGCGGAAAGCCTCGACGCAGCTCGAGAATCGGGCTACGGTAATTGTTTCGTAAATTTATTACGAACACCGTTACAGTTACCTGGGAACGGCGGACCTGATTTAGCGCTCGTGACGTCGGCCAGGGGTTCTAAATTGGCCGGAATTGCGCAGTGTGTCTGCGTTTGCGAACGTGGCCCCTGACCTTCGGATGAGATCAACTGGCCGGCCGGCAGCGGGCAGCAGGGACCAAGGGCAGCCTGTGTCCGCGCCGGAGCTGCACTGCGCTCTCCCAGGCCGTAAATCCGGCTGCGGCCGCTTCCTCCGGCTGGACCTCGCCACACAGCAGGCCAGCCAGCGCTGCGCCAGGGTCCGCGGTTCGCGACTCGCTCAGGTGACAGATAACTCCTTGACCGACTACGTACCTGCCCGATTCTCCTTGGCCGACAACGTGTCCGCCGCTCTCACCCAATTCCACCAAACCTCCATTCACTACGCCACTGGCAAGTTCGGACCGAGGACGGCGTTCAGATCCCCTTGTGGCTGTCCTGAGTTAGTGTTCCATTCAAAAAAGCAGATAAAAATCCACTTGACGCCTTCCTGACGGACAATCTCCACTCATTCGAAATTAATATATAAGTATAGACCAGATGCGGCTTAAATTCAAAGAAATACTACCGGCAGCAATTGAGAGGTTTATACCAAATAAACTAACAAACGACGGAGCTGATCCTCCTTGGTACACAAAACGGGTTAGAACACTGTTGTAGAAACAACGAAACAAACATGCCAAATGTAAACAGACGCAAAATCCCCAAGATTGGGGATCCTTTACAGAAGCTCGAAATTTAGCGTGGAGTTAAATGCGAGACGCCTATAACAGTTTCCACAGTGAAACTTTGTCTCGAAACCTGGCAGAAAATCCAAAGACATTCTGGTCGTACGTGAAGTATGTTAGCGGCAAGAAACAATCAATGCCTTCTCTGCGCGATAACAATGGAGATACAAACGAAGACAGTCCTGCCAAACCAGAGTTACTAAACACAGCCTTCCGAAATGCCTTCACAAAAGAAGACGAAGTAAATATTCAAGAATTCGAATCGAGAACAGCTGCCAACATGAGTAACGTAGAAGTAAATATCCTCGGAGTAGTGAAGCACCTTAAATACTTAATAAAAGCAAGTCTTCTGGTCCAGACTGTATACCAATTAGGTTCCTTTTGGAGTATGTTGATGCCTTAGCTCCATACTTAACAATCATGTACAACCGTTCGCTCGACGAAAGATCCGCGCCCAAAGACTATAAAGTTGCACAGGTCACACCAATATTCAAGAAAGGTACTCGGAGTAATCCACCAAATTACCGGCCCATATCGTTAACGTCGATATGCAGCAGGGTTTTAGAACATATATTGTGTTCGTACATTATGAATTACCTCGAAGGAAACAGTCTATTGACACACAGTCAACATGGGTTTAGAAAACATCGTTCCTGTGAAACACAACTAGCTCTTTATTCACATGAAGTGCTGAGTGCTATTGACAAGGGATTTCAGATCGGTTCCGTATTCCTGGATTTCCGGAAGGCTTTTGACACTGTACCACACAAGCGGCCGGCCAGAGTGGCTGTGCGGTTCTAGGCGCTACAGCCTGGAGCCGAGCGACCGCTACGGTCGCAGGTTCGAATCCTGCCTCGGGCATGGATGTCTGTGATGTCCTTAGGTTAGTTAGATTTAATTAGTTCTAAGTTCTAGGCGACTGATGACCTCAGAAGTTAAGTCGCATAGTGCTCAGAGCCATGTGAACCACACAAGCGGCTCGTAGTAAAATTGCGTGCTTATGGAATATCGTCTCAGTTATGTGACTGGGTTTGCGATTTCCTATCAGAGAGGTCACAGTTCGTAGTAACTGACGGAAAGTCATCGAGTAAAACAGAAGTGATTTCAGGCGTTCCCCAAGGTAGTGTTATAGGCCCTTTGTTATTCCTTATCTACATAAACGAATTGGGAGTCAATCTGAGCAGCCGTCTTCTGTTGTTTGCACAAGACGCTGTCGTTTATCGACTAATAAAGTCATCAGAAGATCAAAACAAACTGCAAGACGATTTAGAAAAGATATCTGAATCATGCGAAAAGTGGCGGTTGACCCTAAATAACGAAAAGTATGAGGTCATCCACATGAGTACTAAAAGGAACTCGTTAAACTTCGGTTACACGATAAATCAGACTAATCTAAAAGCCGCAAATCTCCTAAATACCTAGGTATTACTTAAATTGGAAAGAACGCACAGAAAATGTTGTGGGGAAGGCTAACCAAAGGCTGCGCTTTATTGGCAGGACACTTAGAATATGTAACAGATCTACTAAGGAGACTGCCTACACTACGCTTGTCCGACCTCTTTTAGAATACTCTTGCGCGGTGTGGGATCCTTACCAGGTACGACTGACGGAGAACATCGAAAAAGTTCAAAGAAAGGCAGCACGTTTAGTATTATCGCGAAATATGGGAGAGAGTGTCACAGAAATGATACAGGATTTGGGCTGGAAATCATTAAAAGAAAGACGTTTTTCATTGCGTGGGAATCTTCTCACGAAATTCCAATCACCAACTTTCTCCTCTGAATGCGAAAATATTTTGTTGACACCGAACTACATAGGGCGGAACGATCACCACGATAAAATAAGGGAAATCAGAGCTCGTACGGAAAGATATAGGTGTGTTCATTGTTTCCGCGCGCTGTACGAGATTGGAATAAGAGAGAATTGTGAAAGTGGTTCGATGAACCCTCTGCCAGGCACTTAAATGTGATTTGCAGAGTATTCACGTAGATGTAGATGTACCCTAAACCACTCCAGACAAATACCAGAACGGTTCCCTTACAAGGAGACGACCCATTTTCTTCCCGAATATGAGCTCGTTTCACACCGTCGTTTACCGCACGTTAAATCCTACTCTTTTTCTCAGCCTTCCAACCAGTTCGGTGGGCGCCCAGACGAATGCATGGGATGCAAATGGGGCTATGTAAGACGGATGTTGTACGCCAGTCGCTTCCAACACGTGGAAATCTGAAAGAGTCATCGGAGAGCCACGTTATGGGAGCGGTACCTCAGAGTGACTTTCGACGCTTGAGACAGTGAAATCAATCACGGGAGACAAGCGTGGAATGGCTCTTTATGAGGGAAGCAGGACGCCTGTGATTGCTTGTGACTGTAGACCTACCCTCACCACTTCTAAGCTAATAAATTGGTGTCTCAAGGAATCTATCCAGTGACAGCACCTTAGACGAAGATATTAAGACCAAAGCAGTGTTGGGTTAACGATCAGTGGACGAAATTCCTAAAAAAATGGCTCTCAGCACTATGGGACTTAACTTCTGAGGTCATCAGTCTCCTAGAACTACTAAACCTAACTAACCTAAGGACATCACACACATCCATGTCCGAGGCAGGATTCGAAACTGCGACCGTAGCTGTCGCGCGGTTCGAGACTGTAGCGCCTAGAACCGCTCGGCCACCCCGACCGGCACGAAATTCCTACCTGGATTGTTTTGTGCAATAATATCAGTCAACAAACCGAAAAGGATTTTCTGTATTATTATTATTATTATTATGTGGTCAATTACTAATGAAAGAAGGGATAAGACCGACGGAACAATAGAATTAAATTTTATGAGAAGATGCCCGCAGGTCTCCCTTGAAGATAAGGTCAAAACATCTAAATTAACGGAAAAATGGAAGTGGCACAGTTCGTAATGAGCAGCTAGGAGAATAAAGCTATTCTGTGGTTTGAGCATCTTAAAAGGATGAGCGATAGCAGACCGTCTTCCCCTCCCGTCCTCCCACGCCCCCGAGAAGAACTGAAGTGTACGGCCATCTTTGTGATGGGTGTTGTATGTTGTTCGAGCAAACAGAGACGAAAGGATTAACAACTAAAGTCTAGTAGTAAAACAAGAAGAAAAGTACATGCGTGATATACGTGCGTAAATGGCTATTAGAGCACTCTGTGATTATCATAGCTTAATTTAACCCAGACACAAAAGTTACATTTCTTACATACACACGCACATTCTCTTGTAAAATATTAGACGTAATATACGTTTTTGTTTTGCGTCTCAGAACAATTCACCATCATTATATCACTAACTCGCAGTCAAACCATCATTTATAAATAAACACCATAAACAAGCATCTGAGACACAGGTATTTCGATAATTTAACGGAATTCATCGGAAGTTAACCGAATTACATTCATATCAATAGCAGCGCTTCACTCTACGAACATTCATAGACAGGTTAGTCAGAAACAGAAGCTTTTAAGGAAATTGTAGGGGAGGTTGCGCCGACAAATAGTTGTTAAGAAAAATTTCGATACGTTGCGCCGTGTCCGATGTATTTAGCATTAAAGCTAGCCAATCAGGTCGTTGCGCCCGCAAATTCAAGCACTTGCACGCGCTTTCAGCGGTAATGCACAAACGTCTGCAGGTCCATGAGTTACCTACCACTTGTTGAAATGCTCATTACCAGTTAAAATGTACCTTTTTCGGAAATGATGAATTTAAGCTAGGTGAGCAAAAGCTACCTTTACTTCATTTGAGGAAATCAAACGAAGAACCAAGTCGGCGACACTGTTTCTGGCAGGGTGCTTGAAGTTTCGAGTGCCACGATGTGATTGGCTAACTTCAGTGCTAAACAACTCGAAAAGGGCGCAACCTTGGAATTTTGTTTCTTAAGGATTATTTCTCAGCAGAACCCACCGTGCAACACTCGTACGAGCTTTGCAGACTGTTTCTGACCGCGCTGTATATTAAATTATTTGAAGGACTGTCTACTTCACAACGGACTCGCATTCGGGAGGGCAACGGTTCAAGCCCGCATCCGGCGATCCTGATTTAGGTTTTCCGTGATTGCCATAAATCGATCATACAATGTAGGCTTTTACCGTCGGTATTGTCTTCACTTAAAAATTCCGGGCCGATAGGTCGTGGTCGGTGTATGAAACTCTCCCCTAACGTTTCGTCTCCAACTGCGGAAGACATTCTCCGAGGTAAAGCGGCGAACTGCAAAGAGAACTCGAGGAAGCGTTGATTGTATATCCAGTACAGAGGGCGCCGCTGTCCATCACGTGGCGTCGGCTATGAGACTGGCTCTGGTAATGCCAAGATTCTCGATTGAAAGTAATCTATCGTCATGCTTCCGGTGCAACACTGACGTCCAAATTTTATCCTGTTGAAATTATTACGGTGTTTATCAATCTCTATAGCCTTTCTATACAAGAGCGCAAAATAATGCGAGGATTTAGATATGACGCTCGCCTCGCTGAGTTTTATTTCATGATCAACTTCCTGGTAAACATGTTCTGCTACGGCCGATTATCCGTGTGACCCAGGCGACAATTCCTGTTATGTTAAACAAGACGGGAGTTCACACTTACCTTTGTGGTACCGATATAAACCTGTCCACAACTACAAGGAATTTTATATACCCTCGGTGTAGCCAAAGGATGTCGTGCATCTTTCGTCGATTTTAAATATTCTTTTATTTTCCTGGTGGGTCTGAAAATAGTTTCCACCGCATACTTGCTTAACACTTTCCCAATGCGATCTGTGAACTTACTAATGAACGGAAGAAAAACTTTGCCGTTGGGCAGCTGTTGTTGATCTATATTCTTCTTTTACTAAAGTCGACCGTAGATGTTCAGTCTCATTTTTGAAATAAACAGGTTCACAAATTTCGTACGCCCTGTCTACCAAGGTTTTCATTAGACCTCTTCTCTGTTTAGGGTGGTGATTTGAATCTTCATACCGAGCGAGGTGGCGCAGTGGTTAGCACACTGGACTCGCATTCGGGAGGACGACGGTTCAATCCCGCGTCCGGCCATCCTGATTTAGGTTTTCCGTGATTTCCCTAGATCACTTCAGGCAAATGCCGGGATGGTTCCTTCGAAAGGGCACGGCCGATTTCCTTCCCCATCCTTCCCTAATCCGAGCTTGTGCTCCGTCTCTAATGACCTCGTTGTCGACGGGACGTTAAACGCTAATTTCCTCCTCCTCCTCCTTGAATCTTCATGCAGACAACGGTCAGTATGTGTAGCCTTTCTATACACCTTATGGCCCAACGTTCCGTCCCATCATTTAATCACAGACATATCCAGGAAATTCAGTTTTCCATTACTCTCTGTCTCCATAGTAAATTGGATTTTCGCTTCAGGCAAATACCGGGATGGTTCCTTCGATAGAGCACGGCCAATTTCCTTTCCCATCATTCCTTAATCCGATGAGACCGATGACGTCGCCATTTGGTCCCCGAAAACGAAACCTTTGTACGGTATGTACTGGAGCTTGATAGGGCGATAGTTCTTAATATCTTTAATACTATCTTTCTTGTGTGTTAGGACTGTTTTGGCTTTATTCTAGTCTCTTGGTAATTTTCCATTGTGCAAACAACTGGAAAATATTTTAACTATATGGTTTATAGTTTCGTCATCAATTAGCATTAAAATATCAGCTGAGAGGTCATCACTACCTGCAGCAATTTCTTTTTTCATCAGGTACAATCTTTCATCTAGTGAAGGTATTTTCACAGAAAAAAAGATGGTTGGTGTTACCATGCCGAATAAATCATAACTACGTTGCTACTCTTTGACTAGTCGTCAGAGACGACAAATCCGTTTATCAAAATACTTACACAATATCCCTGGACAACGATCGAAATGTCGTCGGTGGAGTTCTTGGCCACCCTGTACATTTCAGGCAACAATGCGGAACTAATGCGTCAGGATAATAGATTTGTAAGTAATGGATTGAACCATGACTACTTCATTTTCTCAGTTGAAGACCTAGAAGTTAAAATTGATATTTCAGTACAAATGCAAGGTATTTGTTTCTTTACATGGCTAATAAAGAAACAGATACTTCGCCAGTTAGCTGCAGGATAACTTACGATAATGGCAGCTGCTACAGAACGAAAAGCTTCTCTTTTTTTGTCAGCAGTTGGCTCGTGCGCTATCATTCCTTCCACCCGACACGCTCCGGGGAGGAATTGACTGGGACGCAGAAAGCGTTACCAACTAGTAAATTACGGTTTGCATTTCTCCTCGGACACCGTAACGACGTCTTGATGCCTTATTGTCTAAGCAGTGCGTCTTTATGTACATGTAGACTTACGCCTGCACTGTATCTTTTACAGCTTTTTAATGTGATAATAAAACTCTGTGATACGCTGTATTTCAAGATATATTGCTGTCAATTTAAACTCTAGCAGGCCGCTTAATACTACTTACTACGATTTTATGTAACCGTGTCTGATAGGTACTGCACGAATCAATACTCTGAGAAAGCTGACTTGCGGAAATGACATACGGTGAAAGTATTCTTCTGCTGAAACACCCTGGAGGACTCAGTCTCCGCAGTGTCGCTCCCGACACACTTGTCATTTCTTGGCATACGATTACAACCAAAAAGTGTCAGAAATTTTCAGCACGTGCCAAAAGCTCGTACGTGTTTAATTTTACCTTATGACTTGAGCATATCTGCTCGAAACTTTGACCATCGCTTACTCGCAATGTAATTTTACGGTTTCTTAAAATTTCCTCGTGACGAAGACATCCTTAGAGGTGTCGAAACCTAGGTCAGCGTACCAAACAGTTTTTCGCAACCAGTTAGCTGCGTGATTCCTACGCTGAATGTTTATAATTGAAGTCTTTTATGCGATGACGTGCTACGACACCCAGAAGAATTTTAGTCATTAAGTCACTCGTTGTTGGTAAAAATGTGTCGCGCTGGATGATGAATATGTAGAAAAGGGCTGAACCGTCAATTACAGCGGTTCACAAACAATAACTCAAGTACAAATGTTATTCCAAAAACGTTATCGTGGAGGTAGGGGCCAGGAGGTGCTGGTGAAATAACACACACTGCTAAGGTTACCCTTTTATTATAAAAGGTTTTCTCAATAATAAATTTTTTAAGTCTGGCATTAAAAAAAAACAATTTCGAATAGCTGACAAATTTTCTTTATGAAAAGGAGATTGCCAGGTATGACGTTAACAACTTCCCAATAGTAAGATTTTAAACTTGTTTTATCTATAAGATAACAATTCATTAAAAAAACACCTTTAAGTAGCTAGTTTGTACTAAAGCTAAAATAGTCGTCTCTCGCCAGTTAAATAACTTATATTGCACCTGTCAGTTGTTACAAGATAAATGTGAATAAGCCAGCACATAGACCTTCACATTAAAGGCAGTTCCCAAAGCAATTTTCCTTAGCTCGGTGAGGGAGTGACACGTCTAAAGGGGCCCAAATCACAATAGGCGGAATAGTTAATGGTGGTATACAGGGCCACAGCAGACCAGCCCAAAATTTCCATTACAAGCCACCATCTCCCCGAGTTACCCAAAACCAGAAGATGTAGCAAGGGCGGTGCCTGCACAGACTCCGAACCACAGAGACACGCGACACCGACCCTAAATCACCCAGTCGAGGTGCGAATGAAACGGCCCGACCAAGAAGCAATTACCACATTCCCGCGGACAGGCAAACGGAAACTGTGGTGAGAAGACCCCCAACAAAACCACTGGTGAAGAAACTCATACACTTCACTAGGACTTGAAGACCCCTTTTCATAACTATGTTACATAAAAACAGTACTCAACTTCTCACACTCCACCACAGCGCCGGGAACACGTTGCACTTCCAAATGCTCGACAGAGCCAACCGCTGCCAATGCCGATAAGAAGACATACGGTCCCACGCGCTGGTCTCCTGCACCACGGCTTCTAAGCTTCATAAGCCACGGACATGCGGGTAAGGCAGACTTAGCCCCTGACAGCCAAGAGGTCGGCCAAAGTACGACCCCCAACAACAGGGCCCCACTCGCGCCACCACCTCTCTCGGTCAGTCTCATACGCAGCCTCTGTGCCGAGGCTGGCGAACCGCCACTTACCATCCGGCGGCAGCTCCTGCTGGTGCGCCAGGCATGTAAGTTTCTTGCGGCTCCCAGCTCGCCTGCTCACCATCTTGTTGCCCATCCACCTCTGGACCGCCTTTTTTCCCGCCGTCCCCGGGCTACGTAGCCGTTTGGGATCCGTGTGCAACGTGTACTAGAGTCCCTCGGTGTGGAGTCTGTACAACCCCAAATCCTGGGTTTTAACCGCCTGCCATCCTGGTTACTGAAGAGGCCCGGAGTGATTTTAGATTTATTGCAGTACAAGTGAGATTCCACTCCTGCCACCGTTTTTAATGCAGTATTTTCTGCCTTTTTATCTGAGCACAACGACTATGTAGCTGTTTTTACGGATGGATCGAAACAAGGGGATTCCGTTGGTTGCTCAGTTGTTTTTCCGGATCGCGTCCTCAAGGTCCGACTGCCTCAGACTTTTACTGTCTTTGATGCAGAATGCGGTCGCAGGTTCGAATCCTGCCTCGGGCATGGATGTGTGTGATGTCCTTAGGTTAGTTAGGTTTAAGTAGTTCTAAGTTCTAGAGGACTGATGACCACAGATGTTAAGTCGCATAGTGCTCAGAGCCATTTGAACCATTTTTGATGCAGAATTGTCTGCGATCTTGCGGGCGCTGGAGCAGATGAGACATTCTTCCTCTCCTAAATTTCTTGTCTGTTCCGATGCACTCAGTGCCCTTCACTCATTGCACCGTTTGCATCCGGCAGACAAAATAGTCCAGACCATCCAGGATGCCCTCCTCCGACTACAGCGACTGGGGAAGGTTGTAGCTTTCTGCTGGGTTCCGGGGCATGTCGGCATTGCTGGGAATGAAAGGGCAGATCTCGCAGCCAAGGAGGCGTGTCTCGATCCACAAGTCTCTCAGTGTGCTATCCCCTTGCACGCACTCACCTCGCTGTTGAGCTCACGAGTCATGCGTCGGTGGGAGGATGAGTGGCTGGAAGTGACTGACAATAAGCTCCGTATAGTCAAGCCCACAACGCGTGTGTGGTGTACTTCCTTTCAGCCCCGTCGACGGGACGAGGTTCTCCTCACGCGGCTTCGGATAGGCCACAGCCCTATGACGCACGGCTTCCTGCTCCGGCGAGAGGACCCTCCAATGTGTGGTGCTTGCGGCGTCCAGGTCACTGTGCGCCACGTTTTATTGGATTGTGTTTTATTTTCTGACCAGCGGGCCGCGGCTGACTCTGCCAGCGGACCTGCCACCTCTTTTAGGCAACACTCGGGCGAATGTGGTTAAAGTTTTAAAGTTCTGTGCCATGTCAAATGTTTTTACAAAGATTTTAGGGAGAGGATTTTAATTTGCTCACTGTGTGACAAGCTCGCCCATATTTTATGTAAGTGGCCAGCCAATGACAATTTTGTTTGGCATTATTGTTGCTATGTTTTCCCTCTCCTTCGGTTTTACTTTCTTATGTAGTATTTTCCTTCTTTTCCTGCTTTCTTTGAGTGTAATTTTCAGTTTTATTAGGCCTGTCCACATTCGTTCCTTTTAATGTGTGTCAGGGCGCTGATGACCTCGATGTTGAGCGCCCATAAGCCCCAACACACACACACACACACACACACACACACACACACACACACACACACACACAGTCTCGGTCACCGCCCAATACATACTCCTCGATCGTCACGCGACCGTACATTTGCTGCACCTCTTGCCAGAGGGCGATAGCGATCCAAACAGCGCGCCAAACCGAAAGCGCCACCGCAACAACTACACGCGAAGCGAAAGCACTCCGCCTGGCGCGCTTTTCGAACAGCCGGACACAACTACGGCTCAGGGACGTAGCTTGATTTTTTTTTCCGTGGTTATAATTAAAACTTAATGACTGCCTTGTACAGTGTCGGTAACAGGATACCCTCTGTCGAAGACCAAACGACGTGGAGGTTTCTGAACTGAGTGCACGATGTGTAGCTATCTACCTGACACGCAGAAAGGCGGCGCCGCACGTGTTTGTGCCAAGACTGAGTGGTCTAGGAGAGCGCTCCTGAGGTTTTGCCGCCAGCAGGCGAGCCGCACACTGCTTAGCGGGGTCAGTGAACTGAGTGGCGCACGGCGGCCGGCTAGGCGCGGAGGGCGGCCGGCGCCTCCCACGCGGGCCAGCTGGGAGGACCCGGGGTCGCCGCCGCCCCGGTCACAATTAGCCAGAGTGTGCGGCGGGCTACGCGCCGTAAACACCCACCGCCGCGTGGGCCCACAGTGGCCGCCGCGCGCTTTCCCACGGCGCACCCACGGCGCTGTCCCGCCGCCAGATTGCTGCGTGGGCGCGCGTGCGCTCTCACGCAGACTCCCGCCAGCGCAGTTGTCTACAATCTGTGCGGGACAGCGAAGGACGTGCTGCGCGTGCCGCGCACCGAAGTAAAAGCGCTTCGAGTACTTATATATCTTTATTGTTTACCACGTCGACTGTCTTCTTTCTCGACGATACATACTTGTCAGTATACGGGACTCAAAAAAAGAAAAACAAAAAAAAAAAAAATTCTGGCGGGCACTTTAATAGTTGCTCTTGTTGCGGCCTTCATTCCGGAAATTATATTGATGAAGCTCTCAAAGCTACTCTATCCTGTGCAAGCTTCTTCATCTCCCAGTAACTACTGCAACCTACATCCTTCTGAATCTGTTCAGTGTACTCATCTTTCGGTCTCCCTCTACGATTTTTACCCTCTGTACTTCCCTCCAATACCAAACTGATGATCCCTTGATGCCTCAGAACGTGTCCTACCAACCGATACCTTCTTCTACTCAAATTGTGCCACAAATTTCTCTTCTCCCCAATTCTATTCAGTACCTCCTCATTAGTTACGTGATCTATCCATCTAATCTTCAACATTCTTCTGTAGCACCACATTTCGAAAGCCTCTATTCTCTTCTTGCCTAAACTACAACCGCCCATGTTTCACTTCCGTACATGGCTACACTCCATACAAATACTTTCAGAAACGATGTCCTGACACTTAAATCTATACTCGATGTTACCAAATTTCAGAAACGCTTTTCTTGCCATTACCACTCTACATTTTATATCCTCCTTACTTCGATCATCATCAGTAATTTTGCTCCCGAAATAGCAAAACTCATTTACTACTTTAAGTGCCTCATTTCCTAACCTAATTCCCTCAGCATCACCTGATTTAGTTGGACTACATTCCATTATCCTCGTATTGCTTTTGTTGATGTTCCTCTTTTATCCTCCTTTCAAGACACTGTCCATTCCGTTCAACTCTTCTTCCAGGTCCTTTGCTGTCTCTGACACTATCACAATGTCATCGGCAAACCTCAAAGTTTTTATTTCTTCACCGTGGATTTTGTTCCTACTGCAAATCTTTCTTTTGTTTCCTTTACTGCTCGCTCAATATACAGATTGAATATCATCGGGGATAGGCTACAACTCTGTCTCACTCCCTTCCCAACCACTGCTTTCCTTTCGTGCCCCTCGACTCTTATAACTGCCACCTGGTTTCTGTACACATTGTAAATAACCTTTCGCTTCCGTTTTGTAAATAATAGATTTCAGCTATCAGTCGTCTTTTGGAATTTTTATTGGCAGATCTAGATTTCAGCTAGCAACTAGCCATTCTCAATGCACTATCCTTTTTTGGTCAATGCATGTAATGCCTGTTGGTCTGGCTTTGTACACACTTCATGGAATACAAAGCTTCCTGTATTTGACCCCTGCTACCTTCAGAATTTGAAAGACTGTATTCCAGTCAACATTGTCAAAAGTTTTCTCTAAGTCTAAAAATGCTATAAACGTAGGTTTGCCTTCCCTTGACCTAGCTTCTAAGATAGGTCGTAGGGTCAGTATTGCCTCGCCTGATCTTACATTTCTACGGAATCCAAACTGATCTTCTCGAGATCGGCTTTTACCAGTTTTTCCATTATTTTGTAAGAATTTTGTGTAAGTATTTTGCAACCGTGACTTATTAAACTGATAGCTCGGTAATTTTCACACCTGTCAGCATCTGCTTTCCTTGGAACTGGAATTATTATATTCTTCTTGAAGTCTGAATGTATTTCGCCTGTCTCATACATCTTGCCCACCAGGTGCAAGAGTTTGGTCATGGCTGTCTCTCCCAAGGCTGTCAGTAGTTCTAACAGAATGTTGTCTACTCCTGGGGTCTTGCTTCGACTTAGTTCTTTCACAGCACTGTCAAATTCTTTACGCAGTATCATCTCTCCCATCTCATCTATGTCCATTTCCATAATATTGCCCTCATGTACATCGCCCTTGTATAGAACCTTTCCTATTAATGGTAGAACAATGGAAAACTTCACTTGTAGCGCCGACTCGATGAATCCGCGATTGGTTGACCTGTTTCCCTGGCGGGCCAGTATTTATACGCGCCACAGCAGGGTACTGTGTCAAGACTCCTTTTTACGTCGTCGGGCCGACTTTTCCCAGGCTCGCGCTGTTAGAATCAGAATGCATTCTATTGTTGACTGTAGTTTCATTGCTGCAAGATTGTTACTTATTTTATTTTTTAACACCACACTAAGAATGCAATTATATACGCTGATGTAAATAATATTATCTACATCTACATCTATACTCCGCGAGCCACCTTACGGTGTGTGGCGGAGGGTACTTATTGTACCACTATCTGATCCCCCCTTCCCTGTTCCATTCACGAATTGTGCGTGGGAAGAACGACTGCTTGTAAGTCTCCGTATTTGCTCTAATTTCTCGGATCTTTTCGTTGTGATCATTACGCGAGATATATGTGGGCGGTAGTAATATGTTGCCCATCTCTTCCCGGAATGTGCTCTCTCGTAATTTCGATAATAAACCTCTCCGTATTGCGTAACGCCTTTCTTGAAGTGTCCGCCACTGGAGCTTGTTCAGCATCTCCGTAACGCTCTCGCGCTGACTAAATGTCCCCATGACGAATCGCGCTGCTTTTCGCTGGATCATGTCTATCTCTTCTATTAATCCAACCTGGTAAGGGTCCCATACTGATGAGCAATACTCAAGAATCGGACGAACAAGCGTTTTGTAAGCTACTTCTTTCGTCGATGAGTCACATTTTCTTAGAATTCTTCCTATGAATCTCAACCTGGCGCCTGCTTTTCCCACTATTTGTTTTATGTGATCATTCCACTTCAGATCGCTCCGGATAGTAACTCCTAAGTATTTTACGGTCGTTACCGCTTCCAATGATTTACCACCTATGGCATAATCGTACTGGAATGGATTTCTGCCCCTATGTATGCGCATTATATTACATTTATCTACGTTTAGGGAAAGCTGCCAGCTGTCGCACCATGCATTAATCCTCTGCAGGTCCTCCTGGAGTACGTACGAGTCTTCTGATGTTGCTACTTTCTTGTAGACAACCGTGTCATCTGCAAATAGCCTCACGGAGCTACCGATGTTGTCAACTAAGTCATTTATGTATATTGTAAACAATAAAGGTCCTATCACGCTTTCCTGCGGTACTCCCGAAATTACCTCTACATCTGCAGATTTTGAACCGTTAAGAATGACATGTTGTGTTCTTTCTTCTAGGAAATCCTGAATCCAATCACAAACCTGGTCCGATATTCCGTAAGCTCGTATTTTTTTCACTAAACGTAAGTGCGGAACCGTATCAAATGCCTTCCTGAAGTCCAGGAATACGGCATCAATCTGCTCGCCAGTGTCTACGGCACTGTGAATTTCTTGGGCAAATAGGGCGAGCTGAGTTTCACATGATCTCTGTTTGCGGAATCCATGTTGGTTATGATGAAGGAGATTTGTATTATCTAAGAACGTCATAATACGAGAACACAAAACATGTTCCATTATTCTACAACAGATTGACGTAAGCGAAATAGGCCTATAATTATTCGCATCTGATTTATGACCCTTCTTGAAAATGGGAACGACCTGCGCTTTCTTCCAGTCGCTAGGTACTTTACGTTCTTCCAGCGATCTACGATAAATTGCTGATAGAAAGGGGGCAAGTTCTTTAGCATAATCACTGTAGAATCTTAAGGGTATCTCGTCTGGTCCGGATGCTTTTCCGCTACTAAGTGATAGCAGTTGTTTTTCAATTCCGATATCGTTTATTTCAATATTTTCCATTTTGGCGTCCGTGCGACGGCTGAAGTCAGGGACCGTGTTACGATTTTCCGCAGTGAAACAGTTTCGGAACACTGAATTCAGTATTTCTGCCTTTCTTCGGTCGTCCTCTGTTTCGGTGCCATCGTGGTCAACGAGTGACTGAATAGGGGATTTAGATCCGCTTACCGATTTTACATATGACCAAAACTTTTTAGGGTTCTTGTTTAGATTGTTTGCCAATGTTTTATGTTCGAATTCGTTGAATGCTTCTCTCATTGCTCTCTTTACGCTCTTTTTCGCTTCGTTCAGCTTTTCCTTATCAGCTATGATTCGACTACTCTTAAACTTATGATGAAGCTTTCTTTGTTTCCGTAGTACCTTTCGTACATGATTGTTATACCACGGTGGATCTTTCCCCTCGCTTTGGACCTTAGTCGGTACGAACGTATCTAAGGCGTACTGGACGATGTTTCTGAATTTTTTCCATTTTTGTTCCACATCCTCTTCCTCAGAAATGAACGTTTGATGGTGGTCACTCAGATATTCTGCGATTTGTGCCCTATCACTCTTGTTAAGCAAATATATTTTCCTTCCTTTCTTGGCATTTCTTATTACACTTGTAGTCATTGATGCAATCACTGACTTATGATCACTGATACCCTCTTCTACATTCACGGAGTCGAAAAGTTCCGGTCTATTTGTTGCTATGAGGTCTAAAACGTTAGCTTCACGAGTTGGTTCTCTAACTATCTGCTCGAAGTAATTCTCGGACAAGGCAGTCAGGATAATGTCACAAGAGTCTCTGTCCCTGGCTCCAGTTCTGATTGTGTGACTATCCCATTCTATACCTGGTAGATTGAAGTCTCCCCCTATTACAATAGTATGATCATGAAACTTCTTCACGACGTTCTGCAGGTTCTCTCTGAGGCGCTCAACTACTACGGTTGCTGATGCAGGTGGTCTATAGAAGCATCCGACTATCATATCTGACCCACCTTTGATACTTAACTTAACCCAGATTATTTCACATTCGCATTCGCTAATAACTTCACTGGATATTATTGAATTCTTTACTGCTATAAATACTCCTCCACCATTGGCGTTTATCCTATCCTTGCGGTATATATTCCATTCTGTGTCTAGGATTTCGTTACTGTTCACTTCCGGTTTTAACCAACTTTCCGTTCCTAATACTATATGCGCACTATTTCCTTCAATAAGAGATACTAATTCAGGAACCTTGCCCTGGATACTCCTGCAGTTTACCAATATTACGTTAACTTTTCCTGTTTTTGGTCTCTGAGGACGGACGTTCTTTGTCAACGATGATAATGTCCTCTCTGGTAAGCCGTCAGGTATTTTATCGTTTCGCCCAAGGGGGGGGGGGGTCCCTCTAACCTAAAAAACCCCCGTGTGCACGCCACACGTACTCTGCTACCCTAGTAGCTGCTTCCGGTGTGTAGTGCACGCCTGACCTGTCTAGGGGGGCCCTACAGTTCTCCACCCAATAACGGAGGTCGATGAATTTGCAACCATTATAGTCGCAGAGTCGTCTGAGCCTCTGGTTTAGACCCTCCACACGGCTCCAAACCAGAGGACCGCGATCGACTCTGGGCACTATGCTGCAGATATTAAGCTCAGCTTGCACTCCGCGTGCGATGCTGGTTGTCTTCACCAAATCAGCCAGCCGCCGGAAGGAACCAAGGATGGCCTCAGAACCCAAGCGGCAGGCGTCATTCGTTCCGACATGTGCTACTATCTGCAGCCGGTCACACCCAGTGCGTTCAATAGCTGCCGGAAGGGCCTCCTCCACATTACGGACGAGACCCCCCGGCAAGCACACCGAGTGCACACTGGCATTCTTCCCCGACCTACCCGCTATTTTCCTGAGGGGCTCCATAACCCGCCTAACGTTGGAGCTCCCTATAACTAATAGGCCCGCCCTCTGTGACTGTCGGGACCTTGCCGGAGAATCGGCCACTGGCCCAACAGGCGAGGCATCCTGTGGTGGCTCGGAAACGATGTCATCACCACTAGGAAGCACCCCGTACCTGTTGGAAAGGGGTAAGGCAGCTGCCACGCGGCCAGATCCCACCTTCGCCTTTCGGCCAGGCACGCGCGAGCCCACCACTGTCCGCCATTCACCCTGGAGTGATGGCTGACCGGTAAGATGCTCACTGCCGGAAGACGCAGCGACATCAGGGGTTCCATGTGATTCCAAGGCCACCGAAGTAGGCATAGGTCTCACCACAGTTGCCCCAACGCCACTACGAGCCGACGCCTGCGCCTCGAGCTCGATGAGCCTAACAGACAAAGCCTCCACCTGCCCCCGAAGAGTGGCCAATTCTCCTTGCGTCCGCTCACAACAACCACAGTCCCTACACATGACTATGTTTACCCTACTCTATACGGTGACAAATTCCCAAGATAATCTTCTGATGAGCTACTCTGATAATCAAGAAACACTCACTGAAATACGAGACGCGAAAACTACGCTAGGTTTTCCCAGAAAAACTATTTAAAAGCTAAGCGCAGCAAATAAGTACAAAAACGCTTTATACAAATAGTACTCGCTGCTGCTGGTGCTCTCGCTCTGGCTGTCACAAGACAACTGCTGATTCAAGTGACTAGTGGCTAACGGCCGCGAAACAAACAAAAGACGGTTTTAGGGCGCTTTCTGTTCTAAACGATCAAGAAAACACTAAGAAATCTAACACGAAAACTACGTAAAGTTTTATCAAGAACTGTTAGTTACTATGCAGAGCAGATAAACACAAATAGAATCCCTTCCTTAGTGGAAGGTCGTAAACAAAATGCAAAATAAACGCTTTATACAAACAGTACTCGCTGCTGCTGGTGCTCTCGCTCTGGCTGTCACAAGACAGATACGTCCGTATCCCGCAAGCGACCTTGCGCTGTATGGCGTAGGGTACTTCGTGTACCACAGTCACTCTCTCGCTCCCTCTCCCCTTTTCCTGTTCCACTCGGGGATGTCACGGAGCCTACATGTGGGCTCGAATCTCTCTAATTTCATGTTCGTAGTCATCTCGTACATAGACGGAAGCAATCCACTGAATCTTGTAGGAACGTACAGTGTCAGCACTTTAACAGTAAACCACATCGTGACGCAGAAAGCCGGGATCTGCTATTGGAGTTAGCGGAGTACTTCCGTGACGCTTTCGCGGCTACTAAATCAACCTGTAACGAAATGTGCTGCTCTTCTTCGGATCTTCTCTATTTCCTCTATCAGTCCTATCAGGTGCGGATCCTAGACAGCCGAGCAGTATTCAAATAATGACTGAACAACGGTTTTGTAAGATGCTACCTTTGTTTATCGACAACATTTCCAGAAGATTGTTCCAATCAATCCCAGTCCGGATGGCTCAAATGGTTCAAATGGCTCTGAGCACTATGGGACTCAACTGCTGAGGTCATTAGTCCCCTAGAACTTAGAACTAGTTAAACCTAACTAACCTAAGGACATCACAAACATCCATGCCCGAGGCAGGATTCAAACCTGCGACCGTAGCGGTCTTGCGGTTCCAGACTGCAGCGCCTTTAACCGCACGGCCACTTCGGCCGGCCCCAGTCCGGAATCTGACTTCTCCGTTACTACTTTTATGTGGTCGTTCCGCTTTAGATCGACCTGTACACGTACTCAAAGATATTTTATACAGGTTGATCTTTTCCAGAGTGTACAAACTCTAGGGACTGATCGACGGGAGAATACGGAACAAAAAAGGTCTAATGAACTTATGTCCGGAAATGCATGGTTTCCATGCTAGAACCCATTAATTCAGTCGTTCTTTGTTCCAAGGCCACAGTTATAGTATGCACGGTGGTATTGTTCTCATACGTCATGCCCTAGCACCTCTCGTGGTACAGTCATTGGTAATGGTGTGTGCGATTGACTTCTCCTTGTGAGTCACCTTGTAGTGGATGTTATATAGCGTTCTACACAATGGTTCCGTATTCGAATAGAGAGCTTGCGGACATGGCGTTTACTTACGGAAAGGCAAATGGCAGCGGGCGGTGGGCAGCAAGGTTGTATCGGGAGACTTATCCCCGCTGGCAATAACCAAAGCATTCAATGTTTGCAACAGTGCCTCGGCGTTTCTGTGAGACAGGCTCGTTTCAGGGAGCAGGAAATCGTGAAGGACGATGCTCGGACACCAGACTTGGAGGAAAATCTGATTAACATTGTGGGAGGCAACCGCCGTGTCAGTACGAGGCAGTTGGCCTGCCAGTACAGTGTAAACCAGACGACCGTGTGGAACATCCTGCATGACAATTATTATTACCCTTATCACTTACAGCGTGTGCGAGGCTTGCTAGTGACAGACTTTTCACATCGGGAGCAATTTTGTCACTGGTTTCTTCACCAGGCAACCACGATTCTGGGATTTTCGAAGGGTTATGTGGCTGCTCCAGTCCACTTCGCCGTTAACATCGGACGAGGGGGTCCTGTTGCATGGCCTCCTCGTTCCCAGGATCTCGACCAGTGCGATTTCTGGTTTGGGGCCATCTCAGAAGTATCGTATATGCAGAGCCCATTCCAGATCTGGAGACAGTGGAGCAGCGTATTCATGCTGCCTTTGACACTGTTCGGATGCAGCCTGGCCGATGTGAACGTGCGAGGCAGGACATGCTACGGCACGTACAAGCACGCGATTTCAACACACGCTGCAACTGTAGATGCGTCGTACAGCGCGTGTAGGCCGCAGTCTCTGTAACATTTTATGACTGACTAAATGGTCTCTAGCATGGAAATCATGCATCTCCAGACATAAGTTCATTGCACCTTTTTGTTCCGTATCCCCTCATCGATCAATCCCTGGAGTTTGTACACGGTAGAAAAAAAAAAATCACCCTGTAGAAGTAACTATTTCCAGTGAAATCATACAATAATGGCTCTTCCTGTCTATGTATGCCCAATACATGTTATATTTGTTTACGCTGAGGGTCAGCTGGGACCCCCTGCACCAAGCGTCGGTCCTCTGCAGGTCCTCCTGCGTTTTGTAGCATTGCAAGTTCTCTGTATAAAACAGCAGCATCCGAAGCTGTCTACTACGTCACTTATGTATTCGTATATTGCGAAATGGCTGCCGCTGATCGGTAGATCGACACCGGTAAGTGTCGCGTAATCCCCACCGCACTTTTGACTTTATATGCAGTTTATATGACATAATATTTTAATTAACTGTATATTGCTTATTGTTGCGAGCACAACAGATAAAACGCGATTCTCACTATTAGTTGAAAATATTTTAACTTTGTGCACCTTGGTCAATTACGTGGGGATTCGCA
Organism: Schistocerca americana; assembly: GCF_021461395.2. Lineage (NCBI taxonomy): Eukaryota > Metazoa > Arthropoda > Insecta > Orthoptera > Acrididae > Schistocerca > Schistocerca americana. The sequence continues at coordinate 798,834,343 of NC_060122.1, forward strand.
CAACACTAAAGGATTTCCTGCTGTGCACTTATGATCGTTAATTTACAAACTATTTTTTATAACCCTGATCTGGCTTGTTAGAAATGGAACACGGTATCATTACTGTATCTAATTATGAAATTAAACATGTCCTTCGCTACTTTCGTCTCTGAAATGCACTGAAAATCACTCTTATTATACATACAGACGTTAGAGTATGCTATTTTCGCTAAAGTAAAAGCTGCAGTGGATTTTTTTTAAAATGTGAACACTATCGATTGCCACGACTAACACGAGAGCATGAAACTAAAAATGAAATTTGGTTTTTGTATTATTAGCCAGAACAGGTTTCATCCCAGCAGTCTTTGATATCACACGAATAAAATTTTATTGCTCTAATTTACTTAAATTATTTACGTCACTGATATTATAATAGCAGTTGTCCATGTCCACCTGAAAATCACATAATAAAATCCACCACTCACCTCTGAGGTCTCCGGGAAGCTGAAAGAAATAATTTTAACGCACCGTTACCTGCCCGCTTAATTGTGGGAAAACTGCTTTCATTCAATTTAATTTGAATTTGCCGCGGCAGCGGATCCCGCGATCTCTGCGCAGCTCTGCGTCATGAAAAATTCTAAATATGCTGAAAACGGCTAAAAATGTGGAATGAAATACTGGACAAGCTAGCAATAATTTATTACAAGTATTTTCAACAATTTCTATATTCAAAAATCAACATAAATTTAAAGTACACACCTTTTTCATTCATCAGCATCCAATGGCGTCTTTCTCGAACAAGGAACAAAAGAAAGCTAACCAAGCATTCAGTGGAGCGTTATAGGCACATACAGCTTTAACGGCTACAAGAAGGCAGAGTAATGTTTTAACCTCCACTACTTATAGGCAGTTTAATATGCATCTTTGTTACCTTTTTTAATTATCATTGTCTGCTTCGACTTCTACACTCGCCGACCACAGACGTTATTTGCTAAATATAGATACATAATTAACGCACAAATATAAAAATGAAAAAAAAATTATTTCTTTTTTCACAGAGTCTACATAATCGACAACCGTTCATACAGAAACGAAATAATAATAATACAGATAAATGTTTCTTTTTTGCACATATATTACAACGATTTTGTGAATGTTTTGCCAGGAGACGTCACATAAGGGATAAAAATTTATTTCATCAGCACCTCTTGGTGGATCTCAAATACGAATTTGTACCTTTTTTTTTGTAATGCCCCTGTCCCATATGGGCAGGGGAGGGCATGAGTCAAATGGTTTTACAAAAATACATGACATCTACATCTACATTTATATTCCGTAAGCCACCCAACGGTGTGTGGCGGAGGGCACTTTACGTGCCACTGTCATTACCTCCCTATCCTGTTGCAGTCGCGTATGGTTCGCGGGAAGAACGACTGCCGGAAAGCCTCCGTGCGCGCTCGAATCTCTCCTATTTTACATTCGTGATCTCGACGGGACGCATAAGTAGGGGGAAGCAATATATTCGATACCTCATCCAGAAACGCACCCTCTCGAAACCTAGAGAGCAAGCTACACCGCGATGCAGTGCGCCTCTCTTGCAGAGTCTGCCACTTGGGTTTGCTAAACATCTCCGTAATCTATCACACTTACCAAATAACCCTGTGACGAAACGCGCCGCTCTTCTGTGGATCTTCTCTATCTCCTGCGGCCGGCCGAAGTGGCCGAGCGGTTCTAGGCGCTACAGTCTGGAACCGCGCGACCGATACGGTCGCAGGTTCGAAACCTGCCTCTGGCATGGATGTGTGTGATGTCCTTATGGTAGTTAGGTTTAAGTAGTTCTAAGTTCTAGGGGACTGATGACCTCAGAAGTTAAGTCCCATAGGGTTCCCGGGTTCGATTCCCGGCTGGGTCAGGGATTTTCTCTGCCTCGTGATGGCTGGGTGTTGTGTGCTGTCCTTAGGTTAGTTAGGTTTAAGTAGTTCTAAGTTCTAGGGGACTTATGACCACAGCAGTTGAGTCCCATAGTGCTCAGAGCCATTTTTTTTTTAAGTCCCATAGTGCTCAGAGCCATTTTTTATCTCCTCCGTCAACCCGACCTGGTACCCTTACATAAAAAGAGGAGACTAAATGGGGGCATAAAAATCACTTTAAATGGAGATGATGGGAGTTAAAATATACACTAATAAGGGCACATGGACTGGGGGACAGTTAAAAAGTCGACATAAAGTTAACACAGCTGGCAGTTCGTTGCGCACTTAAAAATCACTAGAGTCAACCCCAAGTTAAAAGTCGACCATAGTATAAAAACCACACAGAGCGAGACACTTAAAAAAAAATACAGGGCACGACGGAGCACGCACGAGGAATAAAATCCGCTGGGAGGAACCTGCCGAGAGACTGGTGGCGGGGAAGAGGGAAAAAGAGTGGAGTAAGTCCTCATATGTTTTGTCCGGAACATTTTATTTTCCGTAGAGATTGAGAATAATAGTATTCTGTAGTCAACTAGTGGAACCGAGTTAATGAAACATTGTTTGCAGCTGCATCATGCGGACTTGGTCGCTCAGATAAAGCTACACAGACGAAGCGGAGCTCGCGAGCTGTGCGTTAGACTGTTGGCAGCGGTGACAGCGCTGTCAGATGTTTCGCATGCGGACGCCAGAGCGCGTTGTGCAACGGTAAGAGCGGGAGTGGACGGACAGCCAGAGCCCTGGCGTTGAGTCACGGTAGCGGGAGCACAATACCGGGACGTACTCGCGTTATACTGCCGGCGCTGCTCAGTCACGCTTGGCATACGTCCAGGCCGATTCACGCACGTGCGCTGTTGTTCCTAAGGTGGTAGGCGTTACTTGCAGAGATTGACTAGCCGCTGGTCAGAAACCCTTACAGTCCACAGTTAGAAACGGCACGACAAGGATACCTCAGTGTGATCGACCGAAATTGTCCTTGTGCTTATTGTCTCGAGCTAGCGGAATACAGCAGCGTGGGTGAAATCTCAGACGTCACAGAATTAAATTACATTGCGGCTACACAGAGGGACGATCCAGCATTGATGTACACCACAGAAGTCTCGAAGAAGGAGAAGCTGTCCAAAGAAGAATGGTTCAAATGGCTCTGAGCACTATGGGACTCAACTGCTGTGGTCATAAGTCCCCTAGAACTTAGAACTACTTAAACCTAACTAACCTAAGGACATCACACACATCCATGCCCGAGGCAGGATTCGAACCTGCGACCGTAGCGGTCGTGCGGTTCCAGACTGTAGCGCCTTTAACCGCTCGGCCACTCCGGCCGGCTCAAAGAAGAATTCCAATTAATAAACGGAACACTTAGAAACGACTCTGTGGTCGGGTAATCCACAGTTGCGGTAGTACATATTATAGCAAGAGCTCCGCAAACAGCTTGTAACCTCCCAACAGTAAAAATATGTATAGCATTCATATTCAGTGTAGCCTCCCAACATTTTATTATTCCGAAACCTCTCAATAATAACGTGACTAATCTCCCAATAAAAAATATGACTCATATATAACCTTTCAATAATTAACTGACTGTGAATCTAAACTGGTAAATTTTGACGTCAGCAGTGCTGCGTCATGGCCCTGAAAGATCATTCTGAATAAACTGAAAATTCTTACCTCAATGAAGTATCCGGATAACGCGTATATATCTGCTCCTATAAGAAATTTTTCTGGCACAGCTCAGTGCAGTGTTGGCCGCTAGATTTGTCATGTATAAAAAAGAAACAACTGATTTTTCTTTACGATAATCGGGATGACCATAGATTGCAGAAATTAGTAAATTCTTTAAATTCAGATGAATGATATGTCAAAAAATTAATTTTATAAAAAAAAAGATTATTATTAAAAGATTTTTTGAAACTTTTCCATGGGACATGATATAAGAATAGTAAAAATTCATATGCGCGCGGCTGCTTTTACCTTATATTACATCGCTCAGGCAGCGCCATCGCTGCTCACGACCGGTCCCGCCAGCTCCATACACCAGACTGCTAGCTACTACTTACTGCTACTGGCATTACTCTTACTGCAGCCAACACTGCTCTCTGCTCTTTCTCTTATAGCTTACATATCGCAGGCAGCGCGTGAGCAATCCATCGAAATACATCTGCTCGAGTGCGCTAGCAATAAATTCCTTAGTCATGGACCTCTTACGAGCTGCATTTAAAACAATTGTATTAAGGCGCTACACATATCGTGGCTTGTAAGCACACCATCAGACGCATATAAACATTAAAACATGGAGAGGAATGCAGGAGGCCCAGCCTTCCACCTGACATTGTACTTTTACCTAAGAAGGCCGGGCCTTCTACATTGGCCGGCCGCGGTGGTCTCGCGGTTCTAGGCGCGCAATCCGGAACCGCGCGACTGCTACGGTCGCAGGTTCGAATCCTGCCTCGGGCATGGATGTGTGTGATGTCCTTAGGTTAGTTAGGTTTAAGTAGTTCTAAATTCTAGGGGATTGATGACCACAGCTGTTAAGTCCCATAGTGCTCAGAGCCATTTGAACCTTCTACATTGTTCCCCATGTTGTGTACCACGTTTTTTTTTTCTTTTTATATGCATCTGCTGATGTCGCTACAAGCCACTAAATCTGTAGAGCCTTAATACAATTGGTTTAAATGCAGCTGTTTGCGCAGTTCTTGCTACAACACGGAACAATGTATTAGAGGGACTACGATCCAACAAAGCGGAAATCGTTGCTCGTTATCCTAGCTCATCTACGGTCAACTATTCTGAAGTATTTCCACTCTGTTCCAACATCTGGTCACCTGGCACTCCTGAAAACTCTACACAGAATTACACGCAGGAGTGTGTCTCTACCGTTCCGTTTGACACCGTGTGAGTCGCTGTAAGAAACGCAACAATTGATGCACGTGCTGCATTTATCATCTCCGGGGCATTTGATACCAATCCCATCTGCAGCAGCGCCATTCCACAGAATTGGAATCAATCTCTAGTCGACAGATGGGAATCGATGCGTAATATAGTCTGCACTCTTTACCATACCCGCTACGCTCTCACTAAGGGTATAACGACTGCTGAAACTCCGGAAATTCCAAGCTTTCTTATAGAAGGTATAATTTTGAACCATGGAGCTCCCCGTGTGATGATCTCTGATCGTGGAAAAGTTTTTCAGCCGAGACTATCATCAGAGGTAATTTTGACGTTGGGACACAGTCCACAGGATGGCAACCGCCCACCAGCCACAGACGAATGGCCCCACAGAACTCTTTAATAAGACGTTGGCAGACATGCTCTAGATGTACGCTGGTGTCGAACAGGACAATTGGGATTCGACACTGCCCGTCGTGACATTCGTATGTAGGCGCGCATACACTAGGCCAACGAAGGCAAACGGAACGACAGACACTGGATTCGGTAGAACATTGGTCGCCAATGCGTTGGCGTTCGGCTTCTCATCCTCACCAAACGAAGGACCTAGCTTCAAGGGATTCGGCCACGTGGAAGAGCAATTGACTCTGATAACTTGCTGACGTTGCTTCCATTTTGTTATTGGTGCCGGCTGATATTGCGAACGAAGGATAGGATTTTGCAGTCGTCTTTTGTGCACCATTTAGTTTACTGCAAGAAACTGATCACCAGAAGAAGAAGAATAAGAAACGACGCTGGTGGTCGACGGCTCTTTTAAAAAGCACGCAGCAATGTAGTGGGAGAAAATTCATGTCTATCTTAAAGCTGAATAGGAGTATGGGCTATTTCATTTCTTTTTTCAGAATGTAAGCTATAATTTTCGAACTGTTACTGAATTCTGCAGGCCCTAAATTTTCCAAAGATCGTACCTCATTTAGGAGAGCTGTACCTGAAGCAGAAAGATTAATGGTCACTCCCAAGTTTTATTGTTTCTCTTTGTCGTTCACGGCGAAAAGAAGTCGATAAAGCCTCCATTTTCCTTTTCGCATCCTACGCGCATATCCTGACACTGCGGAAAAAGAGACTACAGGCTTGAAACCGTTCTCTCTGTTTCACGGTAACGATGCCGAAACGACAATGGATAAGTGTTCCCATTTCGGCCGGACGATACCTCAGGATGACTACTTGAAACACACCATCACCAGGTCCGAAATTTAAAGACAGTAAAGACGCTGGTGTATGCCCAACGCATCGACAATGTGGAGACGTGACAGGAGCGAGTATGCAATGCACTTGCCACGGTCCGAATGCAGCCACGTCTATTTGAAAGAGGGCGTATTGCACCACGTAGGCTATCTGAAGGAAGTGTCAGGATGCGTGGTAAGCACGTGCAGCTCTGCATATAAAGTCTACTTCCACATAACAGACAGCTGGGGAGGAGAGGACAGCGTGGCCCATACATCAACATTTATTTATTGGTTTCCGGGCAGACATGAACTTTCTTTGTGGGGTTTTGGTCAGTACTGTCTACTGTATGAATATTTGAAACGGCCCCTCCAGCCGGAGGTTCGAGCCCTCCCTCAGGCATGGCTGTCCGTGCTACCTTTAGCGTAAGTTAAAGTCAGTTTAAGTAGTGTGTAAGTCTAGCGACCGATGACCTTAGCAGTTTCGTCCCTTAGAAATTCACACACATTTGAACATCTTGAACATTCGAAATCTTTTTTTAAGTGCCCTGCACATGACGCATTCAGTCGTGCAGAGAAGTACGTTTGTACAACAGAAATAACCTGAGATTCAGAAGTGCTACTGAATTCTGGAGGCAGATCGTCGAATTGTTAAACAGCAGGTTCAAATGGCTCTGAGCACCGTGGGACTTAACATCTGAGGTCATCAGTCCCCTAGACTTAGAACTACTTAAACCTACAGGGTGTTTCAAAAATGACCGGTATATTTGAAACGGCAATACAAACTAAACGAGCAGCGATAGAAATACACCGTTTGTTGCAATATGCTTGGGACAACAGTACATTTTCAGGCAGACAAACTTTCGAAATTACGGTAGTTACAATTTTCAACAACAGATGGCGCTGCGGTCTGGGAAACTCTATAGTACGATATTTTCCACATATCCACCATGCGTAGCAATAATATGGCGTAGTCTCTGAATGAAATTACCCGAAACCTTTGACAACGTGTCTGGCGGAATGGCTTCACATGCAGATGAGATGTACTGCTTCAGCTGTTCAATTGTTTCTGGATTCTGGCGGTACACCTGGTCTTTCACGTGTCCCCACAGAAAGAAGTCACAGGGCTTCATGTCTGGCGAATAGGGAGGCCAATCCACGCCGCCTCCTGTATGTTTCGGATAGCCCAAAGCAATCACACGATCATCGAAATATTCATTCAGGAAATTAAAGATGTCGGCCGTGCGATGTGGCCGGGCACCATCTTGCATAAACCACGAGGTGTTCGCAGTGTCGTCTAAGGCAGTTTGTGCCGCCACAAATTCACGAAGAATGTCCAGATAGCGAGATGCAGTAATCGTTTCGGATCTGAAAAATGGGCCAATGATTCTTTTGGAAGAAATGGCGGCCCAGACCAGTACTTTTTGAGGATGCAGGGACGATGGGACTGCAACATGGGGCTTTTCGGTTCCCCATATGCGCCAGTTCTGTTTATTGACGAAGCCGTCCAGGTAAAAATAAGCTTCGTCAGTAAACCAAATGCTGCCCACATGCATATCGCCGTCATCAATCCTGTGCACTATATCGTTAGCGAATGTCTCTCGCGCAGCAATGGTAGCGGCGCTGAGGGGTTGCCGCGTTTGAATTTTGTATGGATAGAGGTGTAAACTCTGGCGCATGAGACGATACGTGGACGTTGGCGTCATTTGGACCGCAGCTGCAACACGGCGAACGGAAACCCGAGGCCGCTGTCGGATCACCTGCTGCACTAGCTGCGCGTTGCCCTCTGTGGTTGCCGTACGCGGTCGCCCTACCTTTCCAGCACGTTCATCCGTCACGTTCCCAGTCCATTGAAATTTTTCAAACAGATCCTTTATTGTATCGCTTTTCGGTCCTTTGGTTACATTAAACCTCCGTTGAAAACTTCGTCGTGTTGCAACAACACTGTGTTCTAGGCGGTGGAATTCCAACACCAGAAAAATCCTCTGTTCTAAGGAATAAACCATGTTGTCCACAGCACACTTGCACGTTGTGAACAGCACACGCTTACAGCAGAAAGACGACGTACAGAATGGCGCACCCACAGACTGCATTGTCTTCTATATCTTTCACATCACTTGCAGCGCCATCTGTTGTTGAAAATTGTAACTACTGTAATTTCGAAAGTTTGTCCGCCTGAAAATGTACTGTTGTCCCAAGCATATTGCAACAAACGGTGTATTTCTATCGCTGCTCGTTTAGTTTTTATTGCCGTTTCAAATATACCGGTCATTTTTGAAACACCCTGTAACTAACCTAAGGACATCACACACATCCATGCCCGAGGCAGGATTCTAACCTGCGACCGTAGCAGCAGCGCGGTTCCGGACTGAAGCACCTAGAACCGCTCGTCCACAGCGCCCGGCAAACACCAGGTCTTGACAGATGTAACAATCAAAGGTGCTAGATATGACGCTTTCACTGCTCCTCTTTCTTAAGTTTCCGCATTGTCGAGTCAGACGAGACTAGTCGAGGGTAAAAACTTCACCTGCGGTAAAAACTTTTGAAACACCCTGTAACTAACCTAAGGACATCACACACATCCATGCCCGAGGCAGGATTCTAACCTGCGACCGTAGCAGCAGCGCGGTTCCGGACTGAAGCACCTAGAACCGCTCGTCCACAGCGCCCGGCAAACACCAGGTCTTGACAGATGTAACAATCAAAGGTGCTAGATATGACGCTTTCACTGCTCCTCTTTCTTAAGTTTCCGCATTGTCGAGTCAGACGAGACTAGTCGAGGGTAAAAACTTCACCTGCGGTAAAAACTTTTGAAACACCCTGTAACTAACCTAAGGACATCACACACATCCATGCCCGAGGCAGGATTCTAACCTGCGACCGTAGCAGCAGCGCGGTTCCGGACTGAAGCACCTAGAACCGCTCGTCCACAGCGCCCGGCAAACACCAGGTCTTGACAGATGTAACAATCAAAGGTGCTAGATACGACGCTTTCACTGCTCCTCTTTCTTAAGTTTCCGCATTGTCGAGTCAGACGAGACTAGTCGAGGGTAAAAACTTCACCTGCGGTAAAAACTTTTGAAACACCCTGTAACTAACCTAAGGACATCACACACATCCATGCCCGAGGCAGGATTCTAACCTGCGACCGTAGCAGCAGCGCGGTTCCGGACTGAAGCACCTAGAACCGCTCGTCCACAGCGCCCGGCAAACACCAGGTCTTGACAGATGTAACAATCAAAGGTGCTAGATATGACGCTTTCACTGCTCCTCTTTCTTAAGTTTCCGCATTGTCGAGTCAGACGAGACTAGTCGAGGGTAAAAACTTCACCTGCGGTAAAAACTTTTGAAACACCCTGTAACTAACCTAAGGACATCACACACATCCATGCCCGAGGCAGGATTCTAACCTGCGACCGTAGCAGCAGCGCGGTTCCGGACTGAAGCACCTAGAACCGCTCGTCCACAGCGCCCGGCAAACACCAGGTCTTGACAGATGTAACAATCAAAGGTGCTAGATACGACGCTTTCACTGCTCCTCTTTCTTAAGTTTCCGCATTGTCGAGTCAGACGAGACTAGTCGAGGGTAAAAACTTCACTTGCGGTAAAAACTTTTGAAACACCCTGTAACTAACCTAAGGACATCACACACATCCATGCCCGAGGCAGGATTCTAACCTGCGACCGTAGCAGCAGCGCGGTTCCGGACTGAAGCACCTAGAACCGCTCGTCCACAGCGCCCGGCAAACACCAGGTCTTGACAGATGTAACAATCAAAGGTGCTAGATATGACGCTTTCACTGCTCCTCTTTCTTAAGTTTCCGCATTGTCGAGTCAGACGAGACTAGTCGAGGGTAAAAACTTCACCTGCGGTAAAAACTTTTGAAACACCCTGTAACTAACCTAAGGACATCACACACATCCATGCCCGAGGCAGGATTCTAACCTGCGACCGTAGCAGCAGCGCGGTTCCGGACTGAAGCACCTAGAACCGCTCGTCCACAGCGCCCGGCAAACACCAGGTCTTGACAGATGTAACAATCAAAGGTGCTAGATATGACGCTTTCACTGCTCCTCTTTCTTAAGTTTCCGCATTGTCGAGTCAGACGAGACTAGTCGAGGGTAAAAACTTCACCTGCGTTAAAAACTTTTGAAACACCCTGTAACTATCCTAAGGACATCACACACATCCATGCCCGAGGCAGGATTCTAACCTGCGACCGTAGCAGCAGCGCGGTTCCGGACTGAAGCACCTAGAACCGCTCGTCCACAGCGCCCGGCAAACACCAGGTCTTGACAGATGTAACAATCAAAGGTGCTAGATACGACGCTTTCACTGCTCCTCTTTCTTAAGTTTCCGCATTGTCGAGTCAGACGAGACTAGTCGAGTGTAAAAACTTCACTTGCGGTAAAAACTTTTGAAACACCCTGTAACTAACCTAAGGACATCACACACATCCATGCCCGAGGCAGGATTCTAACCTGCGACCGTAGCAGCAGCGCGGTTCCGGACTGAAGCACCTAGAACCGCTCGTCCACAGCGCCCGGCAAACACCAGGTCTTGACAGATGTAACAATCAAAGGTGCTAGATATGACGCTTTCACTGCTCCTCTTTCTTAAGTTTCCGCATTGTCGAGTCAGACGAGACTAGTCGAGGGTAAAAACTTCACCTGCGGTAAAAACTTTTGAAACACCCTGTAACTAACCTAAGGACATCACACACATCCATGCCCGAGGCAGGATTCTAACCTGCGACCGTAGCAGCAGCGCGGTTCCGGACTGAAGCACCTAGAACCGCTCGTCCACAGCGCCCGGCAAACACCAGGTCTTGACAGATGTAACAATCAAAGGTGCTAGATATGACGCTTTCACTGCTCCTCTTTCTTAAGTTTCCGCATTGTCGAGTCAGACGAGACTAGTCGAGGGTAAAAACTTCACCTGCGTTAAAAACTTTTGAAACACCCTGTAACTATCCTAAGGACATCACACACATCCATGCCCGAGGCAGGATTCTAACCTGCGACCGTAGCAGCAGCGCGGTTCCGGACTGAAGCACCTAGAACCGCTCGTCCACAGCGCCCGGCAAACACCAGGTCTTGACAGATGTAACAATCAAAGGTGCTAGATATGACGCTTTCACTGCTCCTCTTTCTTAAGTTTCCGCATTGTCGAGTCAGACGAGACTAGTCGAGGGTAAAAACTTCACCTGCGTTAAAAACTTTTGAAACACCCTGTAACTAACCTAAGGACATCACACACATCCATGCCCGAGGCAGGATTCTAACCTGCGACCGTAGCAGCAGCGCGGTTCCGGACTGAAGCACCTAGAACCGCTCGTCCACAGCGCCCGGCAAACACCAGGTCTTGACAGATGTAACAATCAAAGGTGCTAGATACGACGCTTTCACTGCTCCTCTTTCTTAAGTTTCCGCATTGTCGAGTCAGACGAGACTAGTCGAGGGTAAAAACTTCACTTGCGGTAAAAACTTTTGAAACACCCTGTAACTAACCTAAGGACATCACACACATCCATGCCCGAGGCAGGATTCTAACCTGCGACCGTAGCAGCAGCGCGGTTCCGGACTGAAGCACCTAGAACCGCTCGTCCACAGCGCCCGGCAAACACCAGGTCTTGACAGATGTAACAATCAAAGGTGCTAGATATGACGCTTTCACTGCTCCTCTTTCTTAAGTTTCCGCATTGTCGAGTCAGACGAGACTAGTCGAGGGTAAAAACTTCACTTGCGGTAAAAACTTTTGAAACACCCTGTAACTATCCTAAGGACATCACACACATCCATGCCCGAGGCAGGATTCTAACCTGCGACCGTAGCAGCAGCGCGGTTCCGGACTGAAGCACCTAGAACCGCTCGTCCACAGCGCCCGGCAAACACCAGGTCTTGACAGATGTAACAATCAAAGGTGCTAGATATGACGCTTTCACTGCTCCTCTTTCTTAAGTTTCCGCATTGTCGAGTCAGACGAGACTAGTCGAGGGTAAAAACTTCACTTGCGGTAAAAACTTTTGAAACACCCTGTAACTAACCTAAGGACATCACACACATCCATGCCCGAGGCAGGATTCTAACCTGCGACCGTAGCAGCAGCGCGGTTCCGGACTGAAGCACCTAGAACCGCTCGTCCACAGCGCCCGGCAAACACCAGGTCTTGACAGATGTAACAATCAAAGGTGCTAGATATGACGCTTTCACTGCTCCTCTTTCTTAAGTTTCCGCATTGTCGAGTCAGACGAGACTAGTCGAGGGTAAAAACTTCACTTGCGGTAAAAACTTTTGAAACACCCTGTAACTATCCTAAGGACATCACACACATCCATGCCCGAGGCAGGATTCTAACCTGCGACCGTAGCAGCAGCGCGGTTCCGGACTGAAGCACCTAGAACCGCTCGTCCACAGCGCCCGGCAAACACCAGGTCTTGACAGATGTAACAATCAAAGGTGCTAGATACGACGCTTTCACTGCTCCTCTTTCTTAAGTTTCCGCATTGTCGAGTCAGACGAGACTAGTCGAGGGTAAAAACTTCACTTGCGGTAAAAACTTTTGAAACACCCTGTAACTAACCTAAGGACATCACACACATCCATGCCCGAGGCAGGATTCTAACCTGCGACCGTAGCAGCAGCGCGGTTCCGGACTGAAGCACCTAGAACCGCTCGTCCACAGCGCCCGGCAAACACCAGGTCTTGACAGATGTAACAATCAAAGGTGCTAGATATGACGCTTTCACTGCTCCTCTTTCTTAAGTTTCCGCATTGTCGAGTCAGACGAGACTAGTCGAGGGTAAAAACTTCACTTGCGGTAAAAACTTTTGAAACACCCTGTAACTAACCTAAGGACATCACACACATCCATGCCCGAGGCAGGATTCTAACCTGCGACCGTAGCAGCAGCGCGGTTCCGGACTGAAGCACCTAGAACCGCTCGTCCACAGCGCCCGGCAAACACCAGGTCTTGACAGATGTAACAATCAAAGGTGCTAGATATGACGCTTTCACTGCTCCTCTTTCTTAAGTTTCCGCATTGTCGAGTCAGACGAGACTAGTCGAGGGTAAAAACTTCACCTGCGTTAAAAACTTTTGAAACACCCTGTAACTATCCTAAGGACATCACACACATCCATGCCCGAGGCAGGATTCTAACCTGCGACCGTAGCAGCAGCGCGGTTCCGGACTGAAGCACCTAGAACCGCTCGTCCACAGCGCCCGGCAAACACCAGGTCTTGACAGATGTAACAATCAAAGGTGCTAGATATGACGCTTTCACTGCTCCTCTTTCTTAAGTTTCCGCATTGTCGAGTCAGACGAGACTAGTCGAGGGTAAAAACTTCACCTGCGGTAAAAACTTTTGAAACACCCTGTAACTAACCTAAGGACATCACACACATCCATGCCCGAGGCAGGATTCTAACCTGCGACCGTAGCAGCAGCGCGGTTCCGGACTGAAGCACCTAGAACCGCTCGTCCACAGCGCCCGGCAAACACCAGGTCTTGACAGATGTAACAATCAAAGGTGCTAGATATGACGCTTTCACTGCTCCTCTTTCTTAAGTTTCCGCATTGTCGAGTCAGACGAGACTAGTCGAGGGTAAAAACTTCACCTGCCGACTCGGGCAGTTTTCCTAACGTGTGAGGGTTGTTTTCTGGAAGCAGGCATACAAGGTATGGTGCCACACAAACCAGAAAACTTCATTTGCTAACATCCCTAACTGCACATAGTTTTCCACAAAATATGGCCACAGTACCTATCGGTTTTATCTTTTTAACTTCATTTGTTTACCTAATTTTAATGAAATTTTGTTGATGGTTTGCGAAATGCGATGAGAAGTAGCTGTACTGCTTGGCCTGCCATCCGCCACAGCCCAGCAATGCAAATGCATCTGCAACAGAGTCGCTCGCTGAGCCATTACTGTCTGACCCTGAAAACAAGCAGGCTTTCCGAAGCGAGGATGACGTTCAGCCGTCTGCCATCTCGTTTAATTTTCGCGGCCGTTCAGGTTGCCTGCTCTGCATATCCGCCCGCCCTGTTTACAGCCGGAAATTGTGACACGGGGAGTTTGCACGCAGCTAGCGTGACTGCAGCAGTCGGGGCACTATGTGTGTGTCTGCTGACATTGCTGTGGCCGACGCCCCTGCGCTTGCATACAGTTAATTCGCGAAGGTTTCCCAACGACTTTCGTGTTGACAGAACCGAAGCCGGCGCTGCTATATGCAGTGCTGCTCTTCTTCTTCTTCTTCTTCTTTTGCCTTCTCCCGATTTTTCCTGGGACCGTCAATGTGATATGAGTTCGGGCAGTCTCAGGGGTAGTTGCAGGCCATATACCATTACTGACCGATACCTCCCCCTCCCCCTCTTCTCCCCCGGAGTCTCAAAGTAATCGCCCGCATCTCGTGGTCGTGCGGTAGCGTTCTCGCTTCCCACGCCCGGGTTCCCGGGTTCGATTCCCGGCGGGGTCAGGGATTTTCTCTGCCTCGTGATGGCTGGGTGTTGTGTGATGTCCTTAGGTTAGTTAGGTTTAAGTAGTTCTAAGTTCTAGGGGACTGATGACCATAGATGTTAAGTCCCATAGTGCTCAGAGCCATTTGAGCAATTTTTTTTTTTCAAAGTAATCCCGTGTTCAAATGGGAGAATATCTTTCTAAATTTTTGCGCAGCAAGTATCTGAGGTGGGAAATTGGGGACCAGCCCGGTATTCACATAAATTGATGTGGGAAACCGCCTAAAAATCACATGCAAAATTGTCGACTCAACAGCCCTCGTCTTTAAGCAGAGAGGCGGCTTCGATCCCGGAAGCAGCCCATTAACGCGCTCGGTTATCCGGGCTATATGTTGTGTTATTATTATCCTCATATTTGCGGTATAATACTTGATATGGCGTGCTGGCTTACGTAAGAAATATTAAACATATTTTATCTAAGTACGTATTTGGTCTTACATCCCAACATCATGAGCGTGTTGTCTGAATATTTCAACTTAAATAACGGTACATTTGTCTTGCAGATAGAGTTGGAAAAACCTTTAGTCCCTCCCGTTTTAAGTTGCTGACATTTAACTGTCGCTGAAGAGCGCTGATTTCGAGGGCAAGGGTCCAGGCTCATATCTTAATGTGGCACATATTTTTACTGACAGAGTTTTTCAGAATTACACAAATTCCACTACAGAGAGAAATATTCATTTCGCAGCCGGACCTACACTGTGGCGGAAAGATCTCCGCCGTAAAATTTTTAGACTGTATCACCATATACGAAACATTTTCATTCATGTTATAAACTTCCACGAACTCGAGGAGCTCTCGAAAATGCGTTTTTTCAATTATGTTTTTAAGACCCAAATCGTTGACGTATCATATAGGGAAGTGGGCTGCTTAATCAAAAAATGGTTCAAATGGCTCTGAGCACTATGGGACTTAACATCTGAGGTCATCAGTCCCCTAGAACTTAGAACTACTTAAACCTAACGAACCTAAGGACATCACACACATCCATGCCCGAGGCAGGATTCGAACCTGCGACCGTAGCAGTCGCGCGGTTCCGGACTGAGCGCCTAGAACCGCTAGACCAACGCGGCCGGCGCTGCTTAATCATTTGAATCTCTAGGAGCGAGTTATAACCACATTCTGTTTATCTTCTTATTCTTTAAAGCTCTCTGAATCAATTTTAGGGTGTTTCTATAGATGTATTAGTACAATATGGTACTACACACTATTCCTAACTCATTTTCCGAAACGTAAAATCCAAAACATGCATGGAAACATGCGGTCAGGGAAACTGTAAAAATTTCTATGCATTTCAGCTGAGAATCATAGAAATGGATATGCTGCGCCTGATACTGTTAAGGAGGAGGCAAGAGCGATGAAGGCGGGCACGCAGCTCGATGGAATGCGGCGTCATGCGTTATGGAAACGTAAACGCCATTTTCGGTACTTCGAAGAAAAGCGCGCCTGTGTCGTCTGCTAGCCGCTTTGTGTTCGTGGCGCTGTGCGCGTTGCAGTGCGCATGCGCGGATCTGCGGCCGCTTGCTTTTGACTGGCTTGCGCGACGCGAACAGACAAGAGCGCTTCGGTTCTCTAGACCCGAACGGTATCGCTTCCGAAATGCATACTGAAAAACGCGGGGGCTCTAATTCTATTACTAGACCGTTCGGTGCTCTTGAGTACCGAAACGATCGGCACAATGGCGGAAAGATACAGAATAGGCACCCTGGTTGGTTGGCGTCGCCTCGGCGAGAGCGCGCCGCCT